>NC_092710.1:267382304-268067304 GCF_047496885.1 Scyliorhinus torazame
TTCCGTGCTGTTAGGGAGTCCTCTCCCAAGTGTGCCAGGGGAGGTTAATTGATCCTGCGCATACTAGGGACCAGCTTGTTGGCTAGGGTTGTGTCGGATATGCTGTGGTTAAATGCACTGTTGGTTGGAGTTATTAAGTTCAGGAATGTCCAATATTGATCCTTGGTCTGTGGCCAGCCCTGATCTAAGCTGGGGTGATGATGAAGAAATGCAGTACCATGGCTGGGTAATTGGTCTTTGACTAACAATTTCCATCATTATAAGCATGACCACAACCTTTTTCCTATGTACGTAACAGGGTAGCCCAGCTCAGGAACCAAAGAAAATCTGGACATGTATTCCAGTGACTAACTGATCACTAACAGAGGGAGGGAAAGTCAAAAATCAGTCACAGTTCCTGCTATCTCATCACCTTTTCGAAAGTCAGATGAGCAAAGCTTTAACAACTTTAATTTATATGGGCGGTACAGTGGTTAGCACGGCTGCCTCACTGCGCAGGGACCTGGGTTCGATTCCAGCCTTGGGTGACTGTCTGTGTGGGGTTTGTACATTCTCCCCATGTCTGCATGGGTTTCCTCCCACAGTCCAAAGATGTAGAGGAGTTGATGGGGAGTTTGAGGATTCCGTGGGGAGAGGCCTTTAGGTATATGTTGCTGCGAGATTTTGCAAAGTAAGTTTTCCTGACTTTTCTGGTGGCACCGTCCTCGTTGTTGTTGGAGGGAGTGCTATCGGTGATGGCTGGAGGGGGGGGGGAAACGGACGGACATCGCAGCAATCTATTAGAGGATTTTGTAGGCGAATATGGCGTGTTGAAGGGGATTAAGGCCAAGTGGGAGAAGGAGCTGGGGATGGTGTTGGAGAAGGGGTTGTGGTGGGAAATGCTGGAGAGGGTGAATGCCTCAACCTATTGTGAAAGGCTGGGAATGGTGCAATTACAAGTGGTACACAGAATGCACCTGACAAAGTAGACAACGAGAAGGTTGTTTGAAGGGGTGGTGGACATTTGTGAATGGTGTGGGAGAGGTCCGGCCAATCATGTAGATAATTTCTGGTCCTGCCCAAAGTTGGAGAAATTCTGGAAGTCATTTTTCAGCCCCATTTCAGTGATCCTGCACGCGGATTTGGAGCCCTGTCCCCTGGAGGCCATATTTGGTGTATCGGGGGGGGGGGGGGGGGGGGGTTATTTGTTGTGTTGTACATCTAAAATCGAATAAAAATATTTTCAAAAAATTTAACAGTCACGTGGACAAATGTGAATTAGAATGAGATGTTAAATCTATTAATACAAAAATGGTTCACAATATTGGTTGGCTAAGGAACATTTTAAAGCTAATCAGGGCTGCAGGATCTTGTAGACAATTGTTAAGTACTTTCAGGACAGACTGGGGTGGCAAATAGATCAGCTGCTGTCTATACTGGAATAATGACAAAAATGAGAGAAAGTGCCAGGTGAAATAATACATTTTGATAGGAAGAATGAAGAGAGGCAATGTAAAATAAAGGATATAATTCCAAAATGGGTGCAGGAACAGAAGGACCTGAGGGGGGGGGGGGGGGGGGGGGGGCGGGGGGGGATGTGCACAAATTGTTGAAGGTGGCAAGGCAGATTGAGAAGGTGGTTAACATGGCACATAGAATCCTGGGGCTGGATTCTCCGCTGGCGGGATGCTCAGTTTTGCCGGCAGCCCGGGAGTTTCCCGACGGCGTGGGGCTGTCCCACAATGGGAAACCCCATTGACCAGCAGGAGTAACGGAGCATTCCGCCGGTGCGGAGAATCCAGCCCCTGGGCTTTATACATAGAGGCGCAGAGTACAGGAACAATAAAGTTACACTGAATCTTTTTAAAACATTAGTTTGGCCTCAAACGGGATATTGTACCCAATCTGGGCACTATACCTTTTGGGCAGATTGTGAATGCATTAGAGAGGACGTGGGAAAGATTTGCAAGAATGGTTCCACTTAAGTCACATGGATGGACTGGAGAGAGAGCTGTTGTCCTTCGAGAGAAGATTGTTACGATCCATCCTTTTTTGAGGACATTACCAGTGCGGTAGATAACGGGGAGCCAATGGATGTGGTATATCTGGATTTCCAGAAAGCTTTTGACAAGGTGCCGCACAAAAGGTTGCTGCATAAGATAAAGATGCATGGCATTAAGGGGAAAGGAGTAGCATGGATAGAGGATTGGTTAATTAATAGAAAGCAAAGAGTGGGGATTAATGGGTGTTTCTCTGGTTGGCAATCAGTAGCTAGTGGTGTCCCTCAGGGATCAGTGTTGGGCTCCCAATTGTTCACAATTTACATCGATGATTTGGAGTTGGGGACCAAGTGCAATGTGTCCAAGACGACAAAAAGATGAGTGGTAAAACAAACAGTGCAGAGGAAACTGGAAGTCTGCAGAGGGATTTGGATAGGTTAAGTGAATGGGCTAGGGTCTGGCAGATGGAATACAATGTTGACAAATGTGAGCTTATCCATTTTGGTAGGAGTGAGTAACACAAAAGGGATTATTATTTAAATGATAAAATATTGAAATATGCTGCTGTGCAGAGGGACCTGGGTGTGCTAGTGCACGAGTCACAAAAAGTTGGTTTACAGTTGCAAGAGGTGATTAAGAAGGTGAATGGAGTTTTGTCCTTCATTGCTAGAGGGATGGAGTTTAAGACTAGGGAGGTTATGTTGGCACTGTATAAGGTGTTAGTGAGACCACACCTGGAGTATTGTGTTCAGTTTTCGTCTCCTTACCTGAGAAAGGACGTACTGGCGCTGTAGGGTGTGCAGAGAAGATTCACTAGGTTAATCTCAGAGCTGAAGGGGTTGGATTACGAGGAGGGGTTGAGTAGACTGGGACTGTACTCGTTGGAATTTAGAAGGATGCGGGGGTGGGGGGGGGGGGGGGTGGAATCTTACAGAAACATATACAATTATTATGAAGGGAATAGATAGGATAGATGCGGGCAGGTTGTTTCCACTGGCGGGTAAAAGCAGAACTAGGGAGCATAGCCTAAAAATAAGGGGAAGTAGATTTAGGACTGAGCTTAGGAGGAACTTCTTCACCCAAAGGGTTGTGAATCTATGGAATTCTCTGCGCAGTGAAGCAATTGAGGCTCCTTCATTAAATGTTTTCAAGATAAAAATAGATAGTTTTTTGTAGAATAAAGGAATAAAGGGTTGTGGTGCTCGGGCCGGAAAGTGGAGTGGAGTCCACAAAAGATCAGCCTAGATCTTATTGAATGGCAGAGCAGGCTCGAAGGGCCAGATGGCCTACTCCTGCTCCTAGTTCTTCTGTTCTGTCGAGAACAATAATGTTTTTAAAAAAAAGAAGAGGAGTTTCCCAAATGATCCAATGGAATAAACCGATGGAGAAGATCTAATTTTTACAAACTTTTATTGTGACAATCAAACCAAAATCAACATAATTCCAACATTATTTAACAGGCAAATGACACTTCACACAGAAAGGTAAATTTCACTTTACACCAATACACAAAGTTAATGGCACAAGGGCAGTCCCAAAGTTTCTCCCGGTTCTCTAACAGAGTTTCACCACATTTCGCCACATTGGACTGAATCTCCCAAGGGCCTTTGCCAACAGCTCCACTCTGTCTGAGTTTACTGGACACAGTTTGATGTACCCTCTCTCCGTCTGGTAGTCCTGACAGCAGGAATTCCCACAGACTTCTTTATCCAACCCCTTGAATAAACCCCCGAAAATAGTCTGGTCGGCTCAGGTCAAACTGCCCTTTTCCCACAGGAGTTTGCAGCTTCTTTCCATCCCCTTTTCTACAGAATAGTAAAGAACTTTTCCTGGAAGAGTTTTACTTGCTCTGTCACCACAAGATTTTTCCGTGAAAGCGTCTTTGTTTTCTGCCCAGCTGTAACTTGAAACCCAAATTAGTTGTCTGTTTTGTCTTCAGCCAACTCTCATTTCCTTAGCAACCTAGATTCCATCACCACTTCTCAGAAATCTAATGACAACATTTCCAGGAACCACTTTAACTTCTTCCCCCAGAACTTTCTTTATGGGTTTAATGAGACTTTCACAAAATGCAAGGTTCACCCTACCTTCCCCCTCGAGAAAAAATAATTTTACTGGAGTAAGGGTTTCCCTCCAACATGGAGCACATTTTCAACATTGTGAACATTTTAACAATTATCATAGAACCCCTACAGTGTAGAAGGAGGCCATTCAGCCCATCGAGTCTGCACCGACCCTCTGAAAGAGTACTTCACCCAAGCTCACTCCCCCACACTACTAACCCCTTAATCTAACCTACATATCTTTTTGGACACTAAGGGGCAATTTACCATGGCCAATCTACTTAACCTGCACATATTTTCCACGCAGACACAGGGAGAATGTACAAACTCCACACAGACAGTCACCCAAGGCAGGAATTGAACCTGGGTTCCTGGTGCTGTGAGGCAGCAGTGCTTTTTAAAAATATATATATATATTTATTAAAGTTTTTTAACAACACAATTTTTTCCCCTTACAAACAATAACCCCCGTTCGGCCCCCCCCCCCTCCCCCCCAGGGTTGCTGCTGCTGCTGCCGACCTTCCTCTAACGCTCCGCGAGGTAGTCTAGGAACGGTTGCCACCGCCTGTAGAACCCCTGCGCAGACCCTCTCAAGACAAACTTAATCCTCTCCAGCTTTATGAACCCAGCCATGTCACTTATCCAGGCCTCCAGGCTGGGGGGCTTTGCCTCCTTCCACATTAGCAAGATCCTTCGCCGGGCTACTAGGGACGCAAAGGCCAGAATGCCGGCCTCTTTCGCCTCCTGCACTCCCGGCTCATCCACTACTCCAAATATTGCTAGCCCCCAGCTTGGCTTGACCCGGACTTTCACCACCTGAGATATTGCTCCCGCCACTCCTCTCCAGAACCCCTCCAGTGCCGGGCATGACCAAAACATGTGGACATGGTTCGCCGGACTCCCTGAACACCTTCCACATCTGTCCTCTACCCCAAAGAACCTACTCAACCTCGCCCCCGTCAAGTGCGCTCTGTGGACCACCTTAAATTGTATCAGGCTGGGCCTGGCACATGAGGAGGAGGAATTAACCCTACCCAGGGCATCAGCCCACAAACCTTCCTCGATCTCCTCCCCCAACTCCTCCTCCCATTTACCCTTCAACTCTTCTACCAGCGCTTCCCCCTCTTCTTTCAACTCTTGGTGTATTGCCGAAACCTTGCCCTCCCCGACCCATACACCCGAGATCACCCTGTCTTGAATTTCTTGTGCCGGGAGCAACGGAAATTCCCTGACCTGTCGCCTCACAAAAGGCCTCACCTGCATATATCTAAATGCATTTCCTGGGGGTAACTCAAACTTCTCCTCCAGTGCCCCTAGGCTCGCAAATGTCCCGTCAATGAACAGGTCCCCCATTCTTCTAATCCCCGCCCGATGCCAGCCCTGGAACCCCCCGTCCATCTTCCCCGGGACAAACCGGTGGTTACTCCTGATCGGGGAGCACACCGAGGCTCCCACTGCACCCCTGTGCTGTCCCCACTGGCCCCAGATCCTTAACGTTGTCGCCACCACCGGGCTCGTGGTATACTTTGATGGCGAGAGCAGCAGCGGTGCCGTCACCAACGCCCCCAAGCTCGTTCCTTTACAGGACACCATCTCCATCCTCTTCCATGCGCCCCCTCTCCCTCCATAACCCACTTGCGGATCATCGCCACATTTGCTGCCAGTAGTAGCTCCCTAGGTTTGGCAGCGCCAGCCCTCCTCAGTCCCTACTGCGTTCCAGGAACCCTCTCCTTACCCTCAGGGTCTTATTCGCCCACACAAACCCCATAATACTCCTACCTACTCTCTTGAAAAAGCCCTTGGTGATCACGATGGGAAGGCACTGAAACACAAACAAAAACCTCGGAAGGACCACCATTTTGACCGACTGCACTCTACCCGCCAACGAGAGCGGCAACATGTCCCATCTTTTGAAGTTCACCTCCATTTGGTCCACCAACCTCGTCAGATTCAATTTGTGTAGGGCCCCCCCAACTCCTGGCTATCTGGATCCCCAGATACCGAAAACTCCCCACCGCCCTCCTCAGCGGTAGGTCCCCTATCCCTCTTTCTTGGTCCCCTGCCTGCAGTACAAAAAGCTCACTCTTCCCTACATTGAGCTTATAGTCCGAGAACTCCCCAAACTCCCTCAGGGTCTGCATGACCTCCACCATCCCCTCCATTGGGTTCGCCACGTACAGCAGCAGGTCATCCGTGTATAGCGACACCCGATGCTCTTCTCCCCCGCGGACCACCCCCCTCCATTTATTAGACTCCCTCAGTGATATGGCCAAGGGTTCGATCGCCAATGCAAACAACAGGGGGGACAGGGGGCACCCCTGCCTCGTTCCTCGGTACAGCCAAAAGTACTCCGACCTCCGCCGGTTCGTCACCACATTCGCGACCGGGGCGCTGTAAAGGAGCTTAACCCAGCTAATAAACCCTCCCCCAAACCCAAACCTGCGCAACACCTCCCAGAGGTACTCCCACTCTACTCGGTCAAAGGCCTTTTCCGCGTCCATAGCTGCCACTATCTCCGCCTCTCCCTCCGATGACATCATTATCACGTTTAAGAGCTGCCGCACATTGGTATTTAATTGCCTGTCCTTTACGGATCCCGTCTGGTCCTCATGAATCACCCCCGGGACACAGTCCTCAATCCTCGTGGCCAGCACTTTTGCCAATAACTTAGCGTCCACATTAAGGAGCGAAATCGGCCTGTACGATCCACATTGCAGTGGGTCCTTGTCTCGCTTCAGAATCAAGGAAACTGTCGCCTCCGACATTGTCGGGGGCAGGGTCCCCTCCTCTCTTGCCTCGTTAAAAGGTCCTCACTAGTAGCGGGGCCAACAGGTCCACATACTTTCTGTAGAACTCCACCGGGAACCCGTCCGGCCCCGGGGCCTTCCCCGCCTGCATGCTCCCCAAACCCCTACTCACCTGGTCGCTGCCGGCGGGAGCAGCACGGGAATGCTGCGGGGGTGGCCTGCGGGGGGGGGGGATCCCGCACCGGGGGGGGGGGGGGGGGGGGGGGCTCGAATGGGGTCTGGCCCGCGATCGGTGCCCACCGATTGTCGGGCCGTCCTCTCTGAAGGAGGACCTCCTTTCTTCCGCAGCCCCGCAAGATCCGTCTGACATCTTCTTGCGGGGCATACTCGGAGAGGACGGCAACCACACATGCGCGGGTGACGCCAGTTATGCGGCGCCGGCCACGTCATGTATGCGACGCCACCTTTACGTGGCGACAAGGCCTGGCACGTGTAAATGACGCGGCCCCACTCCTAGCCCATTATCGGGCCCTGAATCATTCGGGATAGGGGCCGTTTCGCGCCGTCGTGAACCTCGACGGTGTTCACGACAGCGTGGGCACTTCGACGCGGGAGTGGAGAATCCCGCCCAGGGTATGGGGTGTTTGGAAGGGGTGGATGTGTTTTTTTATGGTGTGGGGGAGGGTGCTCTAGCAGGGACCATTGTACCGGCACACGGAATGTTGGCTAGTGAACAGCAGTGAGTTGGGGGGGGGTGGGGTGGGTGGGGGGGGGGGGGGGGGGGTGGCGCGGAGGGGCCATGGTCTTTGGAACTTGTATGGGCAGGTTCCGATGGGCCTGAGAAGTATGAATAGTGGAGGGATGGGGACAGTGCAGGATGAGGTTTTTTCAAGAGAAGGTGGTAGAGGGGTTGTTGGGAAGAGGGGGAGGGGGTACGAGGGTGACAGTGACTAGGGCCGGGGCTGGGTTTTGCCTGCTAGGAGGGGCCTAGGAGAATGGTCATGGAGTGGAAGAAGGTCAGGGGGCAGGTGAGAGACCCTCAGTTGTGGTTTAACCGAAACGGGAAGTCTAGTCGTGGTAGTATTAGATACAGACAAGTTGTTTGGCAGATGGAGTGGTGTTATTTGTTTGTGGTGCTGCAGAAGTTTGTGATTGGGTCTAAGTTTGTGGCATGGGTGAAATTATTATACAAGGATCCAACAGCATGCGTGGGGACGGATGATATGAATTTGGGGTACTTCCCAGTATTTCGGGGAACGAGACAGGGATACCCAATGTCCCCCCTTCTGTTCGCGTTGCCGATTGAGCCCTTGGCTATTGCCACGAGGGGATGGGACTTATGGAGGGGGTTAGCGAGGGTTGCCATTTCGGAAAGCGACAACTCCCTTTAGGTATTTGGGGGTATGGGTCGCGCGGTACTGGGCCTGGCTCCGTAAGTGACATTTCATGAGCCTGGTGGGAGGGTGATGGAGGACTTGGGGAGATGGGACAGTCTCCCATTGTCGTTGGTAGGTTGGGTGCAGGCAGTAAAAATGAATATTTTGCCACGGTTTCTGATCCAGTGTCTGTCGGTCTTTTTGCCAAAGTTATTCTTTCGTGGGGTGAGGAGGGAAGATAGCTAGGACAAGGAAGGCGGTGCTTAAAAGGGAGCAGCAGTTCGGGGCTTGGACGACGAATGCAGAGAAGGTGCGGGACAGGGGTAAAAAGACGGAGTCTTTGTGGGTGCAGGTGGAGACGGATTCTTGTAGAAGATCGGAGTTGTGGGCACTGTAATGGCACAGCTACCGTGCTACCATTTACCCCGGGGAAGTATTTGGGTAATCCTGGAGGGGTAGCCACACTGTAGATTTGGGGGCAATTTCGACAGCACTTCAAGTTGAAGGCAGGATCACGGGTGATGCCGACAAGAGGGAATCACGGGTTCGAGCCAGGGAGGATGGATGCGAAGTTACCGGGATCGGAGGTAAAAGGGGCAAAAGAGATGAAGGATCTGTTTCTGGAGGGGCGATTTGCAAATTTAGAGGAGCTGGGTGCGGAATTTCACAAGAAACGCCAAGCTTCCTGGTGGCACCGTTCTTGTTGTTGGAGGAGGTTCTGTCGGTGGGAGGGGTTGGAGAGTGGGGTCGCTTCAGCGATCTACAGTAGGATTATAAAGGAAGATAAGGAGTCCACGGAAGGGATTAAGGCCAAGTGGGAGGAAGATTTGGGGATGTGGCTGGAAGAAGGATTATGGTGCGAAGTGCTGCGAGGAGTCAATGCCTCGACATCGAGCGCCTGGCTGGGGTTGGTTCAGTTAAAAGTGGTGCTGACTTAACAAAGGCAAGAATGAGCCAGCTGTTTGAGGGGGTGGAGGATAGTTGTGAGGGGTGTGGGAGAGGCCCAGCCAATCATGTCTGTATGTTTTGGTCCTGCCTTAAGTTGGAGAAATACCAGGGGTTGTTTTTCAGCCTCGTTGATCAATCGCAGAAGGCGGGTTCTGCTGGAGTGGAGGCCAGCGTGGCTGGGGGATCCTGTATTTGGAGAAGGTGAAATTTGCTCGGGGTGGGGCGGATGAGGAGTTCCACCAGAGATGGGGCTTGTTTGTTTTACATTTTGGGGACCTGTTTACTGTCAAGGGGTAAGGGAAGGGGGACGTTGTGTATTGTAAAAATATTGAAAATTTGAATTAAAATATATTTTTTAGATAAAAAGTTAGGGGTTACATGCTCATAACATGTAATTTTGTAAATAAATGCTTACAAATGTGATGAAGATTGTCTCCAGTTTTGGCTTTTTGGATTTTAATACAACTGTCAATACTGCAAATGCAAAAGGTCGCCATAGTCCCCTTTTGAGAGAGAGCGGACGGGGTGGTAGTTTTTAAAAATAAATTTAGAGTACCCAATTCATTTTTTCCAATTAAGGGGCAATTTAGCGTGGCCAATCCACCTACCCTGCACATGTTTGGGTTGTGGGGGCGAAACCTACGCAAACACGGGGAGAATGTGCAAACTCCACACGGACAGTGACCCAGAGCCGGGATCGAACCTGGGACCTCGACACTGTGAGGCAGCAGTGCTAACTACTGCGCCACCGCAGTTAAAATACTGAACCCAGTAATGATGAAAAGTAACTTGCATGCAAAGCATCTGCATTCTTATTTAAGAGGGTTGCTAAAAGTGAGGAAGACGGAAACCAAAGAAACATGGGGCTGAATTATTTGAGGCACTGATTCCTCCACCTCAGCTAAACGTTGGCATAAAAGGGAGCATCAAATCCAGCCCATAGATTTATTTTGAAGTATCCAATTTAAGAAGTGTAATGCACATCGCTATGTTAGAAATAAACAACAATTTCAGGCAAAGTCTCTGAAGTAAAACACAAAACATTACCTATGGTAATTAATAGGCCAGAGGTGGGATTTCTGTCCCTCAGGAACAGAAGTCCCATCTCAGAGAGCTGCCAGCCAATTAGAGGCTGCCAGCTCTCGAGAACTTAAAACACTGGATCAGGATTCGCGTAAGTGTTTGGGAGTCTTGCCGGGTGCCAAGTTGACAAGGAGTTGGGGTGCTAGTAAAGGAGGCAACCATCCTCCTGCCGACTTCCAACCTATGCAGGAAAACCTGGCTGGCTGGCCACTCAGCATGGACCTCCTGCCGTCAGTTAAATCTGCCTGTCTCAGTAAATATTATTCAATTTGATTGCTTACGGTGATAGAGTTCTTTGCCCCCTCACACACATCCCCTGGAGAGAGCGCGGTGTTGTTTTGGATTAATTTCCGTGTGAAAGTCCATGGGTAAGTGTAATGAATGTGTTCTTTCTTGTTGAATGTTTCTTGTAGAATGGTGTGTGTGTTCAATTGTTCCTCATCCCAGGGCTGAACGGTCCAAGTTTAATTTTTCAAAACTTTTTATTTTATTTTTAGTTATGCACTTCAGTGATGACTACTGGACAGAGGTCAAGCCCAGGATCCTGCTAATGGGACTGAGGAGAAGTGGAAAATCCTCTATTCAGAAAGTGGTCTTCCACAAAATGTCACCCAATGAGACACTCTTCCTAGAAAGTACCAACAAAATCTGTCGGGATGATATCGCCAACAGCTCTTTTGTTAATTTTCAGATCTGGGATTTTCCTGGGCAAATTGATTTTTTTGATCCAACATTTGACTATGAGATGATCTTCAGAGGGACTGGGGCCTTGATATTTGTGGTTGACTCACAGGTAATGTATTTTTTTTTCCTTGTATAAATTTAGAGTACCCAATTCTTTTTTTACCCCAATTCAAGGGGCAATTTAGCATGGCCAATTCACATCTGCACATCTTTTTGGGTTGTGGGGGTGAGACCCATGCAGACATTGGGAGAATGTGCAAATTCACATGTAATGTACTCTAAACTTCAAATTTAGATGCCAAAAGCTGTTGCATTCTATCCAACATCTTTAATACCAAGGAATATTTCAGGAGATGTCAAGCATGGACGATTTCTCCCAGTTTGTAAATGAGATTAAATCCGAAAAGGTAGGCTCTGATGGGTAAAACCCATTTACGAGCACGTGATGAATGCCTTTGCTTCAGAAACTTTCATTGTTCTGCATTCATACTGCTGTGAAGCAGTCAGACAGACAATTACTAAAAAAAAAGAGATTTTATTAAAAATGCAAGGAACCGTTTTGCGTAATACAATGGCATTCATGAATTTGAAGGGTTTGATTTGCTTAATTCAAAACTACATCATAGTTTGTGATTCCTCCACAATGTCTTTAACATAAAAACATTACAAGTTGTTTGATTGAAGTATTATAGAACAAAATTTGTCATGAGTCGCTCAAAGAAATATTAGTACAAATGACCATAAGCTTAGCCAAGGAGATATATTTTAAGGGGTGCCTTAAAGAAAGAGAGTGGTTTGGTGGGGGTAAGGATAGATGAAGATGAAATCCAAAGCTTGGGGTCTCGGCACCTGAAAGCACGGCTCCCAATGAGAAGACACAAGAGGGCAGATTTGGAGGAACATTGCGATCTCGGAGGATTGTGGGATGCCAGAAGGTTACAGAGGTAGAGGAATAAACCTATGGAAGGATTTTAAAACCGGCTGACACATGAAGAATTCAGTAGGCTGAATATTCAAAAGGGTTGAGAATGTTGAGCGCTTGTTGACTGTACCCAAGTGAGTCAGCGGGTTCTGGAAGGAATGGGTGATCGTTTGAAGGAAATATCAAAGTTACTTTGCTCTATTTGTTATACTGACATTAAGTATCTTGAATGGTGAGGAATTCCATTTCTGAACATCATGGAAAATAGGAGCAGGAGTATGCCATTACGCCGATTGAGCCTACTCCATCATTCGACAGCATCATGTCCGATCCTCTGCCTCAACGCCATACCCCACTGCTTTCCCCATAACCCTTGATGATTTCTTCTTAAATATATTCAATAACTTGGCATCCAGAGCCTTCTGTGGTGGAGAATTTCAAAGGTTCACCCTCTGAGTGAAGGAGGTTCTCCTCATCACAGTCCTAAATGGCCTACCCTGAGACAGAACCCCTTTTCTAGATGCCCCCACCCCATGCCAGACGAAACAGCATCCCTGCATTCAATCTGTCCAACCCTGTCAGAATTTTACATGTTTCAATTAGATACCCACTCATTCTACTAAATGTCAATGAATACAGGCCAAGTTGACACAATCTTTCCTCGTATGACAATCCTGCCACCCCAAGAATCAGTCTGGTGAACCTTTGCTGCACCCCCTCTATGACAGGTATATCCATTTTAGATGGGAAGACCAAATACACACTATGCCAAGTGTGGTCTCACCAAGGCCCTGTACAGCTGCAGTAAGACATCATTGTACTCAAGTCCTCTTACAATGAACATACCATTTGCCTTCCTAACTACTTGCTGTACCCGACTGCTTGCTTTCAGTGACTGATGTACTAGGATACCCAATTATTTTTTCCAATTAAGGGTCAATTTAGCGTGGCCAATCCACCAACTCTGCACATCTTTTTGGGATGTGGGGTTGAGGCCCACGCAGACACGTGGAGAATGTACAAACTCCACACAGACAGTGACCTGGAACCGGGATCGAACCCGCGTTCCCGGAGCCGTGAAGCAGCAGTGCTAACTACTGCCACATGCAGGTTCTTTTGTACATCAAGATTTCCCAATCTATCATCATTTACATAATATTCTGTCTTTCTGTTTCCCTGTCTGAAGTGGATAACTTGACATTTATCCATGTTATACTACATTTGCTATGTATTTGCCTACTCACTCAACTAGTCTAGATTACTTTGAAGCCTCTTAACATCCTCCTAGCCACTCACCTTCCCAGTAAGTTTTGTGTCATATGCAAACTTGGAAATATTACATGCAATTTCCACATCCAAATCATTGATGTATGTTTTGAATATCTGGGGCCACAGGGATCAATGCTGGGGGCACATTTATTTACAATATATATTAATGACTTGGATGAGGGAAGTGAGTGCACTCTTGCCAAGTTTGTGGATGACACGAAAATAGGTGGGGAGGCAAGTGGTGAGGATGACAGACCCAACAAAGAGATATCGACAGGTTAGGTGAGTGGACAAAAACTTGGGAGATGGATAATGTAGGAAAATGTGAAGTTTTGCACTTTAGTAGGAAAAATAAAAGCCGAATATTATTTAAAATGGAGAAAGAAGCATTTGGGGGTCCTCTTACATAAATCACAAAAAGCTAGCATACAAGTTCAGCAGGTAATTGGGAAGGCAAACGAAATGTTGGCTTTTATTTCAAAGGAATGGAATATAAAAATAGGGAATTCTTGCTAAACCTATACAAAGCAGTAGTTGATCACACTGGGAATATTATTAACAGTTTTGGTTCCCTAATCAAAGCAAAATTATATTGGCATTGGAAGCAATCCAGAGAAGGGTTGATCCCAGGTATGGAGGGATTTTTTTAATGAAGGGAGGCAAAGTAGGCTGGGCCTCTACTCATTGGAGTTTAGAAGAATGAGAGGTGATCTTAGGATTCTCAGGGGGCTTGACAGGGTAGATGTCGAGAGGACATTTTCTCTTGTTGGAGAATCTAGGACAAGAGCGCATAATCTCAGCGTAAGGGTTTGCCCATTTAAAACAGAGATGAGGAAGAATTTCTTCTCTCAGAGGTCACTATTCCCTAAACGACCCTGCGCAACAAGATTATGAATTAACCCATTCTCATTGCATAATACCAAATCATGGCATTTTCCCTCGTTGGTTCCTCAGCGTACTGGTCTAAAAAAGCCATCCCGTGCACATTCCAAGAATTCATCTGTTAGCCATGATTACTGTTGCACCCTTTTTACCTGCATCTGTGATATCCTGTTTAATGCCATTCCCTCTCTTATCACTATTGTTTGGAGGCCTGTAGACAACTGCCACGAATGGTTTCCACTAATATTTATTTTTCGCTCCACCCAGACTGATCCAATATTTAGATTTTCTGAGCCAATATCCTCTCACACTATTGCATGGATTTCATCCGTAACTAACTACACCACCTCACCTCCTTTCCTTTTTTGTCTGTCCTTTCTAAATATCGAATACTCTTATTATTCAGTTCCCAGCCTTGGTCACCGTGCAGCTTGGTCTCCATAATCGCAATTCTATCATACCATCTATACCGATTTGCACTTTCAATTTATCTATCTTATTGTGAATGCATCATGCATTCAGATAGTACTGGGCGGGAGTCCCCCAGCCCGGTGGCGGCCGGAGAATCCCCGCGAACTGGCCACGACGCCCCGACACCAGTACGCGATTCCACCCGGGCTTAAGACCTTGCTCACCAGCGGCTTCTCTTGACAAGTAGGATGTCTGATTTAATCGATGTGGGCGTTCCAGGGTGGGAGCATGGACTGTTTTGCTGAGCCCCTCCCAGGCTGAAGACGTCACGCACCAGCACCTACTATACATTATCCTGGGATGGGAGTATGGACTGTTCGATTGCTAGGCCCTGGTCCCGGGCTGAAGATCTACTTTTGCTTTCCTATCCCCTCACCCTGCAGCTCTACAGGATGGTGGTGGCGTGGAGGGCTCCCCTCTCCGCTCCAGCCTCCTACGCCAAGCACTTCCATCTCCATTCCAGAGCTTTTCCCGGAATTGTTCCCGGATCTGTCCGGTGGCCTGGCGCCGCAAGAGGAATGGGGGTCTGAGTCGTCACCTCCCTCTGTCCCGATACCCCGAGAAGAGCCTATGAGGAACCGGTTTGTCAATGATTCAGGGGGTGGGATCGAGGTACACCCAGGGCTAGTTGGTGGGTCCATGCCGTCCGCCACTCAATGTAGTGAGGGACTCGGTCCCAGATGGCGACTGCCCGAAGGAGGATGTCTATTTGATGGGGAGAACGGGGGATGATTTTGAGTCAATCTGTAACGAAGCGGTGGACTCCCTCGCTCCCGAATCGCCCCCCCATCCCCTGTGGTGGTATGCATTAGGGGCAATACGGTACACCAGGAATGCCGAGGAGCTATTGGAGGACAGATGCTGGATCCCGATTGGATCCTCCACCCAGACAGGAGGGGTATAAGAACCTGGGTTTAATCCCCGCAGCTGCATTCTGTGACTGAGCCGTTGGGGAACGAGTCTGAACAAGTCTGCTCAATAAAGCCTCAATTGAAGTTCTTTACGTCTCGCCTCGTGTGTGATTGATGGTGCTACATCCCCCGAGGAGATCTCCGGCAATATGTATATGCCAACTGCGGTCACAAAAATAGAGTGCAGCTAGCTGTCAACCAGTGGCCGGACATGGTGTTGCTTATGAAGTCTTCCCGTGCCTACGTTAAAGAGGCGGGAGATGCAGACGCGACTGAGCGGTGCTGGCTGAAATCTTTCCTCGCCAGGCTCCAGAGGGAGCGGAAGGGTGCGCACTGCTCTGCTCCATCAGGGCACTGAAAGGATGACGGTGGAGGTGGCAATTTACTGCTGACGTGGAGGTGACCACAGCCAGCCTCAACATCAACGGCAGCAGGGACACGCTCCGCAGGTTCCAGAACTTCTCGGTCCTCCGGGATGGGAAGTATGCGGCGTGCTTCCTGCAAGAAGTCCACACCGTTCTGGGAGACAAAGCCATGTGGCTCCTGGAGTGGCGAGGGGGGTTTCTACATTACCTCACATTTAGGCGGGGTGGCTATCTTGTTGACCCCACATTTCAGACAGAGATCTTGGGGGTCAAGGAGCCAGCGTGGCCGGTTGCTGCACCTGACAGTCCGCAAGGGGGCGAGATACTTCATGTCTACGTTCCCCAGGCTTACCATCAGCAGATGACTTTCTTCGAGCAAGTGTCTACTGATCTTGGCACCATCGCCGCGGGCGTGTGCATCATCCTGGGAGGGGGGGGGATTTTAATTGCACCCCAAGGTGTGCCCCGGCGACGCATTTCTTCCGCCAGGTGCACGGTGTGTTCATAGATCTGCAGGCACTGTCCGTCTTTTACCAGGACCGTCTGAAAGTCTGGAGCATGCTTGCCCCGCAGCTCTTCTCCATCAGGAGTGGTCGTTGTCGTCAGGGAGCCACTACCGAAGAATCCGCACCTCCACCAATACCATTTTGAGTGGTTGAGGAGCAAGCTGTGGCTGCTGGGCTGACCAAGATCGGGGACGTGCTGTGTGGCGGAGGGGTGGCTGGCTCGTGGCCAATGCCATCGGAGACCTCCACACGGTCGTGCTCGGACCCGATGACACTCGCTGTCTGGAGGACAGACAGGTGTGCGGTGGTATCCCGTCTGAGCGAAACCTGCTTGAAAGGAATTCCACATTGGCCCCTAAACCTCCCTCAGGAGCTGATGCCCTAGCCACCTCAGGAAAATGCCCTGCGAGCCTTTTCGCACTGTGTGGAGTTTCCTGTACGGGCTGCTGCTGCAACTCTTCACCGCCTTACCCTCGCCCGGGCACGCCATGGCATGCCTTGTTGCCATCCAGTTCCTCCTTGGAGGAGTCCCATCAATCCTGGGGACCTGGGTGGAGGGTGCTGCATGCGGCATTGCTGTACAATCATCGACTGCACCAGTTCAGGGACTCCCAAGAAGCCTGCCATTTTTGCGGTCTTGTGGAGTCCGTAGACCATGTTTATGTTGCGTGTTATAAGCTGCACTCCCTTTTTAGTTTTCTGACAAATCTTTTGTTGAAGCTTTGTTTGCACTTCAGCAGCACACTCCTGATCTATGGGCACCCAGTGCGGAGAGGGACAGGGAAGACGGAGAATCTCCTTGTGAACCTACTCCTGGGTCCGGCGAAGTGCGCCATTTATAGGTCCACGGAGAGGGCGACCAAATAGGTCGTCCGGCCAGACTGTCTGCCCCTCTTCCCG
Source organism: Scyliorhinus torazame (assembly GCF_047496885.1). NCBI lineage: Eukaryota > Metazoa > Chordata > Chondrichthyes > Carcharhiniformes > Scyliorhinidae > Scyliorhinus > Scyliorhinus torazame. The sequence goes on from NC_092710.1 coordinate 267,399,411, forward strand.
GTCGAACCCGGGATCTCAGCGCCATAAGGCAGCAATACTAACCATTGCACTACTGTGCCACCGTCAGTGACATCCTTGACCCTGGCACCAGGGAGGCAACATACCATCCTGGTGTCACATCAGTGGCCACAGAAAAGTTTATCTATTCCCCTTACAATCCCCTATCACTATTGTCCTCCCACTTCTCCCCACCATGTAGCTGGGCCACTCGTGGTGCCATGGACCTGGCTCTTGCTGCGTTCTCCTGAGAGACCACCTCCGCCAACAATATCCAAAACAGAAAATCTGTTAGAGAGAGAGATGGCCCAAGGGGACTCCTTCCCTGCCTGCCTAGTGCTCTTGCTCTGGTGGTCACCCATTCCCTTTCTGCCTGTGCACTTTGACCACCTCGCTGTACCTGCTATCCACAAATATTTCATCCTTACGGATGCTCCACAGTGGTCACAACTCCAGCTCCGAATCACACATTTCAAATAGCTGCAGCTGGGGAAACTTCCCACCCACATGGTCACCCTGGATATTGAAAGTGTCCCTGACTTCCCAAACCTCACAGGAGGAATATTCCACATGGTCAAGCTGCCCTGCCATGACTAGTTTTCTTTTAATTTAGAGTACCCAATTATTTGTTTCCAATTAAGGGGCAATGTAGCGTGGCCAATCCACCTACCCTGCCCATCTTTGGGTTATGGAGGTGAGACCCACGCACACACGGGTGGAATGTGTAAACTCCACACGCACAATGACCCAGGACCAGGATCGAATCTGGGTCTTCGGTGCTGAGGCAACTGTGCTAACCACTGCACCCCGTGCCGCCCCTGTCCTGCCATGACGTACCGTTAAATTACTCCCCTTACTTTTACTTCCACCACTTTAGGGTATGTTAAGGAGAGTAGAAATACTCATCACCTCCTACTGACCAAGGTTGCTGCTCTGCTTTCTGAAGAAAAGTAGGAAAGGAAAGGCTCACCTGGCTCCCTTATCACCAAACTCCAACTCTCTGTCACAATCTAGTGCAGTCCAAGCAGCACAGACTAAGCTGCATTTTGTCTAATTTTATGCTCAACTGAATCTGGCCTCTGGAAAACTCTTTAAGCCAGTTACCTAATTAACTAGTTGCAGCTGTATTACAGCCTGAATCAGCCTTGTTTTAAAGCCACAAGTAAAACTGACCTCCTTCCAATCCAAAGAGCAACTTTCTTTAATTGCTAAATTAAAGAAAGAGTAATCTTCAGATAGAAATTGAACCCTTAAATCTCCTTGGTCGTCATACTCCAACTGCAACACTCTACTGTAGTCCAAGCAGCACTCCAGTGCAGACCATTGCAAAATTTTAATAATGACATATCTAAAATATATATATTACTCTTGAATCCACCAGGATGATAAAATGACCTATAGGCTTCTTGTTGAAAGATGAACTATTTAATGAGTAATAAAATAATAAACTGTGAGTCCTTTTACTCAATACAAAACTAACAATAAAGAATTAAAGTACAATACAATAACTATATAACTATACACTATTATAGCAAACTAATTATAACTTCTCTCACTCTAGCTATTCTATGTCTTGCTTGTTCACTGTTCTGAATCACATCATCATGTCATCTGACTTAGAAAAGGTGGAAAACCAGTTCTTATAGTATCTGACTGTGAGCCACCTAGTGTTGAAATGACTGTACTCCATTTACATACATTGATCATGTATATTGATATCTGAATATCACTGCAACCATAAGCATATTTTACATTGAAAGTAATTAAAATCAACAATTGTACAAGTTACTTTTCGATAAGAAAGTGTTCGCTGATAAATTTAAATTAACTGCACAGTTTTTATTACAAATATGATCCTTATAAAACATTGGCCTGGATTTACATACTGGAGGCGGGTTGTGGAAGTCGGGAGAATTCCAAGCTTAGTTTGATACCTTGGGGAAAAAATGCCCAAAAGGACGGAATTTTCATTGTTGAGGGGATGGAGTGGCTGTAGACTGCAGTTAGGCCAGCCGACCTGGGAAAAAGTGTGGAGGCAGTCACAGGGGCTGCTGGGTACTGAGTGGGTGGGCTGTTTAAAAGGCCCACCTTGGTGCTGTGGGACTTTGTTCCAATTATTGAAACCGAAGTCCCTCGTTCCTCACACCCCCCCCTTTAAAAGGTCCCCTCTTGCAGACTATTGTTCACCACTCCTTAGAGTTGCCATGAACCATGACTCATTGTAAACCTGGCCCCACTTCATGAAAATTGTGGGGAACTAAGACATGCCTATCCAGGCAATTGAGCCAGCCAGGTCTGGATGCAGATTTTGACCCAAACCTGCCTGCACACTTAAAAAGCACTCCCAAAAATCCAAAACCCTGTGAATTTGATTGGGCATCTTGGAATCTAGATGCAGCCGTCATTTTTAATAATAATAATAATGAAAGGGTGTAAAGACATTCCCAGTAGCTGCAGGGTGGTCAGTTTGAAATCAATGGTGGGTAAGGTCTTAGAAACAATAATTAAGGAAAAAAAATAAACAGGCACTTTTGACTTAACTAAGGAGGGCCAGCACAGATTTGTAAAAGGTAGATCATAGATTTCATAGAATTTACAGTGCAGAAGGAGGCCATTCGGCCCTTTTAGTCTGCACCGGCTCTTGTAAAGAGCACCCTACCCAAACTCAACACCTCCACCCAACACCAAGGGCAATTTTGGACACTAAGGGCAATTTATCATGGCCAATCCACCTAACCTGCACATCTTTGGACTGTGGGAGGAAACCGGAGCACCCGGAGGAAACCCATGCACACACGGGGAGGATGTGCAGACTCCGCACAGACAGTGACCCAAGCCGGAATCAAACCTGGGACCTTGGAGCTGTGAAGCAGTTGTGCTACCCACAATGCTACCGTGCTGCTCCATCATGCTTGACTAATCCAACTGAATTTTTTTGAAGAAGTAACAGACGATTGATGAAGGGACTACATGAATGTTAGCTATATGGAATTCTAGAAAGCCTTTGGCAAAGTATCACATAAAAGGTTGGGTTAACAAAATTGGGGCACAGGGAATAGGAGGGTCAGGGTCAGCTTGGATAAAAAATGTGCTTCAGGCAAGGAAACAGTGGGTCATGGTAACTGCGTGTTGTTTAGGCTGGCGATTGAATGACAGTAGTGTTCCCCAAGGATCAAATGCATGGTGGCACAGTGGTTAGCACTGCTGCCTCACAGCGCCACGGTCCCGTGTTCAATTCCGGCCTTGCGTGACTGTGTGGAGTTTGCACGTTCTCCATATGTCTGCGCGGGTTTCCTCTGGGTGCTCTGGCTTCCTCCCATGGTCCAAAGATCTGCAGGTTAGATGGGGTTTTATGGGGATTGGGTGGGAAAGTGGGCCTGTGTAAGGTGCTCGTTCAGAGGGTCGGTGCAGACTTGATGGGCCGAATGGCCTCCTTCTGCCCTGTTAGGATTATGAATGACTTTTTAAAAAAAAAAATTATTTACACGACCTGGATTCGCACAGGTTGTCATGGGAGGGAACTTCAACACAGTTATGGACCCTGGCTTGGATCGGTCAAGCTCGAAAACGGGCAGGGTGCCAGCAATGGCAAAGGAACTAAGAGGGTTCATGGAGCTGATGGGGGTGTGGATTCATGGAGATTTGGGCAGCCAAGGGTGAAGGAGTTCTCCTTCTACTCACACGTGCATAAACTGTTCTCCCGGATTGATTTCTTTATTTTGAGCAGGGCCTTGCTGGCTAGGATGGTGGACACAGGGGGCGCGATTCTCCGAGGCCGTGCCGATTGAGAGAATCGCCGGGCGTGCCATTATATAGCATGACGCCTGTCCGACACCGTTCTGCCATTCTCCCAACCGGCGAGAACGGCCCCATCGAGTTCTGCGCTGCGCCAGCCGGAGAATTGCCCGAGACACTCACAACGGCGATTCTCCGGTACCCCCGCTATTCTCCGGCCCGGATGGGCCGAGCAGCCGCTCTGACCCGACAGGTTTCCGCCGGCACCGTCCACACCTGGTCACTGCTGGCGGGAACTGTGCGGGAACGCTGGGAGGGGCAGCCTGTTGGGGGGGGGGGGGGGGGGGCTTCCTTCACCGGGGTGGTTGACCTCTCTAAAGGAGGACCTCCTTTCCTCCGCCGCCTCGCAAGATCCATCCACCATCTTCTTGCGGGGCGGCTTCGGGGAGGACGGCAACTTCATTTATGCGACACCGGCCTCGTCATTTACGTGGCGCCGCTTTTTACGTGGCGCCAAGGCCCAGCGCGCGTAAAATACGTAATCCGTTCCTAGTCCCCCGGGGGCGGGAGAATAGGGGGCTGGGAGCGGGCTCCGACGCCGGAGTGAAACAATCCGGTTTTCACTCCGGCGTCGGGACTTTGTCTCCCTTTGGGAGAATCGTGCCCGGGGTACTCGGCGATTACAATCTCAGACCATGCTCCGTACTGGGTTGACCTGCTGGTTAGTAAAGACAGTAACCAGTGCCCACACTGGAGGTTTGATGTGGGACTTTTGGTGGATGAAGGGTGTGCGAGCGGCTGAGAAAATGTATTCAGAACAACCTGCAGGTCAACAACACGGGGGAAATTTCAGCAGCGATGGGCTGGGAAACACTGAAGGCGGTGGTTAGAGGGGAGCTGATCTCGATCCGGGCTGATAGGGAGAATGTGGACAGGGCAGAGACGGACCGACTGGTTAAGGAGATACTACAGATCGATAGGAGGTATGCAGAAACCACAGAGGCAGGGATTTTAAGGGAATGGCGGAGGCTACAGGCGGAGTTCGGCTTGTTAACCATAGGGAGGGCGGTGAAGCAGCTGAGAAAGGCGAGGGGGGCGATCTATGAACATGGAGAGAAGGCCAGCAGAATGCTTGCACAGCAGCTTAGGAAGAGGGAGGCAGCTAGGGAGATAGGGAAAGTAAAGGACGGAGATGGGAACCTGGTTGGTGATTCAGTAGGGGTGAATAAGGCGTTGAGGGATTTCTACAGTAGGCTGTACAGGTCGGAACCCCCTATGGGGCCGGAGGGGATGAGGCACTTCTTGGAGGGGCTGAATTTCCCAAAGGTGGACGGGGAGCGGGTAGAAGGGCTGGGGGCCCCAATCGGGCTGGAAGAGATAGTGGAGGGCTTGAAGGCCATGCAGGCGGATAAGGCCCCGGGTCCGGACGGGTACCCAGTGGAGTTTTATAAACGTTCTCGGGGATATTGGGGCCGGTGTTATTGAGGATGTTCAATGAGGCAAGGGAAAGAGGGGTGCTGCCCCCGACGATGTCACAGGCAATGATTTAGCTGATTCTTAAGCGGGACAAGAATCCGGACCTGTGTTGGTCCTACAGGCCGATCTCCCTGTTGAATGTAGATGCTAAGTGGCTGGCCAAAATCTTGTCCTCCAGGATCGAGGATTGTGTTCTGGATGTTATTGGGGAGGACCAGACGGGGTTTGTTAAGGGCAGGCAGTTGGTGCCCAATGTAAGAAGGCTGTTAAATGTGACCCTGATGCCCCTGGACGGGAGGGAGGTGGAGGTAGTGATCGCAATGGATGCAGAAAAGCATTTGATCCCCATTTGATCAGGGAGAATGGGATTATCTGTGGGAGATACTGGGACTGTTTGGATTTGGGCGGGGCTTTATTGACTGGGTCAGGTTACTGTATCAGGCTCCTGTGGCAAGTGTACGGACGAATAGGACAGCATCGGACTATTTTAGACTGCACCGGGGGATGAGATGGGATGCCCCCTCTCCCCACTGTTGTTTGCGTTGGCTATAAACCCGTTGGCAATTGCTCAGAGAGCCTCGAGGGGCTGGAGAGGACTGGTCGCGGGGGGTGTGTGGAGCCCAGGGTTTCGCTCTATGCGGATGACCTGCTTCTGTACGTTTCGGACCCAATAGAGGGGATGCAAGAAATCATGAGGTTTCTAGGGGAATTTGGCCGGTTTTCGGGGTAAAGCTTAATATGGAAAAGAGCGAGATGTTTGCGGTTCAGGCGAGGGAACAGGAGAGGCGATTGGGGGAGCTGCCGTTTAGGTTAGTAGAGGGAAGCTTGAGGTACCTAGGCATGCAAGTGGCGCGGGAATGGGACCGGCGGCATAAATTGAATCTGGTCCGGCTAGTGGACCAAATGAAGGACGGTTTTCGGAGATGGGGCGCGCTTCCGTTGTCTCTGGCTGGGAGGGTGCAAACGGTGAAAATGACGGTCCTCCCGAGATTCCTATTTGTATTTCAGTGTCTCCCCATCTTTATTCCCCAGTCCTTTTTTAAGCGGGTCAACAGAGTGATCACGGGCTTCGTCTGGACGGGCAAGACCCCTCAAGTAAGGAAGGTAATGCTTGAGCGGAGTCGGGGAGAGGGCGGGCTGGCGCTGCCAAATTTTAGCAACTATTACTGGGCGGCTAATATAGCCATGATCAGGAAGTGGGTGGTGGGGGAGGGGTCGGCATGAGTGCGTATGGAGGCAGATTCATGTAAGGGTACCAGTCTGGGGGCATTGGAAACTGCGCCTCTGCCATTCCCGCCACCACTGTATTTCACCAGTCTAGTGGTGGTGGCGGCCCTGAGAGTTTGGGGCCAATGGAGGAGGCATGTGGGAGCAGTGGGGGCATCGGTCTGGGCCCCAATCTGTGACAATCACCAGTTTGCCCCGGGGAGTATGGATCGGGGGTTCCGGTTATGGCGGAGAGCGGGGATTGAGAGGATGGGGGATATGTTCATAGAGGGGAGCTTTCCGAGTATGAGGGCGTTGGAGGAAAAGTTTGGGTTGGCGAGGGGAAACAAATTCAGGTACCTGCAGGTGCGAGACTTCCTTCGTAAACAGGTGTCAATCTTCCCGCTCCTACCGCTAAGGGAGATTCAGGACAGGACAGTTTCCAGAGGATGGGTCGGAGAAGGGAGCGTCTCGTACATTTATAAGGAGCTTATGAGGTCGGAGGAGACGCAGACCGTGGAGCTGAAGCGCAAGTGGGAGGAGGAGCTGGGAGGTGAGATAGAGGATGGTCTACGGGCAGACGCTTTGAGTAGAGTCAACGCGACCGCAACATGTGCCAGGCTCAGCCTGATACAATTTAAGGTTGTTCACCGGGCTCACATGACAGTGGCCCGGATGAGCAGATTCTTTGTGGTGGAGGACCGGTGTGCAAAATGTGCGGGAGAACCGGCGAACCATGTCCACATGTTTTGGACATGTCCAGAGCTTAGGGGATTTTGGCAGGGGTTTGCGGACGTCATGTCCACGGTGTTAAAAACAAGGGTGGCACTGAGTCCAGAGGTGGCGATCTTTGGGGTGTCGGAAGACCCTGGAATCCAGGAGGAGAAAGAGGCAGACGTTCTGGCCTTTGCTTCCCTGGTCGCCCGGAGATGGATACTATTAGGGAGGGACTCAAAGCCCCCGAAGTTGGAGACCTTGCTATCGGACATGGCTAGCTTTCTGTGTTTGGAGAAAATCAAGTTCGCCTTGAGAGGGTCACTGTTAGGGTTCACACGGAGGTGGCAACCGTTCGTCGACTTCTTTGCGGAAAATTAATCGTCAGCAGACGGTCGGGGGGGGGGGGGGGGAGGGGGGGAAATAGTTTAGATTAAAGTAGGGGGTCAATCAGGGTGGGACCTGTACGAAAGGTAAATGGATTTTGCACTATGTTTATGGTTTCATGTATATAGTTTATTTTGTTGTTATTATACCAAAAATACCTCAATAAAATGTTTATTTAAAAATATGTTTATTAAAAAATGTTCATATTAATCAAAACCATGCAAAATAATCGAACAGAAATATGCAACAGAAGGAAGAGATAAAAAAAGCAAAAGTACGCTTAACTTTAACACAAAAACTAAACTAAACCCCCTCAACAGCTGACTAGCTCCTTAAAAAAGGAAAGGAATCATTGCCTTCTTGGGTAGAACACCTCCGACCACCTGATGGTGTATTTGATCTTCTCCAAATGTAGAAAGGACATGAGGTTACCCAATCACACTGAGACACTAGGCGGAGTAAGAGACTTCCACCCAAGCAGAACCCATCTCCGGGCTATCAACGAGGCAGAGGCAGGACATCAGCTGTCCCGCTCGCAGACTGAACGACACCTGCCCTCATTGCAGTATTCCAGGCCTCTAGTCTGCTACAAAATGCATACAGAATCATCAAAGGAATGAACATGTGATAATTCTGTTTACGTCTCTCTCCTTTTTACCTATGGAAGTATTCAGATTGTCACAACTTTCTCTTGAGCTTGGAATTTTTTGTTGATTTTTTTCTCTGTGCTCATTGATGTTCGTGATGATTGATGTCAAGAGTGAAGCACTTTTCTCTATTGGTAGGGAAACAAACTGAGGACCTTCCTGGTATGACTGCGTCAGTTGTTCATAGCTATCAGGGAAGTTAGTGTGTCTCTTCTCCGAGAAGAACAGAAGCAAAAACTCACTTTTATGTATCAGCACACTATTTTACTTAACGTGTTATTGGTTATCAATGTCTTGTACGACGGTTTTTCTCTAATGCAATTTTTAAATATATTTTTAGAATGTGGTGGTTTGTATTAGGGGTAATGTGGTACCTGTGAAGCCGAGAGGCTATTGGCTGACAGGTCCCGGGTCCTGGTTGGATCTGCCGACTTCTGGCTCCGCCCTGAAGGTGGAGTATAAGAGCTCGTGCTTCTCCCCGCAGCCTCATTCTGTTGCTGAGCTGCTGGGGACAAGTCTCGCTTAATAAAGCCAAGATAGACTTCATCGCTTCTTGTCTCGCGTAAGTCATTGTGCGCTACATAGAATTTCTTTTTTTAATCAATATTTTTATTGAAGTTTACATTTGTACACTGTACAGGAGATGATTGAAACGGTTATTATTTATAATTTACATGCCGTTCCTTTTTTGGCTTTCTCTCTTCCCCCCCGCTCCACCCCATTTTCGGACCCTGTCTTCTGACGTAGATGGATTATTTATCGCTAATTTTTTTCTTATGTCTTTGTGGTGGAGCCCTCTAAGAACATAAGACATAGGAGCAGAATTAGGCCACTCAGCCCATTGTGTCTACTCTGCCATTCAATCATGGCTAATATTTTTCTCATCCCCATTCTCCTGCCTTTCCCCCATAACCCGATTGCCTTTTTAATCAAGAACCTGCGTGTTAACCTTAAGAGAATCTTGAACAATGACTCCTAAGTCTCTTTGTGCTTCTAATTTCATAAGCATTTCCCCATTTAGAAAATAGTCTATTCCTCCTTCCAAAGTGCATAACCTCACACTTTTCCACATTGTAGTCCATCTGTCACTTCTTTGCCCACTCTCCTAGTCTGTCCTTCTGCAGCACCCCTGCTTCCTCAAAAGTACCTGTCCCTCTGCATATCTGGCCTCATTGCTTTCTGCTTGGGTACTCTTCTGGCGTTTCCTTGGGTGTCTCCCGCTTTGCACCCCCCCCCCCCCCCGCCTTGTTCCTGTCTTGCTTTCTTTGGCCCTGGTGGTTCCTGTACATCCTCCCACCCCCCCACCCCCCTCCCTTTCTATCCGTTATTGGCTTCAAACAGGCTGATGAATTACCCCCAACTTTGTGGAAGCCATCGTCCGACCCTCGGATGGTGTATTTGATCTTCTACAGATGGAGAAATTCCGACAGGTCTGCCAGCCAGTCTGTAGCTGTGGGTGGTGCTGCTGATCGTCAGCTGAGCAGGATTCTCAATCAGCCGATTAAGGAAGCAAAGGCAAGGGTGTCGGCCCTCTTCCCCATTTGAAGATCTGGCTGGTCTGATACCCAGAAGACTGCCACTCTCGGGCACAGCTCCTCCCTCACCCCCACAACCTTGAACATCGCCTCGAAGAAGGCTGTCCAAAACCTGACAAGCCTGGGGCATGCCCAGAACATGCGGGCGTGGTTGGCTGGAGCTCCCTGGCACCGCTCACACATCCTCCACCTCGGGAAAGAACCTGCTCATCCGGTTCTGCTTAGGTGTGCTCTGTGTATCACTTTAAACTGCATGAGGCTTAGCCTTGCGCAGGAAGAGATAGAGTTGGTCCTACTTAGTGCTTCGCTCCACAGTCCCCACTCCACTTCCGCCCTAGTTCATCCTCCCACTTCTGTTTTGCTCTGTTCAGTGGTGCTATCGCCCTTTCTAAAAGCCGTCCGTACATGTCCCCGCAGTTCCCTTTTTCCATACTGTCCGTGTCCAGTAGCTCCTCCAACATTGTGTCTCTCGGGGCTCTAGGGTACCGCGCCGTCTCCTTGCAGAGAACAGTTTTGACTTATAAATATCGGAGTTCCTGTCCGATCAGTAGTTCCAGTCTCTCCGTCGGATTTTCTAAGGTTGCAAGTCTGTCCCTGGTTTAGAAGTCCCTGATCGCTTGCGTCTCCCCATCCTGTCGCCACCTCTTAAAGGTGGTGACTAGCATGGCTGGTGGGTACCTGTGGTTGCCGCAGATAGGGGCCATGGTGGTCACCTCGTTAAGCCAAAGTGTTGTCTCACCTGGTTCCAAGTTCTTAGCATTGCTGGATGTGGGTTTTGCCGGCGGGGATGTGAGCGCTGTCATGGCGAGGGCTCGGAGGGTCGTTACCATGCAGGAGGACTCCTCCAACCTCATCCATTCTGTGTTCAGGTCCCTTATCCATTCCCTCACTCTCTCGACTGTGGCTGCCCAGTGGTAGTATTGTATTTTTAGATGTTATAATAAAATTTTACAAAGGAACCAGTTTGGCAAAATGCTGTTTCTAATTAGCAAATGCATGCGTGTGGACATTCGGCTAAAATAAGATTAAGAACTGAAGATGATTGCCTCCAGCTCCAACTGAAGATGATTTGCCCATGAGCAAAAAACATGCCAGCACTAACTTCCTAGACTTGTGCATGATTCCCATGATTAATACCCATTTGGGTGAGTTACTGGAGAACAAATGGTGCCTGTGAAATCATTCCTGAGCAAGGACTCAATAATTGGAGGAAAGCATGGGAGAAAATTGGTGGGAAAAGAAGAAAGGAAGAATAATATTGGAGAAGCATTCCTTCAAGGAACTAAAATGTTGGAATGTTCAAAATTAGCATGGCGAGTCAGACAACTAGATTGGAGGAACTATTAGCCCTGTGTAGCAGAGATCAGCGTTAGCAGTTTTTCAGAAATCTTCAGTGTTGCGTGAAAATATTCACAAGCAGACCTTTGAATGAGTAAAGAAGCAGTTTATTGTGTCAGAGCTCTGGGAGCCTGAGGCTCCACAGCCTTAGACAGCACTCTTTCTCACTTGAGCTAAGGTTCACATTGGGTTAGTATACAGATTCAAGGGGCGGAATTAGTTGCATTCTCATTTACATACAGTCAATCAACTCTATTCGTGTCACAATTCATTACATGCAGTCAATCAATTTTCTTAGCATGCCAGTTTATCACATATATGGTTAAAGTGGGTGTTGGCTCACCAGCCCCTAACTTCATGCAGAAGTATGTCCTGCCTGCATCTGGGGACCTTGAGCTATTGTGTGAAGCTGTTATCAGCGGCTGTTAAATATTCTCTAGAAAAACACCCACGTCTGGTTCCTATTCAATGATGCAGTTTGTAACTGAACCCAGCTAATGATTATTCAGGAATGTGGCTAGTTCAGCTAAATGCCATTTTGTATCTTTAGTATTGCTAGCTTAGCTAACAGCCATTTTGTGTCCCTTCTGATTTTAGTAATTATTAAGTTACAAAATCACGAGCATTGTGTATACATTATACAAATTGCTTCTTATACAGGTATCTAAGCCAATGATCAAAAACCTTCCTTTTAAATCTGACTTCAACTACTGTTTTGCACAAAGAACAAGAAAGCACAGAAGGTACATCGAATATGTTTGCAACATAGTTAATTATTTCGAAACACAAAATGTTTGCCACAACATTCAGCAATTGCACTGTTTCAACTATGAACTCACCTCTCCTTGCCAATTAAGCTCATTAACTTCTCCAAAGCCAGTTCACAGCATTTAAAAACATGCAAGATTAGGGAAAAGGGTCTAGACAGCTCAAGCTGAAGAAAAAATGGCCCAGAATCTAAACTCGCATTTAACCCTAAGTACACATTATGAATTTTGTTTTTGTTTAATGAAACCTAGGATGATTACATGGAGGCGTTGGCCAGACTGCATCTCACGGTGTCCAGGGCTTACAAAGTAAACAAAGAGATCAATTTTGAAGTATTCATCCATAAAGTAGATGGTTTATCTGATGATCACAAGATAGAAACACAAAGAGATATCCATCAACGAGCAAATGATGACCTTGCAGATGCTGGCTTAGAACAAATTCATCTCAGGTGAGAATTTCATGTCAATATATTTTCTGTTTCTGAATAGTAAATGCTCTCCATAGCTACGACACAACACCTTTGTAGCTCTTCATGCATCCTGGACAAAAGATGCAAATTAATATAGTATTAGGCAAATATTTATCCCTCATACCAAGACTAGATTAGCTGGTAATTTTCACCTTTTATTTGGTGGCAGCTTGTTGCACAAATTGCTGCTGCATTTCCTACATTACAATAGTGCCTACACTTCAGAACGACTTCATTGGCTGGAAAGTACATTGGCTTCCAGTACAGTTAAACATTGGCATCTATTCAAGATTGTGGAAAATTGCCCAAGTATGTCCTGTCCACAGACCACATTCTGGCCGATTACCGCCCAATCAGTCTACTCTGTTGTTAACAGTGCTATCAAATAGCACTTGCACAACAATAACCTGCTCTTTGATGCTCAGTTTGGGTTCTGCCAGGGACATTTGTCTCCTTACATTATTACAGCTTTGGTCCAAAGATGGACAAAGGAACTGAACTCAAGAGTTGAGGTGAGAGTGACATTAAGGCAGCATTTGACTGAGTGTGGCAACAAGGAGCCCAAGCGCAACTGGATCATTCTCCAGGGTTGGAGTCATACATGTCACACAGCAAGATGGTAGTAGGTGTTGAAGGTCAATCATCTCGGTCCCACCCAGGACATTGCTGCAGGAGTCCCTCAGGATGGTGACCAACCATCTTCAGTTTTGTCAATGATCTTCCCTTTATCATAAAGTCAGAAGTGGGGATGTTTGCTGATGATTGCACAATATTTAGCACCGTTAACCACTCCTCAGATACTAAAGCAGACAAAGCCCAAATGCACCAAGACCGAGACAATTTTCATGCCCGCAAGTGCCAGGCAATGACTATTTCCAAAAAGACAGAATCTAATCATCTCCTCTTGACATTCAAGGGCACCAGTATCACTGAATTCCTCATTATCAACTTCCTGGGAATACCATTGATCAGAAACTGGACCAACCATATAAATACTTTGGCCACAAGAGCAGGTCAGAGGCATGGAATTGTGAAGTGGATAACTCTCCCCTTAACTCCCCAAAGCCTGACCACAATCTACAAGGCACAAGTCAGGAGTGGTATACTCTCCACTTGCCTCGATGATAACAGATACAACAATACCCAAGAAACTTGACACTAGACACAACAGGATCTGCAACAACCCTCCCCCCCCCCCACCCCCCGAAAGAGCACCCCACCTAGGCTTACTCCCCTGCAATCCCATTACTCCACCCAACCTTTGCACCCTAAGGCCAATTTAGCATGGCCAATCCACCTAAACTGGACATTGGGAGGAAACTGGAGCACCCAGAAAAAACCCAGGCAGAATGGGGAGAATGTGCAAACTCCACCCAGCTAGTCACCCAAGATCGGGATCAAACCCAGGTCCCTGGCGCTGTGAGGATGCAGTACTAACCAGTGTGCCACCCTCTGTTCTTTTACTGTCACTGGGTCAAAATCCTGGAACTCCCTCCCTAACAGCACATAGACTGCAGGGATTCAAGAAGGCAGTTCGCCAGCACCTTCTCAAGGGAAATTAGGGATGGGCATCAAATAGTGGCCTTGTCAGCGATTCCCACAACCTATTAATGGATTCAAGAAAAAATGCAGCATTTCCTAATTGAGGTTTACTAAGAGATGACCAATAATTGTTCAATAAAAATAGCTTTTTGTTCCTACAGTTTCTATTTGACCAGTATTTATGACCATTCAATATTTGAAGCATTTAGCAAAGTGGTGCAGAAACTGATTCCTCAGCTTCCAACATTAGAGAATCTATTAAACATCTTCATCTCAGTAAGTTTTGTTTCTTAACTATTGCTGCTTACCATGTGAAAACATTATGGTGTATTCTTAAAGGAATGCTCTCAGATAAGTTCATGTAAGTGTATCCTTTTGATCACATCAATTGAAGAGAGAATTGCCTCTTGCATGTGATTTTAAATTGAAAATTACATAGTTGCTGGAGGCTGGAAGCTACAAATTGTGAGATTATCCAATGAAACATTAAGTTTCTTTACTTAATCTCAGCTTCCACCATCCTACTACCTCACAGAAAGCAATTAATTCCCGAGAAACAAATTGCAGGTAGCCAATAATACACACAGAATCATTTTTGAATAATTCACTTGAGAGTTGGAACCATCTCAGCTGGGGCATCCTTCTGGTGCTGAGTTTAAACATTTTAGAAAAACATTTGCTTATTCTAAAGAAAGGAGCATTAGACGTATAAGCAGACAATCCTGGGGTACTGCTTATGGATAGTCTGGAGTCTAAAACACATCCGTAGCTAACCAGATCTGTCCCCTTTAAGGCCACTATTTTACATTCTTCTCATAGTGAGTGACCTAAATAGATCAAGAGTTCAGTCACAATTTAGTTGCTATTTGGCAAGGACACTTTCTACATTGTAAGGTTCTTGCTGTTAAGTCAGAAAAACATGTTTATTTCCCTCTGGCTTGACCTTGAAATGTGATGTCTGGTCTATAATAAAGATGGGTAGGACGAGAACACTTATTCCTATAAATTATATTTATCTCATGTTTTCATCCACAGAAACACTGATAAATTATTTGCTGCAACTCAAGCTCATTCGGTCTCAACCACACTATTAAGGCTCTCAATTCTAGCTCTTTTTCAATTGAAGTCTGCTGGACCATTCTTTTTTGTGGTGCATTCCGTCCTGTGTTATGGTATGTTTAATATAGGCTGTAACCTTATAAGGAATACTTGGTTCCTGGGTTGAAGCGAGATGAATGAATCAAAGCTGCAGCTGTTTTTTTCACTGCCCGTCTGGACTGCTCTCCAGCTTCCAGACAAGGATCTATTTTCTGGGTTGGGGTGTCCCTTTAGTCAGGGGTTCCATGTGTTTGGGGGAGGGCCAGGGTTCCTTGATTAGGGGGTCCCTGTTGGGGGAGGTCTTTAATTAGGGGTCTCCCTTCAGTTAGAGGTGCTTATTATGGGAGTCCCTGTGGGGTGTCTGTTTCTTAAGGCAGTCCCTGGGGGTCTCCCTACAAAGGGGGTTCCTGGGGGGGGGGGGTCTCCCTATTAAAGGGGTCCTTTGGGAGCTCTCCCTAGTAAGGCGATCCATGGAGGGGGGGGGTCTCCCTAGTTAGGGAGTCCCGGGCAGGTTTGTCGGGTCACCTGCGTACTTGGGAGAAAGGGCACCCAGGCAATCTGAGGGCGGGCCGTTGCTTTGCGGTGCAGGGGTGGGGGGGGGGGGGGCTGACTTGAGGTGCGGGGTGTGGGTGGCCGCAGGACATTGCTATCGGGCCACCTACTCAAAATGTATTCCTCGCTATGCATAAATTTGCATGGCAAGGGTCACTGAATTGTTTCCCGATTTGCACTCCCAGGGGGAATGTAAATCAGTAGCAATTCTCCTCCGGTGGGAGAATATAGACTCCCAAATGGAGAATCTCGCCATGAGTCTCGGGGATTATTGAAATTTGAGCTGCTGTACATACCTAGACAACGGCTCTGTAAATTTCATAAGTGGTTTCGCATTTTGAGTGTTTTTTCAGGGGAATCGTCTTCCACCCACAGACATTTATATTTGAATGGATTTCCAGAAACAGGTTCATACCATGTGTTTGTCCTTGTTGGTCCAGAAATCTCACAAGGTCTTTTTTGTAGCACATTATCCACTTTTGTAAGGAAAAGTCCATTTTAATTCGTCTACATTGAATAAAGTCTATATCTTGAAAGTTAGCAATGTGATATGTCTTTACAGGGAATGACTCCCTTTTAGTGTTAAACGCTTTTCGTTCATAAACCCATGAACTGGACAAGACATATAAATACTGTGGCTACATGAGAAGGTCAGAAGCTGGGAATTCTGCGAAAAGTGACTCATCGCCAAACTTCCCAAAGCCTGTCCACCACCTACAAAGCACAAATTATGAATGTTGATGGAATACTCTCCACTTGCCTGGGTGAGCGCAGCTCCAACAATACTCCAGAAGTTCGATACCATCCAGAACAAAACATCCAGCTTGATTGGCATCCCATCCACCCCCATAACCTTTCACTCTCTCCACCAATGATGCACAGTGTGTACAATGTACAAGATGCTCTGCAGTAATTCACCAAGGATTCTTTAACAGCATCTCCAAAATCCACAACCTCTACCACCTAGAAGGCCAAGGACAGCAGTTGCATTGGAACACTACCATTTGCAAATTCCCCTCCAAGCCACTTACTATCCTGACTTGGAACTTATATCGCCGTTCCTTCACTGTCACTGGATCAAAATCCTCCGACTCCCTTCCTAATAGCATTGCATCTACACCACATGGAATGCAGTGGTTCAAGGAGGTAGCTCACCTCCATCTTCTCATGGGCAATGGGGGGTGGGCAATAAATTCTGGCCTAGCCAGCAAAACCCCATGAAAGAATATATTTTTAAAAATAGATTGGCAAAGCACAAGAATGGGTATTTCTGGTTGTTGAATTTATTATTGAATTTATTTTATTGAATTTAAAGGGCACATCCTGAAGCAATATAAAGTATGAGTATAAAGGAAGTTGACTTCCTACCAACCTCACTTTTCACTGCAAAACTGTGAAACAAAATAATCCAAACACGTGCACCTTGACTCCAACAGTTTAATGCTTGTAACTATGCTTTTAGCACCAATAATAGTGCCATACTACTAATATGTAGTGACAACATCAAAGGTGCAGTAAAAAGACTGTAAAAATAACAACAGATGGTCTGGAATGAATTATTAAGTTGTCAGAATGCCTTGTTAATTTTGTGCTCCTATTGTACAATCTTGGATGCACCAATCATGCATATTTTAAGTGCCTGTGCCTGCAATAACATTTAAAACAGGCCTGTCCAACACACAGCCTACGGGCTGGATTATAGCCTCCAAAGCTATCCTATGTAATCCCCGAGCCACAGTTCAAAATGTCGGCCAGACAGGTAAGTGAAGTTAAAGATTATGCAAAGGGCTCCTTTTCCAATCACAGGTCGTTCCCCCCCCCCCCCCCCCCCCCCGCGTTTTCTGCCGATAGGCTCACTAATAAAATCAGAAATTTTTGTGGGGGGGGGTGTGTGGGGAAGAGATTCTCTGGGGCACACTGGGAGGAGAGACTGCAGGGTCCTGGCGCTGAGACATTAGCCACAAGACCCTGCATGGAGATGTTGCAGATCCCTGGGTCAGGAGTGGGGGACAAAGCTAGACAGTGTATGAGAGAGTGAGCGTATGTGTGAGAGTGTGTCTGGCTCACTAACAA
Source organism: Scyliorhinus torazame (assembly GCF_047496885.1). NCBI lineage: Eukaryota > Metazoa > Chordata > Chondrichthyes > Carcharhiniformes > Scyliorhinidae > Scyliorhinus > Scyliorhinus torazame. The sequence continues at coordinate 267,416,951 of NC_092710.1, forward strand.
ATATTTACACCCACTATCACAGCGGGCCAGGATGTGAGTGACTATACTGAGACTGGGAGTAAGCCGGACACACATCCTGCTCCTCTCACACTCTTAACAGTCACCTTTATTAATTACACTTTTTCTAAATTATCAATTTATTGTTTTGGCATTGCTTTTATTTTTTTCTCAGTTGTTTCTTTTCCTCATACTGAACATATCTTTGAAATTCATGTATCTACCCAAATTCTCTCATCGGCCGCTTGAGTGAGGGAAAAAAATGGAAATGTGCCCCCCGCCCCAGCCCTCCTCACAGAAAAAGTTTGGTCAAGCCTGTTTTAAAATAATACCCTTTTGCTATCAAACGTACATTTGATGTCTTTGTCATTTTTACATTTGACAGTGTTCTGTTTATTCCAGAATTCAGGAATTGAAAAAGCCTTCCTCTTTGATGTAGTCAGCAAAATCTACATTGCAACAGACAGTGTACCAGTAGACATGCAGACTTATGAACTCTGCTGTGACATGATAGATGTTGTATTTGATATATCCTGCATATACGGGTTAGTAACTGACTGAATTTGTTACAGACCGAAAGCAAAGAAAAAGGTGTAATTCATTAGTAATTTTTTTTCTATTAGTACTAACATTCTAGATATTTGCTTTTTTATTACTACTTCTATTTATTTATTTTCACCTGCCCTTTTAAGTAGAAGATAGGCGGGTTGCTTTCTCCAGATACTGTCAATACCACTGAATTAACAGCCCACAAAGAGACATGTGGGAGAGCCTCTTCATTTTTCACTTCTAAATTTTTAATTTGTTTTTCAGACAGTGCTTTTTAGAAATGCAATTGGCAATAATCAACACCTACCGTTCTGTCCTCTGGTACATTCATGTCAGTGCATCTGCGCACTGTTGTTAAAGGCTAGCTCTGCTCACGTTTTCAGTACCCATACAATACTCTTGCTCTGTTCGTTTCACATCTCTCAATTCTAGTTTTAATTTACATAGCAAGCGTCAAAGAAAAATTAACTCCATATTATCAGTGTCAAAACAACAATCAATTATTCTTCAATTCATAAAAACAAAAGCAAAAGAAAAAACTGCACTTGCTGGTAATCTGAAACAAGAGCAGAAAGTGCTGGAACTCCAGTCAATCAGGCGTTTGTGGAGTGAGAAACAGGGTTAACGTTTTGGATCGATGACCTTTCACCCGAACCCGATTCAAAAACTTCTATCTTGTTGAGCCATATTTTAAAAATATGTATCTGTTTGTTCAAAGTCTTGTTTTCACACTCTGTACTCGGATTCCGCAGATTATTGTTCCATAACTTCTGAACTTCCAGTCCCAAATGAGATTGGGTTTTTGTTTTCCTTTTAATTATAGACAAAGTGTGAAATGCATGGATGTCAGTAATGCGCAACTTAACATGAAACTGAAAAACAAAACTGTAACTTTTAGGCTTTAGAAAATGGTTTCCTTGCTAAGGGAAACTCCAGAAGAAAACTGGTGTGGAATCACTCTGTATTCAAGCTTCCCAAAACTCAGTTGATTTTGCCGACCGGGATCTTCTATTTCCGTATGTTGAGGAGAATTTTAAGATTCCAATATAGTATAGTATATAGAAGGGGTAGTGTGTCAAAAATTGGATAGCTGGTGTACATAATAATAAGGATTGGAGTAGCTCTATTGTTCTTTCTTTGGATTTAACAAAAGCATTTACTGAATACCATGTATTCTCTTTACAAAGCACATTGTAGACATCCAGATTTTATTGCTCAGATTTTCCACTACATGAGCTACTATTGCACACTGCAATTTTTACTTTTTTTGTAAATATTTTTATTGAACATTTTAAAATGTGTACCAATACAAGAACAGTCCCGCAAACCCCCTACCCACCTCCCCCACCCCCAACTGCTGACTGACCAGCTCTTTAAAATACTTAACAAACATTTGCCATCTAAAATGGATCCTCCCAATCAACCTCCTCAGCCTGTATTTAACTTTCTCCCAGTGCAAAAATTCCAGAAGAATCCCAGCCACACCGAGGCACTGGGTGGAGAAGCTGACCTCCAGTCCAGCAGAACAAGCAATCAGCGCTCCCACCTGCAACTCCGGCAGCTCTGACACCCCGAATATGACCTCTAGAGGACCCGGCTCGAACTCCCAGCCCATGATCGCTGACATGGTGCTGAAGAGCCCAAAATGTTTGCTAGCTTAGGACATGTCCAGAACATATGTACATGATTTGTTTGGCCCCTCCCACACCGTTCGCTCATCTGTTACCCCCTCAAACACCCGGCTCATTACTGCCCTCGTTAAATATGGCTGATGCACCATCTTCAGTTGTATGAGCCCAAGTCTCGCGCACGATGACGTGGCATTCACCCAGGCCTCACACACCCCATCCTCCACTTCACCCCCTAGCTCCTCCACCCATTTTGCTTTAATTCCCTCCAGCGAGGCCTCACACTACAATTTTTCCTTCTGAATTCTACAAATTAAGTTTACAAATATGACTTTATTTTTATTTTTGTTTGAAATTAAACACAAATCTCTTACAGAAGTCTGACTGATTTTTATGCTAACTTATTAAACATCTTCCTCAGACAGGAAAGTATTATACAGTTTAAATGCAATTCGTATTTTAAAAAATAAATTCCACTATAATTTGAATGGAGTTAATACTTTTGCAAGTTCAGTGATAAACCATGTTGTCTAAATTAGCCTGACTAAATTTACAAAGACAAAATTCAAGACATTCAGTAAATTTTGCCGGAATTTGCATGTAGCTGGATACTACCAGTGAGTGTTTACAAACCTCCCTGTTGAAATGTTGTCTTGTCCAGGAGCAAATTGGAATCTGTTGGTGTTCCTGAATTACTGTAACAGCTGACGATGAACACAAACCTTTGCCATCAGCAAATGGCCATTTCATTTGATTTCATGAGACACGAAGTCCAACAAATCAGTACATTAACACTCATGGCAAAGACATTGTGCCCATTGTCATTTTTAATGTTACCTTTTTAACGATTTCAGAAATTAAATAATTTATTGGACTTTTTTATTTATTTAGATTTCTTTGTTAAAAGGCAGTTACATTTTTCGGCGTTCACACTAGATACTTCATTTGGGTTCAGGTGGACAGACTCCCGTGACCTCTAAGAACCTTAGGGAGTTTTTACCTTCGTGGTATCTATGTAAATGTAAGCAATCCAGGGGACAGAATCCTTTTCAATGTACTTTCACTTGTGTATAGGATGGTGCCAGGTGATCTCCTCATCCTTTCGTGGGGGAAGAGTATATTATGTAATAAACCTGGGATCAGGCAATAAATAACAACAGTTGTTCTTTTATTTTAACGTTCAATGAGAAAGGCAGATACACCCACTACGAACAGTGAATTTGCAGTAAGTAGAAACTTTTACCCATCTCAGTATCAAAACAAAGAAGCCTTGTTGCTGCTCAAATGCTCAACATTAAAATTGATCACTGAAACACACTAACTCACTTAATATGTGTTGAGAAAATACTGCAAAGAGTTTGTTAGCTTTGTACCCTTGTTGGCCATAGGCTGACTGATGCTGGGTGAAAGTTACCAGATATAACTGCACAATTCACAGTTCTGGGACCCAGGGTTGTTCATGAAATAGATTAAAGAGAACAATAGCCCTTCCCCTCTCACAAACCTTACTATGTCTTTAATTCAGATTTGACCATCAGTCACAGAATGTCAGCTACATAGATTGAAGTATGTGATCGCAGGACATTATCATTTTGTTCAGTTAGTCACCAGAGATATTACGAAACAGAATGACACCCTATTGATTCTGCACTGGACTGGTATGAGATTAAATCCCCTTTTGTTCAACAGGAACAAACCATAGACACCGAGTAATGTCCTCGGCTGTAATAATAATTCTCTGTAGGTTGATGGGTCAGTCAGTCAGCCTGATTTGAATTCTGTGCTTGCTGTAATTGGCAATAGAAAATCAAATAAATAATCCACTATTGAAAAACTATCCAAGGAATTAGGTCAGTGTGGATAATAACTGTCTTTAACTTTTTGGGATGGGAGTTTGAATCTAAACACAACAATATGGAAGACCAGTTCTTTTTTTTCAGCCCTGCCACAAACTCTATCCTCTAGCCATCAATTACTTCCCCGCCCTGGCTGCAGTTTCAGATTGCCCCAGGCTCTTCTCCTCCTCAGCATTCTCTTCACCCCATAAACTTCTGGATCACAAATATCAGGAAGGGATGACCACATCTCTCCTTGGACTGCAAGGCCAATTGGAGGAGTCTCATCACCTTCTATCCAATGAGATGGTGCCATCACTCCAACGCAATTAGGGCAACAGTGTGAGGGTGATGTCCACAGTGAAGAACTTGATGCAGGAGGTGCACTCCATAGCGGGGGATGTCCGCTCCAAAACTCAGTACATGACCTCCATGGCTGATGGCATGAGTTCAATGGTTCAGGGCTTCAAATGTATGGTGCAGACATGAGTGGGAATCCAGGAGTATCAGCGCCAGATGGCAGAGCTTCTGTATCTCTTCCAGCTGCCTCTCCACCCTGTGGAGGAGCACAGGGGCTCCTGGGCAACCCGAAGGGAAGAGGATTGGCAGGAGTTCAGCCTGGGCCTTCCACCCAAGGTGACCTTTGGGGTGTCCTGGCCATCTGACACCCCCACCCCCTCCCTGTGAGTGACACCCCCCCCCAACCCCACACATCGAGGGGGGGCAGCATTGCAACACCGTGCAGCCTAAAAGTAGACCCAGACCTTCAAGATCCAAGCCCTCTGGGAAACATCCACCAAGGTCATCTCTGGCAACATGGTGTAGAAGACAGCAGGCTGCTTCAATCCGTTAATCCTGGGGACATAGTGGGTAGGTGAGGAAGAGTAAGAAACTGTAGGAACCAGTGGGTATGGGTGAACCAAGGCACTAGCAGAAATACACCACTATTGTAATACAGCTCTTATATTAAACATCACTTTGTTCACCTACAGATCGTCACCGTCATTTCTTGGCATCATGCTCCACAAACCCCTGCACACATTCCGTGTTTCATCTCAGTGCAGTGTGAGAATGGCAGCACTATGTCTCTCCCACCTCCCGCACTGATAACTCAGTCAAGATGTGCTGCCACCCTCCATTCCCATCCATGGAAGGTGGCCCACCTCTCCCCCACCAGCATCAATGCTCAATCTTCTCATTTCTGCCCCTCATCTCCAGTAATAAGCCAAGGGCTGACAAAATGTTGAGAGGCTGCCCATCTCTGATGGAAGTTGGAGGAACACACCAGGACCCTTGACCTTGAAGAGGGCTGTAATAGCTGAGATAAGTCTTCCAAAATCTTCGAATCCCGTTGGCAAGACACATTCAGCTCTGTCAGGCAGCCATCATGAGAACCTACTTCTGGCACCACATTAGTGATTTAATATTAGACTCCATGGTGGGAGAGCTATTCACTCCCCAGTCCAAGGTGTCCCCAAACTGAGAGGCTATGAGATCGACCCCAGCTCTTTGGCCCATGCGGGCACTGACCATCACCTAAGGTTTTTCCTCCTCCTGTTCTGACCTTCACTGCCCTCCTTGACCTCCTCCTTATCCGAGGATATGTGTTGCTCTCCCATCTCCTCCTGGTCCAGCTGGTCTCCCCTCTGCAGCGCCAAGTTATGGAGAGTGCAGCAGTCCACAATTATGTGGGACACCCTCTGGGGACTGTACTGGAGGGGACACCTTCGACTGATCCAAGCAGCAGAACCGCATCTTGATCAGTCCAATCGCCTGCGCGACCAGCGCATGTGTTGAAGCATGAGCCTTGTTATACCGAGGCTCTGCTGGTGTTTGTGGCCTCCACCCTGGCATCATCAGCACTACCTCTTGACCCCGAGGAGCCATCCGTCCACTGCTGCTTTCCCTCAAAAATGTCTGGGATCTGGGAGCATCCTAAGATGTAACTGTCATGGATAGTCCCCAGGAAAAGGGCACACAACGGCATTATGTGGTCACAAACGAGTTAAAGATCCATTTACCTGATGAAGGAGCTGCACTCCAAAAGCTAATGATTCCAAACAAACCTGTTGGACTGTAACCTGGTATTGTAAGTCTTCTTACTGTGCCTACCCCAGTCCAACATCGGCATCTCCACATCATGACAAACAAGTTGAACACTGAAGGAGTGGAAGCCCTTACGATTCATGAACGGTGCTGCATGACACCATGCAGACAACAGAGTCACATGGATGTAGTCCATCACCCTGCACCTGGGTCATGCCTGCTAAGTGGGTAAAGCCCATGGCCCTGGCAACCTGGCTCATGTCCCAACCAGGTTTAAATACATGTTGGTCCTCAAAAAAAGGATATCTGTAACCACCCATATACATTTGTGTGTGGATGACTGATAAATGTCACACAGGTCACCCATGCTACCCTGAAATGAGCCACTTTCATTGAGGTTCAGAGCGGCAATAATTTAAGGGCCACGGGCAGTCGGTGTCCTCCCATTCTATGTGGTGCCAGCTCTTGCAGGACGTGGCAAAAGTGATCCACTATTCCCTGGGTCAGATGGAATATTCTCCGTCACTGAAGCTCCAACATCTGCAGGTTGGATGTCTGACGTTGGAAGACCATTTGCCGGTGGTGTCTCATACAAGGCTCCACCATCTGTGGTGCTGCTCCCGGAACAGCCACGGGCCCAACCTCCCCCTCCTCTGCAGGGCGGTGGTCCTGGCCATGTACTTCAACCTCTCTGCTGCTGCTTGATCGCTTTGAGTAGAATAGCCAACTCCATGATTCTTCAGAATCAAACACTATGACAGGAAGAGAACGCCAGAGGGAGTGATGAGGATTCCTGACAGAACCCTGTCCGCCAGCCCTTCGCACCTCTTGGACATTCACCCATGCTGCGGGGATTTCAAAGATGCTGCCCCACCTTCCACTCCCGCAATGACCTTCAACAGGTGAGTGATGATAGATATCATCATCACGCCTTGTTTAGGGGAACACATCAGTGTTATTCTACAACGTTAACACTTTCAATGCTTGGGGCCAACTCAGAAGTGAGGTGATGTTTGGTTAACAACCACTATGTTCAATAGCTCAGTGGATAGATGCATTGTGTGGGGTGTTGTGCCACACCTTAAAGATCAGGAAAGTGTCTGTTTTGATTGTCAACTGTACTGAATTAGCTCGTTGCATTTGCAGAGTAGCAATGGGACCGCTACAAATGGTCATCAAGCTAGAAAAGAGGACATCATCGGAGGCCACTGCTCCTATGACTACTGCTAGAAAATCCAAGTGTGGAGACGAAGGAAGGATAGGACTGAATTCAGCTGTGATCTTTCCCTCATTCCTCAGTCAAAAGCTTTTCTCAATACTTTAACCATCTGAACGATGTTAAAGAGTGGCTGTTTATGTAAAGTAATTCAGTAGGCCGGTGCCATTAGATGTAATTCTGAATGAGTCACTGTCTTCAGGAAAGCAGAGCAGAAATTGGGACGGAAAGAGAAGGCATGCCCACTCGCAAATTAACAAAGCAAATCTTTAGAGTTTGCTGAACTAATCGGTCCTGCTTCCCTAAGGGAAGGAGAAGTGATAAATGCTTTCTGCAGCTTGATATTGCCATCTCAGTTGTTCATGTAACTGTGCACTACTTTTTCAGGCTTCGAGAATTTGGTGGAGGAAATACATATGACAAAGAATCCGTGGCAATCATAAAATTGAACAACACAACAGTTCTGTATCTAAAAGAGGTGACAAAATTCCTTGGTCTAGTATGTTTTCTTCGGGAAGAAAGTTTTGAGCGCAAAGGTAATCTTTTACCTATTTTACAATAAAATTGCTTATCATAAAGATATCTTGTTAGCACATTACTTTTGAAAATTATTGCAGCAAATTCCATATACGTGTATGACTGAAAGTAGACATTTTGTTTATTTTTCTCAATAACAGTTTGCTTTTGACAAAACATAATTTTCTTTACCCGTCAGTCTGGCCTCAATAAAAGTCGAGATGGATTTGCAAGTACAGCATTAGTTATTTTATTTGACTTGCAAGCCGGATTCATTTCACAGAGGCACAGGACACAGAACTAGTCTCCTAGACCCTTGGAAAACGAATGAAGAAGGAGACAAAGGGATTTCTGCAAATACATTCAAATGGCATCAAGTTTCATACACGATTCCCAAAGGTCATCCTATACCCCTCCTGACCTGGCCATACATCCTAATTGGCTCACTTCCAATCCCTTCCTCTGGCCCCCTATTACCCAGCATCCCTTTTCTCCTCCTTTGCTGGACACTCCTCCCCCTTGCTTTGCCATGCGTTCTGAAATCCTTTGTCTGTGAACTCACCAGAATGAGACTGGCCTATCTCTACATTACAGTAACTAATATCTCTAAAACAATTATTTTATATCACATTCGTCACTTTAACATAGGCTATTCCTACGTAACTTAATCTTCGACGTTCTTTCTGCCCCGAATGTCTCTTCATTGGCACATTCAAGATCATCAATTCACAATCTGTAGAACTACTAATATTAACCCAAATATTACAATTTCATCAACATGAGTATGGGCATGCTGCAGTGTCCAGGCTATGCACTACCTTTAAGGCTGTCATTCCAAAAACAAAAGTTTATTTAAGCCACATTTGTCGTTGTTGATCTTTTTTTCTTTTTTGGAGTATTCTGCAGTGGTTTCTAATAGACCAGCTAAGAACTGGCACGGTTCACTGCAAATATAGTAGGCAGAATTTATAACCTTAAGGTAATTTTAAAAAAAAACCATGAATTGGGAAGACCCCACCGACATCTTCACAGGGCACCTGAAGATGGACAATAAATACAGACTTGGTTATGTTGTTCACAGCTTCAGAATTTTAAAAACAAACTCCCTTACTTGTTTAATTTCTTGAGTTCTGCAAAGTATTTTGCTGATCCTACAATACCCGTCTTTGGTTGCTTTCCACAGATGATGCAGCCACACATAAACACTTGTGACTTATTAAAATGTGATCATTTCTAATCGCTTCTCGGCCTTTTGACTAAGATCAAGTGTCTGTAGATTGAGCCTTTGGGTTCAGATCTGGTATGTCTCTCTTGTGGGGACCATGAATTCGATTCAATTTGAATTAGTTTTTTGGAGCAGGCGAGGAGCTGGATTAGGGGTTCGCCCCTGACCCAAACTCTGAGCCCTGGCATGGTAACTCAGAAAAGGAAAAATTAAAAAAAAAATGTGATCATTTCTGTCTGTACTTTCACCTATAACCACCAATTCAGCTTGCAACCAGATATTTATCCATCAAATTGCTGAAGTAATTAATGAGGATATTGTGCATTTTACTGGGTGTTTGAACTACATGTCTGTGATTGTGGAGGGGGAAACTAAACTCTAATCTTGTTTGAAGTGAGTTTTACTTTGGTCCTTCTGCTTTCTAGTTCTATCCCCTCAGTTCAAGTTAAATATTCATTCATTGAGGAATCAGACTTGCCAGGATTAATGGGCCTGAAAAAAGACGTCGACTTCTCATTAAAAACCACAAGCTATTGAGGGGACGTATATGAATTTGGATGTGATTGTTGCCTTTTGGTACTTCCTAGATTACATTGTCTTCTTTTTACACTGCAGGTTTAATAGACTACAATTTTCATTGTTTCCGCAAAGCTATTCATGAGATTTTTGAAGTTCGTACAACCGTACTTAAGTGTCGTAAACAGCACAGAGGACTGCAAAGAAGCAAATTGGGAACTCCCAATGGCACTCTCGGACCTCAGTCGTAATGTTTGCCATATTCGCCGTGTTTCTGCTAGCGTGTTAGCGATACTAAGTAGCTACTGTGATAACAATGCACTGATATGCATGAAGATAATGCTCAGGGTGTTAATACTGATAGAGAAATTGCTCTAAAGCAAGCAATTTGTAAAAGGTATATTTTTCTTTTGCAGATGCTGAAATCATATGTATTTATCATATGTAACTTCTATGTATTACAAGGTCCCTTCCTGCTGAAATTGTAGCAGTTTAGATCAAAGTAAAATAATCCAGTTTAATATGCTATAGCTTTCTGTGTTCACAGGACATGAGTTGACAATTTAAGAGAATGTCAAGTTTCCGACATTTTTATCTCCTACTGGTGCACCTAACTTGAGACCACTTTGTTTTGGTCTCCTGTTTCCTCTCCCAAATAGGTTCACTGGTCCCTCAGGCACCTGCAGGACTGCAACCAAGAAGATTTACAGAGATAAATGTGGCCATCCAGGTGGTTTTGTTGTCCATTGTCGGTTAACATGTCAGGAGATGGGTCATTGCCCCTTTAAATTACAGGAAAATACTTATTTCTTTGTAGAAGCTCAACTGAACTGCATTTCTTATGTTAACAAACTACTAGAAGAGATGTTACTGAGGTAGTTGTCATTGGCTCAATCCTATCTAGCACCTTATCTAAGTAGCCATTCTTCATGGGAGACATGAGGTAAGGACTTGAGGGTTAGCAGGCAAGTCCATTATGTAGGTGGTAACACAGCCAAGCTTGATACTGTCCTTGCGGAATATTCAGAGACTCACAAAAACTCTTCCAGGAGTTGCTGATTACCAGCTGGGTGAGAATATGTCTTGTGGTCTTATAATCAAGGGTTAGGGGTAAGGTAGGAAAGTGGAGTTGAGGATTATCATATCAGATCAATCACAATCTCAATGAATGGCGCAGCAGACTTGATGGGCCGAATGGCCTTCTTCTGCTCCTACGTCTTATGGTCTTTGCCCCTGACTCGTGCAGATATGTTGTGGGTTGCTGGGTTTCAGTGAAACATCTCGCCTATAAGTCTCATTCCATTCTGGGCAGTACAGATTCCAACGGTGGCACTGAGAGAATAAATAGTCCCTTCTGTTCTTCGAAGCTGAACCACTCCAAACTAATCATAGTACAGGTTTGAATTTGACATTGAGATTCCTGAGCACAAGTTGAATTGTGACTTTTAGAGGCAAGATTGCTCAGAGATGAATACTTATGGTGGTATTCTCCACACCCCCGCCAGGTGGAAGAATCTCGGCATGCCGCACCGACCCCCGACTCCCACCCGCCCCGAAACCAGCGCCGCGCGAATCACGGCGGGCCGCTCGGAGAATCGCCACAAACGGCGAGCGGCGATTCTCTGGCCCGGATGGGCCGAGCGCCCGGCGTAAACAGCCTGGTCCAGCCACACCTGGTCGCTGCCGGCGGGTACTCGTCGCAAAGGTTTGGGGGGCGGCCTGTGCAGGGGGGGGGGGGGGGGGCTCAGTTCCCGGGGGGGTGGCTCCAGAGTGGCCTGGTACGCGATCGGGACCAACCGATCGGCGGGCCGGCCTCTCTGTCGGCGGGCCTCCTTTCTTCCGCCGGCGAACCTGGATCCATCTGCCATGTTTGTGCAGGGCGGCCTGGGGGAGGACGGCCACTGCGCATGCGCTAGTTGGTGCCGGCCCAACTGCGCTTGCGCGGGACCCAATACGCCGCGTCTTTTACGCGACGCCGGGTCTCTGATGCCGCGCCGATGCCGCGCCCCCGTAAATCGCACAAAGCTCCTGCTAGCCCAACGGAGGGGGGAGAATAGGGGTCTGGGAACGGGCGCCAACGCCGGAGTAAAACACTCCGGTTTTTACTCCGGCGCCGGCATTTAGACTCCTGTTGGGCGAATCCCACCCTCTATAAGGTAACGGGGCTCTGATACCTTGGGCGGGATTCTCCCGCAATCGACGGGATGGCCCGATGCTGGCGCCAAGAACGGCGCGAACCACTCCGACTTCGGGCCACCCGGAAGTTGCAGAATCCTCCGCACTTCCGGGGGCAAGGCCGGCGCCGGAGTGGTTGGCGCCGTGCCAACTGGCAGCGAAGGGCTGCCGTGGTCCCACGCATGTGCAGAACCACCGGCGTGTTTCCTGCGCATGCGCAGGGGGTTTTCTTCTCTGCGCCGGCGATGGGGGAGCCCGACAGAGGCTGGCGCGGAGGGAAAGAGTACCCCCATGGCACAGGCCCGTCCGCAGATTGGTGAGCCCCGAACGCGGGCCAGGCCACCGTGGGGGCCCCCCCGGGGCCGGATCCTCCCCCCCCCCCCACCCCCCCCTGCCGAGGACTCCGGTAGACGGCCTACCAGCCAGGTCTCGCCGTGATGGACCATATCAATTTCACACCGGCGGGACTGGCCAAAAACGGACGGCAGCTCGGCCCATCGGGGTACGGAGAATTGCCGGGGGGGCCACTGCCAACAGCCCCCGACTGCATGGCGTGAACCCTGCCCCCGCCCGAAAACCGGCGCCGGAGAATTCGGCAGCCGGTTTCGGCAGGGCGGGTTCCACGCCGCCCCCCCCCCCCGGCGATTCTCCGACCCGGAGGGGGGGTCGGAGAATCCCGCCCCTTGTTTTATTTTAACTGAAACCAAAGAGTACAAATTCTGTTGAACTAAGCAGAAGTTCAGTCCTTTTTGAGTGCCAATGCGCTATGTCTATTATGCAGTTTTAGTCAGATGGCAATCTATGATGTAGCTTATGTAGCTGGCTGTTATTTATATTTTGTTCTGGCTGAGAAAATAAAATAATATGCTGATTTAAAAAAGAAAAGAGGCTCATATGTAGGACTAATAAGAAAATATATATATTTTAAAATGTTTATCAAATAATGTTCATAATAAACAAAATCATTCAAAACAATAAACCAAAGTTACACAATCAAAGAAGGAGACTAGCTAGCAAAAGTACACATTAACCCCAAAAATTAAACTAAGCCTTTAACAGCTGACAGTGACTAGCTCCTTAGAAAAGGAAATGAATGGCTATCATCTTAGGTGGAACCCTTCCACCAATCCTCTAATGGTGTACTTAACCTTCTCCAAATGTAAGAAAGACATGAGGTCACCCAACCAAGCCGAGGCACTGGGCAAAGTAAAAGACCTCCACCCAAGCATAACCCGCATCCGGGCTATCAACAAGGTGAAGGCAAGGACATCCACTTTCACCCCCGACTGAAGCACCGGTGAGTCTGAAACCCCAAAAAATGGCTACCAGCGGACTCGGAGGCAAATCAACATCGAGTATTTCCGACATGATGTTGAAGTAATAGGCCCAAAATTTAACAACTTGGGACACGACTAGAACATATGAGTGTGGTTAACTGGCTCCCAAGAGCTACGCTCACACTTGTCGTAAACATTGGAGAAAAATTCACTCATCCTCGCTTTAGTCAGAAGCGCCCTGTGTACCACCTTGAATTGGGTCAGATTTAGCCAAGCACATGAAGACGTGGAGTTTACCTGTGAAGGGCCTCACTCCATACCTCGTCATCCAGAATGGGACCCAATTCATCTTCCTATTTTGCCTTCACTTCAGTCAACGGAACTGGCTCTCCGGAGAGGATATGGCCGTCTCCGTCTAAAAAAGTCCCCTGCCAGACCCAGCCAAAGACAGAATACTCTTCAACAGGCAAGAGGGTGGCACCAAGGAAAAGGAGTGAAAAGCCTTGCATGAAAAATCACGAATTTGAAAGTATCTGAACAGACTGGAACCAGGCAGTTGGAATTTCTCCGTCAGCTCCTGAAAACTGGCAAACCTCTCCTCGACAAACCGATCTCCAAACCCTTCCCCCCCTCCTGTGACTTTAAACGTTGAGTCCAAACCCGCTGGGTAATTATTGCAGATGGGGGCTAGTGAAGACATGGAACAGAGTTTAAAATGCTGACCAAACTGCTTCCAGATTCTCAGGATGGACACCACCACTGGATTCTGGGGAAAATCTTACCAGAGAGAAAGACAACAATGTAATTATTATTGCACCAAAGCTAGAAACCGCGCAGGAGCTCACTTCCAGTTGTCCCCATTTGGAACCAGGATCACTGAACCACAACACGATCTTCTGAATATTGGTTGCCTAATAGTAAAATAATAAATTGGGTAAAGCCAATCCCCTGACTGCCTATCTCTTTGGAGAAAAGCCCCACGATCCTTGGAGTCTTACCCGCCCAAATAAAGGGGGAAATTAATTTGTTGACTTTAACACAAAAGGACTTGGGGAGAAAGATGGAGAGACATTGAAAAAGAAATAAAAGGGGCAGTCTGGTGGCGCAGTGGGTTAGCACTGCTGCCTCACGTGCCGAGGTCCCAGGTTTGATCCCGGCTCTGGGTCACTGTCCGTGTGGAGTTTGCACATTCTCCCCATGTTTGCGCGGGATTCGCTCCCACAACCCAAACATGTGCAGGGTAGGTGGATTGGCAACACTAAATTGCCCCTTAATTGGAAAAAATGAATTGGGTACTCTAAATTTGAAAAAAATGAAAAAGAAATAAAAATCTTGGGAGTACGTTCATTTTAATAGTCTGAACTCTCCCGCCAAGGACAGGGGGAGGTAATCCAACCTCTAAATTGGACTTGACACCATCAACCAGACGAGTATAATTTAATTTATGAAGCAAGGCCCAATTGTGGGCCACTTGGATAATGAAAGCTAGTCTTGGTAAAGCGAAAAGGTAGCATCCCGGGGGGTTGACTTGAAAGCATTCGCTCTTGTCCAAGTTCAACTTGTACCCCGAGGAACCAAAACTCTTAAACAGCTTCATTATCTTGTCCACAGAGGGTACTGGGTCCGTAATATAGAGAGTAGGCCATCCGCGTAAAGGGAAACCCAATGCTCCGCCCCTCCTCTATTTATTCTCCCTCCACTTAACAGAGGAGATCTGCAAGCGGTTCAATTGCCAAGGCAAACAGGAGTGGAGACAGTGAATGCCCCTGTCCTGTGCCCCTATTCAAAAGGAAGTAGCCAGAGTTCAGAGCATTCGTATGAACACTAGCAGTGGGGGGCCCTATACAGTTATCAAATCCAGGAGATAAACTTGTCTAAATCCAAACCTCCAAAGAATCTCAAACAGATACTCCCACTCCACTCTATCAAATTCCTTTTCAGCATCTCGGGTGTTATAACCTGCCTACTGACGATTGGCTGGGGACTAATGATTATCCCACAATCCTATGGGAGTATGAACTTCCCCAATGAGGGGGGCGGAGAAACTCCTACTATAAATAAGCTGGCCAGTCCAGGAACCAGGAGGAAGGAGAAGGTAGCAAGGGAAGTTACTGCTACTACTATGTATATATTGTTATAGTAAATAAACTTTATTATTTTGTATCCTTAAAACTCGTGCTGGATTCTTCGGGGCCCTTACAAAACTGGCGACGAAGGTAAAAGTGAATAGCTGTCTACACTGCTGAAGCCACCTCCCTGGATTTTTGTTGGATACAGGTTGGAAGTTGTTTTCTATTATACCATGCCTCTGTACGGACGTTTGGATGTTTTTGATGCTGCGCTGGAAAGCTTGAACCAGTACACGCAACGGATGCGTTACTATTTCCGGGCAAACAATATCACTGAAAACGAGCGCCAGGTGGTCATATTGCTCACCGCCTGCGGGCCGCATACGTTTGGGGTGATTAGGAGCCTTACGTACCCAGCTGCGCCGGACACCAAAACGTTTGACGAACTTGTGAATATAGTGGGGCAACACTTTAACCCAACCCCGTCCACGATAGTCCAGCGTTACCGATTTAATACCGCTGAGAGGACCCCTGGAGAATCCCTTGCCGATTTTTTTATCCAGGCTACGCGGGATTGCGGAATACTGTGACTATGGTGAGACCTTGTCAGAAATGTTACGCGACCGTTTGGTTTGCGGTATTAACAATGCGGCCACCCAGAGAAAGTTGTTAGCGGAGCCAACATTGACTTTTCAACAGGCAATACAAATAGTCTTGTCCCGAGAGAGCACAGAGCGAGGAGTACAGGAGCTACAGGGAATGGAAGTGCATGCCTTGGGGCGAAACCCTTTCCGCCCAAAAACGTCCCCCCGCACTCCTGCGGTACCTTGGGCGAGGCAACGACCAGACCGACGCCAGTGGCCATCGGACATTCCTCCCCGAAGGGAGCCTTCTCCAGAGCCAATGGATGAGGAGCCATGTCCGTGTCAGACTTGTAGGCGCCGACCCCGTCGCGGACGGCGGTCCTGGGGACGCCAGAGGCGCCGTCGTTCCGACCGAAACTGGGACCAGCCCAGGGGCCGTAACTGGGACCAGCCCAGAGGCCGTACCTTCCATGTGGATGAACCTGCGGCGACCACTCCTGAGGACGTGGAGACGGAGGACGACTGCCTGCAGCTGCATTGTGTGGCAGCTCCCCGTGTGGCCCCCATTAAGGTGACAGTACGGGTCAATGGCCACCCGCTGGAGATGGAGTTGGATACTGGCGCAGCGGTCTCCGTGATCGCCCAGAGGACATTCGACCGCATCAAGCAGGGTATACAGACCCTTACACTAACTGACTCACAGGCCAGGTTGGCCACCTACACGGGGGAACCACTGGACATTGCAGGAAGTACAATGACCCCTGTTGTCTATGGACGCCAGGAGGGGCGTTTCCAACTTATCGTAGTGCGTGGCCATGGGCCCAGCCTGTTGGGTCGGGACTGGTTGCGCCATTTGCGGTTGCAATGGCAGCACATCCTCCAGTTTCTGGAGGGTTGACTGAGGTGCTAGGACGATACCCAGAGGTATTCCAGCCTGGTCTGGGGAAAATAAAAGGGGCCGTAGCCCGTATCCAAGTTGAACCAGGAGCCACACCGCGCTATTTCCGGGCGCGCCCAGTGCCTTACGCTTTGCTTGAGAAGGTAGAAGGGGAGCTCACTCGTTTGGAGAGTTTGGGTATTATCAGGCCTGTCCGTTTTGCAGACTGGGCAGCACCAATTGTGCCAGTAATGAAGCCAGATGCCACAGTTCGCTTGTGTGGCGACTATAAACTTACAGTGAATACAGTTTCCCGACTCGGCCGATACCCAATGCCTCGCATAGAGGATCTCTACGCGAAACTTGCAGGCGGACTCTCATTCACAAAATTAGATATGAGTCACGGCTACCTGCAGTTGGAGCTGGACCCTGCCTCCCAACCATATGTAACAATTAACACACACCGGGGCCTGTATGAATATACACGGTTGCCCTTTGGAGTATCCTCTGCCTGCGCAATTTTTCAACGTGTTATGGAGGGCATTTTGAGAGGTTTACCACGTGTGGCTGTCTACCTAGATGACGTGTTGATTACAGGGACGTCGGAGCAAGAGCATTTGGAAAATCTGGAGGCTGTCCTTAAACGCCTTTCGGAGGCTGGAGTCCGTTTACGTCACACAAAGTGCGTATTTCAGGCAAAAGAAGTAGTCTACCTAGGTTATCGGGTGGACCGCGAGGGTCTGCACCCCGTCGCAGAGAAGGTGCGTGCAATTCAACATGCCCCCACCCCGACTGACACTTCGCATCTTCGTTCTTTTCTCGGTCTCGTAAACTATTACGGGAAGTTCCTCCCCAATCTGGCAACTACGCTGGCCCCCTTACACCTGCTGCTAAAGAAAAATCACACCTGGGTTTGGGGTCAGCCGCAAGAAACCGCTTTCCGGCGGGTAAAGCAACAATTGTCGTCGTCTGGGTTACTAACCCACTATGATCCGGGAAAGCCTTTGCTCGTCACATGTGATGCATCCCCGTATGGTATTGGGGCTGTCCTGTCCCACAAGATGGAGAACGGGGCCGAGCGACCGATAGCTTTCGCCTCCCGCACATTGACTGCAGCGGAGAAGAAGTACGCGCAGATCGAGAAGGAGGGCCTGGCAGTGGTTTTCGCGGTGAAACGCTTCCACCAGTATGTGTACGGCCGCCATTTCACTATCGTGACTGATCATAAGCCCCTGCTGGGACTCTTCAGAGAGGATAAGCCGATACCGCCCATTGCTTCTGCACGGATCCAGCGCTGGGCTTTGTTGCTTGCTGCATACGAGTATTCTCTGGAGCACAAACCAGGTACGCAGATAGCAAATGCCGACGCACTGAGCCGATTGCCTTTATCGACCGGCCCCATGTCGACCCCCACGACCGGTGAGGTGGTCGCAACCCTAAATTTTATGGACACCTTGCCTGTCACGGCATCACAGATCCGTGAGTGGACCCAGATGGAGCCAGTCCTGTCAAAGGTTCGGCACATAGTCCTGTATGGTGGGCAGCATAGACAGCTCCCAGGCGAGTTACGGGCATTTTCCTCCAAGCTGTCAGAATTCAGCGTGGAAGACGGCATCCTCTTGTGGGGGACGCGTGTGGTTGTCCCGGGAAAAGGCCAGGAGCTGATATTATCAGACTTGCACAATGGGCATCCGGGCGTGACCAAGATGAAAATGTTGGCCTGGAGTTATGTCTGGTGGCCAGGCCTCGACACCGACATTGAGAAGGTGGCCCAAAACTGCTCCATTTGCCAGGAGCATCAGAAGCTTCCGCCGGCCGCGCCCCTACATCACTGGGAATGGCCAGGGCGGCCTTGGGCACGCTTACATGCAGATTTCGCAGGCCCTTTTCAGGGATCCATGTTCCTTCTACTAATTGACGCCCAGTCCAAATGGCTGGAGGTGCATAAGATGCAGGGGACAACGTCCTGCGCAACAATTGAAAAAATGCGTTTATCATTTAGCACGCATGGCCTCCCCGAGGTGCTGGTCACGGATAATGGCACTCCATTCACGAGTGAGGAGTTTGCTAGGTTTACAAAGATGAACGGCATCCGCCATATCCACACTGCCCCTTACCACCCGGCTTCAAATGGGTTGGCAGAGCGTGCAGTGCAAACATTCAAAAGAGGCCTAAAGAAGCAGTCTTCCGGATCAATGGACACGAGACTGGCTCGGTTTTTGTTTACGTACAGGACCACCCCCCCATATAGTGACTGGGGTAGCTCCCGCAGAACTCCTAATGGGCCGGAGACTTCGCACCCGCCTTAGTATGGTCTTCCCGGACATTGGCGCAAAAGTACGCCGCACACAAGAACGGCAGGGACCGGGATTGTCTCAGCATCGTCCGATTCGGCAGTTTGCGCCCGGTGACCCAGTATTCGTGCGGAATTTTGCTGGTGGTGCCCAATGGGTTCCTGGGGTAATCTTTCGCCAAACGGGCCCTATATCGTACCAAGTGCAAGCCCAGGGTCGTCTCCAGCGAAAACATGTAGACCACGTCCGGTCCAGAAGATCATCCCCGCAAAAGATTCCCCGCCCCCGGAGCTCAGTTCAACAGCGGCAAAGACCAGAAACAAGGGAAGGTAGTCCTCCAAATCTTCCACTGGTGCCTCACTCGAAGCCTGCGCAGGTCATGACGGGACCGAATGGGGACAGAGACGCTGGCATGACGGAGGCAGCAGACTCTGACTCCGAGATGGAGACACAGGATGAATCAGAGGGGGAATCCTCGGGTCCACAGGCCGTGGATGTACAACCGCGCCGTTCATCACGGAAGCGCCGGTCTCCGTCTCGTTATACGCCGCCTGATCCAGCGCCGCGTGCAAATGGCGTCCGGCCTGCGGCCAAACGAGTTCGACGCCTTCCTTCGCCAGGGCCTACGGTGGATTCCTTGGACTTTGGGGGGGAGGGATGTTATAACCTGCCTACTGACGATTGGCTGGGGACTAATGATTATCCCACAATCCTATGGGAGTATGA
Organism: Scyliorhinus torazame; assembly: GCF_047496885.1. Taxonomy (NCBI): domain Eukaryota; kingdom Metazoa; phylum Chordata; class Chondrichthyes; order Carcharhiniformes; family Scyliorhinidae; genus Scyliorhinus; species Scyliorhinus torazame. Next base: position 267,436,481 of record NC_092710.1, read on the forward strand.
ACTTCCCCAATGAGGGGGGCGGAGAAACTCCTACTATAAATAAGCTGGCCAGTCCAGGAACCAGGAGGAAGGAGAAGGTAGCAAGGGAAGTTACTGCTACTACTATGTATATATTGTTATAGTAAATAAACTTTATTATTTTGTATCCTTAAAACTCGTGCTGGATTCTTCGGGGCCCTTACAAAATCGGGAAACAATCACCTCTGGTTTGGGCACCAAGGAGGGGAAAAGGCAACATTTAGCAGGCAACATATATTGGCTGGCAATTGCTGACCCTTAATGAACCCTGTCTGATCCTTCGGGATCACTTCTGGGAGGCAGGGTTCAAGCCTCAGCGCCAGCACTTTGGCAAGTAACTTAACATCCGTATTTAAGAGTGAAATAGGTCGATACGACCCACACACTGTTGGGTCTTTGTCTTTCTTGAGAACCAAGGTGGTAGAGGCCTGTGTGAGGATAGAGGGCAACGAATCCAGGGATAAGGAAACATTAAACATATCCAGAATTAAAGTAACCAACTCCTCTGTAAACATCTTATAAAATTCATTGGGGAAGCCATCCAGACTGGGGGCTTTACCAGTCAGCATCAACCCAATGCATTTCAGAATTTCCTCTGGGCCCAATGGAGATTCCAACTCCTCGCTCCTCTCCCCATCACAGCTGGGATGGATAAGCTGCCCAAAATGTCAGTCATGACCGCTCCCTCAGCCGGAGGTTCTGATCTACCAGGAGATCCCGGTAGAACGATTCAAAACCTGCATTGACCTGAGGAGGGATGGAAACCAGACTGCCACTTGAGTTATGTACCTGTACGATCTCCTGGGAAGCCGCCAGTCACTCAATTGGTGAGCTAAGAGGCGGCTGGCCTTCTCCCCATTTTCATAAAACATACCTCTCAAGTGTCGCAGCTGACCCACCGCTCTGTCTGTTGACAATAACTCAAATCGTATATGCAGCTTTTTCCTACTTGCCAACAACTCGGGTTGTAAGTACTGGCGGTCCACTTCAAGAATGGAGTCCACCAGCCTCCTGCTGTCTTCACCATCTGCACTTTGTAGGAGATAATCACTTTTATTAAATTTTATATATTCCCCAATGGTGGTGGACAAAATATTTTGTCTGCTAATGATGCTGTGTCCAATCTCCATGACAGGATGCTGGGAGGGGCCTGACTCTAGTGCCAAATCAACAAGGTGCGGACATGATCCAAAATCACTATCGTTGAGTAATCAGCCACCATCACAAAAGGAAGGTGAGACCTATCCACCACAAAAAAAAATCAATCCACGTGTATACCTGATGCACATATGAGAAACATGAAAAATCTTTAGCACCTGGGTGCAAAAAGCGCATAGGATCTACCCTGCCCCCCCAAAGCCCAGGCCATCTCTGATGGATTCAGAGATTTGGGCTTGTACCGATCCAGATTAGGGTTCAGAACACAATTTAATTCCCCACCCAAATTAAGCTGATGCGAATCTAAATCAGGGAGAGAAGCCAGCAAATTATTAATAAAATTCGTATTGTCCCAGTTTGGAGCATAGATATATTAACCGGAACCACTGGAGTGCCCGCCAGAGAGCCACAGACCATAACATGTCTGCCATTGGGGTCAGCCAAGATCTTAGTGGCAGAAAGCTGAACCCTTTTATCAATTAATATTGCCGCAGCCCGGGCCCTACCATCAAAATCCAAATGAAAGATTTGTCCCACACACCCCTTCCACAGCCTTGGCTGGTCTCTGACCTGCAAATGAAACACAACATTGGAATTTAAACTTTTGACCTTTTCACTGCGCAATTCAAGCCCCTGACAGACCAGGTGACCAAACAAATTGGGGGTCTCCCATGCCCCCTCAATCCAGCGGCAGCCATTTCCACCAAGAGAGATTATCCAATAGACGCATAAAAGGTACACCAACCAGACCCACCCAAGATGGCCACCAAACCAAATCACAGGACTAAACAAAGAAAAGTCTGCAGTCACCGTCAGCAATCTATCCCCAACCCCTACCCCCTCGGATGCTACCCAACTCAAATATGCATTGTAAGGATGCTCCTATTTAAACCTGATTTCCCTCGTGTATTTCCTTTTTTATGTTATCTTGGATGTTGTAACTTCTGTATCTGGACGATTACAACCCCCCCCGCCCACCCCCCCCCCCCCCCCCCCCGCCCTCGGCAGAGGTGCTATTTGATTTTGATCTGGCCTCAGGGCACTACCGGTACCAGTGCTATTTGGTCTAGTCCAGTAATGACATATTTTGATGGACTTGGCTGGCAGCAAATTGGCTACTTTGATATCCAGGGACTTGACTGGCTCTCGATGATGATTGGTGCCAGTGTTCCAGAATGCTCTGCCAAACTCCATTTTGGAATGGTTCCATTTTGTAGAGTGAAGTTCACTTTTTGATTAAGAGGCTTGGAGAGGGACTTCCGGTTGCGGCTATGCCTAGGTAGGTCGCACGTTCGGTAGCTCCTGCCGGGAACGGACTTTTGGGCTCTCTAGAGGGGCCCCAACGGCAATTGTTCGATGGCTTCCAGTGTGGGAAGGTGACAGCAAGGTCCCCCCGACATTATATGGATTGGACCAGGAGTGGAGCGGTGAAAAAAGTGATCTTGGAGCAGCGAAAAGTGAGAGGGAGAAAAAACAAGATGGTGGTTGGTGGAGACCAAGCAGCATGGTCGCAGGAGCAGCAGGGGTTTCTTAAACGCAGCTTTGAGGAGCTGAAAACCGAAATGCTGGCGCCAATGAAGGCGGCGATTGAGAAGCTAGTGGAGACCCAGAAGGCCCAAGGGGCGGCGATCCGGGAGGTGCGGCAAAAAGCCTCGGAGAACGAGGACGAGATCTTGGGCCTGGCGGTGAAGGTGGAGGCGCTGCACAAGAGGTGGGCGGAAAGATTTGAGGACCTGGAGAATAGGTCGAGGAGGAAGAATCTTCGGATTCTGGGTCTCCCCGAAGGAGTGGAGGGGCCCGATGCTGGGGCATATGTGAGCACGATGCTCAATTCGCTGATGGGCGCGGGAGCCTTCCCGAGGCCTCTGGAGCTAGATGGGGCTCCCCGGGTCCTAGCAAGGAGATCCAAGGCCAACGAGCCACCAAGGGCTGTAGTGGTGAGGTTTCACCGCTTTATGGACAGAGAGTGTATCCTGAGATGAGCCAAGAAAGCGCGGAGCAGCAGGTGGGAGAACACGGAGATCCGAATCTACCAGGACTGGAGTGCAGAGGTGGCTAAGAAGAGAGCTGGTTTCAATCGGGCTAAGGCGGTGCTCCATCAAAAGGGGTGAAGTTCGGCATGCTGCAGCCAGCGCGATTGTGGGTCACGTTCCAGGATCGGCACCACTATTCCGAAACGCCTGATGGGGCATGGAGCTTTATACGGACTGAAAAGTTGGACTCAAATTGAGGGTTTGTTGTGGGGGAATGTTTACTGTGTATATGGTGTTTATTACGTTTAGGGAATGTTCCTTTGGTTTGGGTGCTGGATGGGGATGGGTGAAGGGAAGACTGTGGGAGAGTGTGGGCGTCAGTGTTGGAGGGGCAGACCCCCACGAAGGAAGAGGGGGAGTGGAGGCCCAGGGATGGGGAATTGGGGTAAGGCCGCAAAAGGAGCTGCGCCAGAGGGGGCGGGGCCGGCTCAGGAAAGCGCAGGCTTTTTCCCGCGCTAGGGAAGGACGGGGGTGGGGGCCGGGGGGGGGTGGGCGGTGCTGGAGAGGAGCGCACACTGACTGCCAGGGAGGATTCTCACACTGGGGGGGGGGGGTCGATGGAATGGCGGGAGAGGCCGGGGTCAGCAGGAGTCAGCTGACATACGGGAGTGTTATGGGGGGAGCAAAAGGGCTAGATGTGGATCTAGTGGGGGGAGGGGAGATGGGGGGGTGTAGGGTCGCTGCTGTATTGGCCAAAGGGGAGCTGGAGGTAGGAGAGGTGGTCGGGGCAGGGGTCCACCGTCTGGGGGACTGGAGGGTGCGGGAGGTGCGGGCACGTGGCTGGCCTAGAAAAGATGGCTAGTCGGCGGGGGGGGGGGGGGGGTTGAGGGCCCGGGTGTTCGCGCACTTAAAGGGACTGAAGGCAGACGTGATTATGCTCCAGGAGACACATTTGAAGGTGGCAGATCAGGTTAGGCTGAGAAAGGGATGGGTAGGACAGGTATTCCATTCAGGGCTGGATGCGAAGAACAGAGGGGTTGCAATACTGGTGGGGAAGCGGGTGTCATTTGAGGCAATGAATATTGTAGTGGATAATGGAGGTCGATATGTGATGGTGAGCGGTAGGTTGCAGGGGGTGCGAGTGATACTGGTAAACGTATATGCCCCGAACTGGGATGATGCCGGATTTATGAAACGCATGCTGGGTCGGATTCCGGACCTGGAGGTCGGAAGCTTGATAATGGGGGGAGTTTTCAACACGGTGCTGGACCCAGCACTGGATCGCTCTAGGTCCAGGACGGGTAAGAGGCCGGCTGCAGCCAAGGTGCTTAGGGGGTTTATGGACCAGATGGGGGGAGTGGATCCATGGACGTTTGTCAGGCCCCTGGCCAGGGAATTTTCCTTCTTTTCCCACGTCCATAGAGACTACTCCCGGATAGATTTTTTTATTTTGAGTAGGGCGCTAATCCCGAAAGTGGAGGGAATGGAGTATTCGGCCACAGCCATTTCAGACCATGCCCCGCACTGGGTGGAGCTGGAGTTAGGAGAGGAGAGGGACCAGCACCCGCTGTGGCGTCTAGATGTGGGATTATTGGCGGATGAGGAGGTGTGCGGGCGGGTGTGGGGGTGCATTGAAAGATATTTGGAGGCCAATGACAACGGGGAGGTGCAGGTGGGGGTAGTCTGGGAGGCGCTGAAGGCAGTGGTCAGGGGAGAGTTAATCTCCATCAGGGTCCACAGGGAGAAGAGAGAGGGCAGGGAGAGGGAGAGGTTGGTGGGGGAGATCTTAAGGGTGGACAGGAGATATGTAGAGGCCCCCGAGGAGGGACTACTCAGGGAGCGGCGGAACCTCCAGACGGAGTTCGACCTGTTGACCACAGGGAAAGCAGAGGAGGAAAGCGCAGGGGGCGACGTATGAGTATGGGGAGAAGGCGAGTCGGATGCTGGCACACCAGCTTCGTAAGAGGGAGGTAGCGAGGGAGATAGGTGGAGTTAAGGATAGCGGGGGGAATACGGTGCGGAGTGTGGTGAGAATGACTTCTATGGGGATCTGTACAGATCTGAGCCCCCAGCAGGGGAAGAGGGGATGCGACGATTTTTGGATCAGCTGAGGTTCCCGAGGGTGGAGGAGCAGGAGGTGGCTGGTTTAGGGGCGCCAATTGGGCTGGAGGAGCTGGTTAAAGGATTGGGGAGCATGCAGGCGGGGAAGGCCCCGGGGCCAGATGGGTTGCCGGTCGGGTTTTACAGGAAATACGTGGACCTGCTAGGCCCGTTGCTAGTGAGGACTTTCAATAAGGCAAGGGAGGGGGGGGACCTTGCCCCCGACAATGTCCGGGATGCTGATCTCTCTGATCCTGAAGCGGGACAAGGACCCATTGCAGTGTGGGTCGTATAGACCGATCTCGCTCCTCAATGTGGATGCTAAGTTGCTGGTAAAAGTGCTGGCTACGAGAATTGAGGACTGTGTCCCGGGGGTGATTCATGAGGACCAGACGGGATTTGTAAAGGGCAGGCAGCTAAACACTAATGTGCGGAGGCTCCTCAATGTGATTATGATGCCCTCGGTGGAGGGAGAAGCGGAGGTGGTGGCGGCTATGGACGCGGGGAAGGCCTTCGTCCGGGTGGAGTGGGAGTATCTTTGGGAAGTGCTGCGGAGGTTTGGGTTCAGGGAGGGGTTCATCAGCTGGGTCAGGTTGCTGTATAGAGCGCCGGTGGCGAGTGTGGCTACGAATCAGCGGAGGTCGGAGTACTTTCGGCTGTACCGAGGGACGAGGCAGGGGTGCCCCCTGTCCCCCTTGTTGTTTGCATTGGCAATTGAGCCTCTGGCCATGGCACTAAGGGAGTCCAGGAAATGGAGGGGACTGGTCCGAGGGGGAGAGGAACATCGGATGTCGCTGTATGCGGACGACCTGTTGCTGTATGTGGCAGATCCAGTGGAGGGGATGGCGGAGGTCATGCGGATCCTAAGGGAGTTTGGGGACTTCTCGGGCTATAAGCTCAATGTAGGGAAAAGTGAGCTCTTTGTGGTGCATCCAGGGGACCAGGGGAAGGGGATAGACGGCCTGTCGTTGAAGAGGGCGGAAAGGAGCTTTCGGTACTTAGGGATCCAGGTGGCTGGGAGTTGGGGGGCCCTGCACAAACTCAATTTGACGCGGTTGGTGGAGCAGATGGAGGAGGATTTCAAAAGATGGGATATGCTGCCACTCTCGCTAGCGGGCAGGGTGCAGTCGGTTAAAATGATGGTCCTCCCGGGGTTTCTCTTTGTGTTCCAGTGCCTTCCCATTATGATTCCCAAGGCCTTTTTCAAACGGGTAGGTAGGAGTATCATGGGTTTTGTGTGGGCAAATAAGACCCCAAGGGTAAAGAGGGTGTTTCTGGAGCGTAGTAGGGACAGGGAGGGCTGGCTCTGCCGAATTTGTGCGACTATTATTGGGCTGCCAATGTGGCGATGATCCGTAAGTGGGTAATGGAGGGAGAGGGGGCGGCATGGAAGAGGTTGGAGATGGCGTCCTGTGTGGGCACGAGACTGAGGGCGCTGGCGACAACACCGCTGCCGCTCTCGCCGACAAGGTACACCACGAGTCCGGTGGTGGCAACGACGTTGAAGATCTGGGGGCAGTGGAGACGACACAGGGGTGAGGTGGGAGCCTCGGTTTGGTCCCCGATTCGGGAGAACCATCGGTTCGTCCCGGGAAGGATGGATGGGGGGTTTCGGAGCTGGCATCGGGCAGGAATTAGAAGAATGGGGGACCTGTTTATAGATGGGACGTTTGCGAGCCTAGGGGCGCTGGAGGAGAAGTTTGGGTTAGCCCCCGGAAATGTTTTCAGGTATATGCAAGTGAGGGCGTTTGTGAGGCGGCAGGTGAGGGAATTCCCGCTGCTCCCGGCACAGGGGACTCAGGACAGGGTGATTTCGGGTGTATGGGTTGGAGAAGTCAGGGTTTCGGCGATCTACCAGGAGCTGAAAGAAGAGGAGGAGGCCTCGGTAGAGGAGTTAAAGGGCAAGTGGGAGGAGGAGCTTGGGGAGGAGATAGATGAGGGTCTGTGGGCTGATGCCCTGAGTAGGGTTAATTCTTCCTACTCTTGCGCCAGGCTCAGCCTAATACAATTCAAGGTTACTCACAGAGCGCATATGACAGGGGCGAGGTTGAGTAGGTTCTTTGAGGTGGAGGATAGGTGTGGGGGGTGCTCGGGAAGCCCGGCGAATCACGTCCACATGTTCTGGTCGTGCCCGGCACTGGATGGGTTTTGGAGGGGTTTCGCGAGGACTATGTCCAAGGTGGTGAAAGTCCAGGTCAAGCCGAGTTGGGGGTTGGCACTATTTGGGGTAACGGGCGAGCCGGGAGTGCAGGAGGAGAAAGAGGCCGGTATCCTGGCCTTTGCGTCCCTGGTAGCCCGGCGGAGGATCTTGCTATTACGGAAGGACGCGAAGCCCCCCAGTGTACCTTTGAATGTCATATGGGGGGGGTTACTGTATATGGGGAAACCCAATGTATAAGTTTTGTATAATTTTTGACTGTTGTGCTTGTGTTTCTTTCTTTTTGTTATGGGGGGGGGGGTTTGTTAAAAATGTTGTTGGAAAATTTGAATAAACATATTTTTTTTTTTTTTTTTAAAAGAGGCTTGGAGAGCCACAGTTCTCATTCTCTCTCCTGATGACCTCCCCAAGGTCCTGAAGAAAAGACCGTTCTCTCCACAGCCAGTAAAACCTGTTGGAAGATCCAGACCAGCACAAGCAGGCTGGATTATTTGAAAACTTCCATTTAAAATCTGATAAATTGGAGAACTCTAATCTTACCTCAGTGAGGCTGCTAATTGTGAGTTCTGACTGAATGCACATACCAGAGGATCCAATCCAACAAGTGGTTTTCAACATGCCGCGTACTGAAAAGATAGCCAACTATAAAGATACATAGAAGATAGGAGCAGGAGGAGGTCTTTTGGCCCTTGGAGCCTGCTCCGCCATTTATCACGATTATGGCTGATCATCCAACTAATCCTGCTTTCTCCCCATAGCCTTTGATCCCATTCGCCCCAAGTGCTATATCTAACCGCCCCTTGAATATATTCAATGTTTTAGCTTCAACTACTTCCTATGAATTCCACAGGCTCACCACTCTTTGGGTGAAGAAATGTTGCATCTCTGTCCTAAATGGTTCACCCTGAATCCTCAGACTGGGACCCCTGGTTCTGGACACACCCACCATTGGGAACATCTTCCCTACACCTATCTGTTTAGTCCTGTTAGAATGTTATAAGTCTCTGTGAGATTCCCCCTCATTCTTCTGAACTCCAGCGAGAACAATCCTAACCTAGTCAATCTCTCCTCATATGACAGTTCCGCCATCCCTGAAATCAGTCTGGTAAACCTTCGCTGCACTCCCTCGAGAGCAAGAACATCCTTCCTCAGCAAAGGAGACCAAAACTGCACATGGTATTCTAGGTGTGGCCTCACCAAGGCCCTGTATAATTGCAGCAACACATCCCTGCTTCTGTACTCAAAACCTCTCGCAATGAAGGCCAACATACTGTACCAACATACCAAAGATGTCAACATCAGCAATAAGGACACATCGCTTGTTCTGCTGTATTTTAATCTCTATGATTTTACCCCTTTCCCTTCCTCTGTGTGCGTATGCCTTGTGTGTGATTGGGTAGAGGTGGGATGGTTAAAGGAGAAAGTAATAGATTAGTAGGCCATTATTTGAGTTTAATTATTGCATGTTTTAACTCTTGGTATAAACAAACAGTTTTTGTGTTTTACTTACAAATCTTGTGCCTGTAAGTCATCGGAGCAGTATAGGGACAAAGATATTGAAATCTTTCTGAGAATTATTGGTTAATTCACTTATGTTGCGACTCTGGGTGATGGGGGGCTGGAGTTGACCGTGCCCTAACCCAGGGTGTCGTAACAGCATACAGATAGCAGCAAGGCGAACATAAACAACGAAAATCTACTTCTAAATGAACCTGAACCTAAACAAAACAAGAACTCCAAGCTCATTATCTAAAAAAACTATTATAATGAGCTGCAGTCAACCCTTCAACATACTCCCATTAGCTAACAATAGGTTAACAGGGTAGCTCACAACTAGAATCATAGAATTTACAGTGTAGAAGGGGGCCATTCGGCCCATCAAGTCTGCACTGGCTCTTGCAAGAGCACCCTACTTAAGCTCACACCTGTAATTTATCACCCTATCACTGTAACCCAACCTTTTGGACACTAAGGGGCAATGTAGCATAGTCTAACCTGCACATCTTTGGTCTATGGGAGAAAACCAAAGCACCCGGAGTAAACCCACGCAGACATGGGGAGAAAGGGCAAACTCCTCACACTCACCCGAGGCCGTAATTGAACGTGGGTCCCTGGAGCTGTGAGGCAGCCTTGCTAACCACTATGTCACCATGGGGTAGATAGGCACTTGATGGCCGGCACCACACAATGGGCTGAAGGGCCTCTTTTCATGCTGTAAATACTATTATAACTCTCCACGTCTGTATGATGTAAAAATCTCAAAAGCTATAATTTTGTGGCTTTCAGGTGACCCGACTGAAAGGAACAAAGTTATTGCTGAATTATTACCTTCCGAAAGGATAATGGGCGGAATTCTGCAGGAATCAGCGGGGCAGGCAACTCCAGCGCCGAGGAGTGGCGTGAACCACTCCGGCATCGGGCTGCCCCAAAGGTGCGGAATTCTCCGCACCTTGAGGGGCTAGGCCGGCACCGGGGTGCTTTGCGCCACGCCGGCCGGCGGGGAAGGGGCTTGGCGCCACACCAACCGGCGCCTAAGGGCCTCCGCCAGCCGGCACGAGTTGGCGCATGCGCGGGAGCGCCAGCATGTGCTGGCGTCATCCCAGCGCATGCGCAGGGGGGTTCATCTCCATGTCGGCCATGGCGGAGGACCACTGTGGCCGACGCGGAATAATAGAGTGCCCCCACGGCACAGGACCCGGTTGCGGACCAGGCCACTGTGGGGTACCTCCCAGGGCCAGATCGCCCCCCCGCCCCCCCCCCCCCGGAGGCCGCCCGCACAGCCAGGTCCCGCCGGTAAGTACCTACTCTAATTTACGCCGGTGGGTCCGGCTGAAAACAGGCAGCCACTCGGCCCATCGCGGGCCGGAGAATCGCCGGGGGTGGCCGCTGCTAGCGGCGCCGTGCGATTCCCGACCCCGCCAAATCCTCAGCGGCAGAGAATTCGGCAGCCAGAGGGGGCGGGATTCACGCTGCCCCCCCCGGCGATTCTCCGACCCGGCGGGGGGTCGGAGAATCGCACCCAATAACTGACGTTTCAGGTTAACCTTGTACATTAAATTATGACAACTTGGCTAGTTACCTTGAAGACACCTTCAGCATCTCAGCAGCTCATCCCTCAGCTTCGGCAGCCTGACTATAATTTAATATACAAATTATCTTCAGTTTGGGGTTTGAATGAAAACTTCTGACACAGTTTAGGCTGGGGCTCATTCACGCTTGCGGCGGGGGGGGGGGGGGGGGGGGGGATGGATATGTGATCTCGATGTTAATTTTTAGTTAGAAGTCGGACAACACCAGGTTAAAATCCAACAGGTTTGTTTCGAATCACTAGCTTTCGGAATGCAGCTCCTTCCTCAGGTGAATGAAGAGGTGGGTTCCAGAAACACATATACAGACAAAGTCAATGATGCAACAAGATCCTTTGAATGCGGGTCCTTGCAGGTAATTAAGTCTTTACAGGTCCAGACAGAGTGACTGGAGAGAGGGATAATCACAGATTAAAGAGGTGGGAATTGTCTCAAGCCAGGACAGTTGGTAAGAATTTGCAAGCACAGGCCAGATGGTGGGGGATGAATGTAATGCGACATGAATCCAAGGTCCCGGTTGAGGCCGTAATCATGTGTGCGGAACTTGGCTATAAGCTTCTGGTCGGCGATTCTGCGTTGTCGCGCGTCCTGAAGGCCGCCTTGGAGAACGCTTACCCGGAGATCAGAGGCTGAATGCCCTTGACTGCTGAAGTGTTCCCCGACTGGAAGAGAACATTCCTGCCTGGTGATTGTCGCACGATGTCCGTTCATCCTTTGGCGCAGCATCTGCATGGTCTCGCCAATGTACCACGCTTCGGGACATCCTTTCCTGCAGCGTATGAGGTAGACTTAATAGGTAGACGGAAACTTAATTTTCAGTTAAGCTTATATTCAGGCTCAGCTTCTTTCTTGTATATATGACTCCCCCACCCCCGCAGCGTTACTCACAGTGACCATCAACCTGGACATTGGGTGAGCAAGATGCCTCCTTGTTGTCGGAGTTCGTGCTTGAACCGAACTGGACCCCATCAGCCTCAACGGTCTTGATGTCTGTGGTCCGGCTTCGCTCTCGCTCTAAGCGCACGCCACTGCGCGGGGGGGGGGGGGGGGGGGGGCGGGGCCGGCGCGAGTCGCACTGGATCCTCCGAGTTTCTGCCACGTCACTAAAGGTCAAACATCCGCTCGCGCTTCGCAGGGCGAGTCTGAGAGCAGGCGCAGTAAGAGCGCCGTGGCTGTGTCAACCAGTCGGAGTTCAGTGGTGTGGGAGAGCGAGAGACCGTCCGCGAGTGCAGGGCGTGTGAGGCCGGCCGCAGTGTCCGCGAGCACAGGTGTATTGTGACGACGCAGTGTCCGTGAGCCGGAGCCGGAGCAGCGCCTACAACATGGAGGGTCAGTACAACCTGAGGAACCCAGGTGAGTGTCTACATCGACCGTGGAGTCTGGAAAACAAAATCTCCTTATTCTCTCTCCCGGCTACAAATTCTCTCCAGGACTGCAGCAGCAGCCTACCCCCCCCCCCCCCCCCTGTTTGAAAAGCCCGGTCTGATTTCCCCCTGACTGTGTCTCTGCGGCTCTCCCAGCCTCCTCCGTTCCAACTCACCCATCGGCTGTTGTAATCTCTACGCAGCTACTGCACCTGGATGTCAGTGTGAGTGGTGTCTAGCGGCTCTCGTACTTGCTGCCCAGGCATTGAAGGCCCGAGTTAGGCCGCACTCCCGGCGCTGTCCCCAGAATCCATTTGCTGTTGTTGGGTAACATGGTCAGAGCCTCCCCTCCTTGGGCTGAATGCAACACTGGTCCTTAACTTGCCTTGGGTGGGGTTATGGGTCAGTCCTTGGCCACTTTTTGCCCCTTAGATGTAGGAAGGCTGATAATCAGGCCAATTTCACCCATGTCATTAGCTTGTCTGGCATTCTGCATGCTTGGTTTCATTGATCAGATCATTGAATACCGGAGTTGGGATGTATTGTTGAAGTTGTTGTGGTAAACCTCTGTTACACCTGTATTAGGTGATGTAAGGTAGGACCTGTACTACAGGTTCGCTGGTAGCCTGTGCCTGCTGGCTCTGCCCAGCAGGAGGAGTATAAATATGCGTGTCCTCTATTCAGCAGCCATTTCGCCAGCTGCTGTGGGAGGCCACACATCTTACTGCAATAAAGCCACAGTTTTATCCAACCTGAATCTTTGTACAATTGATCGTGCATCAATTTATTGTAGTAAAATTTTCTAGAAGATGGACCTCCAAATCAAACCAGATCACCTGCAGCTGGATCCGCAGTCCAGCGATGCCAGAAAGGAGTTTAATCACTGGCTAGCCTGCTTCGAGGCCTATATCAACTCAGTGACCACCCCTCTGACTGAGGCTCAGAAGATACAGACCCTGTACTCAAGGTTGAGCTCCAGCGTGTTTCCGCTGATCCAGGATGCCCCGAACTATGTGGATGCCATGGCGCTCCTCAAAGAGAACTACGCACAGAAAGCGAACACACTCTTCGCCAGGCATGTACTCGCCACTCGCTCTCAACTCCCTGGTGAGTCCAGAGAAGACTTGTGGCGGGCCCTAATCCCACTCGTCCGGGACTGTGACTGTCAGGCGCGATGGTTTTGTAACGGGGATTGGGTCGGACCTCATTCGCCAAAGGCTGCTTGAAGGGTCCACGTTCGACCTAGCGGGGACTAAGAAGCTCGCACTCTCCATGGCGATCGCCTCATGTAATGCTCAGGCCTACCCCTCCGACTGTGTGGCCCACCCCTCCTCTCCCTCGTGGACCCCACAAACGGCCGCCCCAGCCGGGGCTTTACCCAGCCAATACGCCTGCGCTACACGCGAATCCACGCACCCCGGGGATCCCCGATGTTACTTCTGCGGCCAGCAGAAGCACCCTCGCCAACGCTGCCCGGCCCGCTTGCAGCAAAAAGGGCCACTTTTTGTGCCAGGCCCGCGCAGTCGCCGCTATTGCCCCCTCCCCCCACACAGTGGGCGCCGCCATCTTCACCTCCCCGGACCACGCGCAACCAGTGGGTGCCGCCATCGTCACCTGCCTGGGCCACGTGCGGCCATTGGACACCGCCATCTCTCTCCCCCCCCCCCCCCCCCCCCCCGCAGTCCACGTGCGGCCCATGGGCGCCGCCATCCTGTCCAGGCCCCGCAACGTGAGGCCCATGGGCGCCGCATTTTGTCCCCCGCAGGATCTTCAGGCGCCGCCATCTTGTCTTCCCCATTGGGCAGGAACGCCGACAACATTCCACGACCTGTGCCCCCCACGCGCTCTATCTTCGGATGCCAGCGACGACCAACCGCAGCTCGCCTCAATGACGATCAACCAGTCTCGTCCACGCAACCTGGCCACTGCCTTGACTACGATGAAAATCAACGGCCACGTGACCTCTTGCCTGCTGGACTCCGGGAGCACCGAAAGCTTCATCCACCCGGATATGGTAGGGCGCTGCTCCCTTGGGGTCCACCCCGCCAGTCAAAGAATCTCCCTGGCCTCCGGATCGATCCCATTCCGTCCCGATCCGGGGGGTTCTGCATGGTCACTCTCACGGTCCAGGGCGTAGAATTCAGCGGCTTCCGCCTCTACGTCCTTCCTAATCTCTGCGCTACACTACTACTAGGCCTGGACGTCCAGTGCAATCTCCAGAGCTTCACCCTCAAATTCAGCGGGCCCCTACCACCCCTCACTGTGTGCGGCCTCGCAACCCTGAAGGTCGTCCCACCCTCCCTCTTTGCCAATCTAACTTCGGATTGCAAAACCGTTGCCACCAGGAGCAGACGGTACAGCACCCAGGACAAGACCTTCATCAGGTCCGAGGTCCAGCGGCTGCTTCAGGAGGGCATCATTGAGGCCAGCAACAGCCCCTGGAGAGCTCAAGTGGTAGTAGCTAAAACTGGGGAGAAGCACAGGATGGGTGTGGACTGCAGCCAGACCATCAATCGGTACACGCAGCTCGACGCGTACCCCCTCCCACGCATATCTGATATGGTCAATCAGATTGCGCAGTACCGGGTCTTCTCAACGATAGACCTAAAATTCGCCTGCCACCAGCTCCCCATTCGTAAATCGGACCGTCCATACACTGCTTTCGAGGTGGACGGTCGTCTCTGTCACTTCCTCAGGGTTCCCTTCGGCGTCACTAACGGGGTCTCGGTCTTCCAAAGGGAGATGGACCGAATGGTTGACCGGTACGGTTTGCGGGCCACCTTTCCATAACTAGACAACGTCATCATCTGCGGCCATGATCAGCAGGACCACGATGCCAACCTTGCTAAATTCCTCCACACCGCCACTCTCCTCAACCTCACCTACAACAAGGAGAAGTGCATGTTCAGCACAACCTGCTTTGCCATCATCGGCTATGTGGCCCAGAACGGAGTTCTGGGGCCCGATCCCGACCGCATGCGCCCTCTCGAGCTTCCACTGCCCCAAGGCCCTCAAACGCTGCCTGGGGTTCTTCTCCTACTGTGCCCATTGGGTCCCAAACTACGCGGACAAGGCCCGCCCACTCATACAGTCCACCCACTTTCCCCTTACACAGGGGAAGGCACAACAGGCCTTCGCCCGTATCTTAGCTGATATATCAGCTGAAATGTGAAATAAATGGTTGATCCAGAGTGTGCAAAACGTTGTGGAGCTATTTCCATTCTAAGAGTGTTTCAATCATGAACTCTGGAATTAATATGGGATCGTACATTAAGGGAATCCTTGTGCATTTTGTGTGGGTGTTTACTTGTAAGTAGTAATTCTCTTCACACGAAGGCTGGATTGTTGCTAAATTCAGAAGTAGCTTTCATTAGTAAACCAAGTTTTTAACACTTGGGTTTATCTTCCAGAATCAACTATTGCATGAATTGCCAAATAAATAACAATTCAACATAAACACAAATACTAACTGTAAATATGTAGTGGGTCAAGCCGCATCTGTGAAGCAAGAAACTGAGTTAACGTTTCAGGTCTATAATTGTCCATTAGAACTGCTTCTGTTGGAAGATCACCTCTGAAACGTTAACTTTGTTTTTCTCCCTACAGCTGCCACTGACCTGAGTATTTCCAGCATCACTAGATAACTTGTTCCAGTGGACAAAATAAGTGTCATATGTGAATTTGCATGGTCTCCGTGTAAATAGTTTTGCTCAGCCTGATCATAAATTGGATTTGCATTTACTACAAAAGTTAAACTTTAAAAAAAAAAGAATTTATTGTAGCATTTTTGAGCACATACAAACTGAACCTAAGTTCAGCTTCATCAATTAGTTTGTTTTTGTACAAGGACCTTTTAGTTTTGTTCAAAAGTGTGAATTTCTTGCAGCTTTACTTAGTTTATAAGCACAAGGATATTATACCGAACAGGCTACGGAATGTGGCGACTAGGGGCTTTTCACAGTAACTTCATTGAAGCCTACTAGTGACAAGCGATTTTAATTTCATTCATTTCATACAATGTCGTTTTTTTAAACTGACAAAGCCCATGTTGAAGTGAATGCATATGTTTACTTTAAATGGTACTGATTGGAATCCTGGTTTTGTCTAAAATTGATTTGTTATAGAATTGCAGGTACTTGGAGCAAAAGCAGACAGAAATTTAAATTGTCATACAAACTTTTCAAAATAATAATCGTGATCTTTATTAGTGTCACAAGTCGGCTTACATTAACATTGCAATGAAGTTACTGTGAAAATCCCCTAGTTGCCACATTCCGGCACCTGTTCGGGTACAGAGAGGGAGAATTCAGAAAGTCCAATTCACCGAACAAGCACATCTTTCGGGACTTGTGGGAGAAAGCCAGAGCACCCGGAGGAAACCCACGCAGACGTGGAGAGGGTGTACAGACTCCGCACAGACAGTGGCCCAAGCCGGGAATCGAATCCGGGTCCCTAGTACTGTGAAGCAATAGTGCTAACCACTGTGCTACCGTGGTGGGTGCAGGATTCAAAATGTAAATGATCTAACTTTACTTGCACCCTGCTTAGAGCTGTTCCAGTTTGTGGTAACTTCTAATAGTTGCAGCTGTTGAGTCAGGGCTGTGAATCGGTCACGTAGGTACATTAAATTTGACAAATAGAAAGTGGAAAAGGGAAGTGTGTTACCGTTCGTGTTATATGTGAGTGTCAAATATGTTGGAGAGATGTTCATTACACCTAACCTGCTTTATACATTAGAATTGCTTGCAGTTGATTGGCTTTCGTTTTGCTTTTTTAACAACAGCAAATTATAATCTAAACAAAGAGAGAACGTGTGAATTAAACCTGAAGGGAGCAGGCAGCTGTATTTCCATTGAAGCTATTAACGATGAAACGAAATATCTCAAGCCCAAATAGTCTAGAAAATGTATTAAAGAAGATGCAAAACAATTAACTTTGTCACTTTTCCAAAAAGCTTATCATTTACTAATTGTAAATAAGGTTTGTAATATACAAGATACAAAAAATTGATATAAGAGCAAAATATATATAGTAATAGAATTAGGCTATTCGGTCAGAAGAACTAGGAGCAGGAGTAGGCCATCTGGCCCCTCGAGCCTGCTCCACCATTCAATGAGATCATGGCTGATCTTTAGTGGACTCCGCTAGGCCCACTTTCCGGCCCGAACACCATAACCCTGAATCCCTTTATTCTTCAAAAAACTATCTATCTTTATCTTAAAAACATTTAATGAAGGAGCCTCTACTGCTTCACTGGGCAAGGAATTCCATAGATTTCCATAGACAACCCTTTGGGTGAAGAAGTTCCTCCTAAACTCAGTCCTCAATTTACTTCCCCTTATTTTGAGGCTATGTCCCCTAGTTCTGCTTTCCCCGACCAGTGGAAACAACCTGCCCGCATCTATCCTATCTATTCCCTTCATAATTTTATATGTTTCAATAAGATCCCCCCGCATCCTTCTAAACTCCAATGAGTACAGTCCCAGTCTACTCAACCTCTCGTCATAATCTAATCCCCTCAACTCTGGGATCAACCTAGTGAATCTCCTCTGCACACCCTCCAGTGCCAGTACGTCCTTTCTCAAGTCAGGAGACCAAACTGAACACAATACTCCAGGCGTGGCCTCACTAACACGTTATACAATTGCAGCATAACCTCCCTAGTCTTAATCACCTGTTGCACCTGCACACCGACGTTTTGCGACTTGTGCACCAGCACACCCAGGTCCCTCTGCACAGCAGCATGTTTTAACATCTTACCGTTTAAATAATAATCCATTCTGCTGTTATTCCTCCCAAAATGGATAGCCTCACACTTGGCAACATTGAATTCCATCTGCCAGACCCTAGCCCATTCACCCAACCTATCCAAATCCTCTGCAGACTTCCGGTATCCTCTGCACTTTTTACTTTACCACTCATCTTAGTGTCGTCTGCAAACTTTGCCACATTGCACTTGGTCCCCAACTCTAAATCGTCTATGTAAATTGTGAACAACTGCGGGCCCAACACTGATCCTTGAGGGACCCCACTAGTTACAGGTTGCCAACCAGAGAAACACCCATTTATCCCCACTCTCTGCTTTCTGTTAGTTAACCAATCCTCTACCCATGCTACCACTTTATCCTCAATGCCATGCATCTTTAGTTTATGCAGCAACCTTTTGTGTGGCACCTTGTCAAAAGCTGTCTGGAAATCCAGATATACCACATCCATTGGCTCCCCGTTATCTACTGCACTGGTAACGCCCTCAAAAAATTCTTCCAAATTAGTCAGACACGACCTACCCTTTGTGAACCCATGCTGCGTCTGCCCAATGGGACAATTTCCCTCCAGGTGCCCCGCTATTTCCTCCTTAATGATAGATTCCAGCATTTTCCCTACAACCGAAGTTTTAAAAAATATATATATATTTTATTGAAATTTTTTTCCCCGAGCAACATTTTTCCCGCTTACAAAACAAGCGAAACGATAACAGTAACAAAACAGAAATTTTTTAACTTTTTAACAATAATAATAATAATAATATACAAGTACCAAAACCTCGTACTCTATTGACCTATACTCAACTGGTTTGACCCGGGCCTTCACCACCTGCGAAATCACTCCCGTCACTCCCTTCCAATACCCTTCCAGTGCCGGGCACGCCCAAAACATGTGCGCGGTTTGCCGGGCTCCCGCCACACCTCCCACATTTGTCCTCCACTCCAAAGAACCTGCTCAATCTTGACCCCGTTAATGTGTGCTCTATGTAGCACCTTAAATTGAATCAGGCTAAGCCTGGCGCATGAGGAAGAGGAACTTACCCTGCTTAGGGCATCAGCCCACATACCCTCCTCTATCTCCTCCCCTAATTCTTCTTCCCACTTTCTTTTTAGTTCGCCCACCGACTCCTCCCCCTCTTCCCTCATCTCACTATAAATCTCTGACACCTTGCCCTCTCCGACCACCCCTGAAAGCACCCTGTCCTGTATCCCCTGTGTCGGGAGCCGCGGAAATTCCCTCACCTGTTGTCTAGTAAACGCCCTCACCTGCATATATCTCAAGAAATTCCCCCGGGGTAACTTATACTTTTCCTCCAGTGCTCCCAAGCTCGCAAAAGTCCCATCTATGAATACCACCTTCCTAATTCCCAACTGGTACCAGCTTTGAAATCCTCCATCCATTCTTCCTGGGGCGAACCTATGGTTGTTCCTGATAGGGGACCCCACCAGGGCTCCCCGCACCCCTCTCTGTCGCCTCCACAGTCCCCATATGTTCAGTGTTGCCGCCACCACCGGGTTCGTGGTGTACTTTTTCGGTGAGAACGGTAGCGGCGCCGTCACCAGCGCCTCTAGACTCGTCCCTTTACAGGACCTTCTCTCCAGCCTTTTCCACGCCGCTCCCTCACCCTCCATCATCCATCTACGTATCATTGCCACATTGGCGGCCCAATAATAATCTCCCAAGTTCAGTAGTGCCAGTCCTCCTCTATCCCTACTGCGCTGCAGGAACCCCCTCCTTACTCTCGGAACTTTCCCTGCCCACACAAAGCTCGTAATGCTCCTATCTATTTTATTAAAAAAGGTCCTGGTGATTAAAATAGGGAGACATTGAAATGCAAATAAGAACCTCGGGAGGACCATCATCTTAATTGCTTGCACCCTGCCCGCCAGCAATAAAGGCTGCATGTCCCACCTCTTAAAGTCCTCCTCCATTTGTTCTACCAGCCGTGTCAGATTAAGTCTGTGCAAGGTTCCCCAGCTCCTAGCGATCTGAATCCCCAAGTATCGGAAGTTTCTTTCCACTTTCCTTAGCGGTAAGCCTTCTATCTTTCTACTCTGGTCCCCTGGATGTATCACATATAATTCACTCTTCCCCATGTTTAATCTATACCCCGAAAATTCCCCGAACCTCCTCAAGATTCGCATAACCTCTGTCATCCCCCCCGCCGCCGGTTTTTCCCTCCGTCGTTCGGGGGGGACTCCCTTCCCTCGCGCCTCGCACCGGGTTTTACGGCCGTCCAAGTCCCCGTTGGGGCTCTTAAAAGAGCCCGAAGTTCCGTCGGAGCTGGAGCCGCCGAAACGTGCGGCTAGCTCATCCCTGCCGCAACCGGAAGTCCCCCTACAACCGAAGTTAAGCTTACCGGCCTATAGTTACCCGCTTTCTGCCGACCTTTTTTAAACAGTGGTATCACGTTTGCTACTTCCCAATCCTCTGGGACCACCCCAGAGTCTAGTGAATTTTGATAAATTATCGCTAGTGCGTTTACAATTTCCCTAGCCATCTCTTTTAACACTCTGGGATGCATCCCATCAGGGCCAGGAGACTTTTCTACCTTTAGCCCCATTAGCCCCAATACTGTCTCCTTAGTGATTACAATCATCTCAAGGTCCTCACCTATCATATCTTTATTTCCATCAGTCACTGGCATGTTATTTGTGTCTTCCACTGTGAAGACTGACCCCAAAAAACCTGTTCAGCTCCTCAGCCATTTCCCCATCTCGTATTATTAAATCTCCCTTCTCATCTTCCAAAGGACCAATATTTACCTTAGCCACTCTTTTTTGTCTTATATATTTGTAGAAGCTTTTACTATCTGCTTTTATGTTCTGAGCCAGTTTACTTTCATAGTCTACCTTACTCTTCTTTATAGCTTTTTTAGTAGCTTTCTGTTGTCCTCTAAAGACTTCCCAGTCCTCTAGTCTCCCACTAATTTTTGCCACTTTGTATGTTTTTTCCTTCAATTTGATACTCTCCCTCACCTCCTTAGATATCCACGGTCGATTTTTCCCCTTTCCACCGTCTTTCTTTTTTGTCGGTATGAACCTTTTCTGAACACTGTGAAAGATCGCTCGGAAGGTTCTCCACTGTTCCTCAACTGCTTCACCATGAAGTCTTTGCTCCCAGTCTACCTTAGCTAGTTCTTCTCTCATCCCATTGTAATCGCCTTTGTTTAAGCACAAAACACTAGTGTTTGATTTTACCTTGTCATCCTCCAACTGTATTTAAAATTCCACCATATTGTGGTCGCTCCTTCCAAGAGGATCCCGAACTATGAGATCATGAATCAATCCTGCCTCATTACACAGGACCAGATCTAGGACCGCCTGTTCCCTTGTAGGTTCCATTACATACTGTTCCAGGAAATTACCCCGGGCACATTCGATAAACTCCTCCTCAAGGCTGCCTTTACCAACCTGGTTAAACCAATCGATATGCAGATTAAAATCTCCCATGATAACCGCTGTACCATTTCTACATGCATCCGTTATTTCGTTGCTTATTGCCTGCCCTACCATCCTGTTACTATTTGGTGGCCTATAGACTCCTCCTTTTCGCCTTACTGTTCCTGATTTCCACCTAAATTGATTCAACCTTGTCCTCCATAGCACCAATATCATCCCTTACTATTGTCCGGATGCCATCCTTAAACAACAAAGCTACACCACTGCAGGAAGGCAGATTATTACCGGAATGGTAGCAATTTAGGAAAAGAGGAAGTGCAATGAGACTTTGGTGTCATGATGGAGCAGTCGCTGAAGGTTGGCATGCAGGTACAGCAGGTGGCGAGGAAAGCTAATGGCATGCTGGCCTTCATAGCGAGAGGATTTGAGTATAGGAGTAGGGGTATCTTGCTGCAGTTATACAGTGCCTTGTTGAGGCCACACCTTTGAGTATTGTGTGCAGTTTTGATCTGTTAGTTTGAAGAGGGACATTCTTGCAATTTAGGGTGTCCAGCGAAGGTTCACCAGACTAATTCCCGGGATGGCACGACTGATATATAAAGAAAGACTGGATCGACTGTACTCGTACTTACTGGAGTTTAGAAGAATGAGAGGGGATCTTGTAGAAACATGTAAAATCCTGATTGGACTGGACAGGCTAGATGCGAGAAGACTGTTCCTGATGTTGGGGATGTCCAGAACTCGGAGTCACAACCTAAGAATAAGAGGTAAGCCTTAGGTAAGCATGAGATGAGGAAGAACTTCTTTCAGAGAGTTGTGAACTTGGGGAATTCTCTACCACAGAAAGCTGTTGGGGCCAGTTCGTTGGAAATATTCAAGAGGGAGCTGGATGTGGCCCTTGCAGCTAAAGGGATCAAGGGATCTGGAGAGAAAGCGGGAGTGGGATACTGAATTTGCATGATCAGCCATGATCATATTGAATGGTGGTGCAGACTCGTATGGCCTATTCCACACCTATTTTCTATGTTTCTGTGAATTTAAGTGTCACCAGGCAGGTAAACATCCATCGCTGCTCTCCTGGAGACTTGGCCTCAGATTTTAAATTATTATTGGGAAGGGAGGAAACTAAGCCACAGATCACTAGATCATTGTAGGCTGCTTTCTTTGTCAGCAACAAATGTTGCTTTGCCATAACGATAATATCCAGCCCCATTCAATCTCTGCTGGAAATTGTTGAGACCACATCTTTGTTTAGTTAAAATTAAAGTAAATAAGCATATCTGATAACTATTCGCATATATGCAGTTAACTGGATCTAAAATGCAGGGTAACTTAAGATTATGTTTTTAATATAATGTATTTCATGTTTCCAAGTGTTTGTTGGTTTGGCTGATTAACTTTTGAGGGTGATGTGTAATGTTCCCTTACTTATGAAACTGGATTTTCATACGTTGGCATGCAAAAAAACGGTTGTGGCAGGAAAGCAGGTTGCTCAGCTGTTTCAAGCATCAAAATGATGTTTCGAAACCTGCAGGCACTGGAAATTTTGAAATGGAAACAGAAAATGCTGAAAATACTTCGCAGGTCTGATAGCGTCTTTGGAGAGAAGCTGAGTTAATATTTTGGGTTGAAGTCCATCAACCAGAAATGTTAACTCTTTTTCCACAGATGCTGGCAGACCTGCTGGGGATTTCAGCATTTTCTGTAGAAATGTCTTTATTGTACAAAAATGACTTTGTAAAGAATGCACAGGATATTTCCAAAGATGCACTGGTTAGGTGGCTTGGCCATGCTAAATTGCCCCATAGTGTCCAGGGATGTGCAGGTTAGGTGATGGGGATAGGGGGCACCCATTGGAAGGGTTGGTGCAGACTCGATGGGCTGAATAGCCTCCCGCACTGTAGGGATTCTATGATATTTTGGTTATCATTATAATCCTAAATCTATATTTGTAGATTGATATGATGGAAAGTGAGGTATTTCCTCGAGCTGTACTGTGTGCTAAAATCATTGGATCTTTTCCAAATTTAGTGCATCCTACTGTAGGGCAGAAACCTGTTTTGAAACTGGATTACCCTTTCGTTGCAAATGTTTTTAGACCTATGTCTGTGACAATATTAGTCAAAAGTAATTTCTTTTAACACACCTCTTTAAGGAAACACAGTTCCAAGTTATTCCCTAATTTTCCAATCCGCCTTTTATTTCCTTATATGAAAACGAATAATACAGCTTGGGAACACAATAGTTACAGCGCATCTTTATTTGATCCTTACTGTTGTGATACTCTGTTGCAATACCTTGCTGCAATGTTCTACTTGTTATTAATTTCTTTAAAAAAAATTCTGCCACTAGCTTTGTATTGGTACCAATATGGAACAGTGACGTTTCCTTGTTTAATGGTTAATATGATTTGTGGAATGTTACCGATTGGATTTTCAAATCTTTGTTACTGTTGACCACAAAATATTCTCAAGTTAACCTTTAACTGTTGCAAGGCATTAACATACATGTCTCTCTTTGAGGAAAGCTTCAGCAATTGACGTAGCCATTTGAACAATGTTCAATAAATACAGCAAGTCACTGAAATCCTGTTTAAATGCTGGTCAAAACCAGTGTACTTGTTTCAGCCTGTGTGTTTGAAATCCCAGCTAAGGCCCCAATTTGTTGTAAACCTTGTAGAGACCGTTAACTTTCAAAAGACTACCAAACATCCAATTAACAGCTGATTCTATAATTCTTGAGATGAGAACACTACACAATGTTATGTTTTAAGACTCTTACACCAGACGAAAAGCATTATTGGTTAAATGCTATTTTTGTAGGCAACTCATGCTTTAAGCTACAGAGCAGAACTTTTTCCTTATGAGCACATCTGGAAAAAAAAGACTTCACAGGTATACTTTACGCTCTGCTTTAAGCAGATATTCAGTCCTCCCAGAATCGGTCAAAAATGTTTCTTGGAAACTACTGGCCAAGATCCTGGCGTCCAGAATCGAAGACTGTGTATTGGACGTGATTGTGGAGGACCAAACGGGGTTTGTAAAGGGCAGGCAGCTGGTAGCTAACCTAAGAAGGCTACTCAATGTGATTATGATGCCCCCGGAGGGCAGAGAGGTGGAGGTAGTGGTGGCAATGCATGCCAAAAAGGCTTTTAACGGGGTGGAGTGGGACTATTTAACTTCAGACCTGTGTTTCATAGTGAGAGTTTCCCTGGAGACCTCTTCTCCTGGTCTGTGATGTTGCGTGATATTTTAGGTGGCAATGGATGCGGAAAAGGCTTTTGATTGGGTAGAGTGGGACTATTTAACTTCAGACCTGTGTTTCATAGTGAGAGTTTACCTGGAGACCTCATCTCCTTGTCTGTGATGTTGCGTGATATTTTAGGAAATCTCTGTGGTTTCCTCTGAAACCTTCCCATCGGAAAATACATCACCATGCCAACATTAAGCATATGGGCCTTGTACTCTTCAGAACCAAACTCTCTTATTTTGGAAGTAAATGGACAGTTTAAATCATTTATAACATGGTATTCTCAACCTTTTCCTGGGACTTGGAGACCATCTTTCCTCTGGCAGCAAAGCTGCCTTTGTCATTGTCAGCAAGTATGAATACCTTGCACCCGTTTGCCACACTTGGTGATGATGGCAGACTGCTAGTCTCCAAAATCCCAGGATGGGGTTGAGAGAATGTCAGGTTGAAAACATTTATTAAAATGTCCATTTAGTTCATAGATCGAATAGTGTTTGGGTGTCTAAAAACTTAGCTAATCTGCTTTTTAAAAAATATATATATATTTTATTAAAGTTTTCAAACACAATTTTTCCACCTTACAAATCAACAAAAAAGATAACCCAATAACTAATAAATAACGTAATTTAAATAAAATAGTGATATAACAAAGTAACAAAAAATAGTGCTCCCCCCCCCCCAACCAGAACAAAACAGGTTGCCCCCCCCCCCCCCCCCTCTCCCCCCTGGGCTGCTGCTGCTGACGATCTATTTTCCCTTAGCGTTCCGCGAGATAGTCAAGGAACGGTTGCCGCGGCTTGGAGAACCCCTGAACCGATCCTCTCAACGCAAACTTCATCTGTTCCAGTTTTATGAACCCTGCCATATCGTTTGTCCAGGCCTCCACGCCGGGGGGGTTTCGCTTCCTTCCACATGAGTAAGATCCTTCGCCGGGCTACCAGGGACGCAAAGGCCAGAATATCGGCCTCTTTCGCCTCCTGCGCTCCCGGCTCATCCGCTACCCCAAATATAGCTAACCCCCCAACCTGGCTTGACCCGGACCTTCACCACCTTTGAAATCACTCTTGCCTCTCCCCTCCAGTACTCATCCAGTGCCGATCACGACCAGAACATATGTGCGTGGTTCGCCGGGCTTCCCAAGCACCTCCCGCACCTGTCCTCCACCCCGAAGAACCTGCTCAGCCTCGCTCCCGTCATGTGTGCTCTGTGTAGAACCTTGAATTGTATCAGGCTAAGCCTGACACACGAGGAAGAGGAATTTCCCCTACTTAGAGCATCAGCCCACAGACCCTCCTCAATCTCCTCCCCCAGCTCTTCTTCCCATTTTCCCTTCAGCTCCTCTACCAGCGCCTCCCCCTCCTCTCTCATCTCCTGATATATTTCGGACACTTTGCCCTCCCCATACCCCCGAAATCACTCTATCCTGGGTCCCCTGTGTCGGGAGCAGCGGAAATTCCCTCACCTGTTGCCTCGTAAACACCCTCACTTGCATGTATCTAAAGATATTCCCCGGGGGCATCTCCTACTTTTCCTCCAGCGCTCCCAAGCTCCCGTCAATAAACAAATCTCCCAATCTCCTAATTCCTGCACGATGCCAGCTCTGGAACCCTCAGTCTATCCTTCCTGGGACAAACCTATGGTTGTTCCTGATCGAGGACCACGCCGAGGCACCCGTCACACCCCTATGTCGCCTCCATTGCCCCCAGATCCTTAAGGTTGCCGCCACCACAGGGTTTGTGGTATACTTTTTCTGGGAGAGCAGTAGCGGCGCCGTCACCAGCGCCTTTAGGCTCGTTCCTTTACAGGACGCCATCTCCAGCCTCTTCCACGCCTCTCTCTCGCTCATCCATTGGCGGCCCAGTAATAATCGTCCAGATTTGGCTACGCCAGTACCCCTCTGTCCCTGCAGGAACCCCCTCCTTACCCTCGGGGTCTTCCCTGCCCACACGAAACTCATAACACTCCTATCTATTTTCTTAAAAAAGGCCTTAGTGATCAAAATGGGGAGACATTGAAACACAAAAAGAAACCTTTGGAGGACCATCATCTTGACCGCCTGCAGTCTGCCCGCCAATGAGAACGGCAGTATATCCCACCTCTTGAAATCCTCCTCCATCTGCTCCACCAGCCACGTCAGATTGAGTTTGTGTAAAGTTCCCCAGCTCCTGGCTACCTGAATCCCCAAATATCGGAAGCTCCTTTTTGCTCCTCAACGGCAGGTCGTCTATCCCTCTTCCCTAATCCCCAGGTTGTATTACGAAAAGCTCACTCTTCCCCAATATCTGCATAACCTCTGTCATCCCCTCTACAGGATCCGCCACATATAGCAGTAGGTCATCTGCGTAGAGTGACACTCGATGTTCCTCTCCCCCTGTAACCACCCCCCTCCATTTCCTAGAGTCTCTCAACGCTATGGCCAGTGGTTCAATTGCCAGCGCGAACAGTAATGGGGACAGAGGGCACCCCTACCTCGTTCCCCTGTGTAACCGAAAATACTCCGATCTCTGCCGATTTGTGACTACACTTGCCACTGGGGCCCCATCGAGGAGTTTAACCCAACTGACAAACCCCTTCCCGAACCCAAACCTCTTCAGCACCTCCCATAAATACTCCCAATCTACCCTATCAAATGCCTTCTCTGCATCCATCGCTGCCATTATCTCTGCCTCCCCCTCCGCTGGGGGCATCATTATCACCCCCAACAGCCGTCTCACGTTAACATTCAGTTGTCTCCCCTTTACGAACCCTGTCTGGTCTTCATGCACCACCCCCGGGACACAATCCTCGATCCTCATCGCCAGCACTTTGGCCAGCAACTTGGCGTCTACATTCAGGAGCGAGATAGGCCTGTATGACCCGCATTGCAGCGGATCTTTATCCCGTTTCAGGATTAATGATATTATCGCCTCCGACATTGTCGGGGGGTAGAGTCCCCCCTTCTCTGGCCTCGTTAAAGGTTCTTGCCAACAGCGGGGCCAACAAGTCCACGTACTTCCTATAAAATTCCACTGGGAACCCGTCTGGTCCCGGGGCCTTCCCTGCCTGCATGTTCCCCAGCCCTTTAATCACCTCGTCCACCCCGATTGGCGCCCCCAGACCTGCCACCTCCTGCTCCTCCACCTTCGGGAACCTTAGTTTGTCCAAAAACTGTTGCATCCCCTCTTTTTCCTCCGGGTGTTGGGACCTATATAGCCTCTCATAAAAGGTCTTAAACACCTCATTTACCATCCCTGCTCTCCGCACCGTAGTTCCCGTTCCATCCCTAACTCCCCCTATTTCCCTCGCCGCTATCCTCTTACGAAGCTCGATGGGCCAACGGCCAACTCGCCTTTTCCCCAAATTCGTAGCTCATCCCCTGTGCCTTCCTCCACTGTGCCTCTGCCTTCCCTGTGGTCAGCAGGTCAAACTCCGTCTGAAGTCTTCGCCTCTCCCTGTATAGTCCTTAGTCCGGGGCCTCCGCATATCTTTTATCCACTCTCAAAATCTCCCCCACTAATATCTCCCTTTCTTTGCCCTCTTTTTTTCTCCTTGTAGGCCCTAATGGAGATCAACACTCCCCTAACCACCGCCTTCAGTGCTTCCCATACTACCCCCACCTGGACATCCCCATCATCATTGGCCTCCAGGTACCTTTCAATACATCCCCGCACCCTTCAGCAGACTCCCTCATCCGCCAATAGTCCCACATCCAGTCGCCACAGTGGGCGCTGTTCCCTCTCCTCTCCTGGTTCCAGATCCACCCCGTGCGGGGCATGATCTGAAACGGCTATGGCCGAGTACTCCGTTCCTTCCACCCTCTGAATCAGTGCCCTACTCAAAACAAAGAAATCTATCCGGAAATCTAGCCTTATGAACATGGGAGAAAAAGGAAAATTCTTTGGCCAACGGCCTAGCAAATCTCCACGGATCCACTCCCCCCATTTACTCCATAAACCCCCTGAGCACCTTGGCCGCTGCCAGCCTTCTTCCGGTCCTGGATATAGACCGATCTAACCCTGGATCCAGCACAGTATTGAAATCCCCCCCCCCCATTACCAGGCTTCCTACCTCCAGGTCCGGGATACGTCCCAGCATCCGCTTCATAAATCCCGCATCATCCCAGTTCGGGGCATATACATTTACCAGCACGAACTCCATTCCCTGCAATCTACCACTCCCCATCACATATCGGCCACCGCCGTCCACTACTATATTCCTAGCCTCGAACGACACCCGTTTCCCCACCAATATAGCCACCCCTCTATTTTTTGCGTCCAACCCTGAGTGGAACACCTGTCCCACCCATCCTTTCCTTAACCTAACCTGATCCGCCACCTCCAGATGCATCTCCTGAAGCATGACCACGTCTGCCTTCAGTCCTTTTAAGTGCGTGAACACTCGGGCCCTCTTAATCGGCCCATTTAGGCCTCTCACATTCCACGTGATCAGCCGGATTGGGGGCTGCCCCCCCCCCCCCCCCCCCCCCCCCCCAGCCGACTAGCCATCACCTACTCTAGGCCAGTCCCACGTCCAGGTCCCGTGCACCCACCAGTCCCCCAGGCGGCGCACTCCCGTCCCGATCGGCACTCCCGTCTCGATCACCTCTTCCCTTGCCAGCTCCCTCTCGATCCCAGCAGCAGCAACCCAGTTATTTCCCCCCCCCCGCGCTAGATCCCCATCTAGCATGGTTTCTCCCCCCATAATGCTTCCGAAACTCGGCTGACCCCGGCTTCCCCCGCTCTCTCCTTGACCCCCCCGTGTGTGGAACTCTCCTCCTCCTTGCGCCTATCTTCCCGCCATCATCTCCCTAGCGCGGGAAAAAACCCGCGCTTTCCTAGATCAGCTGCACCCCCTATGGCGCAGCTCCCACTACAGCCCCGTTCCCGTTCCCTATCCCCCACCTATGTCCCTTTTTCCACCGGCGCCCACATTTCTCAGTGTCCCCCCGTCAAAGAAAAAAGGGAATTCTTCTCTTCCCTTTCCCCTCCCCATCTATCGTCCCGATACGGTGAACCTCCCATTCCCCAATTTACATTTCTATACATCAACATCGTCATCTCCCCCTCTCCCCCACAGCATCAGTTCTCGGTTCTAGTCCAACTTTTCTTTTTGGATGAAGGTCCATGCCTCTTCCGACGTTTCAAAATAATAATGTCTGTCTTGGTACGTGACCCACAATCACGCCGGCTGCAGCATCCCAAACTTTACTTTCTTCTTGTGAAGCGCCGCCTTGGCCCGATTAAAACTCGCTCTCCTTCTCGCGACCTCCGCGTTCCAGTCCTGATACACTCGTATCACCGCATTCTCCCACCTGCTACTCCATACCTTCTTGGCCCAGCTCAAAACAGCCTCTCTGACTTCAACACCGTGCTGGACCCAGGGTTAGATAGATCTAGATCTAGGACCGGAAGAAGGCCGGCAGCGGCCAAGGTGCTTAAGGGGTTTATGGACCAAATGGGGGGAGTGGATCCGTGGAGATTTGCTAGGCCACTGGCCAAAGAGTTCTCCTTTTTCTCCCATGTCCATAAGGTATACTCCCGGATAGATTTCTTTGTTTTGGGTAGGTCACTGATTGAGGGTGGAAGGAACTGAGTACTCAGCCATAGCTGTTTCAGATCATGCCCCACACTGGGTGGACCTGGAACTAGGAGAGGAGGGGGAGCAGTGTCCACTCTGGTGACTGGATATGGGATTATTGGCGGATGAGGGAGTCTGCGGAAGGGTGCGGTGATGTATCGAAAGATACCTGGAGGCCAACGACGACGGGGAAGTCCGAGTAGGAGTAGTATGGGAAGCACTAAAAGGGGTGGTCAGGGGAGAGTTGATCTCCATCAAGGCTCACAAGGGGAAAACGGAGGCCGAAGAAAGGGAAAGACTTCTGGGAGAGATTTTGAGGGTAGATAAAAAATATGCGGAGGCCCCGGATGAAGGACTATACAGGGAGAGGCGACGACTCCAGACTGAGTTCGATCTGCTCACCACAGGGAGGGCAGAGGCACAGTGGAGGAAGGCACAGGGGATGAGATATGAATATGGGGAAAAGGCGAGTCGCCTGTTGGCCCACCAGCTGCGAAAGAGGACAGCGGCGAAGGAGATAGGGGGAGTTAAGGATGAAACGGGAGCCACGGTACGGAGAGCAGGGATGATAAACGAGGTGTTTAAGACCTTTTACGAGAGGCTATATAGGTCCCAACCCCCAGAGGGAAAAGAAGAGATGCAGCAGTTTCTGGACCAACTAAGGTTCCCGAAGGTGGAGGAGCAGGAGGTGGCAGGCCTGGGGTGCCAATTGGGGTGGACAAAGTGATCAAAGGGCTGGGGAACATGCAGGCAGGGAAGGCCCCGGGACCAGATGGGTTCCTGGTGGAATTCTACAGAAAATATGCGGACTTGTTGGCCCCGCTGCTGGTAAGAACCTTTAACGAGGCCAGAGAAGGGGGGACCCTACCCCCGACAATGTCGGAGGCGACAATATCACTAATCTTGAAGCGAGATAAAGATCCGCTGCAATGCGGGTCCTATAGGCCTATCTCATTGCTAAATGTGGACGCCAAGTTGCTGGCAAAGGTGCTGGCGACGAGGATGGAGGATTGTGTCCCGGGGGTGGTGCACGAAGACCAGACAGGGTTCGTAAAGGGGAGACAATTGAATGTCAACGTGCAACGGCTATTAGGGGTGATAATGATGCCCCCAGCAGAGGGGGAGGCAGAGATAGTGGCGGCAATGGATGCAGAGAAGGAATTTGATAGGATGGAGTGGGAGTATCTATGGGAGGTGCTGAGGAGGTTCGGGGAGGGGTTTGTCAGCTGGGTTAAACTCCTCTATGGGGCCCCAACGGCAAGTGTGGTTCCAAATCGGGAAAGGTCGGAGTATTTTCGACTACACAGGGGAACAAGACAGGGATGCCCGCTGTCCCCATTACTGTTCGCGCTGGCAATTGAACCACTGGCCATAGCACTGAGAGACTCCAGAAAATGGAGAGGGGTGGTTAGAGGGGGAGAGGAACACCGAGTGTCACTCTATGCGGATGACCTACTGCTGTATGTGACGGATCCAGTGGGGGGGGGAATGACAGAGGTCATGCAGATATTGAGGGAGTTTGGAGATTTCTCGGGATAGGCTTAACATGGGAAAGAGTGAGCTTTGTGAGATACACCCTGGGAACCAGAGTAGAGGGATAGATGGCCTACCGCTAAGGAGATTGGAAAGAAACTTCCGATACCTGGGGATTCAGATAGCCAGGAGCTGGGGAACCTTACACAGACTCAATCTGACACGGCTGGTGGAACAAATGGAAGAGGATTTCAAAAGGTGGGACGTGCAGCCGCTGTCACTGGCGGGCAGAGTGCAGGCAATTAAGATGATGGTCCTCCCGAGATTCCTATTTGTGTTCCAATGTCTCCCTATACTGATCACTAAGGCCTTCTTTAAAAAAGTAGATCGGAGCATCACTAGCTTCGTGTGGGCAGGGAAGGCCCCGAGGGTAAGGAGGGGGTTCCTACAACGTAGCAGAGACAGAGGGGGACTGGCGTTGCCGAATTTGGGCGACTACTATTGGGCCGCCAACGTGGCGATGATTCGTAAATGAATGATAGAGGGTGAGGGAGCGGCGTGGAAAAGGTTGGAGATGAAGTCCTGCAAAGGGACGAGCTTGAAGGCGCTGGTGACGGCGCCATTACCGCTCTCCCCGAAAAAGTTTACCACGAACCCAGTGGTGGCAGCAACATTAAGTATCTGGGGGCAATGGAGGCGACAGAGGGGTGTGCTGGGAGCCTCGGTGTGGTCCCCGATCAGGAACAACCATAGGTTTGCCCCAGGGAGGCTGGACGGAGGATTCCAGAGCTGGTACCGGGCAGGAATCAGGGGAGTGGGAGACTTATTTATAGATGGGACGTTTGTGAGTTTGGGAGCACTTGAGGAAAAGTATGAGCTGCCCCTGGGAAATACCTTTAGGTTTCTGCAGGTGAGAGCGTTCACGAGACAACTGGTGAGGGAATTTCCGCTGCTCCCGACACAGGGGATCCAGGACAGGGTGCTTTCGGGGGTGTGGGTCGGGGAGGGCAAAGTGTCCGAGATATACCGGGAGATGAGAGAAGAGGGGGAGGAGCTGGTGGACGAACTGAAGGGAAAATGGGAA
The DNA here is from genome assembly GCF_047496885.1 of Scyliorhinus torazame. NCBI lineage: Eukaryota > Metazoa > Chordata > Chondrichthyes > Carcharhiniformes > Scyliorhinidae > Scyliorhinus > Scyliorhinus torazame. The sequence goes on from NC_092710.1 coordinate 267,468,867, forward strand.
GAAGAGTTCGGGGAGGAGATTGAGGAGGGTTTGTGGATTGATGCCCTAAGCAGGGTAAATTTCTCTTCCTCGTGTGCCAGGCTTAGCCTGATCCAATTTAAAGTGCTGCATAGAGCACACATAACGGGAGCAAGGTTGAGCAGGTTCTTCGGAGTGGAGGACAAGTGTGGGAGGTGCGGGGGAAGCCCGGCGAACCACACACATATGTTTTGGTTGTGTCCGGCACTGGGGGGGGGGTATTGGAGGGGAGTGACGGGAGTGATCTCGAAGGTGGTGAAGGTCCGGGTCAAGCCAGGCTGGGGGTTAGCTATATTTGGAGTAGCGGATGAGCCGTGAGTGCAGGAGGCGAAAGAGGCCGATGTTGTGGCCTTTGCGTCCCTCGTAGCCCGGCGTAGGATTTTACTCATGTGGAAGGGAGCGAAACCCCCCGGCCTGGAGACCTGGATAAACGATATGGCGGGGTTCATAAAACTGGAGCGGACGAAGTTTGCGCTGAGAGGATCGGCTCAAGGGTTCACCAGGCGGTGGCAACAGTTCCTCGACTATCTAGCGGTTCGTTAGGGGGAAGATAGATAGCCAGCAGCAGCCGGGGGGGGGGGGGGGGTAAATTGTTTGTGTTCTAGAGGGGGTGGGGGGAGCATTACTTCGTGTTATTTGGTTAGCTTACTATATTATTTAAACAATGTTATATAGCAGGTATGCTACCATTTTTGTTGATTTGTAAGGGGAAAAATTGTGTTTGAAAACTTTAATAAAATATATTTTTAAAAAAAAACAGCCTCTCTGTCCGTGAAGCACTGAAATCTCACCACTATTGCCCTTTGTGGTTCTCCAACCTTGGGTCTCCTCGCAAGGACCCGGTGAGCCCCTTCCACCTCCAGGGGGCCCGAGGGGGCCTCAGCTCCCATTAGCGAATGGAGCATCGTGCTCACATAAGCCCCAACGTCAGCTCCCTCCATTCCCTCGGGGAGACCCAGAATCCGGAGGTTCTTTCTCCTCGATCCGTTCTCCAGGACTTCGAGTCTTTCGATACACCTCTTGTGTAGCGCCTCGTGCGTCTCCATTTTTACTGCTAGGCCCAGAATCTCGTCCTCGTTCTCAGCTGCCTTCTCCTTCACCCCACGAAGCTCTATCGCCTGGGCCATTTGTGTTTCTTTTAGCCCTTCGATTGCCAACAACATCGGCGCCAGCACCTCCTTTAATTCCTCCACACAATGTCTAAGGAATTCCTGCTGATCCAGCCCCCATGTCGTCTGGTCTCCATCCGTCGCCATCTTGCTTCTTCCTTCTCTTCTCTGCCGCTGCTCCAGAGGATCCTTCACAATCGGGCCACTACCACCGATCTTTTCCATACACACTAGGGGGGACTCCTTACTTCGTCACCCCACACTGGGTTTGGTCTGAAAAAATTTCCGTTGGGGTTCCCAAAAAGAGCCCAAAAGTGCGTTAGAGCGGGAGCTGCCGAAACGTGCGACTTAGCAGTGCATCGCCGCAACCAGAAGTTCTAATCAGCTTTTTTACCTGGATACAGTGCCCATGTAATTCACATCACCACGGACATGAACTTTGGGATTTAAGATTTATTAAACTCTCAGGCACAGGCAGTATGTCAGGGAGAGAGGGAACAGCAAGGGACCAAAAACCATGCCGGAATATGGGTGGGAGGTGCAGAATTGAAATTATGCTGGAAGATTCGCCTAGCTTGCACTTGAGGGCAAATCTCCAAGTAAAATCCACACCGTGAAAGACAGTCCTGGGTCTGAAGGTTACTGGGCTGGGGAAGGAAAAGAATGTAAGTAAATTCTTGAGAGCTAACATTTGTCTTCCAATTTGATGCTGAAGTTTAAACATATTTTTGTTTTAACAGCTGTCAAACGTTTAATGAAAGAAGCACAAGAACTGAAGGACCCAACAGAACAATACCATGCACAGCCTTTGGAGGTAAGATTAGAAGTAACTTCAAAATGAAACACAGGCCCGTAACTTGCGGCTAGCGACGGGAAGCCATGAGCCACCGATTTAAAAAGGGGGGAAATGCGCACTTGCCTGCGCTCGAATAGTACGATGAATCTCCCTCTCCATGTGGCAGCCTGGGGTCTCCAATGCCACGGTCTGCATAAGCTGCAGTGCGGTTCAGGAGGAGTGCAGTCCCTTCCCTTATGATGGGGCCAGCTTGGCAAAGTCCGAGGCAGGCATTTAAACTGCAGATTTATATTCAAGACAATAGGCAACCTGTGTAACATGTGTTTTAAAGGTTTGTAGAAGTTTTTTTTAAAACAGTTTTGCTCTTTTATGCAGGCATTGCTGTTATTGATTCTTTTAAAGTAATTTTAAAAAATTTATGATTAAAAGTGATTATTTATAAGTGAACGTAGGTTTGGTTATTTGTTTTAAATCTGTGATTATTTAAGTCAGCACTATTATATAACTTTACATGTGGCATGCTTAAAAGTGTTCATGTGGTTTAATTTAGATTATGGTCGTAAGATTTTAAAAGCGCTGTCACTGCCCATGTAACATCTGATGTACTTTTTGGTTCGTATTTATAGAATCATAGAATCACTACAGTGCAGAAGAAAGCCATTCGGCCCATCTAGCTTGCAGCAACTCTCTGAAGCAGCAACTCTCTGAAAGAGCACCTTAACCAGGCCCTGCCCTATCCCTATAACCACACCTAACCGTTGGACACTTAAGGGCAATCTAGCAAGGCCAATCCACCTAACCTGCACACCTTTGGACTCTGGGAGGAAACTGAAGCACCTGGAGGAAATGACAGTGGTATGGTGGCACAGTGGTTAGCACTGTTGCCTCACTGCGCCAGGGACCTGGATTCAATTCCAGCCTTGTGTGACTGTGTCGACTTTGTGCACTTTCCCAGTGTCTAAGTGGGTTTCCTCCGGGTGCTCTGGTTTCCTCCCACAGCCCAAAGATGTGCAGGCTAGGTGGATTGGCCATGCTAATTTACCCCTTATTATGCAGAGGTTTACAGGTTAGATTCCAGGGTTAGGGTGGAGGAATGGGCCTTGGTAGGGTACTCTTTCAGAGGGTCGGTGCAGACTTGATGGCCGAATGGCCTACTGCACTGTGGGAATTCTATGCTTCTAGGAAACCCATGCAGACACGGGAAGAATGTGCAAACACCAAGTCACCCAATGTCCGAATTTAACATGGGTCCCTGGTGTTGTGAGGCAGCAGTACTAACCACTTGCCACCATGTTATTATATTTCTGCCTTGTTTACTTCAACTATCTTATTCATTTTGATGTTTCAGTAAGACATTTATAGAAGCTTGTAAAGTTTAATGTAAGCATTTATTCACAAAAATAATTTACAAATATAGTTAACCTTTAACTTTATTAGCTGAACAATGACATTAAACTACCTCAACTTTTACAAATTTCTTGCAGTAAAATATATTTTCTCGCTTAAACACAGCAGTCAATAAAATACATTTCCCCGCATAAACACAATGGCTCTGATTATTTGGGGTGGAAGGGGAGGGCTTTGACACATCAATTTTTAATCTTTCAAGCTCAAAGTCGAAAGCACAGCTGCTGAGGAGCAGTGTCCTGGTACACATCTCCTCTGACATCATTTCAGGATGTCCTTTGGCAGTGGGGATGCCAAATCTTCAGGAGCGACAGGAGAGGCGCAAAAGAGTGGGGGGAGGGGGGGGGGCTGTCATTGCACTACTAGTTAAGGAGTCAATTACTGCAGTAAGGAGAGATTATATCTTGGGGGTGGCATTAAATGAAGCTTTCTGGGTAGAGCTTGGGAATAAAAAAGGGACAGCCACATTGCTAGGTGTTTATTATAGACCCCCAGATAGTCAGCGGGAAATTGAGAAGAAAATAGGTGCGCAATTTGCAGAAGTGTATAAAAATAATAATAGGGTAATTATAATTGATGATTTCAACTTTCCCAACATTAACTGAGATAGTCATTATGTTAAGGGCTTGGATGGAGCAGAGTTCGTAAAATGTATACAAGAGAACTTCTTAGCTCAACATGTGGAGGGTCCAACAAGGGATGGTGCAGTGCTGGACCTAATTCTGCGGAATGAAGTCGGACAGGTGGGGGAGCATTTTAGTGATAGCAACCACAATATAATGCAATTTAAGTTTGTTATGGTCAAGGAAATAGACAAACTGCAGAAAAAGGTCTTGGATTGGGGGAGAGCAGACTTTAGTAAAATAAGGCAGAATCTGGCCAAGGTAGATTGGAACAAGTTACTGGCGGGGAGGTCTGCAGAAGAGCAGTGGGGGTGTTCAAAGAGGAAATGGGGAAGGTACAGGCCCAACATGTTCCCTCTAGGGTAATAGGAAGGAGTAACAAGCCTCCAGTAAGTACATGGGGTGCAAATCATCAGAGGCGTTAGTGGAATACAGAAAGTGCAAGATGGAGCTTAAGAAAGCAATTAGAGCAAAGAGGGGAAGTCTCTAGCTGGGAAAAGAATGTCAATGGAAAGTAGGAACCAAGTGGGGAAATCTGTGGGTGGGGCCAGAGGACATTCGTAGGGTGTTAAATGAATATTTCACATCTGTCTTCACCCAAGAGAATGAGGGGCCAGATATGGAACTCTGGGAGAGAGACTGAGAGATTATTAAGCAAGTTGTCATAGGGAGGGACAAGGTATTGGACGTGTTGGCAGGCTTACAAGTGGAGAAATCTCCAGGTCCGGATGAATTGTGTCCCAGGTTGCTGTGGGAGGTGAGGAAGCAGATTGCAGGGGTACTGATCCAAATTTTTAATTCCTCTTTGGCCAAAGGAAAGGTGCCAGAGGACTGGAGAACAGCTAATGTGATCCCACTATTTAAGAAAGGCTATAGGGATAAGCCAGGGAACTACAGGCCAATGGGTCTCACGCCAGTGGTGGGGAAACTAATGGAGAAAATTCTGATGGAGAGAATCTATCTCCACTTGGAGAGGCAACGTTTGACCCTTGTCAAAGGGTGGTCATGCCGTACAAATTTGATTGAATTTTTTGAGCACATGACTAAGTGTATAGATGAGGGTAGTGTAGTTTACATGGATTTCAGCAAAGCATTTGACAAGATCCCACATGGGACACCTTTAAAGAAGGCTAATGCACATGGGATACAGGGGAACTTGATAAGGTGGGTTCAAAGCTGGCTGAGCTGTAGGAAAGAGAGGGTGATGACAGACAGCTGCTTTAGTGACTGGAAGCCGTCAGTGTCGTACCACAGGGATATGTACGGGGTCCTTGATTATTTGTCATTTCTATAAATGACTTGGATGACTATGTGGGGAGGTAGGATCAGTAAGTTTGCGGATGAGACACAAAGTTAGGCCGGATGGTTAACAGTGAGGCTGAGAGTCTTGGGTTACAGAAAGATATAGATAGGATGGTCAAATGGGCAGAAAAGTGGCAGATGGAATTTAATCCTGAAAAGTGTGAGGTGTTACACTTTGGAAGGAGCAATTTGACACGGAAATATTCAGTGACTGGCACCACTCTGGGAAGTCCTTTTTAAAAAATATATATATTTTATTCAAAATTTTTTTTGGCCAAACAAAACAATACAAAGGTTTTCCTTTTTACAACAAAACAGTATAAATAACAGCGGCCGTTTTAACAAATAAATAATATATAAACTAAATGGCAACTGCCATATCAAAAATAATAACTCTCCAAAAATAAAATCAAGCAATCCAATATACATATACTCTGGGAAGTCCTGAGGAACAAAGAGACCTTGGCGTGTTTGTAAATAGATCTCTGAAGGCAGAAGGACAGGTTAATAGGGTGGTGAAAAGGGATATGGTACACTTGCCGTTATCAATCATAAGACCATAAGACATAGGAGCAGAATTAGGCCACTCGTCCCATCGGGTATGCTCCGCCTTTCAATCGTGGCTGATATTTTCTCATCCCCATTCTATGGGCTGAAGGGCCTTTTCTTCACTGTATATTCTGAGTACATTCTTTGGGGTGAGTAATTGATTTGCTGCAATACCTGTCAGAGAGATAGCTCACATTAGCTTACAGGAGGTTTGCATATGTCAACTAAGGTATTAAAATTTATTAAAGCATTTGAAGTAATCACGGCGGCCTGGATTTTTTTATGCGTTCGTGGGATGTGGGCATTGCAGGCTGGGCCAGCATTTATTCCCAATCCCTAATTGCCCCTGAGGGGCAGTTAGAGTCAACCACATTACTGTGGTAATGTAAACTTCCTTCCCTAAAGGACATTAGTGAACCTGATGGATTTTTGCGACAGTCGACAATGTTTTCATAATTCCACATTTTTATTGAATTAAAATTTCACCATCTGCAGTGGTGGGATTTGAACCTGTGTCCTCAGAACATTACTCTTGGTCTCTCATTTACTAGTCTAGTAGCCACTGCCTTCCCTTTAAGGATGAACATTGCATCAGGGAGACTCTTAAACAACACAGCTTAAAATGCATTGCAAAGTCCACATGAACTTTACCTTAGCACTGAATCAGATGGGAGAACAGGCATGCTAACGTTAGTGTCCTTGATCCTCTATCGAGGCCATGAACATAGAGTCAGGGATGTTTACAGCATGGAAACAGGCCCTTCGACTCATCCATGCTGCCCAGTTTCTATCACTAAGCTAGTCCCAGTTGCCAGAATTTGGCCCATATCCCTCTGCACCCACCCTGCCCATGGAACTGTCTATCTGCTTTTTAAAAAAAATAAACGTTTTATTGAGGTATTTATTTGGCATTATAACAGCAACAAAATCAACAATATATTTAACAAGGAAAATATAAACACAGTGCCAATTCCACCTCCCTCTCCCACAGGTCTTGCAATTACTTACCCACCTAACCTACTTCTGCTGACGATTAGTTCTCTGCGAGGAAGTCGACGAATGGTTGCCACCTCTGGGTGAACCCCAACAGAGACCCTCTCATGGCAAACTTAATTTTCTCCAGGCAGAGGAAGCCAGCCATGTCTGAAAGCCAGGTCTCCGATTTCGGGGGCTTTGGGTCCCTCCATGCCAGCAATATGCGCCTCCGGACTACCAGGGAAGCAAAGGCCAGAACATCCGCCTCTTTCTCCTCCTGGATTCCCGAGTCCTGCGATACCCCAAAAATCGCCACCTCTGGACTCATTGCCACCCTCATATTTAATACTGTGGACATGGCGTCAGCAAACCCCTGCCAAAATCCCCTCTGCTTTGGGCATGCCTAGAACATATGGACATGGTTCGTTGGCCCCCCACACACACTTTGCACACCTGTCCTCCACACCAAAGAATCTGCTCATCCTGGCCACTGTCATGTGAGCCCGGTGAACAATCTTAAATTGGATCAGGCTGAGCCTGGCACATGTTGCGGTAGTGTTGACCCGTCCTAATGTGTCCGCCCAGAGGCCCTCCTCTATCTCTCCCCCCAGATCCTCCCCCCACTTTTTTGTTTCGGCTCCTCTGTCTGCGTCTCCTCCGAACCCATAAGCTCTTTATATATGTCCGAGACGCTCCCCTCTCCTATCCATCCTCTAGAGACCATCCTATCCTGAATCCCCCTTAGCAGCAGGAGTGGGAAGGTTGGTACCTGCTTCCACAGAAAGTCCCGCATCTGTAAATATCGGAATTCATTTGCCCTCGCCAATGCAAACTTCTCCAGCGCCCTCATATTCCTTCCTTCTAAGAACAAGTCCCCCATCCTCTCAATTCCCATCTCTCTGCCAAATTCGGAACCCCCGTCCATCCTCCCTGGGGCAAACCAATGGTTATCGCAGATTGGGGACCACACCGATGCCCCCTCTGCTCCCACATGTCTCCTCCACTGCCCCTAGACACTCAGGGCTGCCACCACCACTGGACTGGTGGAGTACCGCGTCGGCAGGGGCGCCGTTACCAACGCCCCCTGTCATGAGAATGTCGCTTTAAAAAATGGTTAGCTGCTCATGTTGTTGCAGTGATGTCAGAGTGTGGATGGATCTGAGCTCTGGTTCTGCTTTTTAGTTTCACATTGAGAAAAGCTTGGGTGTGTCTGTCTTTTTGGTTTCGTTTTGCAGTGTGTTGCAGCTGAAGTCAGCCAAAGCAGCTGTATTGTTGAGCTCTCTGCCATGAAGGACTATCTCTTGATCATTTGGTGAATTCAGAAATTTAAATGTTTTCAGCATTGAATGTAAACCCTGATGTGCTTCTGTTTAAAGGTTGTTAAATCTTTTGGATGTTAAAAGGACAGCTTAAAGGATTACTTAGTGTTGTATTCTTTGGGGGTTATCTTTGAATTAATGGTTGCTAAGATGTTCACGGTTTGTTTTAAAAAGGTTAACTTGAGTTCATAGAATAAACATTGTTTTGCTTTAAAAAATACTTTTCATTTCTGCCGTACCACACCTGTAGAGTGAGCCTTGTGCTCCCCATACCACAATCTATTAAAGGTTGTGGGTCAGGTGAACTCCATGATACACTTTGGGATTCTCTAAACTCTTACCCATAACACCCCAAACTTGTGTCCTTACAAGAAGCCGCCTCATGCGCACCCACGCCGGCTCACCCCCCACCAGCCACCTCCTCACCATGGCTATATTAGCCGCCCAGTAATAATTGCTGAAATTCGGCAGCTGCAGGCTCCATCCCCCTGACTCCGCTCGAGCATTGCCCTCTTCACCCGTGGGGGCTTGCCCCCCCCACACAAAGCCCACGATAATCTTATTGATTCGCTTAAAAAAGGACCGCGGGAATGAAGATGGGGAGGCATTGGAAGACTAATAGGAACCTCGGGAGGACCGTCATTTTTACCGACTGCATTCTACCCGCCAGAGACAACGGGAGCGCATCCCATCTCCGGAAATTCTCCTTCATCTGGTCCACCAACTGGGCCAAGTTCAATTTATGTAGCCTGTCCCAATCCCTCGCCACTTGGATACCCAGGTACGTGAAACTATCCCCTACCACTCTGAACGGCAGTTGCCCCAGTCGCCTCTCCTGACCTCTCGCCTGAACCACAAACAACTCGCTCTTCCCCATATTGAGCTTATACCCTGAAAACCGGCTGAATTCCCCTAAGATTCCCATAATTTCTTCCATCCCCTCCTTTGGGTCTGAGACATACAACAGTAAGTCATCCGCATACAGTGAAACTCTGTGCTCCACCCCCCCCTCCGGACCAACCCCTTCTAGCCCCTTGAGGCCCTCAGAGCAATTGCCAGCAGCTCTATCGCCCGCGCAAACCGCAGTGGGGAGAGGGGGCATCCCTGTCTCGTCCCCCGGTGTAGCCTGAAATAGTCCGAAGTCATCCTGTTTGTCCGTACACTAGCAACCGGAGCCCGGGACAGCAACCAGTCAACAAAGCCCCTTCCAAACCCGAACCACTCCAGCACCTCCCATAAGTAATCCCACTCAACCCGGTCAAAGCCTTTTTCCGCGTCCATCACGACCACCACTTCAGCTTCCCTACCTCCCGGGGGCATCATGACCACGTTTAGCAGTCGTCTTACGTTCGCCACCAGCTGCCTACCCTTAACGAACTCCGCCTGATCCTCCCCTATAACGTCCGGTACACAGTCCTCAATCCTAAAGGCCAGAAGTTTGGCATCTACGTTCAGCAAGGAAATCAGCCTATAGGAACCACACAGCTCCGGGTCTTTGTCCCTTTTCAGAATGAGCGAGATCATGGCCTGTGACATCGTCTGGGGCAGAACCCCTCTTTCCTAGGCCTCGTTAAAGACCTTCATCAGCACTGGCCCCAATATTTTTACTTTTTATAGAACTCTTTATAGAACTCGACTGGGTACCCATCTGTCCAAGGGCTTTGCCTGACTGCATGGCCATTCAAACCCTCCACTATCCCCTCCAGCCCAATAGGGACCCCCAGCCATTCTACCAGCTCCCCATCCACCTTCGGGAAAGTCAACTCATCCAAAAAATGCCTCATCCCGTCCGGCCCCGCACGGGGTTCCGACCTATAAAACCTGCTATAAAAATCCTGAAAGGTCTTGCTCACCCCCGCCGAGTCCCCAACTAAGTTCCCATCCTCGACAACAACTTTCCAACTTTCTCTAGCTGCTCCCTCTTTCTGAGCTGCTGTGCCAGCATCCTGCTGGCCTTCTCACCGTGCTCACCTTCTCACCTTTCTGAGCTGTTCCACTGCTGTCCCGGTGGTTAACAAACCAAATTCCACCTGTAGACTGCGGCGTTCCCTTAAAAGCCCTGCCTCTGAACCTCCGCATACCTTCTATCAACTCATAGAATCTCTTTTACCATTCAGTCCGTTTCTGCCCTATCCGTCCTGTCCCTGAGAGTCCGGATCGAGATCAGCTCTCCTCTCACCACTGCCTTCAGTGCTTCCCAGACCACCGCTGCTGAGACCTCCCCCGTATCGTTTACCTGCAGGTAGTTCAGCATGCACTTCCTCAGCCTCTCGCACACTGCTTCGCCCGCCAATAGCCCTACCTCCAACCTTCATTGCGGGCACTGCTTGCTATCCATACTGACCTGCAGGTCCACCCAGTGCGGAGCATGGTCCGAGATAATCGCTGAATACCCCGTGTCCACCACCCCCGCCAACAGGGCCCTACCCACAACAAAGAAATCAATCCGGGAGTACACCTTGTGTACATGGGAGAAAAAATAAATTTCCTTGGCCCTCGGCTGCCTAAATCCCCATGGATCCCCCCCACCCCATCTGCTTCTTTCAGCTCCTTTGCCATTGCTGGCACCTTGCCCGTTCTTGAACATGACCGGTCCAGGCCTGGATCAATAACCGTGTTGAAATCCCCACCCATAATCAGCCTGTGCGAATCCAGGTCTGGAATCTTCCCCAGCACCCTCTTTATAAAATCCCCATCGTCCCAATTTGGCACGTATACGTTGACCAGCACTACCTTCATCACCTGCAGCTTACCATTAACCATGATATATCAACCTCCCACATCCAAGACTATCCTCCCCACCTCAAATACCACCCGCTTGTTAATCAGAATCGCAGCCCCGAGTGGAAACCTGACTAATCCAACCTTTCCTCTACCTGACCTGGTGCACTACTTTAAGATGTCTCCTGCAGCATTACTGCGTCCGCCTTCAGCCTCCTCGGGTGCGCAAACACACGTGCCCTCTTTACCGGCCCATTCAGCCCCCGGACATTCCAGGTGACCAGCCTAGTTGGGGGGCAAAGTGCCCCCACCCGCCGGTCAGCCATCCCCTTTCTGGGGCCCGCCTCCAGCCCATGCGCCGCACCTCCTCCGGCCTGCCCCGCGACGGCCCCCTCAGTGACCTTCTGTCAAAGTCCCTCCCACGTCAGCAGAACCCCCCCCCAATAACACTACTCTAAATCCCAACCCATCTATAAGCATATACATTTCCACCCCCCACACTGTGCTTCCGTGAGCTAGCTCACCCAGCTAGCTTGGTGACCCCCGGCGCCAAGAAGTCTCCCACCTATTATTCCCTCGCCCCCCTCCCCCAGCCCCTGTAAACAAATTCCGTCATCCAACAATCCCCAAACAAACACCCAGCAGCAAGAAAACACAAAAATCAAAAGCACCACCTACCGAAACTTAGACAGGCACGTTTCCATCCCGCAAAAGTGCACATCAATAAAAACACACAAGATAAAACACAAAAGGAACATTGCCAACATCTACCCAGAAAAAGAACCAAAAACAAAACGGAAAATCGACTTTCCCCTCCCCCTCCTTTTCCCCCAAGCAGAGCTCCAAAAATGACTGACACAAAACAGTACAAGAAGGCATAGCCAATTTAACAGCAGAAAAAACAAACCCCCACCAAAAACCAAGGGGGAGAAAAGAAAAACACAAAAACCCCCCACAGAAAAACAGAAAAGGAAAAAGGGCCCAATGTAGGCCAACATATTGTCACTAAGTCCGAAAGTTCTCAAACTCCCACCAGTCCTTTTCTTTTTGCAAAGTCCAGTGCCTCATTGGGCGACTCAAAATAGTGATGCTGGTCCTCGTGCGTAATCCAAAGACGCGCCGGATACAGCAGACCGAACTTCTTAAAGAAAATAGCCTTGACTTGGTTGAAACCTGCGCTCTTCCTCGCCACCTCCACGCTCAGGTCCTGGTACACACGCAGGATGCTGTTATCCCACTTGCAACTCTGCATGCGCTTGGCCCACTGAAGAATACATTCCTTGTCCAGGAACCGGTGGAATCTCACCACCATTGCCCTCGGAGGGTCCCCTGCCCGCGGCTTCCTAGCAAGCACCTGGTACACCCTGTCCACCTCCAACGGTCGGGGGAATGCCCCCTCCCCCAGCAGCTTTTCGAACACACCCGCCACATATGCTTCAGCATCTGCTCCCTTCAGGAGCCTGACAATTCTTAAGTTCTGCCGTTGGACAGGTTCTCAAGGTCCTCCACCTTCTCCAGGAGCCTTTTCTGCCGTTCCCGAAGCATCCCCACCTCCAGCTCCACTGCTGTTTGATGCTCCTCGTGTTCAAGCAGCGCCTTCTCCACCTTCTGAATCACCCGGTCCTGGGTGTCCAGTCTACTCTCTAGACGATCAATTGATTCTTTGATCGGGTCCAAGCATTCCCGCTTCTGCCTGGCGAAGCCATCCTGAATGGCCTGCATCACTGGGTCCGTTGGTCGTTGCGCTGCCACCCCAGGGGTCCGTCCCTCAGCCATACTGTCTCCCGTTGCAGCTTCAACACAGCTCATTACTGACTTCTTGTTTCTGCCCTTTCGTGCACTTCTGGTCTTTTTCTCCATAAACCGATGCTTGGAAACAGTGCCCAATTGCCTCAGCCCACAAATGTTCTGTTTAAATCCAGAAAAAAGTCCGGGGGAAAGGTCCAAAAGTCCGACCAGAGTGGGAGCCACCAGATGTGCAACTTACTCCTCCATAGCCGCCACCGGAAGTTGTCTATCTGCTTTTTAAAAGACAAAGTCGTACCCGCCTCTACCACTGCCTCTGGCAGTCTGTTCCAGATGCTCGCCACCCTCTGTGAAGGAATTTCCCCTCTGGTCTCTTTTGTATCTCTCCTTTCTCACCTTAAACCTATGCCCTCTAGTTCTAGACTCCTCTACCTTTGGGGAAAGATGTTGACTATCTACCTTATTTATGCTCATTATTTTATAGACCTCTATAAGATCAGCCCTAAGCCTCCTATGATCCGTGGAAAGAGTTCTCCTTATAACTCAGACCATCAAGTCCTGGTCGCATCCTTGTAAATCTCTTCACTCTTAACAATATCCTTCCTATAATAAGGTGACCAGAACTGAACACAGTATTCCATGTGTGGTCTTCCCAATGTCTACAATTTCAACAAGACGTCCCAACTCCTGTATTCAATAGTCTGACCAATAAAACCTAGCATGCTGAATACCTTCTTTACCATCCTGTCCACCTGCGACGCCACCTTCAAGGAGCAATGATAGTAAACCCTCCCATGATTCTAATAGCCATGGTATTTAATCTTAGCGTCATAAGCATACAGGATGTTTTGGAATAAGCATGGTGTCTGTGATTAGAGCATATATAGGAGCAGGAGTACATCTTTCAGCCTTGAGCCTGCTCTGCCAGTCAGAATTAACCAAGTCATAAGGGAGGTAAAAGGAGTTGGACTTGAGGTCATCTGACTATGCAGATAGCATATGTTACTTTTGTAGCGAACAACATATAGGGAAGGAAGTAGATTAATTCCCTTTGTTCCTACTACCTGTCCTAATATTACCCTTGCATTGTTTAGGGATTAGCTCAATTGGCTGTCTTGCTTTTACTCGGCATGTTGCTGTGAGCCAGAGACTGGAAGCGATGAACAATTATAAGTTTCTTGAATATCCAAAGTCTTAGTGCAGAGTACCACCATTGTAGGTAGTTATGTAGATCTATTAATAGGTTAGAAGTGTAGGATGGCAATTATTTTGTTGACGTCACATTAATGAGCAGATTATAACTTAAAATGGCGCATGGAATTGGAGGCTAACTATCGACATGGATACGAAATTAGCTTGGAGGTAGGAGACCGTAGGGATAAGATACATACTACAGTTGGCAAGATGTGACTGGTGATGTCCCCCGTGACACTAATAAAGATTATTATCTTTTCACTATTTTGAGTAACAGCTTTCATCAAAGATGCTTTAAAAAAATTTTTTTTTAAAATTCTCCCTCCTGCTCCATATTCCTACCAGTGCTGTTCTGTAGCAAATTGAATTAATCTAAATGAGTGCAGTCTGAGTTTGATCTTTCTTCCTTTAATCAGTGCTAGGGGCCATCTTCCCATGGCACTAAAGCTGATGCCAAAAATATTTCCAAGTTTGGTCTTTCACTGGCGTATAATGTGCTGATCAATTTTAAATGTTTTGGTTTATTATCCAGTACTTGCCAAGTACCTTAGAAATCACTTACTTTTGTGGGTATATAAAATAGGACAGTAAGATAATGCTATAATAATGGGGAGGTTATCAGCATCTGGCACCTGCACTCGCCATATAGAAGTTTTTGTCAAATACCTTGCTCCTTCACATCGATAGACTTAGCACTAAAGCCACAACACTGGTGTGAATTTGAGGTACATGCCAATTTGATTCTGTATTTAAAGACAGCTGAAAGGGTAGGGCTGGTGAGGAGTCGGTGAGTTTTTAACAGCATAATGACTAATTGCTGTTGGAAATCCCCTCTGGTTCTGAAAATTAATATAGCAAATTATAGTTTTTAGTTTTCATTTGTCGTCTCTCTTAATCCCACATGTGTATTTGCCAAATATCTTTCTCTGCATAAATTAAATCAAATTTCTGTTTCCTATTTATAATTCTGGGTTTGGGTTCTGTCTCAATGAAGATACCTTGTAGAAGGTGCTATGCTTATGCTGGAAAGGATGCCAGATTATTGGAAATCTCTGCTAATAAACCCATGAAAAGTCTGGACAGTTATTTGTGAAGTGTTCCTTCACTGCTGAGAACAAAATCTGGCCTATTGTAACCCAATAGATGTAGATGTCTGTAGATGTTAGGACCGCGTTTGCATATCTTGTTCAACAATTAATGCTTATATATTGTACATAAATGGCATTAATACTTTATGACGTATACTTTGTGACATAGCTTTGCTTTTTAAGACTCAGCCCAACAGTTTTTGTATCTTCTTTGCCACTTTTAGGATAATCTCTTTGAATGGCATTTCACCGTCCGTGGACCTCCAGACTCTGATTTTGATGGTGGTGTTTACCATGGCAGAATTGTGCTTCCGCCAGAATATCCCATGAAACCACCGAGCATTATTCTCCTAACGGTAAAAGAGTTTTGGATTTCTTAAAAGTATTGTGATATTGAGGTAAAATCAGTATAGAACAGTGGAACATTTGAGTGAAAACAATCCTTGCTATTGCAATTATCAGTTAGGAAACACTTGTGATTCTGGTTGTTGCATTCTGTTTTATGATTTTGTTCTCTACTCAGTTCTGAGGTTAGAAATCAACATTATGTACATATGTTTCTTGGTCAGGATCTTCTCAGAGAAGGCAAAAAGCTGATACCTCTAGAAATTGCTGCTTCTAACTGGCTCCCATATT
Organism: Scyliorhinus torazame; assembly: GCF_047496885.1. Taxonomy (NCBI): domain Eukaryota; kingdom Metazoa; phylum Chordata; class Chondrichthyes; order Carcharhiniformes; family Scyliorhinidae; genus Scyliorhinus; species Scyliorhinus torazame. The sequence goes on from NC_092710.1 coordinate 267,484,350, forward strand.
CCATGTAGCATTTTCAAAGAATGTTGTTATCTGGTGAAGGACCAATCAAGTCTTTTGTTTAAAGTAGGCAAAGTTTGAGATTCAAGACACTTTCTCAGTGAGTAAAGCCTCCAGTTTCCGGAGGTTCTGAACAAATAAAAATAAACTGTATTATATAGAACATTACAGCGCAGTACAGGCCATTCGGCCCTCGATGTTGCGCCGACCTGTGAAACCACTCTAAAGCCCATCTACACTATTCCCTTATCATCCATATGTCTATCCAATGACCATTTAAATGGGGCTGTTTAGCACAGGGCTAAATCGCTGGCTTTGAAAGCAGACCAAGGCAGACCAGCAGCATGGTTCAATTCCCATACCAGCCTCCCCGAACAGGCGCCGGAATGTGGCGCTTTTCACAGTAACTTCATTTGAAGCCTGCTTATGACAAGCGATTTTCATTTCATTTCATTTCAAATGCCCTTCGGGTTGGCGAGTCCACTACTGTTGCAGTCAGGGCATTCCACGCCATTACTACTCTGAGTAAAGAACCTACCTCTGACATCTGTCCTATATCTATATCCCCTCGTGCTAGACATCACCATCTGAGGTAAAAGGCTCTCACTGTCCACCCTATTTAATCCTCTAATCATCTTGTATGCCTCAATTAAGTCACCTCTTAACCTTCTTCTCTCAAACAAAAACAGCCTAAAGTCCCTCAGCCTTTCCTCATAAGATCTTCCCTCTATACCAGGCAACATTCTGGTAAATCTCCTCTGCACCCTTTCCAATGCTTCCACATCCTTCCTATAATGTGGCGACCAGAATTGTTTGCAATACTCCAAATGCGGCCGCATCAGAGTTTTGTACAGCTGCAACATGACCTCATGGCTCCGAAACTCAATCTCTCTACCAATAAAAGATAACACACCATACGGCTTCTTAATAACCCTCTCAACCTGGGTGGCAATTTTCAGGGATCTATGTACACGGACACTGAGATCTCTCTGCTCATCCACACTGCCAAGAATCTTCCCATTAGCCCAGTACTCTGCCTTCCTGTTATTCCTTCCAAAATTAATCACCTCACACTTTTCTGCATTATACTCCATTTGCCACCTCTCAGCCTAGCGCTGCAGCTTATCTATGTCCCTCTGTAACTTGTAACATCCTTCCACACTGTCCACAACTCCACCGACTTTAGTATCATCTACAAATTTACTCACCCATCCTTCTACGCCCTCCTCCAGGTCATTTATAAAAATGACAAACAGCAGTGGCCACAAAACAGATCCTTGTGGTACACCACTAGTAACTGGACTCCAGTCTGAACATTTCCCATCAACCACCACCCTTTGTCTTCTTCCAGCTAGCCAATTTCTGATCCAAACTGCTAAATCACCCTGAATCCCATGCCTCCGTATTTTCTGCAGTAGCCTACTGTGGGGAACCTTATCAAATGATTTACTGAAATCCACCTGTTTGGTCACCTTCTCAAAGAACTCAATAAGGTTTGTGAGGCACGACCTACACTTGACAAAACCGCGTTGACTATCTCTAATCAAATTATTCCTTTCCAGATGATTATACATCCTATCTCTTATAAACCTTTCCAAGATTTTGCCCACAACAGAAGTAAGGCTCACTGGTCTATAGTTACCGGGGTTGTCTCTACTTCCCTTCTTGAACAAGGGGACAACATTTGCTATCCTCCAGTCTTCTGGCGCTATTCCTGTAGACAAAGATGACTTAAAGATCAAAGCCAAAGGCTCAGCAATCCCCCCCCCCCCCCAAAGTTTCCCAGAGAATCCTAGGTTAAATCCCATCCAGCCCAGTAGACTTATCTATTTTCACACTTTCCAGAATTGCTAACACCTCCTCCTTATGAACCTCAAGCCCTTATAGTCTAGTAGCCTGAATCTCCGTATTCTCCTCGACAACACTATCTGTTTCCTGTGTGAATACTGACGAAAAATATTCATATCTCCTCGGACTCCATGCACAACTTCCCGCTACTGTCCAAGACTGGCCCTACTCTTACCCTAATCATTCTTTTATTCCTGACATATCTATAGAAAGCGTTAGGGTTGTCCTTGATCCTACCTGCCAAAGACGTCTCATGTCCCCTCCTGGCTCTTCTTAGCTCTCTCTTTAGGTCCTTCCTAGCTAACTTGTAACTCTCGAGCTCCCTAACTGAACCTTCATGTCTCATCTTTACATAAGCCTCCTTCTTCCTCTTGACAAGTGTTTCGACTGCTTTAGTAAACCATGGTTCCCTTGCTCGACCACTTCCTCCCTGCCTGACAGGTACATACTTATCAAGGATACGCAGTAGCTGTTCCTTGAACAAGCTCCACATTTCCATTATGCCCATCCCCTGCAGTTTTCCTCTCCATCCTAAGTCTTGCCTCATCGCATTGTAATTGCCTTTCCCCCAGATATAACTCTTACCCTGCGGTATATACCTATCCCTTTCCATCACTGAAGTAAACGTAATCGAATTGTGGTCACTATCACCAAAGTGCTCACCTAACTCCAAATCTAACACCTGTCCTGGTTCATTACCCAGTACCAAATCCAAAATGGCCTCTCCTCTCATTGGCTGATCTACATACTGTGTCAGGAAACCCTCCACACATTGGACAAAAACGGACCCATCTAAAGTACTCAACTATAGCGTTTCCAGTCAATATTTGGAAAGTTAAAGTCCCCCATAACAACTACCCTGTTGCTTTTGCTCCTATCCAGAAGCATCTTTGCAGTCCTTTCCTCTACATCTCTGGAACTTTTCGGAGGCCTGTCGAAAACCCCTAACAGGGTGACCTCTCCTTTCCTGTTTCTAACCTCAGCCCATACTACCTCAGTAGACGAGTCCTCATCAAACGTCCTTTCTGCCACCGTAATACTGTCCTTGACTAACAATGCCACCCCTCCCCCTCTTTTACCACCTTCCCTGAGCTTACTGAAATATCTAAACCCCGGCACCTGCAACAACCATTCCTATCCCTGCTCTATCCAGATCTCCGAAATGGCCACAACATCGAAGTCCCATGTACCAACCCATGCCGCAAGTTCACCCACCTTATTCCGGATGCTCCTGGCATTGAAGAAGACGCACTTTAAACCACCTTCCTGCCTGCCGGTACACTCCTGCAAATTTGAAACCTTACTCATGACCTCACTACTCTCCTGTATACTGGAGCTACAATTCAGGTTCCAAAGCCCCTGCTGAACTAGTTTAAACCCTCCCGAAGAGCAATAGCAAATTTCCCCTCCCAGGATATTGGTACCCCTCTGGTCCAGGTATAGACCATCCCGTTTGCAGAGGTCCCACCGACCCCAGAAGGAGCCCCAATTATCCAGAAATCTGAAACCCTCCCTCCTGCATCATCCCTGTAGCCACGTGTTCAACTCCTCTTTCTCCCTATTCCTCGTCTCACTAGCACGTGGCGCGGGTAACAACCCAGAGATAATAACTCTGTTTGTCCTAGATCTAAGTTTCCACCCTAGCTCCCTGAATTCCTGCTTTACATCCCTATCCCATTTCCTACCTATGTCGTTAGTACCTATGTGGACCACGACTTGGGGCTGCTCCCCCTCCCCCTTAAGGATCCCGAAAACACGATCCGAGACATCACGGACCCTGGCACCTGGGAGGCAACACACCAACCGCGAGTCTCTCTCGTTCCCACAGAATCTCCTATCTATCCCCCTAACTATGGAGTCTCCAATGACTAATGCTCTACTCCTTTCCCCCCTGCCCTTCTGAGCAACAGGGACAGACTCTGTGCCAGAGACCTGTACCCCATGGCTTACCCCTGGTAAGTCCCCCCCCCCCCCCAACAGTATCCAAAGCGGTATACTTGTTACTAACGGGAACGACCACAGGGGATCCCTCTACTGACTGCTTCCTCCCAGCCCCTCTCACCGTCACCCATCTATCTTTATTTTTCGGTGTAATTACATCCCTGAAGCTTCTATCTATGACCACCTCTGCTTCCCGAATGATCCGAAGTTCATCCAGCTCCAGTTCCCTAATGCGGTTTCTGAGGAACTGGAGATGGGTGCACTTCCCGCAGATGAAATCAGTAGGGACACTGACGGCGTCCCTCACCTCAAACATTCTGCAGGAGGAGCATTGCTCTACCTTCCCTGCCATCCCATCTAGATAAAAAACGAAAAAGAAAGAAAGAGCTTACCTGTTATTCACTCCCCTTCTCAGCAAGCACTCACTCAGCAACCTCTGCGCCCCGCACGATAACACCTGAGGGAAAAGAAAAACTACTTACCAGTCACCAACCAATTCCTTACCTGCAGGCTGTGACGTCACGGTTCAACTTCTTTCTACTTCTACCTGCCCTCGAGCCTTCCTCTTGATCTTTAGAGCGGTTGTTTTTTTTTTGGTTAGAGGAGGGGGTAGGGAGGGAAACACTGAAGAAGTGTTTCGGGTTTAAGTGTCACTTGACAACAGCTCCTCCACAAACCACCTTCAAGTTAGAGTGACCGCACCGGATGTATGCAAATTTTCCCCGCAACAGTCAATCAGCAGCTCCGCTCTACTGCCCTCTGCTGGATGCTTGTCTTCTCTTGAACAGCTAGGGTCTCTTGCACAGGTACACCTTCACGTTAGTGACCGCACCAGACGTATGCAAATTTCCCCGCAACAGCCAATCAGCAGCTCCGCTCTACTGCCCTATGTTGGATGTGAGGTCAAAAAGATCAAACCATATACAATACTTATCTTGTGCTCTAACATTCAAGGCTAATGAGATACATGTGAATTAACAGACTAAAAGCCGTTGAACCTATCACCTTGCAAAATAATTGGCAGATGCGACCGACATAGATCCCACAGATTTCTCGGCAATCCACCCAGAGTTTCAAAGATCAAGCCCACAAATTCCCTCAAAGTCACTCCAAATCGGACAGTCTCAACAATTATACACCTCCCAGGGTTTCATATCCTCTTCCGAGACACCTACACTTTCTGAACCTGCATTCCAACTTCTACTTGTGCAATTTAAGCTCTTTATTGCCAGCTAGCTTCATTTGGCCTCCAACCGTCCCCGCTACACCAAGCTATAAATTACTCCCAGGGCTATTTCTGTGCCCTAACCCTCTCCAGCATGGTGCCATGACCTTCCACCACAATCTCTGCTCTCCAGGACCTCTCTTGAACCCGAATTGCACAGATGTACCAAACAGCTTGTGGAACTTCCCCTGAGCCCCAACTACACAAGCAAGCTAACAGTAACAGTTTTGCTCCCTGGAAACTGCTAACAACAGCACCATCTTTTCAGTCAGGCCTTTGCCCATGCTGCAGAACACTATTCTCCAGCGTACAAACTGAACCCCTAGAACCTTCTTGAGCACCACGCATCATTTTAATGATGTAGCCTTCCAGGGCTCACTGCTTTTTAAAACTATTTGTAGCTCATAACTCTAAAAACAAAACAACTCTTTGGGCTGCATTTCTTTGCAAGCAGTGTCGACACCTCCTCTCCTATTTTGCAGCTAAGTAAACTCACCTGCTGTTTTATGATTTTACCTTTCTAGCTGTTAGCCCCTTGGGTCAACTTGGCCTCAGCCTTTTAAGTGTATTAGTCTTCAACTCTCTTTAGTTGCATTTGTCTCATTTTCTAGTGCATTTGTCCCATTTTCTAGTTGAACTTCAATCTGTCCAGAACTAAAACGTCCCTCTAAAATATTACTATGAACTAAGTAATTTGGGGTGATGATGCTGACATGCCATATTGTAATGTTATTTCAACAACGCCCTTCCCACATATGTAATGTAAGCAAGATCCCTGGTGATCTTTATATCATCCACCTTGTCCCGCCTTTCACCAATAGATGAGGTTAAATAATAAAGCCTCAGTTTCCGGAGTCCTGAGGATATAAGCTTAATCGGTCCCATTTGTGTTCTGCAGTTTTCTCAATCAGTGATGTGGAAATCCAGACAAGAGTTGATCTACATTTATGCTTATTTTTGCCAATATCTAAAAATACTAAGTTTGGAAATGCAGACGAGCTGATCTGTATTTCTGCTTATTTTCCCCAATATCTGAAAATACTAACTTTCGAAGTCTCCAAGCCCACAGGTACAATCACCTTTTTAAAAGTCTTGTATTTATCAAGCATATTATGACGTCTAGGGATGGTTCAACATGCTTCACAGACAATTAATTGCTTTTGAACTAAGTTGCGTATACACATGGCAACCAGTTGCTCACAGCAATGCCTCAAGTGATGGACATGATACACTGTCGATAATGTTTTTTTTTTTTTTTTGCTGCTGTTGCTGTTGAGTAAGGGATAAATATTGGCCAGGGCAATTGACAAACTTTTGGTAATGCCATGGTATCTTTTACTACAATGGAGCAGGTAGGATGGACCACTCCGTAAATGCCCCACCCCGAAGATGATGACTCTAACGATGTAAGAAACTAGTGTAGATTATAAGAAATAGGAGCGGGAATACACCAAATGACTCTTCAAACTTGCACCGCCATTCATACAATTATAGCTGATCTACCTCAGTACCACTTATGAATGCAAGCTAATGCTTGATTCCATAACCTGTAGACATAGATGATGAGAGCAATATGATCTGAGCCAACCTGACAAATTCAAAGTTTTTTTTTGAGTTAAGGTGTCACTTAGCAATCTGAAAACTTTGTTTTGTACAAAGACGGAGAAGTGGAATTTTGTTTCTTATCCTGGCTTAAAAATAAGGGATAGTAGGGAAGGAAGATGTGTCTAATCCTGCTTAACAGTTTTACTTCTTCCTGTATTGCATGGAATGGTTTAATTATTCCTCCCAACCTTTTTTTATAGTGTTTCAAAGAAAGAGTACTAGATTTATGCACTACCATATTGCATTATCATCATTGCTAAGAATAGCTTTGAGAGTTTCCAAGCTTTCATTCAAAACTTGGTTTTTCATTATATCCAAAACGATTAGATTGTGAATTGGAACAAGAAATTTAATACCCAAGTACATTTGGTTCTTCATGGTTTGTTCTTCATTTGCACTTTCACAGGCTGCTACTGAATGAAGATGGTACAGTTTTGTTTCCACGATCTGTCTTGCACTTCCTCTTCTTCGGACCATTTTGCTTTAAGAATGAAGGAAAGTGTGCTTTAGAGTACTTACTCATACTTCCTAGGACCTGATTGTACAGTATAGTTGGCTAAGGCCCAGGAGCAAGCATCCGTCCACACTATTAGCCGACAAGTTACTGAATGTCACATGGAAAGATTTTGGGATGTGGAAACATTAGCTTTTCGATAAAGAGATGCATATGAGGTGCTCAAGCTTTGTTTGCTTTGCCCAAACATTCTTTAAAAGAATCGGAACAAGTAATCTGAAACATTTTGGTAAATCATGTACAATTATTTTGGAAATTTTGAAGGCAGTTGGAAATTAGCAGTTATTTTGTACTTGGCAAACTCTTTGCCAAAAGTTTATTTATTATTTAATACTGCTACTTGAACAGGCTTTTTTCTTTCAGCCCAATGGAAGGTTTGAAGTTGGTAAAAAGATATGTTTGAGCATCTCCGGACATCACCCAGAAACTTGGCAACCATCCTGGAGCAGTGAGTATAACTCAGAATTCGGGTCGTAAACCACCATCTACTAACGGCTACAGCATATTTTTTTTAAAACAACTTGCAGTTATGTAGTGAGTTTCATGACCACCTGATGTCTCAAAGCGCTTTACAGCAATGAAGTACTTTAGAAGTGGAGTCATTTTTACAATGTAAGAAATGGGCAGCTAATTTGCGTTAGCAAACTCACAAACAGCAATGTGTTATGACCAGATTTTTTTTTTTGTAGTGATAAATATTGGCCAGGACACCAGGGATACTGCTCCTCTTCAAAATAGTGTCATCAATCCACACAAGCAGACACTCTCAACTGTGCAGTACTCCCCTAGTACTACCCTGTGGTGTCAGCCTGAATTTTCTATTCAAGCCGTAGAAACTGGAACCTTGTGATTTAGAGGATGCGAATGTGCTACCAACCCTAAGCTGTGGCTGACATAATTGACACACTGGTCACCAGAAAATGGTGTTGTTGAATAGTGTGGGGGAATGGATTTAATACTAGTGCTATCTCCTATCGAGTGATACAGAGTGATACATCTGTGATTTTTCTGAGAGTTTACAACTTTAACTGCGCCACAGTGGGAAGGTTCTGAATAGGTACCAGGTCGATTCTCCTTCTCTTAGTCCACCCACTCCCTTGGGTGCAAGAGACAAAGTCAAACAAACTGCAGTTGTGCACTTTTAAATCTTACAATGGTGTTTTTGTCTAACCTTTTAGCTGTTACGGTGTTTACTGCAGATACGGATACCTAGAAGGAAAGTGGGAAATGAATATACAGTTACAAAAATCAATTTTAAATCATATTGTATTTATCCCTAGTACGAACAGCATTGTTGGCCATTATTGGGTTCATGCCAACAAAGGGAGAAGGAGCCATTGGTTCTCTGGATTACACTCCTGATGAGAGGAAAGCACTTGCTAAAAAGTAAGGTTATGTTTTATCGTTTTACATTATTGAAGCAAATAGATGGTTCCTTGTTATTGGGGGGATTGTTTTGTGTTTCCCTTCCCATCCTCCTGTCCTCTCAAAAAATGGTGCAAGAAGAAAATCAACATTTGCCAAAATCGGTAATATCAGAACAATGCTTAATCCTGCATAATGTGCAAGAAACATGAGGCTAAGAGATTCCAGAGAGTCAAATTATCTCAATTAGGTTTCGATTTGATCAAGCCATTCAACAGTGGTACTGCACATGAATACTGGACAAGGTAACTGAGTTGCTATACACAGAGCTGTTAAAGATAATTTTGAACAAAAATGTATTAACTCACAACTTTGCTTAACGACATCTATATCACCTTAATAATGATCAAAATAAAATAATTGGCTTCAACAGAATTAAAACCCTCAGACACAAAATTAATAAGCATGTCACAAATTTTAAATGTTTTTGTACGTCAGGTCACAAGATTTTAACTGTGAAAATTGTGGTTCTCACATGAGGACAGCCCTTCTTCCGTGCACAGCAAGTAGCATTCCGAGTTTGGCTGATGTGGAGGCAAAAGAATTAGCAAAACAAATCAGTTTTAAGGTATGTTGGCTTTTATAAATTGTGAATATTGTTTGTATGTATTTGTGTGCATTGTTAGTTGAGCCCATCTGTTTCAGTTTATAAACCAAAAAAGTGAATGCTTTGCATGTTCTCAGAAAACGTAACAAAATTGTAAGCTATACTTTGAAAAATTCTGTAATAATTAATCTATATGGTGAAGGGAGAGATTAATTTGCAATAAATTAGTATCTTAATGCCGTTACGTCCAGCTCCAAGTGAGGTTCCCCAAAAGGTGTTGATTCACCCCCTCGATTTGTCATTGTCTGGCTGAGTTACCCCCAAATTGTACAAACCCAGGTGAGGAGGGATGACTGGCTCCATGTCTTTATTCAAACCACCCTCTGCTGCAGCAAAGGTTTAATCTAAGAAGGTCCCCTTTCCCTTGGATCTTCTTTTCCAGACCCAGTAGTTAATGTTTAAAGAGGTACCAATTTAACCAAGCTTTCTTGAGTCAAGTTAACTATGGCAAAATGGTAAAACTTATGCATCTACATTCATACAGATTAGAAGTATTGAGGCCAATAGTAAGCAAATATAAAGCTGTACAGAACAGCCTGAGTTGCAAAGAGTCAAGGATGACACATTGCGGCTGATCCTTCAGTTCAGGTGTTCTGTAGTTCAATAAAATGATTTCCGTTCTTTTTCCTGCTGCGATTCTTCTGCTGGCTGATCGACTTTCACAGTTCAGGCAGTCCCTGGACATCTCTCTCTCCGCTAGCTTTTAACCCTGTCTTCATATTATAATATCCTGAGAAACCTAGCCATGTCACTAACCCAGGCGTCTACGCTTCAAGTCCCTCCGCATTAACAAGATTCGTCTCCGGGCTACCAGGGAGGCAAAAGCCGACACGTCAGCCTCTTTCGCCCCCTGAACAGGGCGGGGGAGGATCTTCCCTCGCACGCCTATCCTCTACCCTGAAAAACTTGCTCATCCTAGCCACTGTTATGGTGTGCCCGGTGGACTACCTTAAATTGTATCAGGCTAAACCTAGCACATGATGAGGAGGTATTAACCCTTAGGGCATCCGCCTATAGACCCGCCTCTATCTCTCCTCCTAGCTTGTCCTCCCACTTGCCCTTAGCTCCCCCACCGGAGTTTCCTCCGTCTCCAAAAGCACCTGGTAAATATCTGAAACCTTCCCTTCTCCCACCCAGGTACTGGAGACTACTCTATCCTGTATCCCCTGTGACGGCAGCAGCAGAAAGGCCGGAACCTGCTTTCTCAGGAAGTCTTGCACCTGCAAATACCTAACCCGTTTCCTGCTGGCAATTCAAATTTGTCCTCCAAGGCTTTCAAGCTGGGAAAGCCCCCATCTATAATTAGATCCCCATCCTTTTAATTCCTGCCCTTTGCCATCTCCGGAACCCACCATCTAGCCTACCCGGTACAAACAGATGATTATTATAAATCGGGGTCCAAACCGATGCTCCCTCCACTCTCTTATATCTCCTCCACTGCCCCCAGATTTTCAGAGCCGCCGCCACCACCACCGGACTTGTGGAATATCGGGCCGGCGAGAACGGAAGAGGTGCCATTATCGGTGCTCCTAATCTGGTGTCTTTGCATGACGTCGCCTCCATCCGCTCCCACAGCGGCCCTTCTCCCACTACCCACTTCCTAACCATGGCTATATTAGCCGCCCAGTAGTTAATGCAGAAATTCGGCAGCGCCAACGCACTCTCCCCCCGACTGTGCTCCAACAACACTTTCTTCACGCGCAGGATTTTACCCGCCCCCACAAAGCCCGAAATAACCGTATTCACCCGCTTGAAAAAGGCCTTTGGGATGAAGATGGGGAGGCACTGAAAGACAACCAGAAATATGGGAAGGACCGACATTTTCACGGTCTGTACCCTCCCCGCCAGTGATAGCATGAGCATGTCCCATCTCTTAAAGTCTCCTTTCGTTTGTTTTACCAGCCGGGATAGGTTTAACTTGTGCAGTGCCTCCCATTCCCAGGCCACCTGGATTCCCAGATACCGAAAGCTCTTTCCTACCATTCTAAGCGGCAGCTCTCCCAGTCTCTTCTCCTGTCCTCTTGCCTGGATCGCGAATATCTCGCTTTTCCCCATGTTCAATTTATACCCCGGAAAAATTGCCAAGTTCCCCCAGGATTCGCATTACTTCCCCCATCCCCTCCAACGGGTCCGAAATATACAAGAGCAGGTCATCTGTGTAAAGCGAGACCCGGTGCTCCCACCCCGCCCCGGACCAGCCCTTCCAGTTCCTAGAGGCTCTTAACGCCATGACCAATGACTCTATGGCCAGAGCAAACAGTAACTGGGAGAGGGAGCACCCTTGCCTCGTCCGTCGATGTAGTTTAAAATACCCTGGCCTCAGCCGGTTCGCACGCACACTCGCCTGATAGAGCAATTGCACCTAGTCAGTAAAGCCCTCACCAAACCCAAACCTTCCCAGCGCCTCCCACAGGTAATTCCACTCCACCCGATCAAAAGCCTTCTCCGCATCCATCGCTCCCTCCACCTCCTCTCCTTCTGAGGGCATCATAATATTCAAAAGCCTTCGAACATTGGCGTTGAGTTGCCTGCCCTTCACAAATCCCATCTGGACTTCCCCTAGCACCCCCGGGACACAGTCCTTTATCCTCCAGTCCCTTGATTATTTCCTCAATCTCAATTGGGGCTCCCAATCCTTCCACCAGATCCTCATCTACCCATGGAAACCTCAACTGATCCAAAAACTGCCTCATCCCCTCCACTCCAGCCGGGGGTTCCGACTCCTCATATAATTTACTATTAAAGTCCTTAAACACCTCATTCACCCCCACTGGGTCCAGGACGGTATTCCCGCCTCTACTCTTTACTTTACCTATCTCCTTGGTCGCCTCCCTTTTCCTGAGCTGGTGTGCTAACAATCTGCTTGCCTTTTCCCCGTACTCATAAATCGCCCCCCTTGCCTTCCTCAACTGTTCCACTGCTTTCCCTGTGGTCAACAGCCCAAACTCCGCCCGTAACCTCCGCCACTCCCTCAGTAGCCCCGCGTCCAGGGCATCCGAATATCTCCTGTCCACCTGGAGTATCTCCTCCACTAATCTATCCCTCTCAGCCCGTTCCGCCTTTTCTCTGTCGTCCCACATCGGGATTAATTCCCCTCTGACCACTGCCTTCAAAGCTTCCCAAACCGTCGCTGCAGAGACCTCACCCATATCATTTGTTTCCAGATAGTTCTGGATTGACTTGTTAACCCGCCCACAGATCGCTTTGTCCGCTAGCAACCCCACATCCAGTCTCCACAGCGGGCATTGTCCTCTGTCCACACTAACCCGTAGATCCACCCAATGCGGGGCATGATCCAACACTGCGATTGCCGAGTACTTAGTATCTACCACCTCCAGTATTAGCGCCTTGCTCAGAACAAAAAAGTAGATGCGAAAGTATACCTTGTGGACATGTGAGAAAAAGGAAAACTCCTTCACCCATGGCCGTGCAAACCTCCATGGGTCTACTGCCCCCATCTGTTCCATAAACCCCTTCAATTCATTTGCCGCAGCCGGCCTCCTCCCTGACCTGGTTTTGACCGGTCCAATTCCGGATCAATGACTGTGTTAAAGTCTCCTCCCATGATCAGGTTATGTGACTTTAAGTCTGGGGTCTTACCTAACACCTGCCTCATAAAATCCACACCGTACCAATTCGGAGCATATATGTTTATGATTAACACCCGCACCCCCTCCAGCTTCCCACTCACCATTGTGTACCTACCCCACTTGTCTGACACGATTCTCCCTGCCTCGAATGCCACTCGTTTGTTGATCAAGATCGCTACCCCCTTGGTCTTTGAGTCCAGCCCTGAGTGGAATACTTGGCTGACCCACCCCTTTTCTCAATCTAGTATGTCTGTAACCTTTAGGTGTGTCTCTTGTAGCATTGCCACATTCCCCTTCAGCTCCCTCAAATGCGCAAACACGCGAGCCCTCTTAACCGGCCCATTCAACCCTCTGACGTTCCATGTAATCAGCTTTTTGAAAACCGCCTGGCATTCCTCAGTCCATACTACCTTTGTTTTTTTTCTGTAGTGGTTCTTTCAGTGGGGTGGCTACTGTACTAAAGTTCAGGATGAACTTGCAGTAGAACCCACACATCCCCAAGAGCCTCATGATTTGCTGTTTCCGAATGGGAAACTAAGCCAAAGCTACGTCTTTGTAGAGATCTACCATACGGTTCAAGTGCAGTCTCGCAGACACTTTAAAATTCAGTAGAAATTTGAGTTACACTTCGCTGATGCGAAATATGAATCTTTTATTGCCTCTACTGATTACAATTGAGAGAAACTTAAATCTATTCTCAATAAAGCCTTGCCAGCAAAAGACTTAAAAGAGAAGTAATTTATAAAACAATTTTAACTTTCAAAAATAATACAGAAATGGTTTCTGGCTTAAGGCAAAGACAGATTGCGCAGACTCAAGAGGTTTAGAAGGGAAAATATGAAAATAAAGATAGCGAATAGTCAAGTAAAAGTATAGGTTGATCCGGTTTAAAAAAAAAAAAAACGGCTGTCCGAACTCTCATGTTTAAGGAAATGTTTACGGAAATGTACCAGTCTGAGGCCACCTGTCCATACCTCTATGTCACCCTAATTGGTTTGGGGAGTTTCAAATACATTTGATTGGATAGTTAACTCAATCCTCAATGTGCAACATAAGTTTTAAATGTTTCATGTATGAATATTTGTGTGTGCTGTGGAATGTGATTTTGTGCTGTAATCGAGTCTGGTTCTTACTGGTTTTCTGCTGACTCTCATTTTATCCATATTCTGAACAATGGTGGCTTCATATTGCTATGGTGCTTATTTCGACCTTGATCTGATTACTGGTGCAGCTCATTTCTTAATAAGAAAACTGTTCATTCGAACAATAGTCAGTTCATATTGTCAATAGAAATGTTGCCTTTATCTTCAACTAGTGTGTGGCTGTGTCAAGCTTTGTACCTCTGTTTAAGTTATGTATTTTGTCATGACCTAAGGTTATGAATACTGAAATCCTTATTTTAAAATGGGTATTAAAGACTGGGCTTTAATATTTACATTAAAATGGCCTTTTGCCTATCAGAAATAACTGATTTCCTTCAGTCTCTATAGAAAGGAACTAAGGAACTTTCTGGCATTCAGAACAGCTGCCACCCTGTTATCTCTGAAGAGACACTAATGACTCCTGGAACTACAGAGACCAATCTAAAGGTTTGGTACAACGACAATTTGCATTTCTTGGCACAATGACAATTTGCATTTCTTGGCACAATGACAATTTGCATTTCTTGGCACAACGACAATTTGCCTTTCTTGGTACAACGACAATTTGCCTTTCTTGGCACAACGACAACTTGCATTTCTACGGCCAAGGCCTGGCCAACGGAGATGACCAGCCTGAAAGGACGAAGGACCCCCTGAAATCTCTCTTAACATTATTGATGGTTGAAACATTACCAATCTTAAGAATCCAGACTAAAGAATATACGTTCTTTTGTCCAAGGCACAGTGGAGAGATGGAAGACACACACAAATATCCCCCTCCATCCCCATCCCCCCCTCCCAAAAAAGCTGAAACCTACAATATTGCCATTGGGAGTGGCACAGTTCAGGCAGCCATTTTCCATCAACCAGGTAGCAGCTTAGGACAGTGGACCGTCTAGGTGAATGCCTGGCTTCCATCTGCGTTTCTACTGGAATTTCTATGCCGGTGCCTGAAAGATTAATCTCTCTGTATCCATCTCATGGAGCTCATATCCACTGGAAAAGTGATTATCCTGCATCAGTCTTAAACCTGTAGACTGAAAGAGTACACCTTTAGACTTTTCTGATTCTGGACTAGTGTGAAACAGTATTTATTCTTTCTCTTTACCTTGTACCTCTTTCTATATCCCTCTTGTAATTGTACCCTGGCTACATAGCAAAACCCTCTTTCCTGCATTTGTGTGTGCAAATAAATTAATCCTATCTCGAGTTTGCTGTGGGGCTTTTAATCAAAATTGGATCACACTAAAATAGGGGTCGGGGAAATATGTCACCATATACGAAGTGAAGAAATCAAAAACAAAACACCTTTCTATCACAAACCGGTGGCAAGAGGAGAAATTGGAACTGTTTAAAACAATGCCCCGCGTCCTGTCTGCAAGAGTTTCAATTGAGGAAATAATGTAGGCCAGAACCAAGATTGGCTATTTATGTTCAATGGGCAGGCATGGTATACGGTCTTATTTGAAAGATGGCACTTTGTCTTTACCTCCCTGGTAGCCTAGAGACGGGTATTATTAGAATGGAGGGACTTGGGTATTCCGAAACCGGGTGTGTGGGTGAGTGACCTGGCAGAACTTCTTCGGCTGGAAAAGATAAAGTTTGCCTTAGAATGTCTGTGGAGGGGTTTGCCCGGAAGTGGCAGCCGTTCATCGACTTCTTTGAGAACAGTTAAGATGTCAACAGTGGGGGTGGGGGGTGGGGGGCTGTTGGCTTGTTTTGTTTTGCGGTTGTGTTCGATGTGTAACTATATAAATGCGGACTTCTGGGTCGCGGCGATGCGGAGCTAAGCCGCGCGAGTCGGCAGCTCCCGCAGAAACGGACTTTTGGGCCCGCTAACGGAGCCCCAACGGACCTTGTTTAAAAAAAAAAAAACAACCCGTGGGGAAGAACGGAGGAAGTCCCCTACAGCCCTGCATGGACCGGACCCGCAGTGAAACGGCAAGGAAAGCGGCCCTGGAGCAGCGGGAGAAGAAAGAAGAAAAAAACAAAATGGCGGCGCCCATGGACCGAGAGGAGATGAAAGAGTTCATCAAGTGCTGCTTCGAGGAGCTGCGTAAGGAGATGGTGGCGCCTATACTGGCAATGGTGGAAAAACTTGGAGCAACCCAGAAAGCCCAAGAGGTGAAGATTCAGGAGATACAGGAAAAAGTGAGTGAGAACGGCGACGAGCTCGTGGGCCTGGCGGAGAGAGTGGAGCGGCACGAGGCGCTGCACAAGACGTGGGCGGGAAGACTCGAAGACCTGGAGAACAGATCAAGGAGAAACAACTTGAGGATCCTGGGTCTCCCAGAAGGAATGGAGGGGACCGATGCCGCGGCATATGTGGGCACAATGATCGGGACGCTGATGGGTGTGGAGGCCTCCCCGAGATTGCTGGAGCTGGATGGGGCGCACCGAGTGCTAGCGAGGAAGCCCAATGCAAAAGAGCCGCCAAGGGCGATGGTGGTGAGATTTCACCAGTTTACGGACAGAGAGAGGGTCCTGAAATGGGCCAAGAAGGAACGGAGCAGCACGTGGGACAATGCGGAGATCAGAATATACCCGGACTGGAGTGCGGAGGTCGCTAAGCGGAGAGCGGGTTTCAACCGGGCCAAAGCGGTGCTGCACCGGAAAGGGGTGAAATTTGGAATGCTGCAGCCAGCGCGACTGTGGGTTACACATAATGGCCAACACCACTACTTCGAAACGCCCAAAGAGGCGTGGACCTTTATATTAGCTGAAAAATTGGACTCTAATTGAGGGTTTGTGTGGGAGGGGGGTGTTTGGGGGGGGTGAAGTATGATGTTTGTTGTACATAGGGGGTCAACCACGCGCAGGAAAGGATATATGGGCTGGGGGAGAGGGACAAGGCCATGACAGGAGCAGCGCCATGGGGAGCGGGGCAGGCTTTGGGAAGCGCGGGGCTTTTCCCGCGCGCGGCAAAAAAAATAAATAAAAATGGCGGGAAGGGGACAAAGGAATGTACATTGATTGGGAGAGACCCACACGGGGGGGTTAAAGGGATGGCGAGGGAAGCCGGGGTCAGCAGGTGTCAGCTAACTTACGGGAGGGATATGGGGGGAGCAAAAAAGCTAGACGGGGATCTAGCGGGGGGGGGGGGGGGGGAGGAGCGAGGAGGGAGGTGGGGAAGGAGGGAGGTGGGGAAGGGGGGGGGGGGTGCGGGAAAGGGTTGCTGCTGCACTGGCCGAAAGAGAACGGGACACAGAAGAGGTGGCTGGGACGGGGGTCCCCCAGCTGGGGGACTGGAGAGTGAGGGAGGCGCGGACAAGGGACTGGCCCAGAAAATGAGATGGATAGTCGGCAGGGGGGTGAGAGACCCTCCAATCCGGCTGATAACGTGGAACGTGAGGGGCCTGAATGGGCCGGTGAAGCGGGATCGAGTGTTCGCGCCCTTGAAGGGACTGAAGGCAGATGTGGCAATGCTCCAAGAGACACACCTGAAGGTGGCGGACCAGGTCAGGTTAAGAAAGGGATGGGTAGGACAGGTATTTCACTCGGGATTGGACGCAAAAAATAGAGGGGTGGGAAAGCATGTGTCATTTGAGGCCAAGACTATCGTAGCGGATAATGGAGGGAGATATGTGATGGTGAGCGGTAGGTTGCAAGGGACGTGGGTGGTGTTGGTAAATGTATACGCCCCGAACTGGGATGATGCTGGATTTATGAAGCGCATGTTGGGGCACATTCCGGACCTGGAGATAGGAGGACTAATAATGGGAGGGGACTTCAATACGGCGCTGGACCCAGCACTGGACCGCTCCAGATCAAGGACGGGAAGGAGGCCGTCGGCGGCCAAGGTACTTAGGGGGTTTATGGATCAGATGGGGGGAGTAGACCCATGGAGGTTTGCAAGACCGCAGGCCAGGGAATTTTCTTTTTTCTCCCACGTGCATAAGGCTTACTCCCGGATAGATTTCTTTGTTCTGGGCAGGGCGCTCATCCCGAGAGTGGGGGGGACGGAGTATTCGGCCATAGCCGTTTCGGACCATGCCCCGCACTGGGTGGAACTGGAGCTGGGAGAGGAGAGGGACCAACGCCCACTGTGGCGGCTGATGTGGGACTGCTGGCCGATGAGGTGGTGTGTGGGAAGGTGAGGGGGTGTATTGAAAGGTACTTGGAGGCCAACGACAACGGGGAGGTGCGAGTGGGGGTGGTATGGGAGGCGGTGATCAGGGGAGAGCTGATCTCCATCAGGGCTCATAGGGAGAAGATAGAGGGAATGGAAAGGGAGAGGTTAGTGGGGGAGATTTTGCGAGTGGACAGGAGATACGCAGAGGCCCCGGAGGAAAGATTACTTGGGGAAAGGCGACGGTTCCAGACGGAGTTTGACCTGCTGACCACGGGCAAGGCGGAGGCACAGTGGAGGAAGGCGCAAGGGGCGACTTACGAGTGCGGGGAGAGGGCTAGTCGGATGCTGGCGCACCAGCTCCGTAAGAGGGCGGCAGCGAGGGAAATAGGGGGAATCAAAGATGGAAGGGGAGCCACGGTACGAAGTGCAACGAAAATAAATAAGGTATTTAAGGACTTTTATGAAGAGCTGTACAGGTCCTAGCCCCCAGGGGGGGAAGGGGGGGGATGAGGTGATTCCTGGACCAGCTGGGGTTCCCGAGGGTGGAGGAGCAGGAGGCGGTTGGTTTGG
Source organism: Scyliorhinus torazame (assembly GCF_047496885.1). Taxonomy (NCBI): domain Eukaryota; kingdom Metazoa; phylum Chordata; class Chondrichthyes; order Carcharhiniformes; family Scyliorhinidae; genus Scyliorhinus; species Scyliorhinus torazame. The sequence goes on from NC_092710.1 coordinate 267,502,886, forward strand.
GGGCACCAATTGGGCTGGAGGAGTTGAGTAAGGGTTTGGGGAGCATGCAGGCGGGGAAGGCCCCGGGGCCGGACGGGTTCCCGGTGGAATTCTACAGAAAATATGTGGATCTGCTGGCCCCGCTACTAGTGAGGACCTTCAACGAGGCAAGAGAGGAGGGAACCCTGCCCCAGACAATGTCGGAGGCGACAATCTCTCTGATCCTAAAGCGAGACAAGGATCCACTGCAATGTGGATCGAACAGGCCGATTTCGCTCCTCAATGTGGATGCTAAGCTATTGGCCAAGGTACTGGCCACTAGGATTGAGGGCTGTGTCCCGGGGGTGATACACGAGGACCAAACGGGATTTGTAAAGGGCAGGCAGTTAAATACCAATGTGCGGCGGCTCTTAAACGTGATAACGATGACATCGGAGGAGGGAGAGGCGGAGATAGTGGCAGCTATGGACGGGGAAAAAGCCTTTGACCGAGTAGAGTGGGAGTACCTCTGGGAGGTATTGCGCAGGTTTGGGTTCGGGGGAAGGTTTATTAGATGGGTTAAGCTCCTTTACAGCGCCCCGGTGGCGAGCGTAGTGACAAACCGGCGGAGGTCAGAGTACTTTCGGCTGTACCGAGGGACGAGACAGGGGTGCCCCCTGTCCCCCCCTGTTGTTTGCATTGGCGATCGAACCCTTGGCCATATCACTTAGGGAGTCTCAGAAATGGAGGGGGATAGTCCGCGGGGGAGAGGAGCATCGGGTATCACTATATGCGGATGACCTGCTGCTATACGTGGCGGACCCAATGGGGGGGGATGGTGGAGGTCATGCAGACTCTGAAGGAGTTTGGAGAGTTTTCGGGCTACAAGCTTAATGTAGAGAAGAGTGAGCTTTTTGTACTACAGGCAGGGGACCAAGAAAGAGGGATAGGGGACCTGCCGCTGAGGAGGGCGGAGAGGAGTTTTCGGTATCTGGGGATCCAGATAGCCAGAAGTTGGGGGGCCCTACATAAATTGAATTTGACGAGGGTGGTGGAGCAAATGGAGGAGGATTTTAAAAGATGGGACATGCTCCCGCTCTCGTTGGCGGGTAGGGTGCAGTCGGTCAAAATGGTGGTCCTTCCAAGGTTTTTGTTCGTGTTTCAGTGCCTCCCCATCGTGATCACCAAGGGCTTTTTCAAGAGAGTAGGTAGGAGTATTATGGGGTATGTGTGGGCAAATACGACCCCGAGGGTTAGGAGAGGGTTCTTGGAAAGCAGCAGGGACCGAGGAGGGTTGGCTTTGCCAAACCTAGAGAGTTACTACTGGGCAGCAAATGTGGCGATGATCTGTAAGTGGGTTATGGAGGGAGAGGGGGCGGCATGGAAGAGGATGGAGATGGCGTCCTGCAAAGGAACGAGCCTAGGGGCGTTGGTAACGGCACCGCTGCCGCTCTCGCCGACAAAATACACCACAAGCCCGGTGGTGGCGGCAACATTAAAGATCTGGGGCCAGTGGAGAAGACACAGGGGTGCAATGGGAGCATCGGTGTGGTCCCCGATCAGGGGTAACCACCGGTTTGTCCCGGGGAAGATGGACGGGGGGTTCCAAGGCTGGCATCGTGCGGGGATAAGAAGAATGGGGGACCTGTTCATTGACGGGACATTTGCAAGTCTAGGCGCACTGGAGGAGAAATTTGAGTTACCCCCGGGAAATGCATTTAGATATATGCAGGTGAGGGCTTTTGTGAGGCGACAGGTGAGGGAATTTCCGTTGCTCCCGGCACAAGAAGTTCAAGATAGGGTGATCTCGGGGGTATGGGTCGGGGAGGGCAAGGTATCGGAAATATACCAAGAGATGAAAGAAGAGGGGGAAGCGCTAGTAGAAGAACTGAAAGGTAAATGGGAGGAGGAGCTGGGGGAGGAGATTGAGGAAGGCTATGGGCCGACGCCCTGGGTAGGGTTAATACCTCTTCCTCGTGTGCCAGGCTCAGTCTGATACAATTTAAGGTGGTTCACAGAGCGCATTTGACGAGGGCGAGGCTGAGTAGGTTCTTTGGGGTAGAGGATAGATGTGAAAGATGTTCAGGGAGCCCGGCGAACCATGTCCATATGTTTTGGTCATGCCCGGCATTGGAGGGGTTCTGGAGAGGAGTGGCGGGAGTAATATCCCAGGTGGTGAAAGTCCGGGTCAAGCCAAGCTGGGGGCTAGCAATATTTGGAGTAGTGGATGAGCCGGGAGTGCAGGAGGCGAAAGAGGCCGGAATTCTGGCCTTTGCGTCCCTAGTAGCCCAGCGAAGGGTCTTGCTACTGTTGAAGGAGGCGAAGCCCCCTAGCCTGGAGGCCTGGATTAATGACATGGCGGGGTTCATAAAACTGGAGAGAATTAAGTTTGCTTTGAGAGGGTCTGCACAGGGGTTTTACAGGCGGTGGCAACCGTTCCTAGATTATCTTGCGGAGCGTTAGAAGAAGATCAATCAGCAGCAGCAGCAACCATGGCGGGGGGGGGGGGGACGAGAGACTGTCTGAGGGGATGGACGAGCGGGAGATAGAATGGAGGGTGGGGGGAAACGGTACGCGCAGCCAAGAGCCAGTGTATAAAGCTATGTAAATATACCATCTTGCCTTGTATATATCTTGCTCAGGGAGAATTTGCGTTATTTTGTTACCGGGGGGGGGGGGGGGGGGGGGGGGGGGTTATTGTTTGTAAGGGGAAAAAATTGTGTTGTTAAAAAACCTTAATAAAAATATTTTTTTAAAAAACTATATAAATGCCTCAATAAAATATTTTTTTTTTACAAGATGGCACTTTGTAATGCAGCATTCCTTTATTGTGTTGAAATGCCGGCCGAGATTATTGTCTGTATGATACAGGTACAACCATAACTCCTGAATCATAGACAAATAGGTTGCCAATAACTGAGCCACGCTAACTGCTTTCAGGTTTGTAACTACATCATTTACTTTTCAATAGGCTGAGACTGCTGCTGCTGCTGAACCTTCTCCAGCACCGATGCTTATAAAAAGTGCAAACCAAGAAACCCAAATTTCTGATCAGCTTCCACTCACTCAAAGTAATCCAGAAACTGAAGATATAAGAGAGGTGTGTAATCCAAATTGCATCCTATCTTTATAACCTTACTTGCATGTCAAACTTTCATTGAGCAGATCTATTTTCATGGAGACAAATAATTCATGAAACGAAAGAGAAAATGCTGGAAAATCTCAGCAAGTCTGGCAGCATCTGTAGGGAGAGAAAAGAGCTAACGTTTCGAGTCTGATTACTCTTTGTCAAAGCTAACAGGTAGAGAAAGTGGGAAATATTTATACTGTGGAGTGAGAATGAAAGATGAGTCATAGCCACAGAAAGCCAGGGAAGGTGCCATGGGTGATCGGAGTGGTACTGGGTATGGTGGAGGATGTGGACAAGATTGTCTCGGAGGGAATGGTCTCTGTCAGCATTCCGCAGAGACCGTTCCCCATCACCCATTCAATCACAGAAGGTGTAACACCTGCCCTGTTACCTCTTCCATGCTGAACATCCCAGGCCCAAAACACCCATTCCAGGTTAAGCAGCGTTTCACTTGCATCTCTTCCAATTTGGTCAACTGCATTCGCTGCTCCCAATGTGGTCGCCTCCATAGCGGAGAGACCAAATGCAGACTGGGTGATCACTTTGCTGAGCACCTTCGGCCTGTGCGCATTCAGGACCCTGACCTTCCTGTTGCTTGCCATTTTAACAAAAGACCCTGCTCCCATGCCCACATGTCTGTTCTTGGCCTGCTGCAATGTTCCAGTGAAGCGCATGCAAAGTGGAGGAACAAAATCTCACCTTCCGGTTAGGCACGCTACAGCCTTTCGACCTGACATCGAATTCAACAACTTCAGATGATCAGCTCTACCCCACCCCGACCCATTTGTTTTCATTTCATTTTAACTGTCTTTTACCATATCTTTCTTTCTTAATATACATTTAATTTCCTTCCCCCCCCCCCCCCCCCCAATCTTATCCACCTTTCCTCCACCTGTCTCCTCTTTGCTTCCCCCTTCCCCTCCCCCCACATCTACCGTTCATCCTCTGATAGTTTCCTGCTGTTTGACCGTTCACATCTTTTGTCCTCTCTGGGGACTGCCATTAGCACTCTTTCCCTTTGTTTCTGTGGCCATTAGCACCCGGTTTCCATGGGTTTGACTCATCTTTCATTCTCACTCCACAGTATAAATATTTCCCACTTTCTCTGTCTGTTAGCTTTGACAAAGAGTAATCAGACTCGAAACGTTAGCTCTTTTCTCTCCCTACAGATGCTGCCAGACTTGCTGAGATTTTCCAGCATTTTCTCTTTCGTTTCAGATTCCAGCATCTGCAGTAATTTGCTTTTATCCAGTAATAATTCATGAGATGTTTCTATATAGCTGGTGAGCTGGGGCAAGACGAAGAACTGTTCATGTTAACGTAATCCTAATCAGTCTCGAAATGTCAACGTAGTAACATGCTGTAACATTTATGTTAGCATTCAAATGCCAATTTTTTTCCCCACTAATATCTTTTTGTAACCTCCTCATGACCTCTTAACAACACTTCTTGCTTCACCTTCTACCATCACCAGCCTTACATTTGCCCAATCATATTGTGCCACCTACAGTGTGGGTTTTCGCAGCAGGCATTGTTCCTTCCTTCTCCACTCTGCTTTCCAGGGGAACTACCCTTTTAATATATCCTTGCTCACTCTAAAACTCCTCAATTAATGTTTTTTGTGCACCACTTCAACACTTGTCTGTTTACATCTTCCCATAAAACATAGCATACATGCTGAAAGTTCTCTGTTCGTGGAAGGCAGCATTTTAATGTACTTTTGAAATCTAGTACGCTGTATTTGCTGCTCTTTACAGTGTGAAGACCAACTTCTATTAAGTCACCATTTTAGCAAAAACACCTGTTCTATCCACAGGTGTGACCCTGACCCCTCCCTTCACTGCTTTTAATTGGGGCTCCCATTCATCTTTCTCCAGGCCAATCTGAAAATCCTGTGGTCTGAATTTTGACTGTAGTAGCCTTAGACTTCAGTTATGTAATGCCAACTCGCATAACTACTTTAAATGTACAAGTTCCCCTCCAAGGGCCCACTTACTGTCTACAGGAATGATGTGGAGATGCCGGCGTTGGACTAGGGTGAGCACAGTAAGAAGTCTTACAACACCAGTTAAAAGTTCAACAGGTTTATTTTGAATCACTAGCTTTCGGAGCACAGCTCGTTCCTCAGGTGAAGTGTTGTCAGACTTCTTACTGTCTACAGGAATACAGGTAATTCTGAAGCTGCTGTCATATCCTATGCAGACTGCATTACACTCCAAAAGGATATTTTGATGCATGCTGTACTCCATGCTCATTAACATTTGATGCTATTTTCTCGTATCCAGTTTTCTAGCTCAGGCGTTATACTTTTTCGAGTAATCGTTCAAATCAGCCTGTTCAATAAATTATTTAAGTGACTGTTTGGCAATTGAACTTTTGAACTGTTAAGTGGATGTATTTCTTAATTTCTTTCAGTTTTACATAACCATATAGCTTGTTTATGAACCAAACAAATGCAGCTTTAACTTAAAGAAACAATCACCTTAACCAGGATCATAGACCACTGATTATCACAGTTTATAATTCTAATATTATAAATTTAGACCGAATTGGAATATTTTGGCATTTTTTAATGAACGAGCCAAATTCATTTGAATTAGTGTATGAAATGTACAGTAGTTTTTACACAATTGGTATACTGTAATTATTTAGTGGATTGAGTATTTATGTAACACTCGTCTGTTATGAAAGACAGTGGCCTGGAGCTTAGCCAAAAACAGTTTGGGCGGTAGGATGCTTCGGCTGGAATTTACAGATAAATTGTGGTCAAAATCCAGGATAAGCTGTGGTTCAGAAATGATGAAGACTGGAGATTGTGGTTGGCAAAAACAAATCTAGTAACATTGGTCCACCTGCTCACCTTCAGAGAAAGAGAAGGAAAGCTAAACTGAATCAGCAACTGGTATCGGGATATTCTGTCTGGTTAAGCTCTTGTGGATTTTACTTTTTTAATTAGTTGGATCTATTTTGTACCTTCACAATTGGGTAATCTACAGCATCAAAAGGAACACTTGTAATGAGAGTGGGGGTGAGTAATCTGCAAATCGATACTTGCTCCTCAGGAAATTACAATTAAAACTTCCTAATGTTATGGGAAACCAGCTGCCTTTACCTAAAATTTTTAAAGTAAGGTAATATGGAAGAAGGTGGCATTACATTCAATAATGGATTGAGTATTTTTGCTTTTATTTTACAGTCTGAATATTTTATTTCTCCCCATTGACTGACTCATTTTGTACGAGTCAAATGAGAGTCAAGAAAGGGAATAGGGAAATACCTGGGAATTACATTTGTGGTGAGCAAAATATTGGAAAGGATTCTGAGATAGGATCTATGATTATTTAGAAAAACATAGTTTGATTAAAGATAGTCAGCATGGCTTTGTGAGGGACAGGCCATGCCTCACGAGCCTCATTGAATTCTTTGAGGATGTGACGAGACTCAGTGGATGTGGTGTATATGGATTTCAGTAAGGCATTTGATAAAGTTCCCCATGGTAGGCTCATTCCGAAAGTTAGGGGCATGGGATACAGGGAAATTTGGCTGTCTGGATACAGAATTGGCTGGCCGAAAAGACAGCAAGTGGTGGTGGATGGAAAGTATTCCGCCTGGAGGTCGGTGACCAGTGGTGTCCCGCAAGGATCTATTCTGGGACCTCTGCTCTTGTGGTTTTTATAAATGACTTGGATGAGGAAGTGGAAGGGTGGGTTAGTAAGTTTGCTGATGACACAAAGGTTGGTGGAGTTGTAGATAGTGTTGAGGGTTGTTGCAGGTTACAGCAGGACATTGACAGGATGCAGAGCTGGGCTGAGAAGGGGCAGATGGAGTTCAACCTTGATAAATGTGAAGTGATTCATTTTGGAAGGTCGAATTTGAATGCTAAATACAGGCTTAAAGGCAGGATTCTTGGAAGTGTGGAGGAACAGAGGGATCTTGGGTCTGCGTACATAGATCCCTCAAAGTTGCCACCAGGTTGATAGGGTTGTTAAGAAGGTGTATGGTGTGTTGGCTTTCATTAACAGGGGGATTGAGTTTAAGAGCAGTGAGGCTTTGCTGCAGCTTTATAAAACTCTAGTTAGACCACACTTGGAATATTGTGTCCAGTTCTGGTCGCCTCATTATAGGAAGGATGTGGATGCTTTGGATAGGGTACAGAGGAGATTTACCAGGATGCTGCCTGGACTGGAGGGCATGTCTTATGAAGGAAGGTTGAGGGAGCTGGGGCTTTTCTCACTGGAGCGAAGAAGGCAGAGAGGTGACTTGATAAAGGTGTACAAGGTGATGAGAGGCATGGATGGAGTGGATAGCCAGAGACTTTTCTCCGGGGTGGAAATGGCTGTCACGAGGGGACATAATTTTAAGGTGATTGGAGGAAGGTATAGGGGAGATATCAGAGGTTGGTTCTTTACACAGAGCTGCGGACGGGAGGGAGGGCGAGCTGCGGACGGGAGGGAGGGCGAGCTGCGGACGGGAGGGAGGGCGAGCTGCGGGGCGGGAGGGAGGGCGAGCTGCGGTAAGTCGATGGTAGATGCCCTGGCTCCCATGTGGTTGCCGTTGAAGAAGACCAACGAGGCGGCAATGCGCATGGCGCTGCGATAAAGTGTATAGAGGTGGCACTCTCAAGGCATAGCGATCAGATTGCCTCTCTGGAAGCTGAGATGTCTCTGATGGCCAGTGTGAATATAGCACTGAAGGCCAAAGTGGATTTGGAGAATTGTTCCAGGAGGTAGAATATTTGAATCATAGGGTTGCCGGAGGGAATAGCAAGCCCAACTTCCAGACAACACTCTTCCCCACCATCTTTGAAAAGTAGATTCATGTCCCGTTCTGAGCTGGATCCAGCCCAGCAGACACTCTGACAAGAGGCTCCTTTCCAACAAACCACCACAAGCTGTTATTGTGAAGTTCCAGGAAAATGGACGATGGGCTGGGGAACATCATTACTATAAATGGGAAGGCCACACCATCAAACTTTATCAAGACGTTGGTATGGAACTGGCAAGGAAGTGGGCGGTGTTTACAAGGCAGAGCCGCCTTGTATAAAAGCGGAGTCCCGTTTTGAGGTAGTGTACCTCCCGTGGCTCAGTGACTGGTTTAGCACAGTGGACTATATAGCTGGCTTGTAATGCAGAACAATGCCAGCAGCGCGGGTTCAATTCCTGTACCGGCTTCCCTGAACAGGCGCCGGAATGTGGCAACTAGGGGCATTCCACAGTAACTTCATTGAAACCTACTTGTGACAATAAGCTATTATTATTTTATTATTATTACTTAGTCGAAAGACTATTTGCTCGATGCACCGGAGTGGGTGTTTTCTTTTGTGAAGAAAACATGGGCTGGGTGTGAATTGATTGAGGTTTCTGTGAGGTTTTGGATGTTGGGGGTGGGCATGTGGATATGGGGGAGCTGGGGTTCCTTGTAAAGGTTCGCCAATTCTTTGTTCTTGTGTGGGATGAGTGTTTCAAAATCTGGATTTGGGTTGCAGGTGGCTTAATCGTGTCATGGGTGTTGTTCTTTATGCTATAACTGTTATGGAAATACATAGCTCCCTGTTGGAATACGATTTTTACGTTTTTTAAAAATACTTTCTGTTAGTATTTTTCTTCACCCTGAGCGGGGGCCACTCTTCTAGCAGAAGAGTTAGGGGAGCGGTGGGATAGCTGCAGGTCGCTATATTAGTTTGGTTTTAGATCAGGAGCTTGAACTGTTTTGTCCGGGTAGGGTTGAATGGCTTTGTTCGCCTTATGTTATTTGTATGTACACTTGGGTGTGGTATTGGTCGGGGGCAGGATGGTGGGGTGCAGGGATGGGTTCGGGGGCAGGGTGGTGGGGTGCAGGGATGGTATGCTGACAGTGATGATAGATTTTTCTTAGTTTTGTCTTGTGGGTGCGTTTGGCGGCTATCTTGAGTGGGCCTGGTGCCTGTAAACTTGAAGTAGTTGTTGAACGATTCTCCAAATCTACTTTGGCCTGCAGTGCTTTATTCACACTGGCCATCAGAGATATCTCAGTATTCACCAAAGAGAAGGAATTGGTGAATGTTGAGTCTGGAGAAGGGTGTGTAGATAGCCTGGGTCGCATTGAGATCCAAAAAGAGGTGTTGGGCATCTTGAAAAATATTAATGTGGATAAGTCCCCAGAGCCTGATGGGATCTACCCAGAATACTGAAGAAGGCAAGAGAGGAAATTGCTGAGGCCTTGACAAAAATCTTTGGATCCTCACTGTCTTCAGGTGATGTCCCGGAGGACCGGAGAATAGCCAGTATTGTTCCTTTGTTTAAGAACGGTAGCAAGGATAATCCAGGGAACTACAGGCCGGTGAGCCTTACATCAGTGGTAGGGAAATTACTGGAGAGAATTCTTCGAGACAGGATTTACTCCCATTTGGAAGCAAATGGATGTATTGGTGAGAGACAGCACGGTTTTGTGCAGGGGAGGTCATGCCTCACTAACTTGATAGAGTTTTTCGAGGAGGTCACAAAGATGATTGATGCAGGTAGGGCAGTGGATGTTGTCTATATGGACTTCAGTAAGGCCTTTGACAAGGTCCCTCATGGCAGACTGGTACAAAAGGTGAAGTCACACGAGATCAGAGATGAGCTGGCAAGGTGGATACAGAACTGGCTAGGTCATAGAAGGCAGAGAGTAGCAATGGAAGGGTGCTTTTCTGATCGGAGGGCTGTGACTCGTGGTGTTCCGCAGGGATCAGTGCTGGGACCTTTGCTGTTCGTAGTATATAGAAATGATTTGGAGGAAAATATAACTGGTCTGATTAGTAAGTTTGTGGACGAATCAAAGGTTGGTGGAATTGCGGATAGCGATGAGGACTGTCAGAGGATACAGCAGGATTTAGATCGTTTGGAGACTTGGGCAGGGAGATGGCAGATGGAATTTAATCCGGACAAATGTGAGGTAATGCATTTTGGAAGGTCTGATACAGGTAGGGAATATAGAATGAATGGTAGAACCCTCAAGAGTATTGACAATCAGAGAGATCTAGGTGTACAGGTCCACACGTCACTGAAAGGGGCAACACAGGTGGAGAAGGTAGTCAAGAAGGCATACGGCATGCTTGCTATCATTGGCCGGGGCATTGAGTATAAGAATTGGCAAGTCATGTTGCAGCTGTATAGAACCTTAGTTAGGCCACACTTGGAGTATAGTGTTCAATTCTGGTCGCCACACTACCAGAAGGATGTGGAGGCTTTAGAGAGGGTGCAGAAGAGATTTACCAGGATGTTGCCTGGTATGGAGGGCATCAGCTGTGAGGGGAGGTTGAATAGGCTTGTTCTCACTGGAACGACGGAGGTTGAGGGGTGACCTGATAGTGGCCTACAAAATTATGACGGGCATAGACAGAGCGGACCGGCAGAGACTTTTTCCCAGGGTAGAGGGGTCAATTACGAGGGGGCATAGGTTTAAGGTGCCCCTCGCAAGGTTTAGAGGAGATGTACGAGGCAAGTGTTTTTACACAGAGGGTAGTGGGTGCCTGGAACTCGTTGCTGGAGGAGGTTGGTGTTGTCGATAGTGTGGAAGGATGTAGCAGGTTACAGAGGGATATAGATAAGCTGCAGAGCTGGGCTGAGAGGTGGCAAATGGAGTTTAATGTAGAGAAGTGTGAGGTGATTCACTTTGGAAGGAATAACAGGAATGTGGAATATTTGGCTAATGGTAAAGTTCTTGAAAGTGTGGATGAGCAGAGGGATCTAGGTGTCCATGTACATAGATCCCTGAAAGTTGCCACCCAGGTTGATAGGGTTGTGAAGAAGGCCTATGGAGTGTTGGCCTTTATTGGTAGAGGGATTGAGTTCCGGAGTCGGGAGGTCATGTTGCAGCTGTACAGAACTCTGGTACGGCCGCATTTGGAGTATTGCGTACAGTTCTGGTCACCGCATTATAGGAAGGACGTGGAGGCTTTGGAGCGGGTGCAGAGGAGATTTACCAGGATGTTGCCTGGTATGGAGGGAAAATCTTATGAGGAAAGGCTGATGGACTTGAGGTTGTTTTCGTTGGAGAGAAGAAGGTTAAGAGGAGACTTAATAGAGGCATACAAAATGATCAGGGGGTTGGATAGGGTGGACAGTGAGAGCCTTCTCCCGCGGATGGATATGGCTGGCACGAGGGGACATAACTTTAAACTGAGGGGTAATAGATATAGGACAGAGGTCAGAGGTAGGTTCTTTACGCAAAGAGTAGTGAGGCCGTGGAATGCCCTACCTGCTACAGTAGTGAACTCGCCAACATTGAGGGCATTTAAAAGTTTATTGGATAAACATATGGATGATAATGGCATAGTGTAGGTTAGATGGCTTTTGTTTCGGTGCAACATCGTGGGCCGAAGGGCCTGTACTGCGCTGTATTGTTCTATGTTCTATGTTGTGGAAGCAGGGACGATAGTGACATTTTAAGGAGCATCTTGACAAATACATGAATAGGATGGGAATAGAGGGATACCCTCTTCTAGCCCCGGGAGTGTAGAAGATTTTAGTTTCGACGGGCAGCATCGTCGGCTCAGGCTTGGGGGGCCGAAGGGCTTGTTCTGTACTTTTCTGTGTTCTTTTCTTTGTTCTATTGGTGGATTTGGCTGACTTAGGATCGAGGGTGGGAGGCCTCCAATTCAGTTGGTCACCTGAAATGTAAGGGGGTTGAATGGCCCAATGAAAAGGTAGAGGGTAGTTGCTCACCTTAAAAGTTTGAATGCAAGGGGCAGCACGGTGGCGCAGTGTTAAGCACTGCTGCCTCACAGCGCCAAGGACCAGGGTTCAATCCCGGCCCCAGGTCAGTGCCCATGTGAAGTTTGCACATTCTCCTCATGAGATCTGCGTGGATCTCACCCCCACAATCCAAAAAGATGTGCAGGGTACATGGATTGGCCATGCTAAATTGACCCTTGATTGGGAAAAAAGAATTGGGTACTTAAATCTTTTTTAAAAAGTTTGAATGCTGATGTGGTGTTTCTGCAGGACCTATTTGGGGGTAAGGGACCAGGCAAGGTTGAGGAAGGGGTGGGTCAAGTATTTCACTCTGGCTTTGACGGTAGGTCTGGGGTGGGGCAATTTTTTTTTTTTTATTAAATATTTTATTGAAAATTTTTGCTCAACCAACACAGTACATTGTGCATCCTTTACACAATATTATAACAACACAAATAACAATGACCTATTTTATAAACAAAAAATGAATAAATAATAAATAACAAAAATGAAAACTAGCCCTAATTGGCAACTGCCTTGTCACAAGTAACACTCTCCAAAAATATAATTTAACAGTCCAATATATAATTATCTGTAGCAACGACCTATACATACTATACAGTATATATTAACAACCCTGAGAGTCCTTCTGGTCCCCCCCCCCCCCCCCCAATCCTGGGCTGCTGCTGCTGCCTTCTTTTTCCCATTCCGTCTATCTTTCTGCGAGGTATTCGACGAACGGTTGCCACCGCCTGGTAAACCCTTGAGCCGACCCCCTTAGGACGAACTTAATCCGCTCTAGCTTTATAAACCCCGCCATGTCATTTATCCAGGTCTCCACCCCCGGGGGCTTGGCTTCTTTCCACATTAGCAATATCCTGCGCCGGGCTACTAGGGACGCAAAGGCCAAAACATCGGCCTCTCTCGCCTCCTGCACTCCCGGCTCTTGTGCAACCCCAAATATAGCCAACCCCCAGCTTGGTTCGACCCGGACTCCTACTACTTTTGAAAGCACCTTTGTCACCCCCATCCAAAACCCCTGTAGTGCCGGGCATGACCAAAACATATGGGTATGATTCGCTGGGCTTCTCGAGCACCTCGCACACCTATCCTCCACCCCAAAAAATTTACTGAGCCGTGCTCCAGTCATATGCGCCCTGTGTAATACCTTAAACTGAATCAGGCTTAGCCTGGCACACGAGGACGACGAGTTTACCCTGCTTAGGGCATCTGCCCACAGCCCCTCCTCGATCTCCTCCCCCAGCTCTTCTTCCCATTTCCCTTTTAGTTCATCTACCATAGTCTCCCCTTCGTCCCTCATTTCCCTATATATATCTGACACCTTACCATCCCCCACCCATGTCTTTGAGATCACTCTGTCCTGCACCTCTTGTGTCGGGAGCTGCGGGAATTCCCTCACCTGTTGCCTCGCAAAAGCCCTCAGTTGCATATACCTGAATGCATTCCCTTGGGGCAACCCATATTTCTCGGTCAGCGCTCCCAGACTCGCGAACTTCCCATCCACAAACAGATCTTTCAGTTGCGTTATTCCTGCTCTTTGCCACATTCCATATCCCCCATCCATTCCCCCCGGGGCAAACCTATGATTGTTTCTTATCGGGGACCCCCCCAAGGCTCCAGTCTTTCCCCTATGCCATCTCCACTGTCCCCAAATCTTCAGTGTAGCCACCACCACCGGGCTTGTGGTGTAGTTCCTCGGTGAGAACGGCAATGGGGCTGTCACCATAGCCTGTAGGCTAGTCCCCCTACAGGACGCCCTCTCTAATCTCTTCCACGCCGCTCCCTCCTCCTCTCCCATCCACTTACTCACCATTGAAATATTAGCGGCCCAATAATACTCACTTAGGCTCGGTAGTGCCAGCCCCCCCCCCCCCCCCCCCCCCCCCCTATCCCTGCTACGCTGTAAGAATCCCTTCCTCACTCTCGGGGTCTTCCCGGCCCACACAAAACCCATGATGCTCTTTTCAATCCTTTTAAAAAAAAGCCTTCGTGATCACCACCGGGAGGCACTGAAACACAAAAAGGAATCTCGGGAGGACCACCATCTTAACCGCCTGCACCCTCCCTGCCAGTGACAGGGATACCATATCCCATCTCTTGAAATCCTCCTCCATCTGTTCCACCAACCGCGTTAAATTTAACCTATGCAATGTGCCCCAATTCTTAGCTATCTGGATCCCCAGGTAACGAAAGTCCCTTGTTACCTTCCTCAACGGTAGGTCCTCTATTTCTCTACTCTGCTCCCCTGGATGCACCACAAACAACTCACTTTTCCCCATGTTCAATTTATACCCTGAAAAATCCCCAAACTCCCCAAGTATCTGCATTATTTCTGGCATCCCCTCCGCCGGGTCCGCCACGTATAGTAGCAAATCGTCCGCATACAAAGATACCCGGTGTTCTTCTCCTCCCCTAAGTACTCCCCTCCACTTCTTGGAACCCCTCAACGCTATCGCCAGGGGCTCAATCGCCAGTGCAAACAATAATGGGGACAGAGGGCATCCCTGCCTTGTCCCTCTATGGAGCCGAAAATATGCAGATCCCCGTCCATTCGTGACCACGCTCGCCACTGGGGCCCTATACAACAGCTGCACCCATCTAACATACCCCTCTCCAAAACCAAATCCCCTCAACACCTCCCACAAATAATCCCACTCCACTCTATCAAATGCTTTCTCGGCATCCATCGCCACTACTATCTCCGTTTCTCCCTCTGGTGGGGCCATCATCATTACCCCTAACAACCTCCGTATATTCGTGTTCAGCTGTCTCCCCTTCACAAACCCAGTTTGGTCCTCGTGGACCACCCCCGGGACACATTCCTCTATTCTCATTGCCATTACCTTGGCCAGGACCTTGGCATCTACATTTAGGAGGAAAATAGGTCTATAGGACCCGCATTGTAGCGGGTCCTTTTCCTTCTTTAAGAGAAGCGATATCGTTGCTTCAGACATAGTCGGGGGCAGTTGTCCCCTTTCCTTTGCCTCATTAAAGGTCCTCGTCAGTACCGGGGCGAGCAAATCCACATATTTTCTATAGAATTCGACTGGGAATCCATCCGGTCCCGGGGCCTTTCCCGCCTGCATGCTCCTAATTCCTTTCACCACTTCTTCTACCTCGATCTGTGCTCCCAGTCCCACCCTTTCCTGCTCTTCCACCTTGGGAAATTCCAGCCGATCCAAGAAGCCCATCATTCTCTCCCTCCCATCCGGGGGTTGAGCTTCATATAATTTTTTATAAAATGTCTTGAACACTCCATTCACTCTCTCCGCTCCCCGCTCCATCTCTCCTTCCTCATCCCTCACTCCCCCTATTTCCCTCGCTGCTCCCCTTTTCCTCAATTGGTGTGCCAGCAACCTGCTCGCCTTCTCCCCATATTCGTACTGTACACCCTGTGCCTTCCTCCATTGTGCCTCTGCAGTGCCTGTAGTCAGCAAGTCAAATTCTACATGTAGCCTTTGCCTTTCCCTGTACAGTCCCTCCTCCGGTGCTTCCGCATATTGTCTGTCCACCCTCAAAGGTTCTTGCAGCAACCGCTCCCGTTCCTTACTCTCCTGCTTCCCTTTATGTGCCCTTATTGATATCAGCTCCCCTCTAACCACCGCCTTCAACGCCTCCCAGACCACTCCCACCTGGACCTCCCCATTATCATTGAGTTCCAAGTACTTTTCAATGCACCCCCTCACCCTTAGACACACCCCCTCATCTGCCATTAGTCCCATGTCCATTCTCCAGGGTGGGCGCCCTCCTGTTTCCTCCCCTATCTCCAAGTCCACCCAGTGTGGATCGTGATCCGAAATGGCTATAGCCGTATACTCCGTTCCCCTCACCTTCGGGATCAATGCCCTACCCAGCACAAAAAAGTCTATTCGCGAGTAGACTTTATGGACATAGGAGAAAAACGAGAACTCCTTACTCCTAGGTCTGCTAAATCTCCACGGGTCTACACCTCCCATCTGCTCCATAAAATCTTTAAGTACCTTGGCTGCTGCCGGCCTCCTTCCAGTCCTGGACTTCGACCTATCCAGCCCTGGTTCCAACACCGTATTAAAATCTCCCCCCATTATCAGCTTTCCCATCTCTAGGTCCGGAATGCGTCCTAGCATCCGCCTCATAAAATTGGCATCATCCCAGTTCGGGGCATATACGTTTACCAAAACCACCGTCTCCCCCTGTAGTTTGCCACTCACCATCACGTATCTGCCCCCGTTATCCGCCACTATAGTCTTTGCCTCGAACATTACCCGCTTCCCCACTAATATAGCCACCCCCCTGTTTTTCGCATCTAGCCCCGAATGGAACACCTGCCCCACCCATCCTTTGCGTAGCCTAACCTGGCCTATCAGTTTCAGTGCGTTTCCTGTAACATAACCACATCTGCCTTAAGTTTCTTAAGGTGTACGAGTACCCGTGCCCTCTTTATCGGCCCGTTCAGCCCTCTCACGTTCCACGTGATCAGCCGAGTTGGGGGGCTTCCTACCCCCCCCTTGTCGATTAGCCATCACCTTTTTCCAGCTCCTCACCCGGTTCCCACGCAGCTGTATCTCCCCCAGGCGGTGCCCCCCCGCCCATCCTCTCCCATACCAGCTCCCCCCTCTCCCCAGCAGCAGCAACCCAGTAATTCCCCCCTCCCACCCCCCCCACGCTAGATCCCCCGCTAGCGTAATTACTCCCCCCATGTTGCTCCCAGAAGTCAGCAAACTCTGGCTGACCTCGGCTTCCCCCCGTGACCTCGGCTCGCACCGTGCGACGCCCCCTCCTTCCTGCTTCTCTATTCCCGCCATGATTATCATAGCGCGGGAACCAAGCCCGCGCTTCTCCCTTGGCCCCGCCCCCAATGGCCAACGCCCCATCTCCTCCACCTCCCCTCCTCCCCCCATCACCACCTGTGGGCGAGAGAAAAGTTACCACATCGCAGGATTAGTACATAAAACCCCTCTTTGCCCCCCACATTCGCCCCACCACTTTGTTCGGACGTTCTTTTTAATAACCCGCTCATTCCAGTTTTTCTTCCACAATAAAAGTCCACGCTTCATCCGCCGTCTCAAAGTAGTGGTGCCTCCCTCGATATGTGACCCACAGTCTTGCCGGTTGCAGCATTCCAAATTTTATCTTCTTTTTATGAAGCACCGCCTTGGCCCGATTAAAGCTCGCCCTCCTTCTCGCCACCTCCGCACTCCAGTCTTGATAAACGCGGATCACCGCGTTCTCCCATTTACTGCTCCGAGTTTTCTTCGCCCATCTAAGGACCATTTCTCTATCCTTAAAACGGAGGAATCTCACCACTATGGCTCTGGGAATTTCTCCTGCTCTCGGTCCTCGCGCCATCACTCGGTATGCTCCCTCCACCTCCAACGGACCCGCCGGGGCCTCCGCTCCCATTAACGAGTGCAACATCGTGCTCACATATGCCCCGACGTCCGCTCCCTCCACACCTTCAGGAAGACCAAGAATCCTCAGGTTGTTCCTCCTTGCGTTGTTTTCCAGTGCCTCCAACCTTTCCACACATCGTTTCTGATGTGCCTCCTGCGTCTCCGTCTTCACCACCAGGCCCTGTATGTCGTCCTCATTCTCGGCTGCCTTTGCCTTCACGACCCGAAGCTCCCGCTCCTGGGTCTTTTGTTCCTCCTTTAGCCCTTCGATCGCCTGTAGTAGCGGGGCCAACAGCTCTTTCTTCATTTCCTTTTTGATCTCTTCCACACAGCATTTCAAGAACTCTTGTTGTTCAGGGCCCCATGTTAAACTGCCACCTTCCGACGCCATCTTGGTTTTTGCTTGCCTTCCTTGCCGCTGTTCTAAAGGATCCACTGCAATCTGGCCACTTTCTCCTTTTTCCATCCGTATCCAGGGGGGATTCCCTTCTGGTTTACCGCACAGTGTTTTTAGCCGTCAAAATTGCCGTTGGGGCTCCTATCAAGAGCCCAAAAGTCCGTTTCACAGGGAGCTGCCGAAACGTGCGACTCAGCTGGTCATCGCCGCACCCGGAAGTCCGGTGGGGCAATTTTGATCAATAAAAGGGTTCTATTTTTGCCCGCTAAGATCTTGGCGACTCCTAATGGCAGATGTATGATTGTTAGTGGGCCCTTGGCGGGCACCTGGTAGTCCTGGTTAATGTCTGTGTGCATAATTGGAATGATACGGGTTTTATTAACAGGTTACTAGTCTCCATTCCTGATTTGGATTCACATCAGCTATTCTTGGGTGGTGACTTAAACTATGTTCTAGATCCAAAGGTTGGATTGATCCATGCCCATATCTCTGATACCATCAGGTGTGGCAAAAGTGTTGTTGGTTTTCATGGAGCAGACGGGGGGGCGGCGCAGACCGTGGTGTTTTTTGCACCTGAGGGATTAAGATTTTTCTTTCTTCCTCTTCCCATGCCTATCAGGTTCACTCATATTGACTTTTCTGTGGTGGATAGGTGTCTCCTCCCTTGGGTGAAGAGGGTGGAGTATTCGGTCATTTTGATTTCAGGTCATGCCCACATAGGGTGGCATGGTAGCACAGTGGTTAGCACTGTTGCTTCACAGCATCAGGGTCCCAGGTTCGATTCCTGACCTGGGTCACTGTGTGAAATCTGCACGTTCTCCCTGTGTCTGCGGGGTTTCCTCCGGGTGCTCCAGCCTCCTCCCACGAGTCCTGAAAGACGTGCTGTTAGGTGAATTGGACATTCTGAATTCTCCCTGCGTGCACCGAAACAGGTGCTGGAATGTGGCGATTAGGAGATTTCCATAGTAACTTCATTGCAGTGTTAATGTAAGCCTACTTGTGACAATAGAGATTATTATTATTATTATTTTGTGGATTTAATGCTAGAGTTGGGTCTCTCCCAACGCCATTCATGGAGATTGGATATGGTGTTGTTGGCGGACAAAAGATTTTACGAATGCATGTCCTCTGCCATTGGGGAGTATATTAAATTTGGTTTAGATTGGATTTGATTTATATCACCTGTACCAAGGTACAGTGAAAAGTGTTGTTCTGCATACAGTCCAGACCGATCGTTCCATATATGAAAAAACATAGGATATACGATAAATGTAAATACGTAGGCACAGGTGAGCATACGGATTGTAGCACTACTCCAAGAAGATGTGTGAAGAGATCAGTTCAGTCCATAAGAGGGTCGTTCAGGAGTCCAGTAACAGCAGGGAAGAAGCTGTTTTTGAATCTGTTGGTGCGTGTTCTCAGACTTTTGTATCTCCTGCCCGATGGAAGATGTTGGAAGAGAGAATAATCTGGGTGGGAGGGGTCTTTGATTATGCTGCCTGCTTTCCCAAGGTAGCGGGAGGTGTGGACAGGGTCAATGGATGGGAGGCGGGGTTGTGTGATGGACTGAGCTGTGTTCATGACTCTCTGTATTTTCTTATGGTCTTTGGCTGAGCAGTTGCCATACCAGACTGTAATGCAGCCAGATCTGGTGCATCTGTAAAAATTGGTAAGAGTCGATGTGGATATGCCGAATCTCCTTAGTTTCCTGAGGTAGTATAGGTGCTGTTGTACTCTTTGTTGTAGCGTTATTTTAGTCTCACCTGCAGACCGCCGTGTTTTCCTCGCTTCCTCGGTCGGCGGCTGTTTCTGGATGGTCCCAGGATCTGATGGGATAAGTCTGACCTTGTGGAAGGCAAGTGTTTGCGCCTGGCAAGGTCGGAGGGGTGGCATGTTCGCAATCTGGTGGTTTTCCAGGGTTCTACGAGGCCAGGTCTACCTTTCGGTTCCTTGGGTGTGGTCTACGTTTTGAGTTTATCTATCTCCCCTTCTACATTGGTGGTCATCAGGGATAATTTCTTACAGAGACTCTGCGCGTGAGGTAGACCATCAGTACGTGCTTGCCGCTACCAGGAGTTGCTTGCAAGTAGGAAAAAGCTGCAGATGCAATTTGAATTACTGTCAACATGTAAGGCAGTGAGCCAGCTGCGATGTTGAAGGCGGACATTTTATGAACGTGGGGAGAAGGCTCATCAGCTGAGGTGGCAGGCTGCCTTCCAGGCAATTGTGCAGATAACTGACTTGGGTTGCAGTTGGTTTTCTCTCCGCCCAAGGTTAACACAGCTTTTGGAAACGCTCTTATCGGGATCTCTATTGAGCTCCCGGAGGGGAGTTCAGCCATGACTGAGTTTTTGGATGGGTTATCCTTCCCATTGGTAGAGAGGCGGGAGGAGTTGTAATTCCCATTGGGCCCTGAGGAAGTTATGAAATGCATTAGGTTAATGCGGATGGGTAAAGCTCCTGGCTCTGATGCCCATTGTGTTTTATTAGAAGTTTGCAGAACAGTTGATCCCTTTAATATTAGATATGTTCTATGACTCCTTGTCCCGGTGTTCATTGCCTGTTACACTTGCGCAAGCCTCTATTTCCCTGATCCTGAAGAAGGACACGGCCCTACAGAATGTGGTTTGTTTCGATCCATCTCTCTTTTGACTGCAGGCGCTAAATTACTCGCAAAAGTGCTGGCATGGCAGTTGGAGCCCTGGCTCCCAGAGGTGATCTCGGAAGACCAGATGGGCTTCATCAAAGGTCAGCCAAAATACGTCGGCTGTTGAATATTGTCCTTTTCCCCCTCTCAAGTGCCCGAACCAGAGGTGATTGTTTCCATGGGTACTGAAAAAGCGTTTGATAGGGTGGAGTGGAAATATCTGAAATTCCCGGGAGATTTGATTTTGGGCAAAAGATCATATCCTGAATTTGTTTACTGTATACGGCCCCCATTAGTGTTCACAGGGATACGAGGCAGAGGTGTCCAATGTCTCCGCTTCTATTTGTTAGCAATTGAACCGCTGGTCATAAAGTTAAGATTTTCCAATAAGTGGAAGGGGAGAAATTGGGGAGGGAGGGAGAATAGTGTCCTTGATATGCAGATGATCTGCTTCTTTATATTACAGACCCAGTTTCCACTATGGATGAGATAATGAAGCTACTTGGGAGCTTTGGCTCCTTCTCCGGGTGTAAGTTGAATTTATACAAGAGCGAATGCTTTCTGGTTTAAACCCCCTAGGGCAGCCTATCTGGAAATGTTGCCATTTTGCCTGGCCAGATCTAGCTTTCGCTGTCTGAGAATCCGGGTGGCCCACGATTGGGCCTCGCTTCGTAAAGTAAATTATGCTAGTCCAATGAATGGGGTAGAATCTGACTTGCAGAAATGGGATGGCCTCTCCCTGTCCTTAGCGGGCAGGGTTCAGACTATTAAAATGAATGTCCCCCGAGGTTTTTCTTTCTTCTTTTCGTCTCTTCCCACTTTTCTCCCCAAATCTTTCTTTGACAGAGTCAACAAATTAGTGTTCTCTTTAATTTGGGTGGGTAAGACTCCAAAAACCCATAGGGTATTTCTCCAGAGATAAACAGGTGGTTTAGCTTTACCCAATTTGTTGTTTTATTATTTGGCTGCCAATATTGAGCAAGTACCGAATTGGCTTAGTGATTCGAGTTCCATATGGTGGCTCTAATTTACGGTTGCTTTTAGGGGCTCTAATTTGATTGCTTTAGTAACTGTCTGGCTTCCACTTTCTTCTGCAAGATTTTCTTTGAATCCGGTAAATTTAGCTCCATGTTGTTGTTGGCCCCTATCTGCAGTAATCATATCTTTGCGCCAGTGGGCTTAGACTGGATGCTTGAGTCATGGGAGGGGAAGGTCTTGGAGAGGGTTAAGGCCCTGTTTGTGAAGGGGGAAGGTTAGCCAGCTTTGAGGAGCTGTCGTAAAAATTTCAACTTCCTGGAACTAATTTGTTTAGAAATTTCTAGATTCATGATATTTTTTCCTTGGTATCATCGTCCTTCCTCTTTATCTTTGGCCGGGTCAGGTGGGGGAATATTTC
The DNA here is from genome assembly GCF_047496885.1 of Scyliorhinus torazame. Classification (NCBI taxonomy): domain Eukaryota; kingdom Metazoa; phylum Chordata; class Chondrichthyes; order Carcharhiniformes; family Scyliorhinidae; genus Scyliorhinus; species Scyliorhinus torazame. The sequence continues at coordinate 267,524,500 of NC_092710.1, forward strand.
CGGTATTAATGGCCGGGTCTGGCGGGGGCAGTATTTTGGGTATCTATGGCCAGATCCTAGATCAGCAGCATCGGCTTCGTTGAATGAGGTGAAGGTGGATTGGGTCCTGTTTTAGGTGAGGAGGTTTGTAGTGAGGCTCTTTTCGGGGTCAATTGCATGACTTCCTGTGCGTGGCTTGGTTTCAAGTTCAAAGTGGTGCACAGGGCTCATCTGACCAAGGCGCGGATGAGTGGTTATTTTTCCAGGTGTGGACGACAGGAGTGAGCTGTGTTCTCGGGTGCCGGCTAACCATACTCTTATGTTCTGGTTGTGTCCCAAGGTTTTGGATCACCTTTATCACCATGTCAGAAATTCTTAATGTCAAACTTGTGGTCATTTTCAGGGTATAGGACTCACTGATGCTTTTGACAGAGGTGAAGGCAATGTCCTCGCCTTTGTTCCATTAATAGCGCGGAGGCAGGTTCTGCTTGGATGGTTCTCTCCTACACTGCTCAGTGCCTCGGCCTGGTTGCGTGACCGCATGGAGTTCCTACATTTGATGACCGTCAAGTATACCATTAGGTCGGGTTCTACCTAAGATGGCAACCATTCATTCCCTTTTTTAAAGAGTTGGTCACTGTCATTTGTTATGGGGGTTTTAGTTTTAATGTTGGGGGTTAAGATTGGATGTGTTCCTGATTGTGCTCTTTTTACATTGTAACTTGAAACATCTGTTTTATATTATAGTATATTTTGTTGTAATTAAAATGTTTTCCATACAAATATTGGAAAAGAAAAGTTTTTTATTTTTTTTATATAGACTGATGGAGATGGTACTCACACTGGAACTCTGGAACCACCACAGAGCAGATCCAATACTACAAGCTTAAGCCCTAGACAGCGGCGTACTCAACAGCAGCGACGTGCTCAGCAGCAGCAACAGTCGAGGCGTCCAGTTTCACCATCATACGCTCCAGTTCGTCACCCAACTAATAGCAATCAAATAGGATCCACTGTCCTAATTGTCATCCTCACATTAGCACTGGCTGCTCTAATTTTCCGACGGATTTACATGTCGAATGAATACAGATTTGACTATGAATTGTAATGATCCTACTTTGCATAGCCATAGACTGGATTTATTATGCATCATATCATGTATTTTAACATCCAACCCCCCCCCCCCCCCCCCACCACCATATTAATGGCCAGGATATGCAAGGGCTTTGAATAATCTACCCAAAAGGGATTTTAAAATGTTACAGAATGCAAGGCTTATGCATAATTATTGTCCTTGGGGTAATAAACAGAGGCATTTTCCAAAATGTAATACTGCAGGGAAACCCATTCAGGAATATCTTTGATCAAACTCTGGTTAAATTCAATTTATCTTGTAGAATTGAGTTGCTTTTGTTGAGACCATGCTGTTCAAAAATGTCAGTAATTCTGAGGGTGCTAATCTGTTTACTGAGAAGTTTCTGTGGATCATTGTAAAGTTCATTTGGCTCATGACCTGAGTGCTAGCGGGGTAATATGCAATTTTACCTTTTAGAAATGAGTCCTGTTTCTACGAATTAACAAATGCCTTAACCCTGTCAGGGGGAGTATGAACATTCACTTTCATTTGAATACGTAGTCAGGAATGTCTATAGCAAATCTAAAATCCAAATTGATCATTCAACACTGCTACTTAAAGTGTTGTGGGCTGCGATTTCATGCTAGTTTCATGGTACAAGATTATCAGTGTTTTAATAAACATCCTAAAGTAAATTTTAAAATACACAAATCTTAAAACAAAGATCCAACTAGAGAATTAGTATAAAATCCTTAAATAAAACCAAAATCAATCGGTGGTGTTATCTGTAACTTTTGTGTTAAGTCAAAGGAACTATATTTGTAAAAAAATTTAAAAGGTTGAGATAGTGATTAGGGGTCTAGTGCTTAGTTAAGTTCCTCGAGTTGTTAACAAAATAATCAAATATGAGTTTTTCCGGTAAGTGATGGAAAACGCCCCTTCTCCAGTACTCCTGGTTGTTTATTTTCCTTAACCAAGCTACGAATGCTGTAGCATGTCAGTTGGTGATTGTAATGTGTGTATGTGTAAATATATAATATATATTACAAAATTGAACTCATCATTGCAAGTTGCAGAACAATGCTTTTAATTTTCATATACAGGATGCTCCATTGTTTACGTTTTTGATTGAATTATGAGTAAATATTGTCTGCTTTACTGAGTAGACAGGGGGCACTGTTATTTTTGTTTGTTGGATGCCCTATGAACAATGAATTTTGCCAATGTAAAGTCACCCAGTTTCAAATATGAAACCACAAGAACAAACTATCTCATACAGATGTGAATGTTTAATATTTTTCAGCTCTAGAATTGATTTTTGTGGGACCCTGAATACTGTGCACAAGTGGTGCCGCTGCACTTTACAGTTGCCCTGCAGTAGGTGTCCTGGCGTTTTAATGCATCTTTGTCATTAAATTGCTCAACATGGAAATCTAATGAAAAGTCCATTGTTTTTGTTTTATGAAATACTTTACCTTGGCTTCAGAAGAAAAATTGGCATATCAGCCTGGCATCTTAAAAATAGTGCTTTTGTGCCATGCATGCCAGACAAATTATTGCAGAATTTTTGTGTCATAGTTTATTCAGCATGGTGTTAGAAACACTGTTCTGCCTCAGCACAACAATGGAAAGTCATTAAAACAGAGTACTTCCTGTATCTATTATATATAATGTATATAATATATACACACGTTAACCAATGCCGGATACAAACAACAGTGAAATAAACATTCTGTTGAATAAATGTAAATTCAGATTTGTCTTGTTTATACTCACTTCCTGGCATGGAACAAATAAATGACCTTTTAAATTGTTATTATGTTTTATCAATAATGGTCTATGCAGTTGAACTGAAGAGACCCATGCAGCTGAAAGTATAGAAATTGAAACTAATGCAGTTATTAAACATTAAATTTAAAATTTACTTGGCTACTACAAAATGTTGTACTTAGTGCTTTTTTATTTGAACAACTAGAAAAGGGAAAAATTGCAGGGCAATAGGGAACGAGCAGGGGAATGGGACTAATCCGCTCTTTCAAAGAGTGGGCATACATACAATGGACAGAATGACTGACTTCTGTGTTATATAATCCTATATAGAAATAGGTCATTATTGATGTTTGCAGACATAAAGCTTTCATTTTATGCCAGAAATACACAGCAGGCAGTGAACAGTGAAGTTACACTTGCTGTTCCATTAAGTGTAATTAGCTATTCCCATTACAAACATTGATTCATCAGTATATGTCCAGCATTTACATTTTCCTATTAACACTTAGTTAAATCATAATTCGAGGACTTGGGTACTTGGCCTTCTCTGCTTTCTATGACGATACATTTTCTGCAAGTAACTGAAGTCCAAGGTTTACTGTATTAAAATATAAATATGTAAAATATTTTTGAATGAAATGTATGTTTTGTTTGTAATGAGTAACATATTGTAGTGCGAGCAATAGATTTAAAAGATTCCATTTGTATACTGTAATTCCATGCATCAGCCCTCTGTCCATTTATAGTGCTTTTTTTCATAATCCTTTGACGTTTTCCATCAATGAAACCGGCACTCATTCTTTCAATCTGTTCTGTTATCTGCATTCCAAAGTTGATGAATTCTTGATTATCCTCTGTGCGGAGATCACAGGGCAGGGGAGCATCACTAAAACAGATCCTAAAGAGGAAATTCAAAAATATCTTGTAATCTGCTTAGATTTCAATAACATAATAAAAATCTTGTCAACCCACACTACTTGATCTCTTGTCATGTTTTACCTTCCTATTTTTTTTGCTAATATTTTCTCATTAGGAATGTATTTAGCAATTTATAATGCAAAATACTTGTACAAACATTGGGAAGATCAAAGCCTGTGCCTATGTATTTTTTTCACCAATTTCGTACCCCTCCATTTCAACAAAACTGACAGCCCCAGAATTGAGTTAGTGGCTTTATAACCTATTATATGCAATTCCATCGTAATAACACTGGCCATCTCTACAGCTTATCCATTCTCCTGCATGCCTTTATCACTTCCAAATCCAGCTATTCCAATATGCTGCTGGCCTGCCTCTTCCACCTTTCATAAACTTGAGCTCCTCCAAGCTCTGTTGGCTATTTCTAACCCCCAATTCTTGATCACACATCAATGGCTTCTGATCTCCCAACACATTTTTACATTCAAATCCTCATGACCTTGTCCATCACTATCTTTGCAACCTTCTCCAAGCTTCCAAGACTAAAAAGCAAAATACTGAATGTTGGAAATCTGGAGAGAAAAAAAAGTGCTGGAAATTAGACCTGGCAGCATCCATAGAGTTTAGGGTGAAACGGTGCTGCTGGAGAGAGGTCTAGTGTGTGTAGGTGGTGACGCAGTCTGAGGAACATGTGTCTTGTTTAGGGGTATTCCTGGCTGGATTTGAAACTTGAAGGATGGAACTTCAGTTGGAATCCACATGGAATACATCAGCTAGAGACAGTTGCTGAGGAGGAGAATGTGGCTGTGAAGGTGAGCTTTGGAGATATGTTATCCAAACACTAAGAAGGAAATGGTAAACAAGTTAAAAGCGATAAATGGAAATCCTGTTAGAAGAGTAGAACTTCAAGGTAGACATCCATGGAAAAGAAGTGTCAGTGAATTAAACACTGAACTCTTTTTCAGAGCACCATATTTAACTCTATAAATTCTGCTTCTCTCCTGATGCTGGCAGCCAGACCTGTTGAGTATTTCCTTCACTTCTTTAGTTCAAAGAATTCTGCCTTCCTCAAATGCTGACATTCCCTGTATTCTAAAACCCCTTCAACCATTGATGGCAGTGCAATCCAGGCCTGACGCACTGTTGTACCACTCCTCGAACTTTGACTTTCCACTTCCCTCTCCCTTAAGATCGCTGTGAAAATTTACCTCTTACCAGGCTTTAGTCACTTTTTTTTCTAATTTATTTTGGGTGTCATTTTTGTTCATTTTTCAGTGAAGTACCTTGGAACGTTTTCCTGCGTGAAGGATGCAAAATAAATGAATTCAAACTGATTCCTGGGTTGTCATCAAAAATCATAGAATCCCTACAGTACAGAAGGAGGCCATTAGGCCCATCGAGTGCACGACCCTCTGAAAAAACAACCTACCTAGGCCCACTCCCTTGCCCTCTCCCTGCAACCCCACCTAACCACATCTTTGGACACTAAGGGGCAATTTAGCATGGCCAATCCGCCTAATCTTTTTTAAAAATAATCTTTATTGTCACAAGTAAGCTTACATTAACACTGCAATGAAGTTACTGTGAAAAGCCCCAATCTGCACATTGGATTGGATTTTGTTTACTGAGGGACAGTGAAATATATTTTTCTGCGAGCAGTTCAACAGATCATTAAGTACATGAAAAGAAAATACATAATAGGGCAACACAAGGCACACAATGTAACTATATAAACACCAGCATCGGGTGAAGCATGCAGGAGTGTAGTATTAATGAGGTCAGTCCATAAGAGGGTCTTTTAGGAGTCTGGTAACAGTGGGGAAGAAGCTGTTTTTGAGTCTGTTCGCGCGTGTTCTAAGACTTTTGTATCTCCGGCCCGATGGAAGAAGTTGGAAGAGTGAGTAAGCCAGGTGGGAGGGGCCTTTGATTATGCTGCCTGCTTTCCCCAGGCACCGGGTGATGTAGATGGAGTCAATGGATGGGAGGCAGGTTCGTGTGATGGACTGGGTGGTGTTCACGACTCTCTGAAGTTTCTTGTGGTCTTGGGCTGAGCAGTCGCCATACCAGGCTGTGATGCAGCCAGATAGGATGCTTTCTATGGTGCATCTGTAAAAGTTGGAAAGAGTTCATGTGGACATGCCAAATTTCCTTAGTTTCCTGAGGAAGTATAGGCACTGTTGTGCTTTCTTGGTGGTAGCGTCGACGTGGGTGGACCAGGACAGATTTTTGGAGATGTGTACCCCGAGGAATTTGAAACTGCTAACCATTTCCACCTCGGCCCGTTGATGCTGATGGGTATGTACAGTACTTTGCTTCCTGAAATCAATGACCAGCTCTTTAGTTTTGCTGGCATTGAGGCATAGATTGTCGCTACACCACGGTTCGCGATCTCCCTGTATTCTGACTCATTATTCGAGTATGGTCATATTGTCAGCAAACGTTTAGATGGAGTTGGAACCAAATTTTGCCACTAAATCGTGTGTGTACACAGGGAGTATAGTAGGGGGCTAAGTATGCAGCCTCACGGGGGCCCCGGTATTGAGGACTATTGTGGAGGTGGTGTTGTTCATTCTTACTGATAGTGTTTTGTGGGTCAGAAAGTCGAGGATCCAGTTGCAGAGTGAGGAGCCAAGTCCTAGGTTTTGGAGCTTTGATATGAGCTTGGCTGAGATTATGGTGTTGAGGACGGAGCTCTAGTCAATAAATAGAAGTCTGATGTAGGAGTCCTTGTCGAGATGCTCCAGGGATGAGTGTAGGGCCAGGGAGATGGCATCATCTGTGGAGCGGTTGCGGCGGTATTTGAATTGCAGTAGATTGAGACGTTCTGGGAGTATGGAGGTGATGCGCTTCACGGCCAACCTCTCTAAGCACTTCATTACGACTGAAGTCAGGGCCACCGGACGGTAGTCATTGAGGCATGTTGCCTGGTTCTTCTTTGGCACCGGTATGATGATGGTCTTCCTGAAGCAGGTGGGGACCTGCCAGCTGGTCCGCGCAGGCTCTTGAGTTCATCATCGCCTTCTGAGGATTCCCTTTCAGGAAGGCTGATCTGACTTCGGAAGCTGTGATGGTGGGTATGGGTGTGTTGTGGGCTGCTGGGGCACTCGACAGCGGATCGTTGGTTTCCTGCTCAAACCAAGCATAGAATGCATTCAGTTCATCGGGGAGGCGTGCGCTGCAGCTGGAGTTGTTGCTCGGTTTTGTTTTGTAGCCCGTTATGTTGTTTAGGCCCTGGCACAACCGCCGAGAGTCTGTAACGCTAGTCTGTGACTCTAGCTTGGTCTGGTATTCTCTCTTGGCATCTCGGATGGCTTTGCGGAGGTCGTATCTGGATTTCTTGTATAGGTCTGAGTCACCTGCCTTGAACGCTCAGACCTGTCATTCAATAGGGAGTCAATCTCATGATTGAGCCAAGGTTTCCGGTTGGGAACATACGTACTGCTTTCTTTGGCGTCCGCGCATTTGCTGATTAAGTCTGTTTGTCATGTGAGAGTACCTTTAAGAAATGGGTGTTTATAAATGGGTGTGTGTATAAATATCTGTAGTGAGTACCTTTAAGAAATGGGTGTTTAAGAAATGTACCTTTAAGAAATGAGTGTTTATCAATGATGTCAGTGTGGGTGGAGCTGGGCTGTCTGTCAGCCTTTTACTTCTGTTTTAGGCTGTTTGCCGCAGGGTGTGTTTTAGTTTCATTTTCAGAGCTGGATAGCTGCAGTCACAGCCAGAAGGTGTATGAATCTCTCTCTATAATCTAAAGACTGTAAATCGATCCTGGTGATTTAAAACTAATAACAATAGTGACTTTAACCTGGTGTACTTCTGGTAAAAGGTGTTTTAAGTCGTATGGATGTTGAAAAGAAAACTTAAAGGATTACTTAGTGTTGTAGTCTTTGGGGGTTGTATTTGAATTGATGGTTGCTAAGATGTTCACTGTATGTTTTAAAAAGGTTAGCTTGAATTCATAGAATAAACATTGTTTAGCTTTAAAAAATACTTTTCCATTTCTGCTGTACCACACCTGTAGAGTGGGCCGTGTGCTCCTCATACCACAATCTATTAAAAGTTGTGGGTCATGTGAACTCCATGATATACTTTGGGATTCTCTAAACCCTGGCCCATAACAGATGGTGGTGGCATACTCATTTAAGTTGGTCACTGAGTTCTTAAATATGGACCAGTCCACTGTCTAAGCAGTCACGTAAGAGCTCTTCTGTTTCCTCGGACCAGCACTGCACGACCTTCTTAGCTGGATTCTCCCGCTTGAGTTTCTGCTTGTATGTCCGGAGAAGGAGCACCGTCTCATGGTCTGATTTTCCAAAGTGCGGTCAGGGGATGGAATGGTCGACGCCCTTGATTTTTGAGTGGTCAAGAGCGTTGTCACCCCTAATGGCTGAAGTGAACTCACGTGGAATAGTATGGATGGCACTTCACGGTCAGGTATCCCAGGTCCAGGGAGCAGTAGGTCGCCAGGGTCACCACATCCAAGCACCAAGAGGAGTTGATGAGGTAAACCCCTCCACCCTTCGCTTTTCCTGATGACGCAGTGCGGCCCGCCCGGTGAATTGAGAAGCCTTCAGGTTGTATGGCGCAGTCCAGTGAGGCGGGGGGGTGAGCCATGTCTCTGTGAAACAGAGCACACAGCAGTCTCTTACTTCCCTCTGAGAGGTAAGTCTAGCGTTAAGTTCATCCAGCTTGTTTTCGATCGCTTGTACGTTTGCCAGAAGTATGCTGGGGAGAGGAGACTTGAAACTGTGTTGCTTCAGTCTCATCTGCAGACCGCCCTGTTTCCCTCGCTTCCTCGATCGGCGGCTGTGGCTGGATGGTCCCGGGATCCGATGGGAGAAGTCAGCCCTTGTGGAAGGTAGATGGTCGCGTCTGGCGAGGGCCGAGTCACTGGCGGAGACCAGGGCACTGGTTATGTTTCCGGGGTCGTGTCTGGCAGGGTCCTGGACACTGGTTGAGGTAGTGGGGTTGCTGGGGGAACATGTTTGTGATCCGGTCCGGTCCCGGTTGAGATTGAGAGGAAACAGGAGCTCCCGAAGGAAACCATGCAGACATGGGGAGAATGTGCAAATTTTACACAGCCCCCTAAGGCTGGAATTGAACCCAAATCCCTGGCGCTGTGAGGGAATAGTGCCACTTGCCGTTCAACTAAGTCAGATAAGGTGTGTTGTATGTGGTGACTGGAGGTCAGATGATTTATTAAAGACCTAAGCCTACAGTGTTCGGGTTTTTCATTTTTTTTGGTAATGCAAACTGAGCTGAGGCTGGTGCTTGCTCACTCAATGTGTGAAGCGCTTCATATTACTGAAAGTGATTAACTTTTATACCTGGCTTAAACTTGGGGTTAGCTCAAATTGCTATCTTTATGTGTAGCACTCCATAGTGTTTTTAAAGTGACTTATTGTGTTTAAGTCCTTGCAATAGCAAGGTACTGGGAAGGATCCAATTTTATCCTCTTTGTATTCTCACTGGCTACAGGAGGTCCCAGAGGATTGGAGAATAGTCAGTGTTGTTCCTTTGTTTAAGAAGGGTGGCAAGGATAATCCAGGTAATTACAGGCTGGTGAGCCTTGCATCAGTGGTAGGGAAATTATCGGAGAGGATTCTTCGAGACAGGATTTACTCCCACTTAAAAATAAGTGGATGTATTAGCAAGAGGCGCCATGATTTTGTGAGGGGGAGGTAGTGTCTCACTAACTTGATTGAGTTTTCCGAGGAAGCAGAGCTGGTTTAGCTCAGTGGGCTAGACAGCTAGTTTGTGATGCCAGCAGCGCGGGTTCAATTCCCGTACCAGCTGAGAATTCTGAATTCTCCCTCTGTACCTGAATAGGTGCCGGAATGTGGCGACTAGGGGCTTTTCACAGTAACTTCATTGCAGTGTTAACGTAAGCCTACATGTGACAATAGAAAAAAATATTATTATTATTGTTAGATGATTGATGAGGATAGGGCAGTGGATGTTGTCTACATGGACTTCAGTAAGGCCCTTGATAAGGTCCCTCATGGCAGACTGGTACAGAAGGTGAAGTTGCACGGGATCAGAGGCGAGCTGGCAAGATTTATACAGAACTGGCTTAGACACTTGGGTAATTTACCATGGCCAATCCACCTTAACTGCACAGCTTTAGACTTGGAGGACACCGAGGAAACCCATGCAGACACGGGGAGAATGTGCAGACTCCGCACAGTGACCCAAGCTGGGAATTGAACCTGGGACCCTGGATCTGTGAAGCCACTGTGCTAACCACTGCTATCGTGCTACCCTACAGAGAGGATTTACCAGGATGTTGCCTGGTATTAGCTATGAGGAGAGAGGTTGGAGAAACTTGGTTTGTTCTCACTGGAACGATGGAGGTTGAGAGGCGACCTGAGAAGTCTACAGGATTATGAGGGGCATGGACAGAGTGGATAGTCAGAAGCTTTTTCCCAGGGTGGAAGAGTCAATCACGAGGGGCATAGGTTCAAGGTACGAGGGCAAGGTTTAAAGGAGATATACGAGGCAAGTGGGAGCCTGGAACTCGCTACTGGGAGAGGTAGTGGAAGAAGATCCCATAGTGACTTTAAGGGGCTTATTGACAAATACCATGAATAGGACGGGACTAGAGGCATATGATCCCCGGAAGTGTAAGGGGTTTTAGTTCAGACGGGCAGAATGGTCTGTGGATGCTTGGAGGGCTGAAGGGCCCGTTCCTGTGCTGTAATTTTCTTTGTTCTTTTTCTTTAACTTAAGTGATGTATCGAAGGGTTAACAAACCCCAGTTTAACTGATCAAGCAGTTGACTATAGCGTCTTTCTGCAGAGGCAGTAAAACTCTGGATTAACCAGCTGCACCAGTAAGAATTTTCGATAGCTTTCGAGACTGAAATTTAATCTTTGGAGCCATGGCGAATATTAAATCTACATCCTCTGAAAGCCACCCTTTGATCATTGTCCAGATTTCAGTGGTACGCTACAATGATCCACGTGCACCAATGTAATGTTTAGGCTCCGGTGCAGTTCTGGCATTACATGTGCATTATCCACCTTTTTTTCACGTTGAGCTGGCTAATTAGAAATGAAAGCAAACAAAAATGGAATAATTGAGTTTTTACATCACATGCGGAGGTACATCACTATTTACCCCAATGCTGGTTCTCTGCAAGAGCAACTCGACTCCATTTCCCTGTACCCCTGAAAAGATTTCAGGTAACTTTCCAATTCCCCTTTGAAAGCCACTATTGAATATGCCTCTCCAGCATTGCATTCTAAATCCTAATCACTGGTCAGTAGTCAAAAATAATACTTCGTATCACTTGTTTAGGAACAAATGTTTATATAAGCTCGCATCAGAAGCAGTGCATACGAAAGTAGCCCAGTTTACTTATTGTTCTCTGAAGGGGCTCAGCGCTTAGGAAAACTCGCCAGCCTGCGCTTGCTGGCTTAATGCACAATGGCAGCCTGTCAATCACAAAGCAGCGCTGACACCGAAGTTGCTCCAGCGGTTGGGAGAACAGGGCAGTCGGAAGTGTGACGAGTCGAAGATCACCAACCTAACACATTGCAGGAGCGTCAGGCGTGTCGTCGACTGTGCAATGCTGCTGGAGTAAAAGAAAAATACGGTTCAATGTTTAATCGAGAAGTGATTCGCACTGCATGGTTTAACAGGACTATAGCTGGGATTTTGCAAATCATGCCTTATTTTTTAAAAACGATCCTAATCCTCTGCTGCCTGACGATAGCGGCTGAAAGCAAGAAACACAGGAAGAAAAGATGGGCACCTCAGGTAGAACACCCCAAACAGGGCAGGTAAGGAGGTTCGACAGAGAAAGTAATCTCAATGAGAGGAAGCTAGTTCATTTACGATGGTTTATGATTGATGAAAATCAAGTCCTTTGTAATCAAAGAATAAACGGAATTAGTCCTTCACTGGTAGGTAGGTGAGTGGAAAATGAAAGTTAGGAGCCGATTTTCACTTTAAAAAGAACGGGAAATGCAAACATCAACACCAAAGGAAGACTTTCCAGAGTGCATCCACCCCACGACACACTCCTCATCCCTTGCTCTGTTGGGTTCTGCAACGCTGGAATGCAGAATTCATTTTCTGCAGTTTGGCGGATTTGGAATTAAAAATCCGGAATGTTTTGAGAATTCTGCTTGAAGACTCCCCAGACGCTGGAAGAATTGTATTAATTATTCATAAAATATTGGCTCAGGCTATTCAGTTTCTTTTGAGTAGGTAACAATAAGTTAGCTTAAAATATTGACAAAGGTTGTCTCCACTTTAGTTTTCACTTGAGTAAATGCAATGTTTTGTTTCTGTATTTATAGAAGGTATGCTGTGGTTAAATATAATTTATGTTATCAAAGACTTCGGGGCGGCACAGTGGTTAGCACTGCTGCCTCACCGCTCCAGGGACCCGGGTTCAATTCTGGCCTCGGGTGACTGTGTGGAGTTTGCACTTTCTCCTCTTGTCAGCGTGGGTTTCCTCCGGGTGCTCCGGTTTCCTCCCACAGTCCAAAGATGTGCAGGTTAGGTGGATTGGCCATGAGAAATTGCCCCTTAGTGTCGGGTTACTGGGTTATGGGGATAGGGTGGAGGCGTGGGCTTGGGTAGGGTGCTCTTTCCAGGGTCTGGTGCAACTCAATGGGCCGAATGGCCTCCTTCGGCACTGTAAATTCTACGGTTCTATGTGGTGGGCAGCCGCCCACACAGTGGCTCCCGCCAGAGCTCCTTTGTTATTGGCCCTTTTTGCCCGGTTTATGGGTGATTCGTTTTGGAGGAAATCGGTGTAGTTTGATGAAATAAGATCGCCTTGTACGAGTAATGTTCGGTAAATATGACACAAGGCAGAAGTCGGGCAAGGGATCGTTGACAGACAGATGTTCTCCGAGCCTCACCGGGGAGAATATGAGGCTTCTGATGTGTCCTTGGTCCCTCAGTGGATGACTGAGAAGCTTCTTGACCGACGGATTTAAGAAGCAGCAGCAGGCGGTTGCTGAGGATCTGGAGAAGGTAATGGAGGGGGACAAGATGGACCGGCAGATAAGAGGTACAAGGGGTGACAATACAGAAAGAAGAGGTGGTGCTCTCTGACCATAGTGATCAGATAGTCTCTGTGGAGGCAGAGATGACGGTGCTGGCTGAGGCGCCTAGAGTGCTAATGGCCAAGGTTGACAATCTGGAGAACCACTCCAGACACCAAAACTTAACAATTGTTGGGCTGCTGGAGAGCCTGCAGGGTTCAAGCGCAATGGACTATATATCCAAGATGTTTGGAAAGTGGGCGGGGGGCTTTTACCTACAGCTGGTTAACAGGAGCAGAGGTGGGGAGATGTCTGCAGCTTGTTCCCATTGGGTAATGAGCTTCAACTTTTTGTTTCTGTTCCCTTTGGGTTTATGGATGGGGAGGGCTTGTGCTCTTTTGTTAGTTTGTTTGGTTTCCAGGGGGGGAGGGGTAGACTGATGATGACGGTTCCTTTGTTTTTGGACTGGCTTTTAGGAGGAAGTGGTGGCCATCTTGGGTGGGCCCGAAGCTGGCGCAGGTTGGGGCACTGTTGGATTACCACACAAGGTGGATATGGCTGATCCGAGGCGAGGGGGGTGGGAATAGAGGGCCCCTGGCTGGTTGATTACTTGGAACGTGAGGGGGATAAACAGCCCACTAAAATGGTCCCAGTGTTTGCGTACTTGGGGAGTTTGAAGGTGGATGTGGTTTTGCTACAGGAGACCCGCTTGAGAATCAATGATCAAACAAGGTTACGGAAGGAAAGGTGGGACAGGTTAATCACTCTGGTTTTGATTGTAGGGCGCAGGGGGCCGCTGTGTTGATTAATAAGAGGGTGGCCTTTTTCTGCGGCTAATATATTAGCAGACCCAGGTGGGAGGTACGCAATCATCAGTGGATCATTGGCTGGCACACCGGTGGTTTTGGTCAATGCGTATGCACCGAACTGGGATGACACTGCATTCATTAATAAGGCGCTGGCGACTAACCCAGATATTGATTCACATCAGCTAATTATTGGGGGGGGGGGGGGGGAAGACTTCAGTTGTGTTTTGGAATCTATTGAATTGGTCAAGTCCCATGTCTGAGTCCATCAAGGGTGACGAAGGACTTATTGGTGTTCATTGGGGGTGGGGCGGGGGGGGGGGGGGGGTGCCAGACCCGTGGAAATATAGGTTTCCGAGGAATTAGAGTTTTCTTTTTTCCCCCATGTCCATCAGGTTTACTCTCTAATTGACTTCTTTGTGGTGGGTAGGTTTCTCCTCTTTGTGGTGGGGTTACTCGACGATCGTTATATCGGAGCATGTTCCTCATTTTGTGGACCTGATGTTGGAGCTGGGTCACTCTCAGCAACTCCCGTGGAGACTGGACCTGCCATTGCCAAGAGTTTTTGTGAGCATGTGTCCTCTGCCTTTGGGGTTCAACAGGAATGAGGCAGTCTCATCTTCCACTCTCTGGGAAGCCCTGAAGGTGGTTATTAGGGGGGGAGATAATCTCTTATAAGGCACATCGGGATAAAACTGGGAAGGTGGAGAGGCGTAGGCTGGTGAATTCAATTCTCTTTTTTAAAATTTTATAAATTTAGAGCACCCAATTAATTATTTTTTCCAATTAAGAGGCAATTTAGCATGGCCAATGCAGCTACCCTGCTTATCTTTGGATTCTGGGGGTGAGACCCGCATCGACACGGGGAGCATGCAGCATGGTGGCACAGTGGTTAGCACTGTTGTTTCACAGCGCCAGGAACCTGGGTTCGATTCCCGGCTTGGGTCACTGCCTGTGCAGAGTCTGCACATTCTCCCCGTCTCTCGTGGATTCCCTCCGGATGCTCCAGTTTCCTCCCACATGTCCCAAAAGATATGCTTGTTAGGTGAATTGGACATTCTGAATTCTCCCTCGGTGTACCTGAACAGCTGCTGTAGTATGGCGACTAGGGGATTTTCACAGTAACGTCTAGTGAGCCTACCTGACACTAATAAAGACTTATTATTATGTGCAAACTCTACATGGACAGTGACCCGGGGCCGGGATCGAACCCGGATCCTCAGCGCTATGAGGCAGTAGTACTAACCACTGCGCTACCGTGCCACCCTGTGGACTCCAATCTCGAGGTGGACTGCCAAAGTACTCGATTGCCCTGACACCGGAGTTTTTGGCGGAAAGAAAGGAATTGCAAATAGAGTTTGAGTTGTTGTCAACGTGTAAGGCAGTGAGCCAGCTGCGATGCTCGAGGGAAACCTTTCTTGAGTCTGGGGAGAAAGCCAGTCGTCTGTTGGCTCACCAGCTGAGATGGTAGGCTGCCTCCCAGGAGGTACTGCACGTTAGGGACTTGGGTGGCAGGGTAGTTTCTGTCCCAGAGAAGGTCAATGAAGTGTTTCAGACCTTCACTGAGTTGTTTGAGTCAGGGCCCCCGGAGAAGGGTTCATCAATGAGACAGTTTTTGGGTGGATGGGTTGGCCTTTCCAGAGTTGGAGCAGGAGGGAAGGCAGGAGTTGGAGACGCTGATAGGGCCGGAGGAGATCATGAGCTGTATTTGGTTAATGCAGACGGGCAAAGCATCGGGTCCGGATGGATTCACCATTGAATTTTACAAACAGTTTGATGGTCAGTTGGTTCCACTTTTGCTGGATGTGTTTAATGATTCTGTGTCCCAGCGGTGTTTCCGGCCATGCTGACGCAGGCATCAATTTCCCTGATCCTGAAGAGGGACAAAGATCACACAGAATGTGCGTCATTCCGGTCTATTTTGTTGTTAAATGCTGACACTACGTTGTTGGCTAGGTTGTTGGCAATGTGTTTCGAGCCCTGCCAACCTGGGATGATTTCAGAGGAGCAGACTGGATTTATTAAGGGTCGGCAGTTGCTGGCCAATTTTAGGAGATTGTTAAACGTTGTATTGTCGCCCTCCATGGAGAACAAGCCAGAGGTGATTATTTTAATGGAGAAGGGGAAGGTGTCCGATAGGGTTGAGTGGGGGTACCTCTGAGATCCTTGGGTGGTTTGGCTTTGAGCCAAAATTTATATCATGGATTAGGCTTCTGTACAGGGTCCGTACCGCGAGCGTACATACTAATGCCCCGAGCTCGGGTTATTTCCAACTGAACAGAGGGTGTCCGTTGCCTCCACTTTTGTTTGCCTAAGGAATCAAGCCCCTGGACATTGCATTGGGGTTGTCTAACGGATAAAGGGGGTTAGAGCGTAGGGGGGGAACAGAGAGTGTCCCTATATGCGGGTGATTTGTTGCTATGTAATCACAGAGCAACTCTCCAATGTGGGAGAGAGAATGGAGTTGCTTAAGAAGTTTGGCTCCTTTTTGGATACAAGCTGAATCTGGGCAAGAGTGAACCCTCCGGGGAGGGGAGCTGATGTGGGGAGGCTGCCATATCGTCCAGCCGGACTAGCTTCCAGTCTCTGGGAATCCGGGTGGCCCATGATTGGGTCTCACTCCATAAACATAACTTTTCTAGTATGATGGATGAGGGGAAGGTTGACTTGAAAGGTAGGTGCTCTCCTTTAGCAGGAAGTATACAGACAGTGAAGGTGAATAGTCTCCCTAGGTTTTTGTTTTTGTTCCAGTGTCTCCCAGTCTTTCTTCCCAAGGCTTTTTTTTGCAGGTCTAATAAATTGATACCTTCTTTTGTTTGGGATGGTGAGACCCCTCGGGTCCATAGGACATGTTTGCAAATGGACAGGCAGTTGGCGGGGGGCTGGGGTGGGGGGGGGGGGGGGGGGGTGGGGGGGGTTGACACAGCCTAACCTGGGCGGCAAATATTAATAAGGTGAGTGGGTGATTTAAAATCCGGACTCTCTATGGGAGCGGATGAAGGTGGTTTTGTGCATAGGCCCTGGTTACTGCTCCACTGCCATTTCCACCACCTCCTCCGGTAGCGAGTTCCAGGCACCCACTACCCTCTGCGTAAAAAACTTGCCTCGTACATCTCCTCTAAACCTTGCCCCTCGCACCTTAAACCTATGCCCCCTAGTAATTGACCCCTCAACCCTGGGAAAAAGTCTCTGACGATCCGCTCTGTCTATGCTCCTCATAATTTTGTAGGCCTCTATCAGGTCGCCCCTCAACCTCCGTCGTTCCAGTGTGAACAAACCAAGTTTATTCAACCTCTCCTCATAGCTAATGCCCTCCATACCAGGCAACATCCTGGTAAATCTCTTCTGCACCCACTCTAAAGCCTCCGTATCCTTCTGGTAGCGTCGTGACCATAATTGAACACTATACTCCAATTGTAGCCTAATTAAGGTTCTATACAGCTGCAACATGACTTGTCAATTCTTATACTCAATGCCCCGGCCAATGAAGGCAAGCATGCCGTATGCCTTCTTGACTACGTTCTCCACCTGTGTTGCCCCTTTTAGTGACGTGTGGACCTGTACACCTAGATCTCTCTGACTGTCAATACTCTTGAGGGTTCTACCATTCATTCTATATTCCCTACCTGTATCAGACCTTCCAAAATGCATTACCTCACATTTGTCCGGATTAAATTCCATCTGCCATCTCCCTGCCCAAGTCTCCAAACGATCTAAATCCTGCTGTATCCTCTGACAGTCCTCATCGCTATCCGCAATTCCACCAACCTTTGATTCGTCCACAAACTTACTAATCAGACCAGTTATATTTTCCTCCAAATCATTTATATATACTACAAACAGCAAAGGTCCCAGTACTGATCCCTGCGGAACACCACTAGTCACAGCCCTCCGATCAGAAAAGCACCCTTCCATTGCTACTCTCTGCCTTCTATGACCTAGCCAGTTCTGTATCCACCTTGCCAGCTCATCTCTGATCTCGTGTGACTTCACCTTTTGTACCAGTCTGCCATGAGGGACCTTGTCAAAGGCCTTACTGAAGTCCATATAGACAACATCCACTGCCCTACCTGCATCAATCATCTTTGTGACCTCCTCGAAAAACTCTATCAAGTTAGTGAGGCATGACCTCCCCTGCACAAAACCGTGCTGTCTCTCACCAATACATCCATTTGCTTCCAAATGGGAGTAAATCCTGTCTCGAAGAATTCTCTCCAGTAATTTCACTATCACTGATGTAAGGCTCACCGGCCTGTAGTTCCCTGGATTATCCTTGCTACCCTTCTTAAACAAAGGAACAATACTGGCTATTCTCCAGTCCCCCGGGACATCACCTGAAGACCATGTTGGAGAGATTTAGGGACATGTTCCTTGAAGGTAGGTTCGCCGGCCTGGACGAGTTGCTTGAGATGTTCCAGCTCCTGAGAGGAAATGTATTCAAGTACTTTCAGGTGTGTGATTTTTTTTTTTTTTAACCCAAGGGGCTTCCTTCATCCTGGTACTATCGCCTTCACTTATGGGCAGGATCCTGTCCTTGGCCAAGTTAGGGGAGGGTAAGATTGTGGATGTCAATGGGCAGATGTTGGCGATGGAGCAGGAATCGTTGGAGAAAGTAAAGACTAAGTGGAAGGGTGAGCTGGGTTTGGTCTTTTGGCGGGGGGGGGAGAGGAGTGTGGAGTGAGGCTCTTCACAGGATCAGCTTCACCTCTCATGCGAGGTTAAGCCTGATCCAGTTCAAGGTGGTGCACAGGGCACACCAGACTATGGCGCGCGTGAATGGGTTCTTCTCATGGGTGGAGGATAGGTGTGAGCAGTGCTGTAGGGGGCCGACGAAACACGCGCACATGATTTGATCTTGCCCAAGCTTGTTAGTTTCTGCATCTTTTTTGATACAATGTCAGGGGTTTGGGCGTTCAGCTGAAGCCATGCCCGGTGGTGGCCATTTTTGGAGTATCGGACTCGCTGGTGCTGCAGACGGGGGTGAGGGAAGATGTCATTGTCTTTGCCTCGCCAATAGCCCGGAGGTGAAACCTGCTTGGCTGGAGGTCCCTGGTGCCACCTAAGGCCTCGGCTTGGTTGGGGGACCTGATGGAATTTTTGCACCTTGAGAAGAATACCATGAGGGGTTGGTGGAAGAGCTCTACTCGAGCAGGCAGCCCTTTATCCCCTTTTTCAGGGATTACCGTCAGCTGTTAGGGGACATGCGGGTTGTCTTTTTATTTTTTTCTGTTTTCTCTGGGGGTTGGAGGGGAGAGGGAGACTGGGGGGATTGGGTGTGTGTATTTTGGTATAATAGGGGGGTTGGGATGTTTTGCATTGTTGTTCTATCATAATAAATCTTGCTTGAAAATAAATATTTTTAAAATTATAATTTATGCAGTCAATATAACGGAAAGCTTTACTGTTTTTGCTACCTTTCATTGACTAATTTGCAACTGTGAAACATTTAGGATTTTATATATCCAATTGAATAAATCTTAGTTGCTTTGTAAATATATACTTCTAAAGGTGTATATAAAAGTGGTGTCTGACTGGCACCTGCCACTGGCAAGGAAAAACCAGAGGCAAGGTTCATTTCAAGACCACTGAAATTTTTGCTTTCATTGGATCACCTTGAATTTACACATTTTTCAATATTTGTACAGGTTCCAGATATCATCATCTACTGATAATTCAAAGTCATTTTCCGTGTTAAAATTTTGAATTAATTGATACATTGAAGTAAGCAATGCTTAAAAACAATAATTTCAGTTAAGCAGCATTGAACTAAGAGCAGACTTAAAATAGATTGGACAGAATGTTGTTGGTTGGTCACGACTGCACAGAGCTGTGGTATTTTGTTCAAATACTTCTTCAAAGAAAGTTTTTTTTGCAGGAATTCACTTCATTCCGGTATCACTCTCGCAAAACACTTCCAAATGCTTCCATTTCTGCTAAGATCTTTGAAAATATTGTTCGTAACTGGGATCTCAAGTAATAACATTAACTATTCTGGATCTAAAAATTTGCGAAGTTCAGGTTGATTTATTTCAGAAAGATACCTTAAAATAAGTTTCAAACATATATGCTTTGTTGGGAAACCACATACCATGGGCGGGATTCTCTCACCCCGGGGCCCAGCCGGAGAATCGCCGGGACCGGCGCAAATCGCGACACACCATCCTGACGCCGGTCCGCCGATTCTGCGGGGAATCGGCGCCATTGGTGCTGGCGTGGCGCCGGTCAGGGACCGCTCTACAGGGCCCCACCTGGCGATTCTCAGCCTGGGATGGGCCGAGCGGCCACGCTCAAAAAAGCAGAGTCCCGCCGGCACCGTTCACATCTGCTCTTACCTGGCGGGAATGCACCTGGGGGCGGCCTGGTGGGGAGGGGGATCCAACCCCGGGGTGGGGATCCGACTCTGGAGGGGGGATGTCTCCGCTGTGGCCTGGCCCGCGATCGGGGCCCAACGATCGGCGGGCCGACCTCTCGGGCTGGGGCCTCTTTTGTTCCACGCGGCCCCTGTAGCCCTACGCCATGTAGCGTCGAGGCCGGCGCGGAGAAGGGAGCCACTGCGCATGCGTGCATTAGCGCTGGCCCCACTGCGCATGCATAGAACCGCATGACGCCGGGGATCGGCAGCTGGAGCGGCATGGGTCGCTCCAGTGCCTTGCTGGCCCCCTGTAGGGGTCAGAACTTTTGCTCCTGAGGGTACGTTGACGCCGTTGAGAAAGTTTACGACGGAATCAATACTTAGCCTCAGGATCAGAGACTCCCGCCCCGTGGGTTAGGCAAATAGCCCATCTTGGAAAGCACAGGGATTCTTAGTCCCTTCAAGTGATGTTTTCCATCAGATCTGTCTCAGTTATCCTGATGTGAGATTTTCAGTTCTTTTCTGTCACCCATGGCACTCATTTCTTTGCACTGAAGAATCATAGGGTTTTACAGCATGGAAATAGGCCCTTTCGTCCATCGCATCCACGCCAGCCATCAAGCACCTATCTATTCTAATCCCATTTTCCAGCACTTGGTCCGTTGCCTTGTATGTAATTGTATTTCAAGTGCTCACCTAGATACTTCTTAAAAACTGAAAGTTCCTGCCTTTACCACCCTTTCAGGCAGTGAGTTCCAGATTCCAACCAGCCTCTGGGTGATAATGTTTTTCCTCACTTCTCCTCTAAACCTCTTGTCTACTACCTTATATATCTACCCCCTGGTTATTGACACCCTCCACCAAGGGGAAAAGTACCTTCCTGTCCACTCTATCTATGGCCCTCAGAGTTTTATACACCTCAGTCAAGTCCCCTCAGCCTCTGTGCTCCAGGGGAAAGAGCCCCAGCCTATCCAGTCTCTCTCGATAGCTGAAACGATTCAGCCCAGGCAACATCCTGGTGAATCTCCTCTACACCCTCTCCAGTGCAATCACTTCCTTCCTATAGTGTGGTGACCAGAACTGCATATAGCCCTCCAAGTGGGACCTACCCAGCGTTTTTTGCAGCTCCAGAATAACCTTCCTGCTCTTATATCCAAGTCCTCACATGAGAGAAGTCTGTTTCTGAACACACATTATTTTCCAACCTGATCATAAAAGCTGGAAGAATAAAAATATTTCATAGTCTATTTTTTCTAAGTGTGCTATCTGAGGTCTGAGATCGCTTTATCCACTATTTGACTTCATGTCAAATTTTAAAATTTGAACTTCATAGTTGCTTATCTCTCTAATCAACAGTCACAACCATTTCACCGTAACCATTCCTCCTGGTATTTCCCAATGGGTCACAGCTTTGCACCCTGTAAACTTTACCCAGCTCTTCAAAACTCTTCAGCACGGTAGCATTGTGGATAGCACAATTGCTTCACAGCTCCAGGGTCCCAGGTTCGATTCCGTCTGTGCGGAGTCTGCACATCCTCCCCGTGTGTGCGTGGGTTTCCTCCGGGTGCTCCGGTTTCCTCCCACAGTCCAAAGATGTGCAGGTTAGGTGGATTGGCCATGATAAATTGCCCTTAGTGTCCAAAATTGCCCTTAGTGTTGGGTGGGGTTACTGGGTTATGGGGATAGGGTGGAGGTGTTGACCTTGGGCAGGGTGCTCTTTCCAAGAGCTGGTGCAGACTCGATGGGCTGAATGGCCTCCTTCTGCACTGTAAATTCTATGATAAAAAACTACAAGAGATCACCACGACTGTGATTGCTGATTTACAGGTTTCTAAATATATATAAGTAGCACAGTTGGAACACAACAAGGTTCTTGTTAACACAGGTCTTAAAGATCGGAGTGAACTTGCCCTTAAAATGCCTCCAGGCCTCCTACTTGCCTTCTATTACCAGTTATCAGGAATTGACCAGGGTAGGCAGTAGGATGTTGTCTGTTCTCCCCAGACTGCCACAGTACGATTCTTTATTTTTACTACTTCACCTTCTCACATTGGTAGTCAAGACTCACTGTTTTCTGGGAAGCTCAAGTTGAAACTGGTAATGACTTTGAAAATAGTGATTTCTGAGTGCTCCAGAGGAGGGCATTTTATAACAAACTATTCATGATTGAAAAGAGATTACCAGTCCCAGTATGTTAAACCAACAGTTGTAAGATCCTAGGGTTTAACTACATTCTATAGGCCTAGATATTCAGCAAGATGATGTGAACTTAGTGCAAGGGTGGATCCCATTGCCTAAATGCGAAGGTGCAATGCTTAAATTAGAATGTCCAGTTGATAACAAAAATTAAGTTGAATTTTTAAGGATTTATTTCAACTGCCGTGTTGTTGAGTAATGACTTGGAGAATAATGTTTCAGTCTAATCTAAGTTTATGTTGTTTCTTGCTCTTTTTCCTACACACAATGGTTATAGACCATTCAGTTCATCATGTCTGCTGGCTCTCTGCAAGAGCAATTCTATTGGTCCCACTCCCCTTTGCTGCTTCACACACACTAGAAATAAGCATGATTGGTCAAGGGATTGCAAATATTAATCCTATTAAAATGAGCAATAATAAACCTTTCTTAAAAGAAAAATACTGTGGCTGCTGGAAATCTGAAATAAAAGCAGCAAATGCCTAGCAGCATCTGTGGAGAGAGAAACATGGCCAACATTGAGTTGAACAACTTTAAACTGAGCTTTCGCCTCCACCTTGACTTCCCCCCTTTTGTTTTCTGTTATTCGGTTCCCCTGGCAACTGCCCACCCCCCTCGACATGTCCACTGCCGTGTTGTTCAATTTTGCTCCCAGTGAGCACTGATCTTTGTTCTCCTATTAACACATTCTGCTTTCCTACCTTTACCACTATTAACGCTCTTCAATTCCTAATGGCACTATTAGCCACTTTGTCTTATGTCCATGATATCTTTGTCAATCTCTTCTTACCTCTGACCTTTAACATACTTTCCATCCTGCACCTCTCAGTATATTGGACTCAAAATGTTAACTCTGTTTCTCTCTCCACAGATGCTGCCAGACCTGCTGTGTTTATCCAGCATTTTCTATTTTTATTTAATAAATCTTTGTCTTTACCGTCAAGAAGCTTTGCAATTCTCCTGCGACTTTATAAGAAGCATTTCGATGAGCACTCAAAATGCCATAACATGCAAGGCTATGGACCAAGTGCTGGAAATTGAGATTAGAATAGATAGATGGGCCCTTTCTGTGCTGCTGAACTCTATGACTCCATATCCCAGGCCGCAGCTAAGTGCTTTGGACACATGTGGGGCTGGATTCTCCGATTCTGAGGCAATGTCCCCACGCCGGCGTGAGAACGGTGGCGTTTTACGCCTCAAAAAGTGATGTAAAATGACAACCGATCCTCTGTTTGGCTGGGGACTAGTATGTTGGCAGCGTAAAGCACCTGGCTCTAGCTGCCGCTACAGCCCAGAAAATTGCCGGGTCCGTGGCCGCTCATGCGCAAGGCGGCGGCCTGCAGCGGCCCCGCCGTGCTACATGGTGGCGGCTGCTCGCGGATCCGGCCCGCGAAATAGTACCTCACCTTTGGCCGGCTCGCGTGACCCAGACTGCCGCTCACAGTGCCCCTAACCTCTGATAAAGTCCCCCCTGCCTGCGGATCGGCCCTCCCCCAACTGTGGCGGTGCTGGACTGTGACCGCAGCCGCCATGCCAAGTACACGACAGGATGGGACAATGAGAGACCCATGCCGTCGGGAACTCGGCCGGTCGGGGTCGGAGCATCGCGGGTGCGGGCCTCACGCAATGGAGGGGGCGGAGCATCGCAAAAGCTGCGCCATCCCTGATTCGGTCGGGAACTGTGATTCTATGCCGAACGCGATTTGGGCGTCAACAACCGGAGAATCCAGCCCCTGGTGTTTCCTCTATGACAAAGGAAAGTCAGTAAAAGAGCCAAGACCAAATTACTTCTTGTAGCTTCCGTTTGGAGTAACATAGAGAGAGGTTGAGCTTTCACGTGAGTGGTACGTGGCATGGGATAAAGAGAAATAATTTGCATAAAGGAAGGTACTGGCTTTCAGACAAAGTGAATAAATGTTAATATATGTCAATAATAAATACATTTGTTTAACAAAATGCATCACTTAATCGGTCTGGTATTAAACACATTACTGCATTGTTAACAATGCTTTTCTGAGGATAGCAGAAATGACCAGATGTTTTACCCCTCTGCAGTCCCATATTAAGGAGAATTCCGGATTTGACAAAAACTCGAGCGACGAAGTCTGAACACCTGCTCAGAGTGGATGATCATGATTTCACAATGAGACCTGCGTTTGGTGGTAGGAATTTATTTTATACAATTTTATTGATAATTAAACTTCTAATGCATGCTTTTCTGGAGTGTTGCTCAGTCTTCCAGTTTCTTGACTGAAAGCAAGGATTTTAGTCTTTATAAACAAATCATTTGATCTGGTAACATTTCCAGTATTTCTGGAAAAAAGCACATAAAGCATAAATATGTTTTTAAAATGGTCAATGAAGAATGACAATATTGAGACAAGTACTGCAGAATCACATTATATTCTTGAACAGTTTGTGTAGGAACAATCCATCTTTCATGAGACGTGGACAGCACCGGCAAGGACAGCATTGGTTACCCACCCCTAATTGCCCCTTGAACTGAGTGGCTTGTTGCTAGAGACATTTCCGAGGGTGTGGACTCAAAAGGGGTGGCAGATTTCCTTCCCTAAATGACATTAGTGAACCCATGACCCCACAGCATTAGCCTGGGTCTCCAGATTGCTAGTCCAGTGACATTACCACTACATTATCTCCCCTTGGGACTATATTAGAATTACTTAATAGGGTTCATTATGGGGGATTTTAATCTGCATATAGGTTTGGCAAACCACAACGATCCGTACTGGAGGAATTCCTGGAGAGCATACCAGATGGTTTTAAGGACCAATATGTTGATGAATAAACAGGCCATCCTAGAATGGGTATTGTGTCATGAGACCGGATCATTGGCATTGTGCGGGCAATCCGGTAGCATAGTGGTTAGCACAGTTGCTTCACAGCTCCAGGTTCGATTCCTGGCTAGGTCGTGTCTGTGCGGAGTCTGCATGTTCTCACCGTGTCTGCGTGGGTTTCCTCCGGGTGCTCCGGTTTCCTCCCACAGTCCAAAGATGTGCAGGTTAGATGGATTGGCCATGATAAATTGCCCTTCGTGTCTAAAAGGTTAGTTGGGGTTACTGGGTTACGGGGATAGGATGGAGTTGTGGACTGAAGTAGGGAGCTTTTTCCAAGAGTTGGTGCAGACTCGATGGGCAGAATGGCCTCCTTCTGCACTATAAATTCTATGTTCTACATTCTATGTTCTATCCTTTGGGATGATTTGGATTTGTTTATTTTCACGTGTACGTGAAAAGTACTTTTCTGCGTGCAGCTCAAACAGATCATTTAGTACATGAAAAGAAAAGAAAATACGTAATAGGGCAACACAAGGTACACAATGTAAATACATAGATACTGGCATCGGGTGAAGCATACAGTAGTGTAGTATTAATCAGGTCAGTCCATAAGAGTATCCTTTAGGAGTCTGGTAACAGCAGGGAAGAAGCTATTTTTGAATCTGTTGTGCATGTTCTGTAGCCCCCTGAGTTGGCCACTTCCCGACTTAAAATGGAGAACCGCAAAGGCTGAAATGAAATTCAGCCAACACAGGCAAAGACTAGCAAGTGCAGAAATCATGTTATTTGAAACCTGCAAAGCAACCAGACAGCACTGAAACCAGCAGCCATCTGCATAGTAATGCAGCATGCATCTGCATAGTAATGAGCGATTCCAAGGCACAATGGCAACAGGTAAGGTGAATAAAGCCAAGCCAGACTCCTCGGCGTCAGCAGGAGCCAAGACAAAGGAAGGCCACCAGACACTTGGGGACCGCCCAGCGGTCAGGGAGCCGCTCCAGCATTGGAGAAATCGATCCAAGTGATCGGAAAGTAACCCAATCATTTGGAACCAGGTATGGGGTCCGCCCCGAAGGGTGGGAAGCCCCTGGGGACTATAAAGTAAAGCCCCCAAGTTCAAATCGTCCTTCTTTGGCAGGGTCACTCAGCAACTTGAACCAGCCCTTGACAGTCACCTGCCTCGCTGCCATCAACCAAGTAAGTCTCAAGTCAACGCTCGCTACGAGATAGGCGCTCCTAGCTACAAGTCCGTACCAGCTTTTGAATCCTGCCGACTTAAAATGGAGAACCGCAAAGGCTGACGGGAAATTCAGCCAACACAGGCAAAGACTAGCAAGTGCAGAAATCATGTATATTGAAACCAGCAAAACAACCAGACAGCACTGAAACCAGCGGCCATCTGCATAGTAATGAGCGATTCCAAGGCACAATGGCAACAGGTAAGGTGAATAAAGCCAAGCCAGACTCCTCGGTGCCAGCAGGAGCCAAGACAAAGGAAGGCCAACGGACACTTGGGGACCGCCCAGCGATCAGGGAGCCGCTCCAGCATTGGAGAAATTGATCCAAGTGATTGGAAAGTAGTCCGAAGGGCGGGAAGCCCCTGGGGACTATAAAGTAAAGCCCCCAAGTTCATATCGTCCTTCTTTGGCAGGGTCACTCAGCAACTTGAAACAACCCTTGACAGTGACCTGCCTCGCTGCCATCAACCAAGTAAGTCTCAAGTCAACGCTCGCTACGAGATAGGTGCTCCTAGCTACAAGTCCATACTAGCTTTTGAATCCTGCAGACTCAGGACCTGAACGAAAGGCCATTTGTTCCCCTGACCTGTGGGCCAGTCCAAAGCTAAGTATAGGCCTTTTAGTGGTAGGAATAGCCTAGACAGTAGAGTTTATGCATGAGTAGTGATTTACTGTGTATAATAAATGTGTTTTGATTTGAATCTTACTAATTGGTGTGTTGAGTTATTGATCATTACTTGAACTTGAACCTCGTGGCGGTTTCATAAAGATACCTGGCGATTCTAGAGCAAAGGTTAAGCAAACGGAGCAAATTACGAATTAAGAGCCAACCAAAAGTTAGCAACAGTTCTCAGACTTTTTGTATCTCCTGTCGATGGAAGAAGTTGGAAGAATGAGTAGGCCGGGTGGGAGGGGTCTTTGATTATGCTGCCCGCATTCCCCAGGCAGCGGGAAGTGTAGATAGAGTCAATGGATGGGAGGCAGGTTTGTGTGATGGACTGGACGGTGTTCACGACTCTCTGAAGTTTCTTGGGTCGAGCAGTTGCCATACCAGGCTGTGATGCAGCCAGATAGAATGCCTTCTATGGAGCACCTGTAAAGGTTGGTAAGAGTCAGTGTGGGCATGCCTAATTTCCTTTGTTTCCTGGTAGTGTCGACGTGGGTGGACCGGACAGATTTTTGGTGATGTGCACACCTAGGAATTTGAAACTGTCAACCATCTCCACATGGCGCCAGTGATGCAGACAGGGGTGTGTACAGTACTTTGCTTCCTGAAGTCAATGACCAACTATTTCATTTTGTTGGCATTGAGGGAGAGATTGTTGTTGTTACACCACGATGGTATGAGGCACGAGTTGGCTATGATCAATTGGGAAACGTTACTTAAAGAGATAACGGTGGATAGGCAATGCCAAATATTCAAGGAGCGCATGGGGAACTGCAACAATTATTTATTCCTGTCTGGCCAAAAGTTAAGCACGAAAGGTGGCCAAAACATGGCTTACAAGTGAAATTAGAGATGGTATTCAATCCATAAGACCATAAGTGTTGAAGAATTTATAAGTCAGCACTTCGAGTTTTCGCCAAAGGTCCTTTATTTAACACAAGGTTCGTGAGGGGATTAGAGAGACCACAGTCATTCCAAATGTCCCCGCTTTACAAAGGTAAGGCAAGCAATTTATATAATATATTAAGCAATATCTAGGACAAAAGGCATTCTTTAGATTAGCAAAAAGACAGAAAAGTGAGCAGGCCGGAGTTAGAGTTTAATAATAGGCCTTGAGTTGCTCGCCTAAGAAAAATAATAATTGCCTTCTGTCAGCAAAACAATGTGCAGCTGTATGCTTGTTTACATTGTATGACCGTCTGACTATTTCATACAGAACTTCTTGACTGAAATAAGGCTAAATATCCATCATGCTTTGTCAAGTGCCTATTTCCATGAAATATAGGCAAGCAGCTGGTTAAAATGAATACAGGGTATTGAGGCAACTAATCCGCCAACTAAAGTCCCTTCTACAATTCTCTCCCAACACATTGTTAGTACATTACAGTGACCTCAGCAGCAAAGGGTGTGCTATAATGTACGGGGAATGGACGTATGATAGGCACCTGATTGTTAAGTGGGTGGGACCACGGAGGCAAAGCTGACATACTCGCCCCCATGCCCTGACAACATCCCGAGCAACATTTAAACAGTAACCGTACGACAATCAGGATTTCAACAATGATCATAATCCAAATCACTATCCTCTGTCCTAACGTTCCCAACCACCCAAAGCCAAAGTCCCATCCCCCATCCTCATGCAATCGTGTTACCTCTCTACGAATGTGATCCACCAGGTTATCAATTTTCTCTGAGTTATCAGGGATGTATGTGCAGCAGTCACTGCCAATCAGAGCACAAGTACCTCCCTTTTCAGCTAACAAATCAAGGGCCATCCTATTCTGTAGGGCAACTGCTCTTATAGCAAATATCTCAGTTTCTATCTGGTTAACAGCTTCCGCAGTGTCATTAGTTACCTGCTCAAGGATGTCTCGTAATTCGCGTAGTTCGTATGCATTAGTGGCTATTCCTAATGGTGGTATCATGATTCCCATCATAACACTTTGTGTCGTCCTGTGATGGGGATGGTCCTGCAGTTGCTGGACGTGATGTACATAAGAGATTACATATCCCAAATAGCAGGAGCCTTCCCAATTCTCTGGTAACCATGGGTACCTTATGTCCACAGATAAAATACGTGCCGTTATATGCAGTCAGGTTTCCTTTATTATCAGTCATCATTAGTCTAATCGGGTCCCCTCCCAGGGGCCTCCACTAGTTCGATTTTCAACCGCTGACCAGTCAAAGATGAATAGCCCTTTAACTGTAAGGCGGAGCATAGGGGGTTACCAATTCAAGGTCTGGTCGCACTGACCCATGCCTACTGGGTAGGTCCCATATGTTTTATGTTTCCTAAAGCATATACTACTACCCTTTGGGACTCCAGTATAATTGGGAAGCATCAAACAGGGCGGCTGGCGTGTCACATTAAATCTAGGCTACTACCATCCTTTAAACCTATTCATATCGTATCCAGCTGATCTCCAATCTAACATATCCTGTGTATCTTCCCCATGCCCTGTATTATTCCGTCGCAGGGCCCACTCTGCTATCTCGTTACTGGTGAATGGCCTGGGTCGCACGGGGATGCCCTCCCCCGAGCATCTGGGAATTTGTGTAGAAACCCAACAACTGTATTTATTTACCATCTCTGCGTATGAGTGGGACATGTATATCAAGGTGTTAGTGTTCAGTTTACCCTCTACGTGATGTTGGATTAATATAATATAAAAACATCAACGGCGTCATTCTCTTCATGTCAGCGTTTCGCTAGTACCCTCAAAGTTCCATATGATGTAGTTTACACGAGTTGCGTGGATCCCATCTGACTTTTCTTTTACTTTAACGGCTGTTCGGGTTGTTAGCAGCACTTGGTAGGGTCCATTCCACCTAGGAGAAAAAGAATCTTTGTTTAGTGCTTTCACATATACTTGATCTCCAGGTTTAAAGGGTGTGTATTTTCCTCTTTTGGATGCATCTGAGCCTGTCGCACCTTTTCAGCAGTTTCACACATGGCCTGGAAATATTTTAGTGATGCCTCATCTGCCCATATTAAGGCTACTGCCGCTGGAGTAATTGGGGGTTTAGTTCCAGTTGTCATGGGACGCCCCATTATTGTCTCATACGGGGTTAAGCCTATATTGCGATTTCTCAGGGCATACATTACTATGGGTATGGCATCTGGCCATAGCAGCCCATTATGTTGACACACTTTTGTAACTGCAGTTTTAATTATTCCATTCACTCATTCCACCATTCCTGAGGATTGCGGCTGATAAGGGATATGCAATTTCCAATCAAATCCTACGGCTTCTGTGAGGGCTTTGGTCAATTTGCTAGTGAAATGAGTTACCCTGTCACTGTTAATACCCATCGGTATTCCAAACCTAGGTATTATTTCCTTCAATAGAATATTTACCACTGTTCTAGCATCATCTCTTTTGGTCGGAAAAGCCTCTACCCACCATGAAAACATGTCCACTATCACCAGCATGTATTTGAATCCATTAGCCATCGGCATGTGTACAAATCTATCTGCAAATTTTCAAAAGGCATTTCGGGCTGTGGGAGATGATCAAAGACAGCGGGTGTTTTGCCCCGATTATTCCTCTGACAAATCATACATGTGCGGGCTACTTTTTCAATTGTTACCGTAATACCTGGAGCTTACCATTGTTGACATATGGCATGTGTCATCCCTCCTTTGCCCACATGAGCCTGCCCATGGGCAAGGCGGAATAGTGGCAACAACAGACATCTGGGGCATACTGCGCGGGTATCGGGGTGGATCCAGATCTGATGGCTGTCTTGGTAGCAACTGGCTTTGAGCCAAGAGCGATGCTCCTGTGGGAGGCTTGCTCCTGTGCCTGTTTTAACTTTGGTTCTGTTATGGTGGATGGAAGTTTTACTACAGCAGCTTGCAGTTGTGGCTGCTGTTTGAGAGCCACTTCTTTTGCTATTTTATCAGCAAATCTATTACCACTGGAGACTTCATCGTCTGCAGCAGTATGCGCTTCACACTTTAAAACGGCTATCTTGCTGGGCAGCTGAACAGCATCTAGTAAATTTAAAACCAATTTAGCATGTTTAATAGGTTGGCCGGAGGAACTTCTGAATCCCCTGTTTTCCCATAATTGGCCAAAATCATGTCCTACCCCAAAGTGGATCGGGAATCAGTATAAATATTGACTGTTTTATTTTTAGCTAGAATACATGCATTAGTAAGGGCAAACTATTCGGCTGCTTGAGCAGACATTCCCGAAGGCAGAGCAAAAGCTTCCACTACCTTGAATGGAGTTACTATTGCATAGCCGGCCAGGAGGGTCATATCATTTGGTCGGTTTGCTGACCCATTGGTGAAGAAGATGATGTCTGGATTTTCGAGTGGGTGACTCAATAAATCAGGGCGAGGGGTTGTGGTGGCTTCAACCAATTGTACACAATCATGATGAAACAAATGTTCTTCTTCCGAGGGCGCGTGTAAGAGCGTAGCAGGGTTGATAGCTGGTGCTCGCTTGTAGGTAAAGTTAGTCTTAGAGAGAAGGATTACCTCTTACCCAGTGCGTCGAGCCGCAGTAAAATGCTGCGGTGCAGATGAATTAAGCAGCAGCAAAACAGAGTGAGGAACCAATACTGTACACGGGTGGTCGAGTACAAGGGGTACTGGTTTTTCTACTATGGCGGCCGTGGCTGCTACTGCTCTTAAGCAACTTGGCATACCCCACTGCACATAGGGCGACTGAATAATAGGCAAGGGGTCTTTTCCCTCCTCAATGCTCTTGCACCAGGACCCCTGTTGCAAATCACCCTGCTTCATTCACATAAAGAGTAAAGGGCTTGTTGAAATTAGGAAGTCCCAAGGCAGGGGCACTAATCATGGCTTGTTTCAAGTTACAAAATGCTTTCTCTCTCTCTGGGATCCAGGTAACAACCTGTTCTCTTCAGCACCCCTTGCTGTAATAGTGCATTGATCACTCCCTCTATCCCTTTTTCTGCTTCCAGTGCCAACCAGTATAGTTTTAAGCAGGACAGGGCAACGTTCTTCTGTAACTGCACCCTATGCGCTGGGGCAGAATGTACTTTTCCAACATGATTTTTATGTTGGGCCCATAGATGTGCCAGTACCTGAGCCAGGATTGAAGGGAGTAAATGATGGCTCTCTCGGGGAGGTTGTTGTCTTTCAAATAGCAGGCCATTGCTCCTCTTTCCAGGTCACTCTGTCCTCCTGTTTGCCATAAAATTCTATCAGGCAATATTGTCCATCCAGTTCAATATAAATCCCATGTATTACTTTTTTCCTTTGGCCTCTTTGATCACTTCTCCTATTTGCTTTGCCTTAGCGGGATGTCTTACGGCCAATGTTAAATGGGGTTCTGAAGTTAAACCCATTCGAAAAAGGTCCCTCTGACTATGGGTCAACTGTACTAACATTCCTAATCCCACAAAGGCAAAGCAAATAGGAGAACTGATCAAAGAGGCCAAAGGAATAAAGAAATACATGGGATTTATATTTAAATGGACGGACAAAATTGCCTGATAGAATTTTATAGCAAACAGGAGGGCAAAGTGACCTGGAAAGAGGAGCAATGGCCCGCTACATTTGAAAGACAACAACCTCCACGAGAGAGCCATCATTTACTCCCTTCAATCCTGGCCCAGGTACTGGCACATCTATGGACACACCTAATCCCACAACACCGAAAAATAAAAAGGAGTGATATGCAATGAGGTCTGCTTTCCTAAGTGACTTTGCGTTTGTAAATTGTATGCCTGCTCATCCTCACAAGCATACCAAGCCGTGCAATGGGTCACTATATTCTCTCATCTGGGCTCTATCAGGTGTTTTAATAGTTGTGCCCAAGGGTCATTAACCTTTTGTAAGACTTCCGGCAGTTTAAATTTTTTAAACAGTGGTACTGTAAGGGTTAACGTTCAGCTGCCAGCATACAACAATTGGCAAAGAAAAATATACGTCTCGAAGAATAGCTAATGCCTATAAAATCAATCATTGGAAATTTACTTAAATGTGTGGTATTTATAGCCTCCTCCCAGGGCACGTTTTGCTGCTTCTAAAATACTCTTATGGTGCACCTTGGCCAGCTTTGAAGGATGGGATTGCAGTCCCACACGGCATAAATAGGGGCTGGGTTCCCAATAATGATTTGAATGAAGGAAATAAGTCCCTCGAACACTGGTTAGCAAATAGAGGGAAAGAGGCTATTATGCAAGGGCCAAGAAGCATTTAACCCCCAGGAAGGATGTACCCCACCTAACAACATACAACACAGACACAGAGTGATCGGGCGCAGAAGTTATTAAATTTTGCAGCTGGTGAGTACGTATTTGAGACGGTTCTATAAACATTCCATTATCAATGCAATGTATTACCGCTCCTAATTTGCAGAGTGTCTGTCTGCCCAATAGGGTCGTTAGGTTGGGTACATTCTTCCTGGGGGTTAAATGCTTCTTGGCCCCTTGCATGATAGCCTCTTTCCCTCTAATTGCTAACCAGTGTTCGAGGGACTCATTTCCTTCATTCAAATGATTATCATTATTGGGAACCCAGCCCCCATTTATGCCAGGTGGGACTGCAATCCCATCCTTCAAAGCTGACCAAGATGCACCATAAGAGTATTTTAGAAGCAGCAAAACATCCCCTGGGAGGGGGCTATAAATACCACACATTTAAGTAAATTTCCAATTATTGATTTTATAGATATTAGCTATTCTTAGAGACATATATTTTTCTTTGCCAATTCAGAAAAGGTCAATTGTCTGCTGAAATGGTTAATGTTTCCTGCAGAACCTAAGGGGGCGGAGAACTTGGAATGATGCCATTTACGTCTTTTCAAGTAATCTAAAAAACGATTCATATTCAATTACTTTTATTCGTAAATGGATTTTCTTTCTTTTAAACTGATTTTAATTTCCAATGTTTCAGTGCATTCGAGAAATCTCAACAAAAATCACTTAAGTTATAAGCTCGGACTCACAATGATAGACAATAAAAAATACAATCCACTTAGCACTTCATGCTTTGACTAAAATTAATTGGTTAAACAAAACACAGATTCTTACAGCTCACAAATATCACAGTTAACCGTTAGCCTTATCTCACGGCTTCAGACAAATCTGAATTCCCTTTAGATAGGAACCCATCTGTTACGCTTTTACCTTAATCTTCTATTTAATCTTACTCCCCTGGTTTTCTGTTTCGAGAGGGGGTCAGCTTCATTAGATTCCTATGCGGGACATATAGGTTTTCCTACCTCATTCCGTTCCTTTACGATTGTTTCTTTTCATTTTCTTACTCATTTTGATTCCCTTATCTGTCTTCTTTAAGGAGTTCACCTTCTTTCTCGCTCCGGATGTCTTTGCCGAGGCTTCGGGTCGACGTGTGAGGGGGCGTCGAGTTTATTGCTCATCATTCCTTCTGAAAAATACTTTAGAGCATATACATATAACAATGACCGCGGAAATCATTTACAAATACTACAGGGAGCGCATAAAGGTGTTTGTCCTTTTGCGAATCTCGAAGCCTGTTGATTGTTCAGTTATTTTTTGGTCTCTAAGGCACCTTTGTTCTTCTCACGCAGCTATCATTAATTTATTAAGTTAGATAACTCTCCAAGCATGAGCCACGGGCCAGTAATTAAGGCTGCCGGGCGGCAGATCCCCCTTTCAGCTGGGGTCGCGCTATGGCTCTCTCCCTTTCAGCTGAGAGAGTCCTGTTTAGAGTTTCGTTTCGGGGTTCACTTCCCGTTAAATTAGGGAAACTGCACGACTACGCCAATTTGTTGAAGAAATTATAAGTCAGCACTTGGAGTTTTTGCCAAAGGTCCTTTATTTAACACAAAGTTCGTGGGGGGATTAGAGAGACCATAGTCACTTCAAATGTCCCCGCTTTACAAAGGTAAGGCAAGCAATTTATATGATACAGTAAGCAATATCTAGGACAAAAGACATTCTTTAGATTAGCAAAAAGACAGAAAAGCGAGCAGGCCAGAGTTAGAGTTTAATAACAGGCCTTGAGTTCCTCCCTAAGAAAAATAATAATTGTATGCTGTATGCTTGTTTACATCATAGAATTTACAGTGCAGAAGGAGGCCATTCGTCCCATCGAGTCGCACCGACTCTTGGAAAGAGCACCCTACCCAAGGTCAACACCTCCACCCTATCCCCATAACCTAGTAACCCCACCCAACACGAAGGGCAAATTTGGACAATAAGGGCAATTTATCATGGCCAATCCACCTAACCTGCACATCTTTGGACTGTGGGAGGAAACCGGAGCACCCGGAGGAAAGCCACGCACACACGGGGAGGATGTGCAGACTCCGCACAGACAGTGACCCAAGCCGGAATCGAACCTGGGACCCTGGAGCTGTGAAGCAATTGTGCTATCCACAATGCTACCGAGCTGCCCCAACATTGTATGATCTTCTGAATTTCATACAGAACTTCTTGACTGAAATAAGGCTAAATATCCATCATGCTTTGCCACGTGCCTATTTCCATGAAATATAGGCAAGCAGCTGGTTAAAATGAATACTGGGTATTAAGGCAACTAATCCGCCAACTGAAGCCCCTTCTACAGTAAGACATAGGAGCAGAATTAGGCCACTTGGCCCATCGAGTCTGCTGCGCCATTCAATCATGGCTGATATTTTCTCATCCCCATTCTCCTGCCTTCTCCCCATAACCCTTGATCCCCTGATTAATCATGAACCTATCTAGCTCTGTCTTAAAGACACTCAGTGAATTGGCCTCCACAGCCTCTGTGGCAAAGTTCCACCTTCTGGCTGAAGAAATTCCTCCTCACCTCTGTTTTAAAGGATTGTCCCTTTAGTCTGAGATGGTGTCCTCTGCTTCTAGTTTTTCCTACAACTGGAAACATCCTCTCCACGTCCACTCTATCCAGGCCTCGCAGTATCTTGTAAGTTTCAATAAGATCCCCTCCTTTCCTTCTAAACTCCAACGAGTACAGACCCAGAATACTCAAACGTTCCTCATACGATAAGTTCTTCATTCCAGGGGTCATTATTGTGAACCTCCTCTGGACCCTTTCCAAGGCCAGCACATCCTTCCTTCGATACGGGGCCCAAAACTGCTCACAATACTCTAAATGGGGTCTGACCAGAGCCTTATACAGCCTCAGAAGTACATCCCTGGTCTTGCATTCTAGCCCTCTTGACATGAATGCTAACATTGCATTTGCCTTCTTAACTGCCGACTGAACCTGCACATTAACCTTAAGAGAATTGTGAACAAGGACTCCTTTTGGAACAGACCGACAAACTGCCCCCAAGTACCCAGGAAGCTTTCCTCTGACCCTCGGGTGGTGTACTTAATCTCCTCCAGGTGGGGAAATTCCGAGAGGTCAGCGAGCCAGTCTGCAGCTTTGGGTGGTGCTGCCGATCGCCAGCCGAGCAGGATTCTCCGGCATGCGATTAGGGAAGCGAAAACAAGGGCGTTGGCCCCCTTCCCCATGTGTAACTCTGGCTGCTCCGATACCCCGAAGATTGCCATTGTTGGGCATGGCTTCACCCTCACCCCCACAACCTTGGACATTGCCTCAGAGAAGGCTGTCCAGAACCCAGCAAGCTTGGGGCAAGCCCAAAACATGGGTGTGGTTGGCCGGGCCCCTCTGGCACCGTTCACATTTGTCCTCCACCTCCGGGAAGAACCTGCTCATTCAGGTTCTGGTCAGGTGCACTCTGTGCACCACTTTGAGCTGCATTAGGCTTAGCCTTGCGCAGGAGGAGGTGGAGCTCACCCTGCTCAGGGCTTCGCTCCAGAGTCCCCATCCTACCTCTGTCCCCAGTTCGTCCTCCCATTTTTGTCTGATCTCGTCCAGTGGAGTCCGGGCTCTGTCCAGTAGCTGTCCGTATATTTTCCCACATAGCCCCCCCTTCTCGCTGCTTGTGCCTATCAGGTCCTCTAGTAGTGTGCTTTCTGGGGCCCTTGGGTACCCCACTGTCTCTTTGCGGAGGAAGTGTTTTATTTGGAGGTGTCTCATTTCCTGTCCTTTTGCTGGCCTCCACTTCCTCGTCAGTTCGTCTAGTGTCGCCAATCTGTGCCCTACGTAGAAGTCCCCGACCGTCAATGTGCCCCCGTCCCGCCTCCATCTTTTGAAGTTGGTATCTAGCATGGCAGGGGGTAATCTGTGATTGCCGCAGATGTGGGCCATGGGAGACATTTTAGTTATCCCAAAGTGTTGTCTGAGCTGGGCCCATGTTCTCAGCGTGGCTGCTACCACTGGGCTTGTTGTGTATCTTGTTGAGGGGGATGGGAGTGCTTCTGTAGCCAGGGCCCGGAGGGTCGTTCCTTTACAGGACGCCTCCTCCATTTGTACCCAATCTGTGTCAGGTTCTTGTACCCATCCCCTCACTCTTTCTGCCGTTGCTGCCCAGTGGTAGTATTGTAGGTTTGGTAAGGCCAAGCCCCCTTTGATTTTCCTTCTTTGCAGTGTCAGTTTTGGGATTCTCGGGTTCTTACCCCCCCCCACACAAACGCCATGATTAGACTGTCTACGTTTTGGTAAAAGGCCTTGGGGATTGTCATGATATTCAAACATACATCATAACACATACACAATGATAGACAGAGCAACGGACCAATCAGCACACACAACACGACAGCCAATCACAGACAAGAGCAGACACAGTATAACACAAGAAACACGACACTTCCTAGGCAGTCCATCTGGAGACGGCACAGGGCCAGGACCTCAAAGCAAGACACTCACACTGTCACAACGTGCTGAGTGCCAAGTCTGATGTATAAATAGTTTAATGGAATAAAACTGCGTTGTACCAATCGCAACCGTGTTGGTTCATCTGTACCTCAGAGCACCCAACACTTCATGATACCAGGAGTGAATCGATACCTACCGGCAAATCTGCCACCCTGAGCCATGGACACCCTCAACAAACCGCAGCCGTTGTAAGTCGCTGGGAACCTGGCCACAAATTGGACGCTCTTCAAGCAGCGCTTCGAACTCTTCATGCAAGCCAATGAAAACAGGGCGCCTCGGACGAAACAAAGATTGCCATGCTCCTCACTACCGCAGGTCAGCACGCCATCCATGTATACAGCTCCTTGATGTTCGCAGAAGGCGAGAACAAAGCTAAGTATGATACGGTCCTCCTCAAGCTCGACAAGCACTTCAATGTTGAAGTCAACGAGAGCTTTGAGAGGTATGTCTTTCAGCAGCGCCTGCAAGGTAAGGATGAGCTCTTTCAGTCCTTCTTGACGCACCTCCGCATACTCGCGCAGTCCTGCGGTTACGGCACCACCTCAGAGTCCATGATCCGGGACCAGATCGTTTTTGGCGTTGCCTCCGGTGGCCTACGCCAGCAGCTTCTAAAAATAAAAGGCCTGACCTTAGCATCTGCAGTTGAAGCCTGTGTCCTGCATGAGAATGCGACTAGCCGCTATGCCCAATTTCAGGCGACCGAATCAGCACGGAGGGGGTCCCACGCGCCCGAATCGGCAAGCCAGGCCACCCACGAGGCCGAACGCGTCCAGGCAATCGAGTTTCTCCCGGCCCGCGGCCCGGACGAGGGCGGCCATTTCGCGCGCTTTTCAAGGCCTCCCGCGTTTGCGCGCGCCAAAACCTACGGCAACACTGAGGGACGTGCTGCGCAGGCGCGCGCGACGCAAGACCGAACTGCGCATGCGCAGTGGCGTAACGAACTCCATGGCGTCACGAAGTGCGGCAACTGTGGAGCTGCACATTTAAATGGGCAGTGTCCTTCAA
Organism: Scyliorhinus torazame; assembly: GCF_047496885.1. Lineage (NCBI taxonomy): Eukaryota > Metazoa > Chordata > Chondrichthyes > Carcharhiniformes > Scyliorhinidae > Scyliorhinus > Scyliorhinus torazame. The sequence continues at coordinate 267,563,002 of NC_092710.1, forward strand.
AAACCCGACAATGCCTACGCTGTGGCAAGATGGGCCACTACGCTGCCTACTGTCGAGCAGCTCAACCTGTTGATCTTCCACATCTCCGACAACCCCGCAGGAACGTGCGGACCATTCAGCCTCCACATCACGACATCCAAACCGATGACACAGATGACACGACGCCTTCCGGGTTGCGGTCATTGATGGGAACCAGGTCAACACAATCAATCCGGGCGATGAATGGTGTGCCACCCTGACAGTCAACCGATCGCCGATCACTTTCCGCCTGGACACTGGCGCCTCCGCCAACCTCATAGCATGGTCAGCCTTCTACGCCATGAAGGTCAGACCACCAATCCGGCCATCCCGTTGCAAAATGGTCGACTACAACGGGAACGTTATCCCGGCCATGGGATCCTGCCAGCTCCAGGTGACACACAACACACACACGGCCACACTCTCGTTCGAGATAGTCGGCTCATCGAAGGACTCCCTGCTGGACGCACAGGCATGCAAGGCTCTCCACTTTGTGCAACTCTCTCTCTCCAGACGGCACGTCTGACTTCCCGGATGCGGAATCAACGCACAGCTCCAATCGCTCCTCGCCTACAACCAGGAGGCATTCGAGGGCATGGGAACACTGCCATACACCTACCGAATTCGCCTCAAACCGGACGCCATCCTTGTCATTCACGCATCTCGCAGGGTTCCTACGCCACTTAAAGACCGCCTCAAGCAGCAGCTGCAGGATCTCCAGGACCAAGGGGTCCTATCCAGGGTCACGGAGCCCACGCCATGGATCAGCTCCATGGTGTGTGTCAAGAAGCCCTCCGGCGAGCTCCGGATATGTATTGACCCCAAAGACCTCAATAATAATATTATGAGGGAACATTATCCCATACCCAAATGGGAGGAGATCACCAGTGAATTGGCCCAGGCGAAGATATTCACGAAACTGGATGCTTCTGAGGGGATTTGGCAGATCCAACTGGACCCGCCCAGCCGAAAGCTATGCACCTTCAACACCCCTTTCGGCAGGTTCTGCTACAACCGGATGCCATTTGGCATCATCTCGGCATCCGAGGTCTTCCATAGAATCATGGAGCAGATGATGGAAGGCATCGAAGGGGTGCACGTATATGTGGACGATGTCATCATCTGGTCCACCACACCGCAGGAGCACATATATCGTCTCCAACGCGTTTTGCCCGCATACGGGAAAACGGCCTGCGCCTCAACCGAGCCAAGTGCTCCTTTGGCCAGACCGAGTTGAAGTTCCTGGGGGACCATATCTCCCGGTCAGGGGTCCGTCCGGATGCAGACAAGGTGAGCGCCATCACAGCCATGCCGCAGCCGGCCGACAAGAAAGCAGTGCTACGCTTCCTTGGCATGGTCAACTTCCTGGGGAAGTTCACTCCCAACCTTGCCTCCCACACGACGACTCTGCGCCACCTCGTCAGAAAATCCACAGAGTTCCAGTGGCTACACACACACCAGCAGGAATGGGAGGAGCTCAAACGCAAACTCACCACGGCGCCAGTGTTGGCGTTCTTCGACACGTCTCGTGCCACCAAAATCTCAACTGATGCCAGCCAATCCGGCATTGGAGCAGTGCTCCTGCAGCGGGATGACACGGCATCATGGGCCCCAGTTGCCTATGCATCGCGGGCCATGACCCCCACAGAGCAGCGCTACGTGCAGATCGAAAAAGAGTGCCTGGGCTTGCTAACCGGTTTAGACAAGTTCCACGATTACGTCTATGGTCTTCCCCGGTTCACTGTTGAAACTGACCACCGCCCCCTGGTCAGCATAATAAACAAGGACCTGAACGAGATGACCCCTTGCCTCCAGCGCATCCTACTTAAACTCAGGAGGTACGACTTCCAACTGGTCTACACTCCAGGGAAGGACCTCATCATGACGGATGCCCTATCCAGAGCAGTGAGCACGCCGCCAGATGCGGAGGGGTTTGTATGTCAGGTCGAGGCACAGGTGGCTTTCACAGCGGCAAATCTGCCGGCTGACGACTCCAGTCTGCCCCGTATTCGCCGGGAGACTGCGGTTGACCCCCTTCTACAGCGTGTGATGCACCACATGACGGGAGGATGGCTCAAAGGGCAGTGCCCGCAGTTCTACAATGTACGAGACGACCTAGCCATCATTGATGGTGTCCTTCTGAAGCTGGACCGGATTGTGATTCCGCACAGCATGCGCCAGCTGGTTCTCGACCAACTACACAAATGCCACTTGGGGGTCGAGAAGTGCAGACGGAGGGCCCGAGGGGCGGTATACTGGCCGGGCATCAGTGACGATATTGCCAACATGGTGCTCAACTGTACAACCTGCCAAAGGTTTCAGCCGGCGCAACCTCCTGAGACGCTTCAGCCCCATGAGCTGGTGACGACCCCCTGGGCGAAGGTGGGTGTCGACCTGTTTCACGTGCTCGGCAGGGACTATGTCATCATAGTTGATTACTTCTCAAACTACCCTGAAGTCATACGCCTGCACGATTTGATGTCATCTGCTGTCATAAGGGCCTGCAAAGACACCTTTGCTCGCCACGGCATTCCAATGACTGTCATGTCGGACAATGGGCCCTGTTTTGCCAGCCAGGAATGGTCGTCCTTTGCTGCTTCGTATGGCTTCACACACGTGACGTCCAGCCCTCTGCATCCCCAGTCTAATGGAAAGGCGGAGAAGGGCGTTCACATTGCCAAGCGGCTCCTCTGCAAGGCTGCAGCTGCCGCGTCGGACTTCTGCCTCGCCCTGCTGGCCTATCGCTCGGCCCCACTAGCCACTGGTCTCTCACCAGCACAGCTGCTGATGGGTCACGCCCTCCGAACCACTGTGCCTTCCATCCTGGCACCAACAATAGACCATGCTCCGGTGCTGCATAGGATGCAACTGCAGCGCGGTCACCAGAAGAGATCGTACGACAAACGGGCAACTGATCTTCCCTCCCTGGCCCCTGGAGATAACGTCTGCATCCACCCACCAGACGGTGGCTGGTCAGCACCTGCCGAAGTCCTCCGACGCGTGGCTCCCTGCTCGTTCCTGGTACGCATGCCGGATGGATCCGTGCGTAGGCACAATCGCCGAGCCCTTCGCTTACTTCCACGCTTGCAACAGGACCCTACACAGACGCCGTGTCCTCCACTGGTTCCTGATAGCGACTTCGTGGAGCTGCCGTATACCATGCCCCTTCTGTCGCCGCCCGTGGCCAGACTCGCACCTCAGCCGGTGGTTCTCGACCCACCCTTGAGGCGGTCAACCCAAATTCGTCGCCCACCTACTAGACTGGACTTATGAGACTGTTCACACGTCAAACTTTTGCAACCACTGTTTTATAACATGTCTCTGTTTTATCGTTACAGGCATTCGTTTGATCGTTCCAAATTTCCACGTTATTCTTCTTTTTGTTATGGTACAACCTCGTTAGCATGTCACACCTGACATTGCCCCTTGTATATAGTTAAGCCCCATGTACATGATGTAAATATTACGCACACACACACCTTTAGCTGCACTCAGGACACATTTATATTTATAACCACGTAGGCACATAATCTTGTAAAAAAGGGGGGATGTCATGATATTCAAACATACATCATAACACATACATAATGATAGACAGAGCAACGGACCAATTAGCACACATAACACGACAGCCAATCACAGACAAGAGCAGACACAGTATAAAACAAGAAACATGACACTTCCTAGGCAGTCCATCTGGAGACGGCACAGGGCCAGGACCTCAAAGCAAGACACTCACACAGACACAACGTGCTGAGTACCAAGTCTGATGTATAAATATTTTAATGGAATGAATCGGAAGCGTGTTGGTTCGTCTGTACCTCAGAGCACCCAACACTTCAGGGATGAAGATCGGAATGGATCTAAACAGGAAGAGGAACCTTGGCAGTACGTTCGTCTTGATCGTCTGCACTCTCCCCGCCAGGGAGAGTGGGAGTGAGCCCCACCTTTGAAGGTCTCTTCTTACTTCCTCCACCAGGCTGGTCAGGTTCCACTTGTGGATCTGTGTCCAGTCTCTGGCTATCTGGATCCCCAGGTAGCGGAATCTGTTCTGGGCTGTTTTGAACGGGAGCCCCTCCAAATCTCTCCCTCCCCCGTTTGGGTTCACTGGGAATGCCTCGCTTTTGCCCTGGTTAAGTTTGTAGCCCGAGAAGGTTCCAAACTCTTTCAGCATTTGCAGTATTGCCTTCAGTCCCTCCTGTGACTTCGAGATATAGAGGAGCAGATCATCTGCATAGAGTGAGACTCTGTGCTCTCTGTCTCCTCTCCGGATTCCCTTCCAGCTTTTCGCGTCCCGCAGGGCTATTGCCAGGGGTTCGATGGCTAGCGCGAACAAGAGTGGGGATAGGGGGCAGCCCTGTCTTGTTCCGCTCTGCATCTGGAAGTATTTAGAGCTGGTGGTGTTAGTTCGGATGCTCGCTTTGGGAGCGTTGTACAAGAGCTTCACCCAGGTGGTGAACCCCACTCCTAGCCCAAACCGTTCCAGTACCTCGAGGAGATATTTCCATTCGACTCTATCGAAGGCCTTTTCTGCGTCCAGGGACACGATCACCTCTGGTGTTCTCTCCCCAGATGGTGTCATTATTACGTTCTGCAGCCGCCTGATGTTCGCTGTGAGCTGCCTACCCTTGACAAAGCCCGTTTGGTCCTCTGCGACCACCTCTGGTACACAGCCCTCCAGCCTTTTGGCCAGGACCTTTGCGAGTATTTTCGCATCCACGTTCAGCAGCGAAATGGGTCTCTATGATCCGCATTCCGTCAGGTCTTTATCTTTTTTGGGTATCAGTGAAATTGTGGCCTGCGCTAGCGTTGGGGGCAGGGTACCGCTTGCCAGTGAGCCCGTGAACATGTCCCTTAGGTGTGGGGCCAGGACTGGTGCAAATTTTTTGTAGAACCTTCCCCGCCTGCATGGAGCTGATGCTCTCCATGATTTCTCCCAGGTCTATTGGTGCTTCCAGCTCCGCCTGTCTGTCTTCCCCCACAACTGGTAGTTCCAGTGCGTCTAGGAACAGTTTCATCCCCGCGTCCCCGTTGGGGGGTTCGGAGGTGTACAGTCTCCGGTAGAAGGTCTCAAATGCTCGATTGACCTCCTTTGGTTCTGTTACCAGTCTGCCTCTGCTATCCTTAACCTGCGCTATTTCCCTTGTGGCTGCCTGCTTTCTCAGCTGGTGAGCCAATAGGTGGCCAGCCTTGTCTCCCTGTTCGTAGAAGGTCCCCCGTATCTGACGGAGTTGGTACACTGCTTTCCCAGTGGATAGCAGGTTAAAGTCCATTTGCAGCTCTTTCCTCTCCGCCAGCAGCTCCCTGGTCGGGGCCTCGGAGTATTTTGTGTCGACTTCCAGAATGGAGTCCACCAGTTGTTGCCTGGCCATCCTCTTTTCCCTATATCTGCTTGCCTTGTAGGCTATGATCTCTCCTCTAATCACGGCCTTCAGTGCCTCCCAGAACGTGGAGCGTGAGACCTCCCCGTTTTGGTTGTTACTCACGTAGTCGCCTATGGCCCGTGATGTTTTCTGACAGAAGGCCTTGTCGGCCAGGAGGCCCATGTCCAGCCTCCATGTGGGGCGCTGGGCACGGCCTGTCTCCAACCTCACATCCATATGGTGTGGAGCGTGGTCAGAGATAACGATCGTGGAGTACTCCGTTCCCGTGATCCCTGGAAGCACCGATTTCCCCACTGCAAAGAAGTCGATACGGGTGTATACCTTGTGTACTTGTGAGAAGTATGAAAATTCCTTCTCTCCCGGGTGCAGGAACCTCCATGGGTCCACCGCCCCCATCTGCTCCATAAATGCTCCTAGTTCCCTAGCCATGCCCGTCTTTTTCCCTGCTCTGGGGTTTGATCGGTCAGTCAGTGAGTCTGTACACAGTTGAAGTCACCCCCCATGATCAGTCGGTGTGTGTCAAGGTCGGGGATTTCTGCCATGGTCTTCTTTATGAATTCTGTGTCGTCCCAGTTGGGAGCGTACACATTTGCCAGTACGACCGGTGCCCCTTCCATGACACTGCTGAACATGATGTACCGTCCCCTTGGGTCCTTAACTGTCTTGGTTTCCGTAAACCTCGTCCTCTTGACGCAATGTCAGTTAGAGGGGTGCAGTGCTCTGAATGTGAGATGTGGCAGGTCCTGGAGGCTTCCAGCGTCCCGGATGGCTTCATCTGCAGAAAGTGCACCCAACTGGAGCTCCTCACAGACCGCATTGTTCGGTTGGAGCAGCAATTGGATGCACTTAGGAGCATGCAGGTGGCGGAAAGCGTCATAGATCGCAGTTATGTAAATGTGGTCACACCCAAGGTGCAGGCAGAGAAATGGGTGACCACCAGAAAGGGCAGGCAGTCAGTGCAGGAATCCCTTGTGGTTGTCCCCCTCTCGAACAGGTATACCCCTTTGGATACTGTCGGGGGGGATAGCCTATCAGGGGAAAACAGCAGCAGCCAGAGCAGTGGCACCATGGCTGGCTCTGATGTTCAGAAGGGAGGGTCAAAGCGCAGAAGAGTAATAGTAATAGGGGACTCTATAGTCAGGGGCACAGATAGGCGCTTCTGTGGACGTGAAAGAGACTCCAGGATGATATGTTGCCTCCCTGGTGCCAGGGTCCAGGATGTCTCCGAACGGGTAGAGGGCATCCTGAAGGGGGAGGGCAAACAGGCAGAGGTCGTTGTACATATTGGTACTAACGACATAGGCAGGAAGGGGCATGAGGTCCTGCAGCAGGAGTTCAGGGAGCTAGGCAGAAAGTTAAAAGACAGGACCTCGAGGGTTGTAATCTCGGGATTACTCCCTGTGCCACGTGCCAGTGAGGCTAGAAATAGGAAGATAGAGCAGATAAACACGTGGCTAAACAGCTGGTGTAGGAGGGAGGGTTTCCGTTATCTGGCCCACTGGGAGCTCTTCCGGGGCAGGTGTGACCTGTGTAAGAAGGACGGGTTGCATCTAAACCGGAGAGGCATAAATATCCTGGCCGCGAGGTTTGCTAGTGTCACACGGGAGGGTTTAAACTAGTATGGCAGGGGGGTGGGCACGGGAGCAATAGGTCAGAAGGTGAGAGCATTGAGGGAGAACTAGGCAATAGGGACAGTGTGGCTCTGAGGCAGAGCAAACAGGGAGAAGTTGCTGAACACAGCGGGTCTGGTGGCCTGAAGTGCATATGTTTTAATGCAAGAAGTATTACGGGTAAGGCAGATGAACTTAGAGCTTGGATTAGTACTTGGAACTATGATGTTGTTGCCATTACAGAGACCTGGTTGAGGGAAGGGCACGATTGGCAGCTAAATGTTCCAGGATTTGGATGTTTCAGGCGGGATAGAGGGGGATGTAAAAGGGGAGGCGGAGTTGCGCTACTGGTTCGGGAGAATATCACAGCTGTACTGCGGGAGGACACCTCAGAGGGCAGTGAGGCTATATGGGCAGAGATCAGGAATAAGAAGGGTGCAGTCACAATGTTGGGGGTTTACTACAGGCCTCCCAACAGCCAGCGGGAGATAGAGGAGCAGATAGGTAGACAGATTTTGGAAAAGAGCAAAAACAACAGGGTTGTGGTGATGGGAGACTTCAACTTCCCTAATATTGACTGGGACTCACTTAGTGCCAGGGGCTTAGATGGGGCGGAGTTTGTAAGGAGCATCCAGGAGGGCTTCTTAAAACAATATGTAGACAGTCCAACTAGGGAAGGGGCGGTACTGGACCTGGTATTGGGGAATGAGCCCGGCCAGGTGGTAGATGTTTCAGTAGGGGAGCATTTCGGTAACAGTGACCACAATTCAGTAAGTTTTAAAGTACTGGCGGACAAGGATAAGAGTGGTCCTAGGATAAATGTGCTAAATTGGGGGAAGGCTAATTATAACAATATTAGGCGGGAACTGAAGAACATAGATTGGGGGCGGATGTTTGAGGGCAAATCAACATCTGACATGTGGGAGGCTTTCAAGTGGCAGTTGAAAGGAATTCAGGACCGGCATGTTCCTGTGAGGAAGAAGGATAAATACGGCAATTTTCGGGAACCTTGGATGACGAGAGATATTGTAGGCCTCGTCAAAAAGAAAAAGGAGGCATTTGTCAGGGCTAAAAGGCTGGGAACAGACGAAGCCTGCGTGGAATATAAGGAAAGGAGGAAGGAACTTAAGCAAGGAGTCAGGAGGGCTAGAAGGGGTCACGAAAAGTCATTGGCAAATAGGGTTAAGGAAAATCCCAAGGCTTTTTACACGTACATAAAAAGCAAGAGGGTAGCCAGGGAAAGGGTTGGCCCACTGAAGGATAGGCAAGGGAATCTATGTGTGGAGCCAGAGGAAATGGGCGAGATACTAAATGAATACTTTGCATCAGTATTCACCAAAGAGAAGAAATTGGTAGATGTTGAGTCTGGAGAAGGGTGTGTAGATAGCCTGGGTCACATTGAGATCCAAAAAGACGAGGTGTTGGGTGTCTTAAAAAATATTAAGGTAGATAAGTCCCCAGGGCCTGATGGGATCTACCCCAGAATACTGAAGGAGGCTGGAGAGGAAATTGCTGAGGCTTTGACAGAAATCTTTGGATCCTCGCTGTCTTCAGGGGATGTCCCGGAGGACTGGAGAATAGCCAATGTTGTTCCTCTGTTTAAGAAGGGTAGCAAGGATAATCCCGGGAACTACAGGCCGGTGAGCCTTACTTCAGTGGTAGGGAAATTACTGGAGAGAATTCTTCGAGACAGGATCTACTCCCATTTGGAAGCAAATGGACGTATTAGTGAGAGGCAGCACGGGTTTGTGAAGGGAAGGTCGTGTCTCACTAACTTGATAGAGTTTTTCAAGGAGGTCACTAAGATGATTGATGCAGGTAGGGCAGTGGATGTTGTCTATATGGACTTCAGTAAGGCCTTTGACAAGGTCCCTCATGGTAGACTAGCACAAAAGGTGAAGTCACACAGGATCAGGGGTGAGCTGGCAACGTGGATACAGAACTGGCTAGGCCATAGAAGGCAGAGAGTAGCAATGGAAGGATGCTTTTCTAATTGGAGGGCTGTGACCAGTGGTGTTCCACAGGGATCAGTGCTGGGACCTTTGCTGTTTGTAGTATATATAAATGATTTGGAGGAAAATGTAACTGGTCTGATTAGTAAGTTTGCAGACAACACAAAGGTTGGTGGAATTGCGGATAGCGATGAGGACTGTCGGAGGATACAGCAGGATTTAGATTGTTTGGAGACTTGGGCGGAGAGATGGCAGATGGAGTTTAATCCGGACAAATGTGAGGTAATGCATTTTGGAAGGTCTAATGCAGGTAGGGAATATACAGTGAATGGTAGAACCCTCAAGAATATTGAAAGTCAAAGAGATCTAGGAGTACAGGTCCACAGGTCATTGAAAGGGGCAACACAGGTGGAGAAGGTAGTCAAGAAGGCATACGGCATGCTTGCCTTCATTGGCCGAGGCATTGAGTATAAGATTTGGCAAGTCATGTTGCAGCTGTATAGAACCTTAGTTAGGCCACACTTGGAGTATAGTGTTCAATTCTGGTCGCCACACTACCAGAAGGATGTGGAGGCTTTAGAGAGGGTGCAGAAGAGATTTACCAGAATGTTGCCTGGTATGGAGGGCATTAGCTATGAGGAGCGGTTGAATAAACTCGGTTTGTTCTCACTGGAACGAAGGAGGTTGAGGGGAGACCTGATAGAGGTATACAAAATTATGAGGGGCATAGACAGAGTGGATAGTCAGAGGCTTTTCCCCAGGGTAGAGGGGTCAATTACTAGGGGGCATAGGTTTAAGGTGAGAGGGGCAAGGTTTAGAGTAGATGTACGAGGCAAGTTTTTTACGCAGAGGGTAGTGGGTGCCTGGAACTCGCTACCGGAGGAGTTGGTGGAAGCAGGGACGATAGTGACATTTAAGAGGCATCTTGACAAATACATGAATAGGATGGGAATAGAGGGATACGGACCCAGGAAGTGTAGAAGATTGTAGTTTAGTCGGGCAGCATGGTCGGCACGGGCTTGGAGGGCTGAAGGGCCTGTTCCTGTGCTGTACATTTCTTTGTTCTTTGTTCTTTGTTGTTCTCTTACTAATTAATATTGCTACTCCCCTAGCCCTCGTCCCGTAGCATGAGTGGTATGTCTGTCCCACCCAGCCCTTCCTTCCCAGCCGTCGGTCCTTCTCCCTCAGGTGCGTCTCTTGTAGGTAGATTATGTCTGCTTTCAGGCTTCTTAGGTGGGTGAAGACTCTGGATCTTTTGACCGGGCTGTTGAGTCCCCTTACGTTCCAGGTAACAATCCTGGTGGTTTTTTTTTGACCCCCCCCCCCCCCCCCCCCGGTCCTGCGTTGTCACCCATACTTGCCTGGTGAATGCGCCCCTGCCGTCCGGGGTTTCCCTTCGTTAGGGGGCCGTACAAAATTGCCGCGGTCACCGCTCTCATCATGAGGTCGGGCTCCGGGGTTTCCTTTTGTCCAGGGGGCACCCACCATGGCCGGCAGCTATGTGTACGCCACGTGGCTGCGCCCCTGCACTCCAGGGTTTCCGTTCGTCCCGAATCCCTCCCGAGTGGCTATTTGTGGCACCGTCTTGGTTCCTCGCCCTGCTCCATGCCTGCCGAGGCCTGTGTTTGTGCTGTTTATCTATCTCACCCTTCCCTTTGCTTCTCTTTTGTTCTGCGCTCTCCCCCCGACTCCTCTCTTCCCCCACCCCCCCCTAGTCCCTGTTCCTCTGTCCCCCCCCCCCTGTGTTCTTCCCCCCTTCTGCCCTGCCCCCCCTTCTCTTTGTGCCAGGCGCTCCCTCTCCCCTGAGAAGGGCGCCGCTGCCCTCCTTTCTTCCTGCCCTCCCGTGTTAACCCTCCTCGCTGGCACGGTGGCCCCCCTCCCAGCACTTGCCCTGTTCTGGTCCTGTTTTACCTTCCTTTTGCTAGCCCTCGTCTCGCCCTCCTGTCCGCCTTTTTCACCCTCATTCACCTTGCTTCACTCCCCCCCATTGCATTGAGAGGTGGAACGAGCCCGGGAACGAGTCAGCACAGTCCCGCACAGTGCACCAAACACATGTGTACAGTTCGTGATCGTATTGTCTCTGTTTGCGGTCTGCCCGCTGCTCTTTGTTCCGATTCTTCCTTTCTTTTCCATCCCCATCACTTTCATGATGGCCGTTGTGGCTGTCCCTCCCCCAGTTTGTTTGCTCTAACGAACTCCTCCGCTGCCGCTGGGGTGTTAAAAAGCAGCTCCTTCCCCTCAAATGTTACCCGAAGTTTGGCCGGGAGCAGCATCCCAAATTTCACATTAGTTTTGTAGAATGCTGATTTGGCCCTGTTGAATTCAGCCCTTCTTTTGGCCAGGTCCGCCCCAATGTCCTGGTGCACCTTTGTGGTCTTCCCTTCCCACGTGCTCGCTTTGTCTGCCGGGCCCACTTTAGGATTTTTTTCCCTGTCTTGGAACTTGTGCAGCTTCACGATAATCGCTCTGGGCTGCTCCCCAGCTTTGGGCCTGGGTCGGAGCGACCTGTGCACCCTGTCGATTTCTGGGGGGTTTGGAAACTTCTCCCTTCCCACTAGCTTGCCCAGCATTTGGGCGACGTAGCCTGTTGGATCTCTGCCCTCCATCCCCTCTGGCAGACCCACTATTTTAACATTCTGCCGTCTGGACCTATTTTCCTGGTCCTCCACTTTCCCTCTTAGGCTCCCCTGGGTCATTACCAGCCTTTTCACCTCGGTTTCCCGAGTTACCATCCTGTCGCTCTGGTCCGAGGTGGCCCTCTCCAACTCCTGAATAGTTTTCTCCTGCACCTCTACCTTCCTTTCCAGGCCGTTGATGGTTCGCTGCATTTTTTCTGTTGTCTCCGCCAGCATCCCCTTCATCATTGCGTGGAACTCCGTCCTGAGTGCCTACCTCATGGCGTTTATCTCCGTTTTTATCTCCTCCTTTATGGCGTTTATTTCTGTTTTCAGCACGCTTCTCCATTCCTCCCCCTGTGCGGTGGGGGGGATGGTCGCCGCGTCCTGTTCCTGCTCAGCTGCTCGACTCGCCACCTTTTCCGATTCCTGATTCGGCTGAACCTCCGCCTCGCCCCATGGGGTCGTCTGCCTGTGCGGCCGCAGCTCCTGCTTTTTTCCTTCGCCTTCGCTGCTGTTCCTTCTTACATCTCGCCGTCCCCTCAATTTATTATTTGGAGGCATATTTCTGTCTGTGCCTTCCTTTTAAAAACAACTTTTTTTTTAATAAAAAGGGATTTTTTTTTTTTTTTGAAAGTTTTTTTTCCCCCCCCTTTTAAAAAAAAGTTTTTCTTTTTAAAAAAAAATTAAAAAAATTTGCAGGAGAGGAACATGGAAGGTTGAATTTAAAAATTCTTATTTTGTCCTTGTGATCCTCTCCGTGCTCCGACTTTCAGGCCGTTTCGGAGCGATCCCCACTCCTCCTCCACGTGCAGCTCACCGGGACCAGTCTCTCCTTTTTTTTCCCTCTCCCTCTCCAGCTCCGTGGATCGGAGCTTTGGCGCCTGGGCAGGGCTGAATTCGCGGGGCCGAAGGAATTTTTTTTTTTTTTTTGGAAAATTCCCCGGGAAAACCCCCCCAAAAATGCCGTGATTTTGTGGCTGTGCGGGAGTGTCTTTGCTGCGACCGCTCCGATCGCGATCGCCACCGGAAGTCCCACTCTCCTAGTTTGTCCAAGTCCTTCTGCAGCCCCCTTGCTTCCTCAATACTACCTGTCCCTCTACAGATCTTTGTATCATCTGCAAATTTAGCAACAGTGCCTTCAGTACCTTCTTCCAGATCATTAATGTATATTGTGAAAAGTTGTGGTCCCAGCACAGACCCCTGAGGCACACCACTAGTCACTGGCTGACATCCTGAAAAAGATCTCTTTATCCCCACTCTCTGCCTTCTGCCAGTCAGCCAATCCTCTATCCATGCCAGGATCTTACCCTGGCATGAGCTCTTAACTTATTTATTTATTAAAAAAAAAAATTTAGTGAACCCAATTCATTTTTTCCAATTAAGGGGCAATTTAGCGTGGCCAATCCACCTACCTTGCACATCTTTGGGTTGTGGAGGCAAAACCCACGCAAACACGGGGAGAATGTGCAAACTCCACATGGACAGTGACCCAGAGCCGGGAGCGAACCTGAGACCTCGGCGCCGTGAGGCAGCAATGCTAACCACTGCGCCACCATGCTGCCCTGCTCTTAACTTATTTAACAGTCTCTTATGCGGCACCTTGTCAAAGGCCTTCTGGAAATCTAAATAAATCACGTCCACTGGTTCTCCTTTGTCTAACTTTCTTGTTACCTCCTCAAAGAACTCTAACAGATTTGTCAGGCACGACCTCCCTTTGAAAAAGCCGTGCTGTCTCAGTCCTATTTTACCATGCACTTCCAAGTACTTCGCAATCTCATCTTTAATAACAGACTCTAAAATCTTACCAATGACCGAAGGCAGGCTAACCGGCCTATGATTTCCCGTCTTCTGCCTCCCTCCCTTCGTAAACAGTGGTGTTACATTAGCCACCTCCCAGTCCTCTGGGACTCTTCCTGCCTCCAGTGATTCCTGAAAGATCATCACTAATACCTCCACAATTTCCTCAGCTATCTCTTTTAGATCCCTGGGGTGTAGTCCATCTGGTCCAGGTGATTTATCCCCCTTCAGACTTTTCAGTTTCTCCAGACCCTCCTCCTTGGTAATGGTAACTGCACTCAACTCTGCCCCCTGGTTCTCCTGGAGCTCTGGCATCCCACTGGTGTCTTCCACCATGAAGACTGATGCAAAGTAACTATTCAGTTCGTCTGCCATTTCTTTGTTTCCTATTATTACTTCTCCAGCCACATTTTCCAGTTGTCCAATGGCTATTTTTGCCCCTCTCTTACAATTTATCTATTGAAAAAATCTCTTCCTATCTTCCTTTATATTACGAGCTGGCTTGCACTCATACTTCATCTTCTCCGCCCTTATTGCTTTTTTTAGTTGTCCTCTGCTCACTTTTAAAGACTTCCCAATCCTCTGGTTTCCCACTAATTCTCGCCACTTTGTATGCTTTTTCTTTAGCCTTTATGTTGACATTGACATCCCTCGTCAGCCATGGATGCCTTGTCCTCCCCTTAGCATGTTTCCTCCTCCATGGGATGAATTTCTGTTGTGCCTCCCTAATAACCCCCAAAAACCCATGCCATTGCTGTGCCACTGTCTTCCCTGCTAGGCTCCTTCTCCAATCAACTCTGGCCAGCTCCTCCCTCATGTCTTTTGTAGTTACCTTTATTTAATTGTAATACCGTTACATCTGATTGCAGCTTCTCCCTCTCAATCTGCAGGGTAAATTCTATCATATTGTGGTCACTGCTCCCTGAGGATTCCTTCACCTTAGGTTCCCTAATCAAGTCTGCCTCATCACACATCACCAAATCCAGAATTACCTGTTCCCAAGTAGGCTCTGTCACAAGCTGCTTCAAAAAAACATCACTTACACAAATTCCATTTCTTGGGATCCACTACCAACCTGATTTTCCCAGTCCACCTGCATATTGAAGTCCCCCACGATTATTGTAATATTGCCTTTTTTACATGCCTTTTCTATCTCCTGATTTATTTTCTGCCCCACCTCCTCACTACTGCTAGGGGGCCTGTACATAACTCCCATCAGGCTCTTTTTACCTTTGCGATTCCTCAACTCTACGCGCAGAGATTTTATGCCTTCTGATCCTTTATCACTCCTTGCTATCGATTTAACTTCATTCCTTACTAACAATGCAACCCTTTGCCCATCTGCCTGTCTTTTCGATAGGACACATATCCTTGGATATATAGATCCCAGCCCTGATCCCCTTGCAGCCACATCTCTGTGACTTCCACAACATCGTCAATGTGCGCAACAAGCTCATTTACCTTGTTCTGTGTACTGCGCGCATTTAGGTACAACACCCTCAATCCTGCATTGGCCACCTCCCTTCTCACACTTTCCTCAGTCACTGTACCCTGTACTGTGGTCCTTTTTGATTTTTGACTATGGTTTCTCTGCCTTACACTTTCCCCTTTTCTGCTTTTTGTTTCTGGCCCCGTTTTACTTCCCTCCGACTTCCTGCATCGGTTCCCATCCCCCTGCCACATTAGTTTAAACCCTCCCCAACAGCACTAGTAAACACCCACCCAGGACATCGGTTCCAGTCCTGCCCAGGTGCAGACCGTTCGGTTTGTACTGGTCCCACCTCCCCAGAACCGGTTCCAATGCCCCAGGAATTTGAATCCCTCCCTCTTGCACCATTTCTCGAGCCACGCATTCATCCTATTTATCCTGACATTCCTACTCTGACTAGCTCATGGCACTGGTAGCAATCCTGAAATTACTACTTTTGAGGTCCTACTTTTTAGTTTAACTCCTAACTCCCTGAATTCAGCTTGTAGGACCTCATCCCGGTGTTTACCTATATTGTTGCACCACGACAGCTGGCTGTTCACCCCCTGCCCCCCCCCCCCCCCTCCAAAATGTCTTGCAGCCGCTCTGAGACATCCTTGACCCTTGCACCAGGGAGGCAACATACCATCCTGGAGTCTCGATTGCGTCCGCAGAACCGCCTGTCTATTCCCCTTACGATTGAGTCCCCTATCTCTATAGCCCTGCCATTCTTCATCCTGCGCAGCAGAGCCAGCCATGCTGCCATGAATAAAAGCAAATTACTGCGGATGTTGGAATCTGAAACAAAAGAGAAAATGCTGGAAAATCTCAGCAGGTGTGGCAGCATCTGTAGGGAGAGGAAAGAGCTAACGGTTCAAGTCCGATGACTCTTTGTCAAAGCTAACAGACAGAGAAAGTGATGTTGCTCTTATTAGCCTTAGTTTTATTAGCTCTGATTATGTCACCTTTGCTCACGAGTCGCCAGGTATCTTTCTGATACCGCCACGTGGTTCAAGCTCGAGTTATGATTCATAAGACAGCACACCGCTTAGTAAGATTGAAATCAACGGTCATTTATTATGTACAGCAATAAATACTTACACAATAATCCTACTTTCTATATCACTACCTACCACTACTGGCCAATACTTAACTTTTGGGAATGGCCCACCAGGTCAGGGAAATGAATGGTTTATCGAATTGGGTCTGGCCTGCGGGATTCAAAAGGCTGATACGGGTCGATGGCTAGGAGTCTCTATCGGGTCGCGATCGCTGGAGTCAAACTTAAGGTTGCTGGTCGATGGTTCTTGCGAAGGTTGCAAGCAGGAGAAGAAAGGAGAGAAGGGTCGATCTGAACTTGGCCCCTCATTTTATAGGGCCCAGGGGCTTCCCGCCTCTCTGGGTGGACCTTGACCCTGAGTCCCAAGTGATTGGACTTGTTCCCAATCACTGGGTTCGATATGCTCCAATAATGGGGCGATTCCTTGATCGGGGGGTGGTTGTTCACCTGTCTTTGTCTCGGCCACTGCTGGCACCGAGAGGTCTGGCCCGGCATTCAATTGCTAATATGTTGCAATTGTTCCCGGGGATAGCCGATTAACCTGCAGATTTCTGGGTTGATGTGCTGCTATTGGTCGCAGGTATCGATCTGGGCCGACTTCCCCAGAGCCGAATATGCTATTCTGTCTGCAGCTGTCCGTTTGTGCCCTGTTGGCTGCTTTTCCCTTCAGCCTTTTCGGTTAGCCATTTTATATCGGGTTTTGGCCAATTTAATCGGGAATCAGCCATTTTAGGTGGCTACAGTGGGAAATATTTATACTGTGGAGAGAAAGTGGGAAATATCTATACTGTGGAGTGAGAATGAAAGATGAATCATAGCCACAGAAACCCAGGGAAACCTGGTGCTAATGGCCACGGAAACCAAGGGGAAAGAGTGCTAATGGCAGTCCCCAGAGAGAACAAAAGATGTGAAAGGTCCATGGTGCACCGGCCAATTTCACTTTGCGCAACAAGCTCATTTACCTTGTTCCGTGTACTGCACGCATTAAGGTACAACATACTCAATCCTGCATTGGCCACCACCCTTTTCACACTCTCCTCAGTCACTGTACCCTGTACTGTGGCCCTTTTTGATTTTTGACTATGGCTTCTCTGCCTTACACTTTCCCCTTTTCTGGTTTTTGTTTCTGGCCCCATTTTACTTCACACCAACTTCCTGCATCGGCTCCCACCCCCCCCTGCCACATTAGTTTAAACCCTCCCCAACAGCACTAGCAACCCCCCCCCCCCCAGGGCATCACTTCTAGTCCTGCCCAGGTGCAGACCGTCCAGTCCACTGTGCCATAAACCTGGCTGCTGCTGCCTTCCCCTGGTGAGCCAACTCCCTCAACAGTATCCAAAGCGGGATACCTGTTTTGCAGGGAGATGCCCGCAGGGGATACCTGCACTACCTTCCTACTCTTGCTCTGTCTTTTGGTCACCCATTTTCTATCTCCCTCAGTAATTTTCACCTGCGGTGTGACCAACTCGCTAAACGTGCTATCCACAACGTCCTCAGCATCGCAGATGCTCCAAGTGAGACCAACCACAGTTCCAGATCCATCAAGGAGCTGCAGCTGGACACACTTCTTGCACGTGAAGGAGCCAGTGTCCGTGGATGTGTCCCTGAGCTCCCACATCGCACACGAGGCGCATGACACGGATCTGGGATCTCCTGCCATGTCTTAAACCTTAGGTTAACCTGTACAACTACAATTCCAAAAAAACTAAAGAAAAAAATAAGTAAATAAATAGACAAATGAAAAGAAAAACTACTTACCAGTCACTTACCAGGGATTAAAAAGCACCTCCTCCCTACCCACCTTCGAATTCCCAACAACTTCAAATTCCCAAACTCACTCTTCGTTGTGCCTCACTCTGGTTGTGTCTTCTCTGGCGAACTGGGAGAATCCAAGGAAGAAATTGGCCAAGAAAAATAACAGGTCTGAGGATTGGGAGCATTTAAGAGTTCAGCAATGGAGGGCCAGGGATTGAGTAAGAAGGAGAAAATAGAGCACGAGATAAGATTGCAGGGAACATAAAAACTGATTGTAAAAGTTTCTATAGGTACATGAAGACAAACGTAGGTCCTTTACAGTCAGAAACAGGGGAATGTATAATAGGGGAAAAAGAAATGGCTGAGCATCTAAATACATGCTTTGCACAAATGAGGGCATAAATAAGATACCAGAAATGTTGGGGAATGCAGGGTTTAGTGAGAGGGAGGAATTGAAGGAGATGAATATTAGTAGATAAATAGTGTTGGAGAATTTGATAGGATTGAAGGGTGCTAACGCCCCAGGTCCTGATAATTTACATCCCAGAGCACTTAAGGAAGTGGCTCTGGAAAGAGTGGAAGCATTGGTGGTCATCTTCCAGGATTCAATAGATTCTGGAACAGTTTCTACAGATTGGAGGGTAGCTAATGTAACCTCACTATTTAAAAAAGGGGGTAGAGAGAAAACAGAATTATAAACTAGTAAGCCTGACGTCGGTAATGGGGAAAGTCCTGGAATCCATTATCACAGATTTTATAGCAGAGTATTTAGAAAACAGTGGCAGGACTTCCGGTTGCGGCTATGCCTAGGTACGTCACACGCTCGGCTGCTCCCGCCAAGAACGGACTTTTGGGCCCTTTTGAGGAGCCCCAGCGGCACTTGTATGACGGTTCCCAGTGTGGGAAGGTGATAGTAAGGTTCCCCCAGCACTGTATGGGGTGGACCAGGAGTGGAGTGATCAAAAAAGTGGTTTTGGAGCAGCGAAGAGAGTGGTGAGGAAAGGCAAGATGGCGGCGGGTGGAGATCAAGCAGTGTGGGCACAGTGGTTGCGAGAGCAGCAAGAGTTCCTTAAAAACTGCTTTGCGGAGCTGAGAGCAGAAATGCTGGCGCCAATGAAGGCGTCGATCGAAAGGCTGGTAGAGACACAAAAGGCCCAAGGGGCAGCGATTCGAGAGGTGCGGCAGAAGGCCTCAGAGAATGAGGACAAGATTTTGGGCCTGGCGGTGAAGGTGGAGGCGCACGAGGTGCTACACAAGAAGTGGCAGGAGAAGTTTGAGGACCTGGAGAACAGGTCGAGGAGGAAGAATCTTCGGATTCTGGGTCTCCCTGAAGGAGTGGAGGGGTCCAACGCTGGGGCATATGTAGCCACAATGCTCAACACGCTGATGGGTGCGAGAGCTTTCCCGAGGCCCCTGGAGCTGGATGGAGCTGATCGAGTCCTGGCAAGGAGGCCTAAAGCCAACAAGCCGCCAAGGGCTGTAGTGGTGAGGTTCAGCCACTTTATGGACAGAGTGGGCGAAGAAAGAACGGAGCAGCAGGTGGGAGAATACGGAGATCCGTATCTACCAGGACTGGAGTGCGGAGGTGGCCAAGAAGAGGGCTGCTTTTAATCGGGCCAAGGCGGTTCTCCATCGGAAGGGGGTGAAGTTTGGAATGCTGCAGCCAGCGCGATTGTGGGTCATGTTTCAGGAGCGTCACCACTCTTTTGAGATGCCAGATGAGGCGGGGACCTTTATTCAGACTGAAAAGCCGGACTCGAACTGAGGGTTTGTTGTGGGGGGGTGTTTACTGTATTTTGGGGGTGTTCTTCTTCTGGTTTCAGGTTGGGAAGAGGGGAAATGGGAATGGGTGAGTGGATATGATGTGGGGGCTGTGTGAGAGTGTGGGCGCCGGTATGTAGGGGCAGGTCCCCGCTGGTGAAGGGGGGGAGAGGAAGCCCGGGGATGGGGAGTTGGGGTGAGATCGCAGAAAAGGAGCTGAGCCATAGGAGGCGGGGCCGGCTCGGATGGAAAGCGCGGGCTTTTTCCCACGCTAAGGAAGGGAGGGGCGTGGCCTGGGGTGAAGGATGGTGCTGGAGGAGAGCGCACATTGATCGACAGGGGGAGGTGTGGGGATTCCCACACTGGGGGGTCGTTGGAATGGCGGGAGTGGCCGGGATCAGCAAGAGTCAGCTGACCTACGGGAGTGTAATGGGGGAGCAAAATGGCTGGACGGTGATCTGGCTGGGGGGGAGGGGGCGGGGAGGGGGGGTGGGGGGAATGCTGCTGTATTGGCCAAAGGGGAGCTGGAGGTAGAAGAGGGAGTCGTGGCAGGGGTCCGCCGCCTGGGGGACTGGAGGATGTGGGAGGCACGGGCACGTGGCTGGCCTAAAAAAGGGGATGGCTAGTCGGCGGGGGTGGGGTGGGGTGCGAGTAGCCCCCTGATCTGGCTGATAACATGGAATGTGAGGGGCCTGAATGGGCCGGTCAAGAGGGTCCGGGTGTTCGTGCACTTAAAGGGACTGAAGGCAGACGTGGTCATGCTCCAGGAGACACACTTGAAGGTGACAGATCAGGTCAGGCTGAGAAAGGGATGGGTAGGGCAGGTCTTTCATTCGGGGCTGGATGCGAAGAATAGAGGGGTTGCGATACTGGTTGGGAAGCGGGTGTCGTTTGAGGCGATGAATATTGTGGCGGATAATATAGGTCGATACGTGATGGTGAGCGGTAGGTTGCAGGGGACGCGGGTGGTACTGGTGAACGTATATGCCCTGAATTGGGTTGATGCCGGATTTATGAAGCGTATCATAGATTAACATAGAATTTACAGTGCAGAAGTAGTCCATTCGATCCATCAAGTCTGCACCGGCTCTTGGAAAGAGCACCCTACCAAAGGTCAACATCTCCACCCTATCCCCATAACCCAGTAACCCCACCCAACACTAAGGGCAATTTTGGACACTAAGAGCAATTTATCATGGCCAATCCACCTAACCTGCACATCTTTGGACTGTGGGAGGAAACCGGAGCACCCGGAGGAAACCCACGCACACACTGGGAGGATGTTCAGACTCCGCACAGACAGTGACCCAAGCCGGAATCAAACCCGGCACCCTGGAGCTGTAAAGCAATTGTGCTATCAACAATGCTACCATGTTGCCCGTATGTTGGGTCGGATCCCGGATCTGGAGACAGGGAGCTTGATAATGGGGGGGGGGGACTTTAACACGGTGCTGGACCCAGCACTGGACCATTCCAGGTCCAGGATGGGTAAGAGGCTGGCTGCGGCCAAGGTGGTCAGGGGGTCTATGGACCAGATGGGAGGAGTGGATCCGTGGAGGTTTGCCAGGCCGGTGGCCAGAGAATTTTCTTTTTTCTCCCATGTCCATAAAGCCTATTCCCGGATAGATTTCTTTATAATGAGTAGGGCACTAATCCCGAAAGTGGAGGGAACGGAATATTCGGCTATAGCCATCTCGGTTCACGCCCCGCATTCGGTGGAGCTGGAGTTGGAGGAGGAGAGGGACCAGCGCCCGTTGTGGCGCCGCGATGTGGACTGTTGGCAGATGAGGAGGTGTGTGGGTGGATCCGGGTGTATTCAAAGGTACACGGAGGCCAACGACAATGGGGAGGTGCAGGTGGGGGTAGTCTGGGAGGCTCTGAAGGCGGTGGTTAGGGGAGAGCTAATTTCCATTAGGGCCCATAGGGAGAAGAGAGAGAGGAGGGAGAGGGAAAGATTGGTGGGGGAGATATTAAGGGTGAACAGGAGCTATGCAGAGGCCCCCGAGGTGGGGCTGCTTAGGGAGCGACAAAACCTCCAAATGGAATTTGATCTATTGACCACGGGAAAAGCAGAGGCGCAGCAGAGGAAAATGCAGGGGGCGGTATATGAGTATGGGGAGGAGGCGAGCCAGATGCTGGCACATCAGCTTCGTAAAAGGGAGGCAGCGAGGGAGATTGGTGGAATTAGAGATAGAGGGGGGAATACGGTGCGGAGTGCGGTGAGAATAAATGAGGTATTTAGGGACTGGGGATCTGTATAGGTCTGAGCCCCTGGAGGGGGGGGGGGGATGCGGCGATTCTTGGCTCAACTGAGGTTCCCGAGGCTGGAGGAGGAGCAGGTGACTGGTTTGGAGGCGCCGATTGGGCTGGAGGAGCTGGTTAAAGGATTGGGGAGCATGCAGGCGGGGAAGGCCCCGGGACCGGATGGGTTCCCGGTTGAATTTTACAGAAAGTATGTGGACCTGCTGGGCCCGTTGCTGGTGAGAACTTTCAATGAGGCGAAGGAGGAGGGGACCCTGCCCCCGACAATGTCCCGGGCGCTGATCTCGTTGATTTTGAAGCGGGATAAGGATCCATTGCAATGTGGATCGTACAGGCCGATTTCGCTCCTCAATGTAGATGCCAAGTTGTTGGCGAAGGTGCTGGCTACGAGGATTGAGGACTGTGTCCCGGAGGTGATCCATGAGGACCAGACGGGGTTTGTGAGGGGCAGGCAGTTAAACACGAATGTGCAGAGGCTCTTAAATGTGATCATGATGCCCTCGGTGGAGGGGGAAGTGGAGGGAATGGCGGCTATGGATGCGGGGAAGGCCTTTGATCAGGTGGAGTGGGAGTATCTCTGGGAAGTGCTTGGGAGATTTGGGTTGAGGGAAGGGTTCATAAGATGGGTCAGGCTGTTATATAGGGCCCCAGTGGCAAGTGTGGCTACGAACAGGCGGAGGGCATCATGATCACATTTAAGAGCCTCCGCACATTCGTGTTTAACTGCCTGACCCTCACTTTAGCGTATACTGCGGGACGAGGCAGGGGTGTCCCTTATCCCCCTTGTTGTTTGCACTGGCAATTGAGCCACTGGCCATGGCACTAAGGGAGTCTAGGAACCTGGAGGGGATTGGTCCGGAGGGGGGGGGAGTAACACCGGGTGTCGTTATATGCTGATGACCTGTTGTTATATGTTGCAGACCCAGTGGAGGGGATGGCGGAGGTTATGCGGATCCTTAGGGAGTTTGGGGACTTCTCGGGCTATAAGCTCAACGTGGGGAAGAGTGAGCTCTTTGTGGTGCATGCGGGGGACCAGGGAAGGGGGATAGACGAGCTACCGCTGAAGAGGGCGGAGAGGAGCTTCCGATACCTGGGGATTCAGGTAGCTAGGAGCTGGGGGGCCCTGCACAAGCTCAATTTGACACGGTTGGTGGAACAGATGGAGGAGGACTTCAAGAGATGGGATATGCTGCCACTCTCCCTGGCGGGTAGGGCACAGTCGGTCAAGATGACGGTCCTCCCGAGGTTCCTGTTTGTGTTCCAGTGCCTGGCCATACTAATGCCCAAGGCTTTTTTTAAACTGGTAAGCAGGAGTATTATGGGATTCGTATGGGTGAATATGACTCCAAGGGTTAAGAGGGTGTTTTTGGAGCGTAGCAGGGACAGGGGGGGGGGGGGGGGGGGCTGGCGCTGCTGAATCTATGTGGCTGTTATTGGGCAGCTAATGTGGCGATGATCCGTAAGTGGGTAATGGAGGGAGAGGGGGCGGCGTGGAAGAGGCTAGAGGTGACGTCTTGTGTGGGTACAGGTCTGGGGGCACTGGTGACGGCACCGTTGCCGCTTCTGCCGACAAGGTACACTTGTGGTGGCGGCGGCGACGCTGAAGATCTGGGAGCAGTGGAGGCGACATGGGGGCGAGGTGGGGGCCTTGGTCTGGTCCCCGATACGAGAGAACCACAGGTTTGTTCCGGGTAGGATGGATGGGGGGTTTCTGAGCTGGCATCGGGCTGGGATTAAAAGAATGGGGGACCTATTCATCGATGAGACTTTTGTGAGCCTAGGGGTGCTGGAGGAGAAATTTGGGTTACCTCCCGGGAATGCTTTTAGGTACATGCAAGTGAGGGCATTTGTGAGATAGCATGTTAGGGAATTTCCGCTGCTCCCAGCACAAAGGATTCAGGACAGGGTAATTTCGGGTGTATGGGTCGGAGAAGGCAAAGTCTCGGCGTTCGATCAGGAACTGTTGGAGGCGGCGGAGGCCTTGGTGGAGGAGTTAAAGGGTAAGTGGGGGGAGGAACTCGGGGAGGAACTGGATGAAGATCTGTGGGCTGATGCCCTGAGTAGGGTTAATTCTTCCTCCTCTTGCGCCAGGCTCAGCCTAATACAGTTCAAAGTTGTACATAGGGCGCATATGTGGGCAGCACGGTAACCTTGTGGATAGCACAATTGCTTCACAGCTCCAGGGTCCCAGGTTCGATTCTGGCTTGGGTCACTGTCTGTGCGGAGTCTGCACATCCTCCCCGTGTGTGCGTAGGTTTCCTCCGGGTGCTCCGGTTTCCTCCCACAGACCAAAGATGAGCGGGTTAAGTGGATTGGCCATGATAAATTGCCCTTAGTGTCCAAAATTGCCCTTAGTGTTGGGTGGGGTTACTGGGTTATGGGGATAGGGTGGCGGTGTTGACCTTGGGTAGGGTGCTCTTTCCAAGAGCCGGTGCAGACTCGATGGGCCGAATGGCCTCCTTCTGCACTGTAAATTCTATGATATGACAGGGGCCAGGATGAGTAGGTTTTTTGGGGTGGAGGACAGGTGTGTGAGGTGCTCGGGGAGCCCAGCAAATCACGCCCACTTGTTCTGGACATGCCCGGCGCTGGAGGGGTTCTGGAGGGGCTTTGTGAGGACTATGTCCAAAGTGGTGAACACCCGAGGGAAGTGGTGAACAGCCGAGCAGG
This sequence comes from Scyliorhinus torazame, assembly GCF_047496885.1. Taxonomy (NCBI): domain Eukaryota; kingdom Metazoa; phylum Chordata; class Chondrichthyes; order Carcharhiniformes; family Scyliorhinidae; genus Scyliorhinus; species Scyliorhinus torazame. Next base: position 267,587,357 of record NC_092710.1, read on the forward strand.
GGATAGCATTATTTGGGGTATCGGACGAGCTGGGAGTGCAGGAGCCGAAAGAGGCCGGTGTTCTGGCTTTCGCATCCCTGGTAGCCCAGCGAAGGATCCTACTAATGTGGAGGGATGTGAAGAGCCCAAGCGTGGAAGCTTGGATTAACGATATGGCAGGGTTCATCAAGTTAGAAAGGATAAAGTTTGCCTTGCGAGGGTCTGTGCAGGGGTTCTTCAGGTGGTGGCAGCCGTTCCTAGACTTTCTCGCGGAACGTTAGGTGGAGGTCAACAGCAGCAGCATCCGATGAGGGGGGGTGGGTTTGGTTTTTCTGTTTTGTTTAGGTTAGAGTGGGGCATTTTCCTTACTGCCGTGTTTATTTGTTAAATGAAAGTTATTGTATTTTGTTGGAAATCTCTATAATTTTTGTTTGTTTTGTACTTTATTCTTTTTTTTTCTGGTTGGAGTGTTTTGTTGAAAATCGTTGAAAATTTGAATAAATATATTTTTTTTAAAAAGAAAACAGTGGCAGGATCGGACAGAGTCAGCATGGATTTATAAAGGGGAAATCCTGCTCGACAAATTTACTGGAATTCTTTGAATATATAACTAGTAGAGTTGATGAAGGGGAGCCAGTAGGTGTGATTTATTTGGACTTTCAAAAGGCTTTCGACAAAATCCCACAGAAGAGATCAGCATGTAAATGTAAAGCGCATGAGATAAGGGGTAGTGTGTGTTCAGATGGATGGAAAACTGGTTAGCAGGCAGGAAACAACGAGTAGGAATTAATGGGTCTTTTTCAAATTGGCAGGCAGTGATTAGTGGGGTACCGCAGGGATCGGTGCTGAGATCGCAGCTATTCACAATATATATTAATGATTTAGATGAGGGAACATATAATATCTCCAAATTTGCAGAAGACACAAAGCTGGGTTGGAGGGTGAGCTGTGAGGAGGATGCAGAGATCCTTCAGTGTGATTTGGACAAGTTGAGTGAGTGGGTAAATGGATGGCAGGTCCAGTATAATTTGGATAATTGCGAGGTTATCCACTTTGGTAGCAAAATCGGGAAGGCAGATTCTTATCTGAATAGCCATAAGTTAGAAGAGGCGAATGTGCAACGAGACCTAGATGTTCTCATGCACCAGTCACTGAAGGTAATCATGCAGGTAAAGAAGAAAAGTTATATATTGGCCATCATAACGCAAGGATTTGAGTACAGAAGCAAGGATGTCTTGCTACAATTATACAGGACCTTGGTGAGGCGACACCTGGAATATTGTGTGCAGTTTTGGTCTCCTTCTCTGAGGAAGGATGTTCTTGCTCTAGAGGGAGTGCAACAAAAGTTCACCAGACAGATTCCTGGGATGGCGGGATTGACGTATGAGGAGAGATTGAGTCGGTTAGGATCGTATTCACTGGAGTTCAGAAAAATTATGGGGGGGATCTCAAAGAAACCTATAAAAGTCTAACCGGTCTAGATAGCATAAATGCAAGAAGGTTGCTCCCAATGGTAGGGTGTCCAGAACCAGGGATCACAGTCTGAGGATACAGGTAGACCATTTAGGACTGGGATGAGGAGAAATTTCTTCGTCCAGAGAGCGGTGAGCTTGTAGAATTCGTTACCACAGGAAGTAGATGAGGCCAAAACATTGTATGTTTTCAAGAAGCACTTAGATATAGCACCTGGGGATGAAAGGGATCAAAGGATATGGGGTGAAGGCAGAATTAAACTATTGAGTTGGATGATCAGCCTAGATCGCAAAGAATGGTGGAACAGGCTCAAAGGGCCAAATGGCCACATCCTGCTGTTTCTATAATGACGAAAGACCTATTCTGGGACTCTGCCTAAAGTGAAGGCAGATGATCAATCGGCGTGCCCAATATTTAGACAAATATACTGAAATGAAATATTAATATTGGGAACACATCATCCAATGTATTTTTACATTGGCATCACAATACCTACCATTACTGTCAATGTGCCCCTGACACCCAGCATTGCCAAGGAAGTGAGCAGAGTTTTAAAAATGGTATTGCCCAATACAGTTCATTGCAGAGTAATTATTCTCAACCTGTGCCACCGACCGTGCTGTGTGGTAGATGTCACTCCAACTCCCACCTACTCAGTTAATAGTAGGGAGTTGGGGTGAGTTACAGAACAAAGAGATCTATGGGTACAAGTTCATAGTTCCTTGAAGGTGGAGTCGCAGGTAAGACAGGGTGGTGAAGAAGGCATTCAGCATATGCTAGGTTTTATTGGTCAGACTATTGAATACAGAAGTTGGGACGTCTTGTTGAAGTTATACAAGACATTGGTAAGACCACACATGGAATACTGTGTTCAGTTCTGGTCACTCTATTATAGGCAGGATATTGTTATACTAGAATGAGTGCAGAGAGATTTACGAGGATTCCACCAGGACTTGATGGTTTGAGTTATATGGATAGGCTGGGACATTTTCCCTTGGAGCGTTAGAAGGCTTAGGGGTGAGCTTATAAAGGTCTATAAAATAATGAGGAGCATAGATTAGGTAGATTAGGTAGATCTTTTCCCAAAGATAGAGGAGTTTAGAACTAGAGGCATAGGTTAAGGTGAGAGGGGAGAGATACAAAAGAGATCAGAGGGGAAATTTCTTTCACGCAGAGGGTGGTGAGCATCTGGAACGGGCTGCCAGAGGCAGTGATAGAGGCGGGTATAGTTTTTTCCTTTAATGAACAGTTAGACAGTTAGATGGGCAGGGTGGGTATAGAGGGATATGGGCCACATGTGGGCAAGTGGAACTAGCTTAGTGATAGAAACTGGGCGGCATGGACAAGCTGGGCCGAAGGGCCTGTTTCCATGCTGTAAACCTCTATGACTCTATAACTGGAATACAATGGGAACTGTTCTTGTGATTATGATTACATTTAATTTGAATATATTTGCAGTTTGTGTGACTTCAGTAGAATCACTGAATTGTTACAGAGCAGAGGGAGGCCATTCCGCCCATTATGCCTGTATCAGTTGTCCATTCCCCTGCCTTTTCCCTGTAACCCTGTGCATGCTCCCTTTTCAGATAACAGTCAAATTCCCTTCCGAACGCCTCAATTGATCCTGCCTCCACCACACTCTCAGGCAGAGCATCCCAGATGTTAACCACTTGCTGCTTGAAAAAGTTTTTTCTCATATTACTGTTTTGTTTTTTGTAGCCAATTAGAACAAAGAACAATACAGCACAGGAACAGACCCTTCGGCCCTCCAAGCCTGTACCGGTCATGATACCAACCTTGGCCAAAGCCCTCAAAACTTCCCAGTGCCGTATCCCTCTATACGCATCCTAGCCATGTATTTGTCGAGATGCCTTTAAACCTGTGCCCTCTCATTCTTAATCTTTACTTGAGCAGGAACAGTTTCTTCCTATCTACTCTGTCCAGACCCCCTCATGATTTTGAATACCTCTATCAAGTCTCATTTCAGCCTTCTTTTCTCCAAGGAAAACAGACCAAAGTCCTCCAATGTATTTTCATAACTTAAGTTCCACATCCATGAATCTTTCCTGCACTGTCTCCAATGCCTTTGCATCATTCCTGAAGTGCAGCACCCAGAACTGGGGACAATACTCCAGCCGATGCTGAACTAGTGTCTTATACAAGTTCAATATAACCTCCCTGCTCATACTCTATGCCCCTATAAATAAAGCTTAGTATGCTTTATTAATTGCTTTCTGAGCCTGTATTTAGCCTATTCAAAGTAGAATTGCAGGTTTAAATAGGTCCACACCTCCGTCATCCTGAGTCCCAAATTTGCAAGGCTCTTTTTATCTTTGTTTGTAATATTAAGAACTGTTAGCTACAGACTACAAAATTCCTGTGATACTTCTGAAAAATTCACTACTCACCGGACTTTAATATTGAGAAGTCAGAGATTTGAAATGTAATGACTTTGGTGCAAGGACATGTAACGAACAACATTGTTAACCAAATCTGTCACTTAGTAATTAAAAAAAATAGAAAACCATCTTCTCTATTTCCTTTGTGCTACCATGAACTATAAGTATTGTGGTCTCTTATAACAATAGCTACTATTATTCAAACATTCTTCTGGAGAATAAGAGCAGTAATTCATTATTCTTAAGTTTAGATTTTTATAAATTCATTTACGGGATGTGGACGTTACTGGCTAGGTCATGAATGCCCAGTCTATCCCATTTAACATGGTGGTAGTGGCACACAACACGATGGAGGGTATCCTCAATGTGAAGGCGAGACTTTTGTCTCCACAAGGACTGTGCGATGTAACTTTAAAGCTCTCCACTTCTCCCACGCAGTGTGCAGCGACATGCACTTGGAATTAAGACTGTAAATCCCTTTTTTGGATTTTGTATCTTTACTGCTTAGTGCAAGCCCCATTGGCTGTGGAATTTGACTAAGCATCTGGAAGCTCAGAGAGAGTACAAAGTGAGGATTAACTAGCTCAGGCTCCTGATGACCATGTGGATTAGAGGAAGCAGCAATTTGTGCTCCGTGTATGTGCATGTGTGTCTGTACAGCAGCTGCCTATCTGTCTTTCCTGGGAAACACAGGCACACACACATGATATGTTGCTTGCAAAGTATTTCCCAAGGAATGAGTCCTCCTGTGGAACATGTAAATTGCTTACATTTCCAAAATAAAATGTCTATCTTGAACAAAATTTATACTGAGGCACATTTAATTTTAGAATGATGTAATTTTGTGTATCATATCGATGGCTTAAAGGTAATGCAAAGCAGTATTAACTCACTGTATTTGTGAAATGCATTTTGCAATAATGATGTCACATGGGCTGATTTCTGCACTTGACGAGGATGTAATCAGGTTCTTGATGCTAAAAAAGTCAGAGGTGAAGACTCTGAAGGAAATTTGTCTGCAATATTTGTTGTTAGTATGTAATGAATGAGGAGTAGGTTGCTGTCTTGGGAGAGGAAATGTGCTCTCCCACAATTTATAATAATATAATAACCTTTTATTGTCACAAGTATGAAGTTACTGTGAAAAGCCCCTTGCACTTTTCTTTATTTTTCTTTACCTACACACTGAATGTGTTTCCGGTGGATGAATTTTTCTATAATTTCCGCATTACCCAGATGGACAGATTACCGTACTGGAGAAACAGCACCTCACCTTCTGATTCGTCATGCTGCAGTCTCCTGGACTTCACATTTAGTTCAACAACGTCAGACTTTGAACTCCATGATTTTAAAACCAAATTTTCCCCCCAACTCCATACCCCCCTCCAAATAGGGCCACCCACCACTCGTTCTTAAATTTTGCTTTCACAGAGTGTGCACCCCTGTTCTGGTATTGACACATTCTGCTATCTTACCATTATGCTACAATTAGTACCTTCTTTAGTCTTTAACACAACCATTGACATTCCCATAGCCCTGTGTTCCATGACATTTTTGTCAAATCTCTCTTTAGTTCTCCCCTATCTCTGACTTTCTCTTTTTCTCCACCTGTTCCACTCCCTTTGAAACCATATAAAATCCATCATATTTCTCTCTCTTTAGCTCTGAGGAAGAGTCAGGCGGACTCAAAACATTAACTCCTTTTCCCTCTCCTGGGATGCTGCAAGACCTGCTGAGTTTTTCCAGCATTTTCAGTTTTTATTTCAGATTTCCAGCATCTGCAGTGTTTTACTTTTATCACCCACATCAATACACCCTCTCTCCGGTGCGTTGCCCAGAACTGTACCTAGTATTTCAGATGTGGTGTAACTAGATCTTTGTCTGAGTGTAACAGTTATTAAGACTAGCATTCCATTGTGAAGCACCAGCAAGTACAACTTCTCAGAAGTCAGAATTTTGTTTAATTGGTCAGAAAACCGACCAAAAACTCCCAAAAGTTAACAAGTAGCCCAAAAAGACAAACCAACAACTGAGCAATATATTGTGGATGAGCCCTTTAAATAGCTCTGCAGGGTGGCACGGTGGCACAGTGGCTAGCACTGCTGCCTTACAGCGCTGAGGACCCGGGTTCAACCCTGGCCCCGGGTCCCTGTCCGTGTGGAGTTTGCACATTCTCTCCGTGTCTGACTGGGTCTCACCCCCACAAACCCAAAGATGTGCAGGATAGGTGGATTGGCCACACTAAATTGCCCCTTAATTGGAAATAAAAGAATTGCGTTCTCTACATTTATTTTTTAAGTTGCACATCTTGCAAGTTACTGAGCGAGTTTATCATGTGTTAAATCAAGCAGCAGGGCAGGTCATTATCACAAAAACATCCTCCAATCAAGTTTGGATTCCTTACTTAAATATCCCGTTGCCTGTTTAAGATAATTCTGACATGGAAGGAGCACATGCTTAACCCCCATCATAGACAAGGCTGAGGTGTTTGTTTTACACATGAAAAATAAAAGTGGTACGAACAAATTTCTCGACTTCTGTCTTCCCATTACAAAAATTAGCTTGGATTTTTAAAACGGAAATCAATGCCATATTTTCCATGACATACTAATTTGAACAAATCCACAATCTTGTGTTTTCTAAACATTTATAGATTTGTCAAAACTAACACATGAGGAAAACATTGACATCTGCACTGTTGCCTCTCCTTAGTTTATCACTTCCACTCTCAACAATTCTGCTAACAATTTACGAACAAACCTAGAGATCATCTTGCCCTTGCAGTCATTTTTCGTTTTAACCAGTGCTAAGTAAAGTGATCACCTTTATCCTTCAGCCCAGTAATCATCCAAATATTACATAACTTAACTGCAAACCATGTCCCACATCTAGCAGAGGCCACATTTACACTATTGCTATGGAAAAAGAGATTTAACTTTCAGATGGCTCTGTCTCATCGCTGTTGTCCAGATTGGGTCTCTGTGAAGAGATCAGCTCAGCTAGATGGCACACTGCCCAGGTGTTCACGAATGACTGATTATGTTTTTATCAATTTAAACTAATGAAAAACAGCTCCAATCCAGTTCCTCCTGGACTCAGACCCACGCCACAATGTTGCCCCTAATTCCTTGCTAAGTAACGTTAAACGGATGGGCTTATAAGATAGCTGGAGGGGGAAATAAGGCAGAGTGGGAAGAACATGGGATGCCCAAAACGAAATTCTCATTCCCCAGCGACAACATGGCATATTTATCTAATGCTTTTAAGACAATAAACGATTCACAGAAGTGTTATTAAAAGAACAGTTAACACCGAGCCATGTAGCAATTTTTGGGTTACATTTTACCAGCTCCCAGAGGCAGGGGTGGTATTGGTGGGAGTGGGGAACCAGAAAATCGTGGTGAGCCATGTTCCGAATCAGTTCCCCGGTCATTCCCTACCATCGTGGAATTTTACTGATGGCAGGACAGGCTGCCTGCCTCCTTAATCATTTCGTTACGTGAGGGTCTTGTTCAGGGCTTTATTACTCTGCTGTGGGCATTCTGCTGATGGTGGATCGATCCCCCACCACATGAGGAGGCTGCGAACAAGGTGGCTTCCCAACAGCAGCCCAGGGGGAGGGGAAGGAGCTTTAAAGCAAACAGGGGGCCATGAGCAGGGAAGGCAGCACCTGCAGCCCTAACTCTTATAACCCCCCTGGGGGGCCAAGGACTGCTCCATTCGATTTCCCCCTTCCATAGCTGAGTATGAACTCCCCCCTGTAATTGGGGGTGGGGTTTAACCTTAACAAGTGAAAAGCACTCGGTATAGAAACCCTGACCTGGGTGCAGGTCAGGGAGGGTGGCCCTTCAGGAAAGGAGTTAGAGTCTTTCATAGACTGCCGTTCATTTCTATCCTACTGTGTGGTCCTGTCATCTTGTCCATTCGGGATCTACACTGGCGACGAGGGCGAAGTGGAGCTGCCGCAGCTGCCGTGCGTTCTACTGCCGGCCCACTTCATTCAGGCCCATGGGGACCTCCACTCCAGACAGGGAGATGCCGCACATCGGGAAACTGGACCAGTTTGATGCAAATATCGAACATTGGACCCAATACATAGGATATGTGCAATATTTGTTTCGGTTGAACGGAATCATTGGGGATGAAAGGCTGACCGTTATCCAGCTGGCAGCACGCGAGGGACCCACCTATATGCTCATCAAGAGTCCCACACATGTGGACAGTCCGGACTCTCAGCCTTTTGCCACTGGTGGCCCTGGTCGAGGCACACCTTAAACTGCAGCCCCCTGTTAATGGTCAGCCATGTTCCACATGCCTCGCAGGCCCAAGGAGAATCAAATGGCTTGAGGATGCTCTCCACCGCGTGTGAACTCGGGGCTGCACTGTCCGAATCCTTGCGGGACCGTTTCATATGTGGGCTCTGAGATACTGATACCCAAAGACAACTCCTTATGGAGGCCAACTTAACCCTCCAGAGAGCGGTGGACATTGCCATGTCCTGAGAGAGCGTGGAGTGCAGGATCTAAGAGTTGTAAGGCTTGGCGGTCCGAAACCTTAGCCCCCTGAGGGACTGCCAACCGACTGCTTCCAGACCCAGATGACATGAGCTGCCGCGAAGCGAAAGTGACCACAGAATCCAAGGCCATCGCTATGGCACACCGAGGTGCGACCGGGAGGATTCCCCCAAAACAGAACACCAAGATGGCGGCCGCATGCCACAGGCTGGGCGCTGCGAACAGGGCTGGGAGGGCCCCATTCCCCGCCAGAATCCCAGGCATTACCATCCACCTAGAGGCCGGGGGGTTCTATGTGGAGGACCAGGAGGAAGAGTGCCAACTGCATTACTGACCCCAGGGTTGTACCCATCCAAATTGCGTTAAAAGCGAACGGGCACCCCATTGCCATAGAGCTCAATACAGGAGCAGCGATCTCAATGATCAGTCGCAGGACGTTCAACATTATCAAGTCCGGTCTACATACTTTGGACCATTGGGACGCAGATGCCCGATTGACAATGTACACTAGAGAGCCGTTGGCGATTGACCATGGCATACGGGGCCCAGTCAGCATGTTCGCCCAAAGATATGGGAAGTCTTTGGCAGGTAGGATCAAGGATAACCCTAATGCTTTCTATAGATATGTCAGGAAGAAACAAATGACTAGGGTAAGAGTAGGGCCAGTCAAGGACAGTAGTGGGAAATTGTGCTTGGAGTCCGAGCAGATAGGAGAGGTGCTAAATTAATATTTTTTGTCAGTATTCACACAGGAAAAAGACAATGTTGTCGAGGAGAATACTGTGATTCAGGCTACTAGACTAGAAGGGCTTGAGGTTCATAAGGAGGAGGTGTTAGCAATTCTGGAAAGAGTGAAAATAGATAAGTCCCCTGGGCCGGATGGGATTTATCCTCGGATTCTCTGGGAAGCTAGGGAGGAGATTGCTGAGCCTTTGGCTTTGATCTTTAAGTCATCTTTGTCCACAGGAATAGTGCCAGAAGACTGGAGGATAGCAAATGTTGTCCCCTTGTTCAAGAAGGGGAGTAGAGACAACCACGGTAACTATAGACCAGTGAGCCTTACTTCTGTTGTGGGCAAAATCTTGGAAAGGTTTATAAGAGATAGGATGTATAATCATCTGGAAAGGAATAATTTGATTAGAGATAGTCAACACAGTTTTGTGAAGGGTAGGTCGTGCCTCACAAACCTTATTGAGTTCTTTGAGAAGGTGACCAAATAGGTGGATGAGGGTAAAGCAGTTGATGTGATGTATATGGATTTCAGTAAAGCATTTGATAAGGTTGCCCACGGTAGGCTACTGCAGAAAATACGAAGGCATGGGATTCAGGGTGATTTAGCAGTTTGGATCAGAAATTGGCTAGCTGGAAGAAGACAAAGGGTGGTGGCTGATGGGAAATGTTCAGACTGGAGTCCAGTTACTAGTGGTGTACCACAAGGATCTGTTTTGGGGCCACTGCTGTTTGGCATTTTTACAGAGGGACATAGATAAGCTGCAGCGCTGGGCTGAGAGGTGGCAAATGGAGTTTAATGCAGAAAAGTGTGAGGTGATTAATTTTGGAAGGAATACCAGGAAAACAGAGTACTGGGCTAATGGTAAGATTCTTGGCAGTGTGGATGAGCAGAGAGATCTCGGTGTCCATGTACATAGATCCCTGAAAGTTGCCACCAGGTTGAGAGGGTTGTTAAGAAGGTGTACGGTGTGTTAGCTTTTATTGGTAGAGGGATTGAGTTTCGGAGCCATGAGGTCATGTTGCAGCTGTACAAGACTCTGGTGCGTCCGCATTTGGAGTATTGCATGCAATTCTGGTTGCTGCATTCTAGGAAGGGTGTGGAAGCATTGGAAAGGGTGCAGAGGAGATTTACCAGTATGTTGCTTGGTATGAAGGGAAGATCTTATGAGGAAAGGCTGAGGGACTTGAGGCTGTTTTTGTTAGAGAGAAGAAGGTTAAGAGGTGACTTAATTGAGGCATACAAGATGATCAGAGGATTGGATAGGGTGGACAGTGAGAGCCTTCTTCCTCGGATGGTGATGTCTAGCACGAGGGGGCATAGCTTTAAATTGAGGGGAGATAGATATAGGACAGATGTCAGAGGTAGGTTCTTTACTCAGAGAGTAGTAATGGCGTGGAATGCCCTGCCTGCAACAGTATCGGACTCGCCAACACTAAGGGCATTCAAATGGTCATTGGATAGAGATATGGATGATAAGGGAATAGTGTAGATGGGCTTTAGAGTGGTTTCACAGGTCGGCGCAACATCGAGGGCCGAAGGGCCTGTACTGCACTGTAATGTTCTATGTTCAGAATAGACCCAGGACTGCCCAAAGGGGCATGGAATGCTCCCAGTGCAGCAACACTGGACATGTCAAGCATTTTTGCAAATCCAACAATTTCAATCAAAGGTAAAGGCAAGAAAGTATTTCTGAAATACACTTGGTCCAAGAAATAACAAATCAAGATGAAGATGGGCAGTCTTAGTCCAGACTGTTGGTCAGTTACAAGGTTCAAGGCTTTGGTACCACCTTTAACATTGATATTGGAGTTGTTGTGAATATATCAGCAGATGATCTCGACTGGCTTTGGCCGATCACGCTTCATTTATCAGACATCAAGTTACAAGGTCAGGCAGCATAGACCTTCAAAATAAAGGCTGGATGATTGCTCCTCTTAGCTACAAGGGACATCAGACCATTGATTTTCTCTATGTTCTTCACAATCAAATACATCCTCAATGAGTGGCGATGTTGGCTTACTTCCAGGAATCCTAGAAAAACCAGATGATGCTCATCATTTGAACCACTCTTGTCTTTCATGTAACTATCTTCAACCTTTTGTTTAAGAGCAGTGGGTATTCAGCCTTCAGAAGTGAGGATGTTTATACGGTCAACAGTAAGTTCCTTTCTTTCACAGAGGCACCAATCACTCAACTGAGATTGAAGGTTTGAATCTCTCAGTTTTTCATGAAGTAAGGCCAGAGGTGATGGATACAGAATCACAGAATTCTTACTGTGCGGAAGGAGGCCATTTGGCCCATCATGTGTTAACCGACTCTCCAAATGACCATCATGGCCGGGATTCTGCGAGCCCGCGCAGGGTCAGAGAATCACCGGGGGTGCGCGCGAATCCCACCACGACGGGCCGACAGTTCTCCGGCGACCGGAGAATCAGCGCCAATCGCAGCGATTCTCTGCGCTCGACGGGCCGAGTGCCCGCCGTGTTCCTCTGAGTCCCGCCGGCGTGGTTTACATATGGTCCCACCCGGTGGGACCTCGGTGTTCTGGCTGCGGGGACCGTCCTGGTGGGGGGGGGGGGAGGGGGGACCCGACTCCAGGGGGGGCCTCCACGGTGGCCAGGCCCGCAATTGGGGGCTACTGATCTGTGGCGCGCATGCACGGACCGGCACAGCACTCCGGCGCCATTCTAGCCCCCGAGGAAGAAGAGAATTCATGGGCCTGGAGGCCCGTTGACACTTTTTATGCTGGCGTCAACACTTGGCCGCGATATTGGTGAATCCCGGACTATGACTTTGTGCCATTCCCCTGCTTTTTCTCCACACCTCTGCACATTTTTTCTATTTAAATAATCATCTAATGCCCTCTTGAATGCCTCAAAAGAATCTGCCTCCACCAAACCTCCAGGCAGTGCACGTCAGACCCTAACCACTTGTGTGAAACAGTTTTTTTCTCACATCACATTTGCTCCTTTAGCTCTGTGCCCTCTCATTCTTGATCCTTTACGAGCGGGAATATTTTCTCCCTATCTCCTATGTCCAGCCCTGTCGTGATTTCGAACATCTCTCTATCAAATCTCTTCTCGGTCTTCTTCTCTCCAGGAAGAACAGTCCCAATCTCTCCAATCTATTTTCATAATTGAAGTTTCTCTTCCCTGGAATCAATCTTGTAAACCTCTTCTGCGCTCCCTCCAATACATTCAGACCTTTCTTATAGTGTGGCACCCAGAACTGTTCACAATATTCCAACTGGGTTCTAACGAGTATCTGTATAGTTCAGCATAACCTCCTTGTTCTTGTACTTTATGCCCCTATTAATAAAGCCCAGATCTTCTTTATTAATTGCTCTCTGCCCCTGTCCTGCCACTTCGATGATCTAGGCACATATACGCCCAGGTCCCACTGCTCCTGCATCTCCTCAAGAATTTTACCCCTTTATTCTATATTGTTTGTCCATGTTCTTCCTACCAAAGTGCATCACCTCATACTAAGAAGCTTTGTGTAAAGTGGTTGTGTCCCTACTGCTGGACCAGAAGCTCCAGGTTTGAGTCCAATGCCAGGACTTGTTGAGCACAGAAGGAGCATTCAAGGCAATTTAATGGGCTGATAATCAATTCAGAAATACCTTTCACCACTTCTTCCTTAACTCCACCCCCCCCCCCCCCAACTTTGAAATTATCTCCTGCACACAAGACCTAGATCATTAGTATTCTTTAGGAAAAGTAAGGGTCCTAAAACTGACCTCTGGGGAACTCCACAACAAATATTTTCCCAGCCTGAAAAATATCTGTTTATTATTGCCCTCTGCTTCATATTATTCAGCTAATTTTGTATCCATGTTGCTACGGTGTCCGTTATTTCATGTGCTATCATTTCTCTCACAAGAAGACACTGCGACAGATGGTGATCTTCCCCATGAAGACCTATTGAACCTTAATTGGCTCATTCCAGAAGAAAATGATGAGGACGAATCCCTGACAGCACTGAGTGCTATTATGATTCCTAGAGGATGATTCATCTTTCCACGGGATAAACGCCCTGTGTGAAGCCCCTCTTGCCTTTTCAGAGCAGTCAGCTAGGTTTCTGCTGGCTGAGCAGCATTCAGATCTTATTTCCATTGAGCCTATCAACGTATTGGCCAGCCTATCTCCTTTCTCCATGAAGAATGTTCCAGAGTGGATAACTTGCCTGAGTCCAACTCCGAGTCGATAGAATCACACTGCTAAAGGGCTTGGACCTTTCCGAGATGAAAGTCAGTTGACAACCATTCTTCAGTCCCAGCTGAAAGCCTTCTTTCCTCCAAAGCTGGATATCAGTTTTGAAGGTAAAAAAGAATCTTCAGCACGGCGACACGGCGAGCTCAGTCTGTGATGGTGCTACTGAGCTGCACTTGTTGGACAATGAAGTCCCCCACCCAGGGTACGTTCTGTGCCCTTGCCACCCTCAGTGCTCCCTCCACGTGGTGTTCAACATGGAGGAGAACTAATTAATCAGTTGAGGGGTTGCCAGACTGTTGCTTGTTTTAGCCTTAGTTTACTTATTCTTATTCTGTCACCTTTGCTCATGAGTCGCCAGGTATCTTTCTGACACCGCCACGTGGTTCAAGTCCAAGTAATGATTAATAATGCAATACACCGCTTAGTAAGAGTTAAATCAACACTTATTTATTATAGACAGCAATTAATACTTATACAATAATCCTACTTCTAGACTACTACCTACCACTAAAGGCCAATACTTAACTTTGGAAATGGCCCACCAGGTCAGGGAAACGAATGGTCTTTCGAATTGGTTCTGAGCCTACGGGATTCAAAAGCTGGTACAATTCGATAGTCAAGAGCGCCTATCTGGTAGCGATCGCTGGAGTAACACTTACAGTTTCTTGTAGAAGGGTCTTGAAGGTTGCGAGCAGGAAGAGAAGGGTTGATTTGAACTTGGCCCCTATTCTTTTAGTCCCCAGGGGCTTCCTGCCTCTCTGGGTGGACCTCGTACCTGGTTCCAAGTGATTGGACTTGGTCCCAATCACTTGGTTCGATATGCTCCAATAATGGGGCGATTCCTTGATCGGGGGGTGGTCGTTTACCTTTCTTTGTGTCAGCCCCTGCTGGCGCCGAAAGGTCTGGGTCGGCTTTCAATTGCTAATTTGTAGCAATTGTTCCCGGGGATGGCTGCTTAATATGCAGATGGCTGGGTTGTTGTGATGTTGATGGCTGCAGGTATCGGTCTGGACTGACTTCCCCAGAGGCGAATACACTGTTTTACCTGCAGCTGTCCGTTTGAGTCATCTTGGCTGATTTTCCCATCAGCCTCTTTCGTTCGCCATTTTAAATCGGGGTTTGACCATTCTAATCGGGAATCAGCCATTTTACGAGGCTACAGGACATGGTAAACAGCAGGTTTCCGTGCCCATCTTTGACCTGGTGCATGAGACTTCACAGTGTCCAGAGTGGATGTTGAGGACTCCCAGTATATCTCTTTCTAACTGTATACCATCTTGCTGCCACCTCTGCTGCGTCTGCCCTGCCGGAGGGCAGGTGATAGCGGTGTCTGAGGCATTTTCTGTAAGATATGATTCTATGAGCATGACTAAGTCAGGATGGTGCTTGACTAGTCTGTGCGACAGCTCTTCCAGCTTTGACACAAGCCCCTAGGTGTTAGTAAGGAGTACTTTGCAGGGTCGACAGAGCTGGGTTTTCTGTTATCGTTTCCGACAGCTAGGTCGATGCTAGGTGGTCAGCCCAGTTTCATTCCTTTTTATTGACTTTTTCGTGGCTTGATACAACTGAGGTGTTTGCTAGGTCATTTCAGAGGACATTGAAGAGTATGGATCTGGAGTCACATGTACACCAGACCAGATTTCATTCCCTAAAGGACATCAGTGAACCAGAAGGGTTTTTACGACAATCCGCAATGGTTTCATGATCATCAATTCCAGGTATTTATTGGATTCAAATTTTACCATCTGCGATGGTGAGATTTGAACCCCAGTCCCCAGACCATTACCGTGGGCCTCTAGATTGCTAGTGCAATGACAATACCACTATGCCTTCCCTAATAACCTAATCTAATAATCAGAATTTCTAAAGAGAAGTGATTTGAGATTTCAGGGAGCAGGGAGTAGTCTGAAAAATGGCAGAAGGGTTCTGTGTATTGGAAGCAACAAAGATTTTCATTTTGATATTCAAATGATATATAGTAATGTGGAGCTGCAATTGTACAACATCTACTTTCATTCCATGACCAGCAGCAGACATTAAATCAGTCCCTTTTATACAGTGCAAATCTGATCCATACTTAGAAGATTCTGTGCATAAAGTCACATAGCCATCATATTCATAGAACCAGAGAATTTCTACAGCATAGAAAGAGGCCATTCAGCCCTACCGAGGCCCATAACCCCACCTAACCTACACATCCCTGGATATTAAAGGGCAATTTAGCATGGCCAATCTACCCGCACATCTTTGGGCTGTGGGAGGAAACCGGATCCCCCGGAGGAAACATGGGGAGAATATGCAAAGTCCACACAGTTACCCTAGGCTGGAATTTCATAGAATTTGCAATGCAGAAGGGGGCCATTCGGCCCATCGGGTCTGCACGGGCCCTTGGAAAGAGCACCCTACCTCCACCCATTCCCTGTAACTCAGTAACCCCAACTAACCTTTTTGGACACTAGTTTATCATTGGCAGTTTATCATTGCCAATCCACCTAACCTGCACATCTTTGGACTGTGGGAGGAAACCGGAACACCCGGAGGAAACCCACGCACACATGGGGAGAACGTGCAGACTCCGCACAGACAGTGACCCAGCCAGAAATCGAACCTGGGACCCTGGAGCTGTGAAGCAATTGTGCTAACCACTATGCTACCGTGCTGCCCACAAACAAAAACAAAACAAAAAAGTTTTGATTCCTGCCATGTGTTTAGTTCCTGTACAGTTACGGGATTATACATTGTAAAAGAAATCCACTGATTTTTTTGGGGATAAGGTGAACAGCTTTTATTCCTTCTGTACTGTGGATGAATTAAACTAATTTTTACGAAAAAGTTTCTTTTATTGCATTGAGTCATTTCCAAGTGCAAGAATTGACAATGTTTTTCTCTGTCAGGCCCAGCAATACCTGTTGGAGTTGATGTGATGGTGGAGAGTCTGGACAGTATTTCTGAGGTGGATATGGTAAGTGATCAAATTGAACTTCACTTATTCTTCTTGGGCAATCCCTCAGTGCCGAGGATGACTTGTTTCCCCTCCGGGGAGGTGGGTTCTGCGTTGGTTGAATAGTCCAATCATGGATCCGCGGACTCTGCCACAGGTTTGGCAGATGGTGTTTGATGAGGTGGGTGTGTGGGACGCTCTGGATTCGGCAGTGTCCTTCCGCTGTTTACTCCGCGTGCTCCACCCCACAACGTTCGAGGCGATTAGCGCCTTCGCAGATGCTTTTTTTCCAGTTTGTGCGTTCTAAGGCAAGCGGGTCTCACGGGTCGATGGGGATGTTGCATTTATTTAGGGAGGCTTTCAGAGTGTCCTTGTAGCGTTTCCTCTGCCCTACTAGTGATCGCTTGCTATTGCAAAGCTCGGAGTAGAGCAATTGTTTACATACAAGCCAAATGACCATTTTTGTTTAAATATCAGTAGACCAGTCACAAAGGGTTGGATTTCTCATTTGAGAGATTAAGTACTGATGCTGGGACTGAATGCAGGGTGTTCCACGGTCTTTATGGCGGTACCAGTCCTGGACAAATTGAGCACATGCAAAGGAACCAGCCCATGTGCCATGTGGAACTAATGCAATTCCAACTGTCGCCAGCGGTGGATTCGCTGCAGTTGGGATTGGCACTGGAGAGCCTGATAGGCTGCAGTTACATATATCACTCCACTCCCACACACTCTCATTCCAGCCAAGAAAATGGCACCCTGAAGAGCGGCCCCAAAGTTCGCGGGTGCAGAGCTTGAGATACTGCTGGATGCCATGGAGGAGAGGCACCCTGTTCCCTGGGGTGGGACGGAGGCTGCCACCCATTCACATCAACCGGACCTGGGCGCAGGTGGCAGAGGCCATGAGTGCCGTGGGCCTCACCGTGAGGACTGGTGTTGGGAAAAACTGCATGGCCTCCTCAGGGCAGCCTGGGTGAGTCACCACCTCTGTGCCCCTGGCACCACCCTCGTCCCACACAATAACACCCCGCAGCCCCCTCGCACAGCAGCCTGCACCACATGCCATCACCTGTCTTTGCCAGGTGCCCTGCACATGCCGGCCAACAGCTGCGGACATCCTGTGCTGCCCGGGTGCGAGTGTCTCACACTGTGCATTACCTGTCCTCCAGGAGAAGGCGGGACACAACCCCCCGGGGGAGAGAAAAGAGTAGAGGGGGCCCACTGGACCTGTGGCCCCTCACCATCGTGGAGCAGAGGGCGTTGGACCTCATAGGCAGGATAGGAGAGCAGGCAGTTGCAGAGGCAGAAGTTGGCTTGAGACAACCAAGTGAGCCCCCAATGCGTTGCGATGTCCCACTGGCATGTATGTCACCCCCCTCACACCACACCTACCCACGATCTGAGCATGTGTCTTGTCTTGGCCTCGCAGAGTCACCACCAGATGATATCGCTGGTTTTGCCTGCTCCCAGCGATTCACATGGTGACCAGGTGGGACTGTCAGGGGTCTGCCGCCCCCAGCCACAACCCCGCGACACCCCGGAGCACATAACCGGGGACAAAATCCAATTCACGTCACTGCTGTCACCAACATCCTCCACCGTCCCAGAGACACTCACCTCGGTTGGGTATTTTAATGAAGAGGCTCCTGGGGCACTATCTGGTGCACATCACATGCATGCAGCGGTACATCAGGTGGAGGTAGGAACCACCGAAGGGGAGGACAGTCGGAGGGTGGCCCGACCCAAGGGAAGACCTCCTGGCCCACCCAGGCCCAATCACTCCAGAGGATGACCGCCATAGGTGACCTAGGTCATAGGGCAGGACACACAGCAGGCCACCTTCACGTCTGATGTACCGCCTAGGGGACCACCTAGAAGTGGCGGGTTAGAAAGTTAGACAGTTAAGGTGGCATGGGTGTAGCACATAGGATAGTGTTAGGGGCTAGAGCACTGTAGTTGTACAGAGCACTGTCACCAATAAACGCATGTTCACCGCCGTTCCGGATCTCTGTCCGCAGGGTGTGAGGCACGGGCTGAGGCTGAGTGCAGAGGGAGTGCCGAGTGGATGTGGGAGGGTGTGTGGGAGGGCAGGGCTGTGTGGGAGGCTGGCAATGTGAGGTGGAGTTGTTAGAGGACGGAACGGGCCAGAACCCCCAGGGCAGTCGGGGGCAGCCCCCATTGGCTGCCCTCTGATGCGGCAGGGGCCTTGGCCAGAGATGTGGGGGTGGCCTACCTGGTGTTTGACCAATCACCACTTGATACAGATCAGGCACCGATGTCACACTGTCCCCTTGCTCAGCCGCTGTAGTCGGTGAACCGCCCTGCTGGGCAGGTCCTCATACCCTCATACGGTAGGCGCTGCCGGTAAACACGAGGCCTGATGCGACACCTCCTTCTCACCTCCACTCATTTACCGGACACAGTGGACTGTGCCCGGCCACCCTGGTCCCAGGAGAACCCAAGGCCCGTGCCCTGATCGCCCCCCCCCCAACCTCGCTACTCCCCTTGGCCCTGGCAGAAGCACCCCCCCCCCCCCCCCCGAGGCAAGCCCATGGTTGCACCTTTGGAAACATGTCTTACCTCCTCTCACTCCCTCAGCAGTCATGGTGCCCGGATCCTGTTTTTAAATACTGCAAGTGAACCACGCCGGTGTCACTTCCGCCTAGGGGATGCAGAGCATCATGGGAGAATGGAGACTATTGGGTGGGGCCCGCTAATCAAATGCTTTTGGCCGTCATTACGATTTGCATGTCCCCACCGGCGTGGGGTATGGAATGCATCCACGCTACCATCGAGACGCCGGAGCATGGCATTCCATAGGGTGCCCGGCGCCAACCTCTATTTTTGGCTGATGCCCGATTCATGATCCCGGCGTCGCAGGATGGAGAATCCCGCCCAAAGTTCTTTGTTCCCACTTACTTACTTGTGTCTATAATACCTGTGCCATAATATTATTCCCCATGTGAGCCTATAGACTAAATCAGTGAGCACAACCAGATTTTTATATAGATTTATGTATATTTGTTTTGATGATGTGCTGATTTCCCTTTCTGGTGTCTCTTCCCCTCTGGCCTGCCAAAGCGATGTAGAACTTGGAGCTGAAAGAGAATGTGACAAATGGAGCTCAGTTTTCAGCCAATTGCTTTGAGATTTTTACGGTTGAGGACCTTTCCTCTTATTTTTCCCATCGTTGTTAGGGGCAATAACAGTCACATGATTAATATCTATGCTGAGGGGACTGAAACTGGCTGACTTCTATTCTGTGGGTCCTTATATCAATAGGGCTCCTGACTGTAAACTCCAAGGGATGTGAGAGCCCCTATACGCCTTGGTATTAATATGTGGTAAAGTTTGTCAAAATTGATGTTTGAAGTCTGAGAAGCACTAAAATTGACACTGCTATGATGCGACCATCAATTCACACGAGACGATTAGTAGAAGTGAACAGTGGTTTTAATAAGCTAGATCTGTGGCTGCCTGCGACTGCTCTGTACTGAGTGCTGCCTACAGGCTGCAGGTTTGTATACCACCCCCGAGGGGGCGGGGCCACAGGCGGAGCCCACAAGGGCATCAACATAGTACAGTACAATACAGTAGTGAATTGCAGTAGCAATACGTTCACCACATTCACCCCCTGTTAAAAATTGAAGTCCGGCAGGGGTGAAGTGGTCTCCCATATCGAGTCTGTCCGGAGCCTTAATCGTTCTCTGTGATCGCCTCAGCTCCGGCTTCGCTGCGGGCATTTGTGTTGGACTCGTCGCTGCGGGCACAGTTGTTGGACTCGTTGACTCCGTGAGCGTATCGTCTGGAGCTTCATCATGGTGTGTCGGCGATGGGGGAAGGGGGGGTGTATGCTGTGTAGGGGCGGGGGCGGTGTTCAGGATCCCCAGGGAGGAAGCTGGTAGCCCGCCGTGAGGGATTCGGTTGGTGGTGATAGGCGGTGTAGGGGGGGCGAGTTGGTGATGGTTGCTGGGGAACCGACGGGTGCCAAATCCGTCGCGGTGCGCCACGTAGGCATACTGAGGGTTGGCATGTAGGAGCTGGGCCCTCTCGACCAGGGGTTCAGACTTGTGGCTCCTCACGTGCTTCCGGAGGAGGAGAGGCCCCGTGTTGTCAGCCAGGACGGAAGCGGGACCCCGGTGATGGACCTCCTGGGGAAGACAAATATACGGTCGTTAGGGGTCTCGTGCGTGGCTGTGCAGAGGAGCACCCGAATGGAGTGGAGCGCGTCGGTGAGAACCTCCTGCCAGCGGGAAACCGGGAGACTTCTAGACCGTAGGGCCAGAAGGACAGCCTTCCACACCATCGCGTTCTTCCTTTCCACCTGTCCGTTTCCCCGGGGGATGTAGCTGGTAGTCCAGCTCGAGGCGATGCCTTTACCGAGCAGGTACTGACGCAGCTCATCACTCATAAAAGAGGAGACCCGGTCACTGTGGATGGAAGTGGGGAAACCGAACAGGGTGAAGATGCTGTGCAAGGCCTTAATGACAGTGGCCGTGGTCATGTTGGGACATGGGACGGCGAAGGGGAAACGGGAGTACTTGTCTCCGTGCAGACTTGGCAGTCCCTGGTCATGGCCCTGACCTCCTCGGTGGAGTAGGGCAGGTTGCGGTCCTTGATGAAGTGGAGAAGCCGGGTGACCCCCGGGTGACAGAGGTCATTGTGGATGGCCCAAAGTCGGTCATCTTACGCACTGGCGCATGTGCCGCGGGACAGGGCATCCGGGGGCTCATTGAGCTTCCCAGGACGATACACAATATCGTAATTATAGGTGGAGAATTCGATTCTCCTGCTCAAGATCTTATCATTCTTGATCTTGCCCCGTTGAGTGTTGTTGAACATAAAGGCTACCGACCGTTGGTCGGTGACGAGGGTGAACATCCTACCGTCCAGGTAGTGCCTCCAATGTTGCACAGCTTCCACAGGCTTGAGCTTCCTTTTCGACAGAGGAGTGTTGAATCTCGGAGGAGTTGAGGGTACGGGAAAAGAAAGCCACGGGCCTGCCTGCCTGGTTAAGGATAGCGGCCAGGGCGACGTCTGACACATTGCTCTCCACCTGGAATGGGATGGACTCGTCCACCGCGTGCATCGCGGCCTTGGTAATGTCTGCCTTGATGCGGCTGAAGGCCAGGCGGGCCTCAGTCGTCTGGGGAAAGATGGTGGCTTTGATAAGTGGGCGGGCTTTGTCCGCATAGTTGGGGATCCACTGGGCATCTCTTCAGGGCCTTGGGGCAGTGGGGAAGGGGGAGTTGCAGGAGGGGGTGCATGCGGTCGAGGTCGGGCCCTCGGACTCCGTTTTCCATGACATAGCTGAGGATGGCTAGTTGGGTTGTGCGGAAAACGCATTTCTCCTTGTTGTAGGTGAGATTAAGGGATTCGGAGGTTTGGAAGAACTTCTGAAGGTTAGCATCGTGGTCCTGCTGATCATGGCCGCAGATGGTGACATTATCCAAGTATGGGAACGTGGCCTGCAGCCCGTGCTGGTCAACCATTCGGTCCATCGTTCTTTGGAAGATCGAGACTCCATTGGTGACGCCGAAGGGGGCCCTGAGGAAGTGGAAGAGGCGGCCGTCTGCCTCCAAGGCAGTGTAGTGGCGGTCTTTCGGGCAGATCGGAAGCTGGTGGTATGTGGACTTAAGATCTACCGTGGAGAAAACCCGGTAGTGTGCAATCTGATTAACCATATCCGCTATGCGGGGAAGTAGATACGCATCGAATTGCGTGTAACGATTTATGGTCTGGCTGTAGTCTACAACCATCCGGTTCTTTTCCTCGGTCATGGCGACCACCACTTGGGCTCTCCAGGGACTATTACTGGCCTCGATGATCCCCTCCCTCAAGAGCCGCTGGACCTCTGACTTGACAAAAGTCCTGTCCTGGACACTGTACCGCCTGCTCCTGGTGGCGACGGGTTTACAGTCAGAGATGAGGTTTATGAAGAGCGGGGGAGTGTCGACCTTGAGGGTCACGAGGCTACATACGGTGAGAGGGGGTAGGGGCCCGCCGAACTTCACGGTCAGGCTTCTGAGGTTGCACTGGAAATCCAGTCCTAACAAGAGAGGAGCGCAGAGATGAGGAAGGACATAGAGTTTAAAATTGGCGTACTCGGACCCCTGTATCGCGAGGTTCGCGACACAGTACCCCCGGATCTGCACTGAATGTGATCGGGAAGCAAGGAAGATTGTTTGAAACGCGGGGGAAATCTGGAGGGAGCAGCGCCTTACCATGTCCGGATGGATGAAGCTCTCCGTGCCCCCGGAGTCGAACAGACTGGGCGTTTCGTGCCCATCGACCCGGACGGTCATCATGGAGTTCTTGGGCCGTGGTAGCGAGGGGGTCCCAAGATGGCGGCCCCGTTGGTCGCACGTGTCGGGCGGTGTTGAAGATGGCGGCACCCTTGAGTCACACACGTCGGGCGGAGTTAAAGATGGGGGCCCCCATGTATAGCACGAGGCGGATGACGCGTTAGAAGGGGATGTTACCGGCAGGCACACTGCGGGGTCTGCGGGTCTGTGAGTTGGGCCTGTGATTTTGGAACTTTGGGTCAGGCCAAGCAGACTTTGGCAAAATGTCCTTTCTTGCCACAGTCACTGCAGGTCGCGTTCCGAGCTGGGCAAAGCTGCCTGGGGTACTGGTTCTGACCGCAGAAATAGCAAGACGGCCCCCTGGTTTGCGCGGGCAGCCACGCGGCACAGGCCTGGGACACCCTCGGGTTGAGTGATGGCCACGCCTCCAGCGCCCACGAGGAAATTGTGTGGTCGGAGGGGAAAGCATTTATGCTCTGGAAGGCTACCTCTAACGAGGTGGATAGTTTTACCATCTCTTCTAGGTTGAGGGCGCCCTTTTCGAGAAGGCGCTGTCTGACGTAGCTGGACCGGACTCCAGCCACATAAGTGTCCCGGATGGCGAATTCCATGTGCTGCGAGGCCGTGACGTCCTTGTAGTTACAGTTCCGAGTGCGTACCCTCAGGTCTCGTAGATATTCCTCCAGCGATTCCCCGGGGCGTTGACGACGTGTGGTGAGGAGATGCCACGCGACCATTTCATTCACCGGCCTCACGTAATGTCTTTTCAGGATCACGACCATGTCTGCGTACGTGGTCGCGTCCTTGATTAGTAAAAAGATTCTGTGGCTCACCCGGGCATTGAGGAGACTCTGCTTGTGTGCCTCAGTGACGGCGGGCGAGGAGGAGGAGGCGAGGTAGGCCTCAAAGCAGCGGAGCCAATGTGAGAAGATTCCTTTGGCTTCAGCTGCCTGTGGGTCGAGTTCCAGTGGATCAGGTTTGAGGGCGGCTTCCATTGCGATACCTTAGCTTACTAAATTGATGCGACCGTTAATTCACACAAAATGATTAAAAGAAGTGAACAGTGGTTTTAATAAGCTAGATCTGTGCCTGCCTGCGACTGCTCTGTACTGAGTGCCGCCTACAGGTTTATATACCACCCCCGAGGGGGCGGTGCCGCAGGCGGAGCCCACAGGGGCATCAACATAGTACAGTACAATACAGTGGTGAATTGCAGTAGCAATACGTTCACCACATGCTACT
Source organism: Scyliorhinus torazame (assembly GCF_047496885.1). Classification (NCBI taxonomy): domain Eukaryota; kingdom Metazoa; phylum Chordata; class Chondrichthyes; order Carcharhiniformes; family Scyliorhinidae; genus Scyliorhinus; species Scyliorhinus torazame. Next base: position 267,611,157 of record NC_092710.1, read on the forward strand.
CACAGCTCAAACATTTCCTTTACACTTTTTCAAAGCCTAAGGTATTTTGATTTTCAAATTAATAGTAAGAAGTTGTTTTCCTAAGTATTACTTTTTCAAGAGTTAAATTGCAAAGGTAACACTGTAAGTGCAGACCAGCCTGTTGTAATGTCTGGTTGATTTCTGGCTGGGATCAGCTAATTTAGCATAAACCAGGGATTTGACATGGTCGGTTTCTTGATCTGCCTGGATAAACTGATGTTAAAAAAGAGAAAATAAGGGGATAGCACCTACGATATCACTCAGGAACATCTCTAAAAGCTTCACACGCACGTAATTACTTGGAGGTGTAGTGACTGTTTGAGCCAAATCTGGGCAGCCCTTGTGCAGACCGGAAAATCCCGCAAACAATAATAATAACCTTTATTAGTACCACAAGTAGGCTTACGTTAACACTGCAATGCAGTTACTGTGAAAATTCCTTAGTCGCCACACTCCGGCGCCTAGTCGGGTACAGAGAGGGGAATTCAGAATGTCCAATTCACCTAACAAGCACATCATTCGGGATTTGTGGGAGGAAACCGGAGCACCCAGAGGAAACCGCACACAGACACGGAGAGAACACGCAGACTCCACACAGACAATGACCCAAGCCGGGAATCGAACCTGGGACACTGGCGCTGTGAAGCAATAGTGCTAATCACTGTGCAATAAGGTGAATGGCCAGCAAATCTGGTTTTTTTCTAGCCTTGGTTGTAATGGGAATGTTGGACACGGGGATGATTCTTTGCACTTGAAACAGTGCCATGGGATCCTTAGTTTGTACTTCAGCCAATGAAGTAGACAGATGGGGCCTTGCTGCCTCACCCACAGGACAGCAGTGCACGGGAATGGCTGCCTTAGTTCTGGAGATTGGACTGCCAACCTCCTGATGCAGGAGCAGGAGTCGAGCTGAAGAATGTAAACATACAGATCGACTCTTTCGCAAACATGTGGCCTGTCTGACATATTTTATGCTTCATGTATAATTCTCCCATGGTGAAATTTCTGTGGTTTGCAATTGGGAACAGGCTTATCCCCGAAAGTAAACTGATCAGCTTCAAAAGGTATTCAGCTCTCTCTTTTGCTTTGAAAGTTGTTTGTAAGAAGGTACCATTTTATCATCACCAGCAAGCTCATGGAAACCTGAGATCTCCGTCGCTAATGATTTCCAGAGAGTGAAAAGAGTGCAGTGGCGAGAGTGGGGAGGAGGTTTGGTTGGGGGAGGGGGGGTATTGGATCATATTGCAACAGTTTAAATAATGAAATATATTAATATTATTACTGCAATATACATTGCACAGTACAATTTTAAAAGATAATTCTTTAGACACAAAATAATCATGGATTTGTTTTAAAGTGAGAGGTCGAAGTGCTGAATGCTGAATTTGGGTGCATTTGAGTGCTGTAGTGAGAGTTTGGTGACTGAGGGATATTAAGGGTTCATTTTTATCAAAAGTCTAGTCTTTTATTTAGTGAATTAACTTAAAAGTTACTGTTTGGTTTCGAAGAAGGTATGTTTTCAATCAGCTTGAAAGAAAGGTTCTCCTTGTAGCTACTTGCAGCTGGAGCTTCTTAATTAGTTAATTGGATTAGGTCAGTTTTCAGAGGCTAGAGTCACAGTATAAAGGTGAGCCAGCTTACAGTGCTGAATTTGTTTGCACTGAGTGCTGAATTTGGGTGCATTTGAGTGCTATAATGAGAGATTGGTGACGAAGAGAGTTAGGTGAGGAGGGAGTAAGGTGCCCCTTTCATTTCATTTCCTACATTTCCTCAAAGAGCGTGAAGGGAGTCGGGAGTTTACAGAGAGTGCTGTAAACTCTCTGTTTACTGACAGGGAGCAGAGTCGGAGGGCAGAGTTCCAGTTGGTCCACAGGGCAGCTATATAGAACAATAGAACATTACAGTGCAGTACAGGCCCTTCGGCCCTCGATGTTGCGTCGACCTGTGAAACCAATCTAAAGCCCATCTACACTATTCCATTATCATTCATATATTTATCCAATGACCATTTAAATGCCCTTAATGTTGGCGAGTCCACTACTGTTGCAGGCAAGGCATTCCACGCCCCTACTACTCTCTGAGTAAAGAACCTACCTCTGACATCTGTCCTATATCTATCTCCCCTCAATTTAAAGCTATGTCGCCTCGTGCTAGCCATCACCATCCGAGGAAAAAGGCTCTCACTGTCCACCCTAACCAATCCTCTGATCATCTTGTATGCCTCAATTAAGTCACCTCTTAACCTTCTTCTCTCTAACGAAAACAGCCTCAAGTCCCTCAGCCTTTCCTCATAAGATCTTCCCTCCATACCAGGCAACATACTGGTAAATCTCCTCTGCACCCTTTCCAATGCTTCCACATCCTTCCTATAATGCGGCGACCAGAACTGCACGCAATACTCCAAATGTGGCTGCACCAGAGTTTTGTAAAGCTGCAACATGACCTCATGGCTCCGAAACTCAATCCCTCTACCAGTAAAAGCTAACACACCGTACGCCTTCTTAACAACCCTATCAACCTGGTTGGCAACATTCAGGGATCTATGTACATGGACACCGAGATCTCTCTGCTCATCCACACTACCAAGAATCTTACCATTAGCCCAGTACTCTGTATTCCTGTCACTCCTTCCAAAATGAATCACCTCACACTTTTCTGCATTAAACTCCATTTGCCACTTCTCAGCCCAGCTCTGCAGCTTATCTATGTCCCTCTGTAACCTGCAACATCCTTCCGCACTGTCCACAACTCCACCGACTTTAGTGTCATCTGCAAATTTACTCACCCATCCTTCTACGTCCTCCAGGTCATTTATAAAAATAACAAACAGCAGTGGCCCCAAAACAGATTCTTGTGGTACACCACTAGTAACTGAACTCCAGGCTAAACATTTCCCATCAACCACCACCCTCTGTTTTTTTACAGCGAGCCAATTTCTGATCCAAACCGCTAAATCACCCTCATCCCATGCCTCCGTATTTTCTGCAGTAGCCTACCGTGGGGAACCTTATCAAACGCTTTACTGAAATCCATATACGCCACATCAACTGCTTTACCCAAGTCCACCTGTTTGGTCACCTTCTCAAAGAACTCAATAAGGTTTGTGAGGCACGACCTACCCTTCACAAAACCGTGTTGGCTATCCCTAATCAAGTTATTTCTTTCTCGATGATTATAAATCCTATCTCTTATAATCCTTTCCAAGACTTTACCGACAACAGAAGTAAGGCTCACTGGTCTATAGTTACCGGGGTTGTCTCTACTCCCCTTCTTGAACAAGGGGACAACATTTGCTATCCTCCAGTCTTCTGGCACTATTCCTGTAGACAATGACGGCATAAAGATCAAAGCCAAAGACTGCAATCTCCTCCCTAGCTTCCCAGAGAATCCTAGGATAAATCCCATCCGGCCCAGGGGACTTATCTATTTTCACACTTTCCAGAATTGTTAACACCGCCTCCTTATGAACCTCAATCCCATCTAGTCTAGTAGCCAGTATCTCAGTATTCTCCTCTACAACATTGTCTTTTTCCTGTGTGAATACTGACAAAAAAATCTTCATTTAGCGCCTCTCCTATCTCCTCGGACTCCACGCACAACTTCCCACTACTGTCCTTGACTGGCCCTACTCGTACCTTAGTCATTTTTTTATTCCTGACATACCTATAGAAAGCTTTAGGGTTTTCCTTGATCTTACCTGCCAAGGACTTCTCATGCCCCCTCCTGGCTCTTCTTAGCTCTCTCTTTAGGTCCTTCCTGGCTAACTTGTAATTCTCAAGTGCCCTAACTGAACCTTCACGTCTCATCTTTACATAAGCCTCCTTCTTCCTCTTGACAAGTGAGTCAGCTACTTTAGTAAACCACGGTTCCCTCTCTCGACCACTTCCTCCCTGCCTGACAGGTACATACTTATCAAGGACACGCAGTAGCTGTTTCTTGAACAAGCTCCACATTTCAATTGTGCCCATCCCCTGCAGTTTCCTTCCCCATCTTATGCATCCCAATTCTTTCCTAATCGCATCATAATTGCCTTTCCTTCAGCTATAACTCTTGCCCTGCGGTATATACCTATCCCTTTCCATCGCTAAAGTAAACGTAACCGAATTGTGGTCATTATCACCAAAGTGCTCACCAACTCCAAATCTAACACCTGGCCTGGTTCATTACCCAGTACCAAATCCAATGTGGCCTCGCCTCTTGTTGGCCTAGCTACATACTGTGTCAGGAAACCCTCCTGCACACATTGGACAAAAACTGACCCATCTAATGTACTCGAACTATAGCGTTTCCAGTCAATATTTGGAAAGTTAAAGTCCCCCATAACAACTACCCTGTTACTTACACTCCAATCCAGAATCATCTTTGCAATCCTTTCCTCTACATCTCTGGAACTTTTTGGAGGCCTATAGAAAACTCCCAACAGGGTGACCTCCTTTCCTAACCTCAGCCCATACTACCTCAGTAGACGAGTTTTTATCAAACATCCTTTCTGCCACTGTAATACTGTCCTTGACTAACAATGCCACACCTCCCATTCTTTTACTACCTTCCCTGAGCTTACTGAAACATCTAAACCCCGGAACCTGCAACAACCATTCCTGTCCCTGCTCTATCCATGTCTCCGAAATGGGCACAACATCGAAGTTCCAGGTACCAACCCATGCTGCAAGTTCACCCACCTTATTCCGGATGCTCCTGGTGTTGAAGTAGACACACTTCAAACCACCTTCCTGCCTGCCGGTACACTCCTGCAACCTTGAAACTTTACTCATTACCTCACTACTCTCAACCTCCTGTATACTAGTGCTACAATACATGTACCTATCCCCCTGCTGAATTAGTTTAAACCCTCTCGAAGAGCATTAGCAAATTTCACCCCAGGATATTGGTACCCCTCTGGTTCAGGTGTAGACCATCCCATTTTTAGAGGTCCCTTATTCTGTAAGGTAAGAGGGGATGGAGGCTAGGCCAGTTGCATGCTCCTCCTGTAGGATGTGGATGGTGACGGATACCACCGGTGTTCCCGCTGACTATACCTGCGGGAAGTGCACCCAACTCCAGCTCCTCAGAGACCGTGTTGGGGAACTGGAGCTGGATGAACTTCGGATCATCCGGGAGGCAGAGAGGGTAATAGAGTGTTACAGGGAGGTAGCCACATCCAAGGTACAGGACAAGAGTAGCTGGGTTACAGTCAGGGGAAGGAAAACGAACGGGCAGACAGTGCAGGGATCCCTCATGGCCGTTCCCCTTCAAAACAAGTATACCGTTTTGGATGCTGTTGGGGGGGATGACCTACAGGGGGAAGGCCCTAGCGGTCAAGTCTCTGGCACTGAGTCTGGCTCTGTGGCTCAGAAGGGAAGGGGGGAGAATAGAAAAGTAATTGTGAAAGGAGACTCAATGGTTAAGGGAATAGATAGGAGATTCTGTGGTCGCGAGCGAGACTCCCGGAAGGTATGTTGCCTCCTGGGTGCCATGGCCAGGGATGTCTCGGATCGAGTCTACAGGATTCTTAAGGGTGAGGGGGAGCAACCAGAAGTCGTGGTGCACCTAGGCACCAACGACATAGCCAAGAAAAGGGATGAGGATCGAAAAAGTGATTTTAGGGAGTTGGGTTGGAAGCTAAAGCGCAGGACAAGCAGAGTAGTGATCTCAGGGTTGCTACCGGTGCCACGTGCAAGTGAGGCAAGGAACAGAGAGCGAGTGCAGCTGAACACATGGCTACAGGGCTGGTGCAGGAGGGAAGGCTTCAGATATGTGGATCATTGGGATATCATCTGGGGAAGGTGGGACCTATACATGAAGGATGGATTGCACCTAAACTGGAGAGGCACCAATATCCTGGGTGGGAGGTTTGCTAGAGCTCTTCGGGAGGGTTTAAACTAGTTTGGCAGGGGGATGGGAACCAGAGCTATGGATCAGAGGATAGGGTAGCTGCTGAACAGGCAGAAATAATATGCAGCAAGTCTGTGAGGAAGGATAGACTGTTGATAGGACAAAGTTGCACTCAGTGGAATGGGTTAAAATGTGTCTGTTTCAATGCAAGGAGTGTAAGGAATAAGGGAGATGAATAAGGGAGCATGAATCGGTACTTGGAACTACAATGTTGTGGCCACTACTGAGACATGGCTTTCACAGGGGCAGGAATGGTTGTTAGATGTTCCGGGGTTTAGATGTTTTCAGAAGAATAGGGAGGGAGGTAAAAGAGGAGGGGGAGTGGCACTGTTAATTAGGGAGTGCACCACAGCTGCAGAAAAGGAGGTAGTTGAGGAGGGTTTGTCTACTGAGTCTGTATGGGTGGAAGTCAGAAACAAGAAAGGAGCAGTCACTTTATTGGGTGTTTTCTATAGACCCCCAATAGCAGCAGAGAGATAGAGGAACAGATTGGGTGGTAGACCTTGGAAAAGTGCAGAAGTAACAGAGTTGTTGTCATGGGTGACTTCAACTTCCCTAATATTGACTGGAACCTCCTTAGTGCAAATGGTTTGGATTGAGCAGATTTTGTCAGGTTGTACAGGAAGGATTCCTGACTCAATATGTAGATAGGCCGACTAGGTGGGAGGCCATATTGGACTTAGTGCTCGGCAACGAACCAGGCCAGGTGTCAGATGTCTCGGTGGGAGAGCATTTCGGTGACAGTGACCACAACTCCTTGACCTTTACCATAGTCATGGAGAGGGATAGGAACACACAGTATGAGAAGGTATTTAATTGGGGGAGGGGAAATTATACTCCTATTAGACAGGAGCTGAGGAGCATAAAGTGGGAATAATTGTTCTTGGGGAAATGCACAACAGTAATGTGGGGATTGTTTAAGGTACACTTGCTGCGAGTGCTGAATAGTTTTGTCCCACTGAGACGAGGAAGGAATGGTAAGGTGAAGGAGCCTTGAAGTGGAGCTTCTAGTCAAGAGGAAGAAAGAAGCTTACGTAAGGTTGAGGAAGCAAGGGTCTAACTCGGCTCTAGAGGGTTACAAGGTAGCCAGGAAGGAACTAAAAAATGGACTGAGGAGAGCTAGAATAGGGCATGAAAAAGCCCTGGCGGGAAGGATTAGGGAAAACCCCAAGCGTTCTACACTTATGTGAGAAATAAGAGGATGATCAGAGTGAGAGGGAGGCCGATCAGGGATAGTGGAGGGAACTTGCGCCTAGAGTCTGAAGAGATGGGGGGGGGGCCCTAAATGAATACTTTGCTTCAGTATTCACTAGAGAGAGGGACCTTGTTGCCCATGGGAACAGTATGAACCAGGTTAATAGACTCAAACAGGTTGATATTAAGAAGGAGGATGTGCTGGAAATTTTGAAAAGCATCAGGATAGATAAGTCCCCTGGGCCTGACGGGACAAGCGAGGGAGGAGATTGCTGCGCCGTTGGTGATGATTTTTGCGTCCCCACTCTCCACTGGAGTAGTACCGGATGATTGGAGGGAGTCCCGTACCAGCCTCCCCGAACAGGCGCCAGAATGTGGCGACTAGGGGCTTTCCACAGTAACTTCATTTTTGAAGCCTACTTGTGACAATAAGCGATTTTCATTTCATTTCATTTTCATTTCATTTCATTTTCAATGTTGTTCCCCTATTCAAGAAAGGGAATAAGAAAATCCTGGGAATTACAGACCCATCAGTTTTACGTCTGTGGTGAGCAAAATATTGGAAAGGATTCTGAGAGATAGGATTTATGATTATTTAGAAAAACATAGTTTCATTAAAGATAGTCAGCATGGCTTTGTGAGGGGCAGGTCATGCCTCACAAGCCTCATTGAATTCTTTGAGGATGTGACGAGACACATTGATGAAGGGCGGGCAGTGGATGTGGTGTATATGGATTTCAGTAAGGCATTTGATAAGGTTCCCCATGGTGGGCTCATTCAGAAAGTTAGGGGGCATGGGATACAGGGAAATTTGGCTGTCTGGATACAGAATTGGCTGGCCGAAAGAAGACAGTGAGTGGTAGTGGATGGAAAGTATTCAGCCTGGATATCGGTGACCAGTGGTGTCCCGCAAGGATCTGTTCTGGGACCTCTGCTCTTTGTGGTTTTTATAAATGACTTGGATGAGGAAGTGGAAGGGTGGGTTAGTAAGTTTGCCGATGACACAAAGGTTGGTGGAGTTGTAGATAGTGTTGAGTGTTGTTGCAGGTCACAACAGGACATTGACAGGATGCAGAACTGGGCTGAGAAGTGGCAGATAGAGTTCAACCTTGATAAATGTGAAATTATTCATTTTGGAAGGTCGAATTTGAATGCTGAATACATGGTTGAAGGCAGGATTTTTGGAAGTGTGGAGGAACAGCGGGATCTTGGGGTCCACACACATAGATCCCTCAAAGTTGCCACAAAGTTGTTAAGAAGGCGTATGGTGTGTTGGCTTTCATTAACAGGGGGATTGTGTTTAAGAGCCGCAAGGTTTTGTTGCAGCTTTATAAAACTCTAGTTAGACCACACTTGGAATATTGTGTCCAGTTCTGGTCGTCTCATTATAGAAGGATGTGGCTGCTTTGGAGAGGGTACAGAGGAGATTTACCAGGATGCTGCCTGGACTGGAGGGCATGTCTTATGAAGGAAGGTTGAGGGAGCTAGGGCTATTCTCACTGGAGCGAAGAAGGCAGAGAGGTGACTTGATAGAGGTGTACAAGGTGATGAGAGGCATGGATAGAGTGGATAGCCAGAGACTTTTCCCCAGGGTGGAAATGGCTGTCACGAGGGGACATAATTTTAAGGTGATTGGAGGAAGGTATAGGGGTCAGAGGTAGGACCTTTACACAGAGAATGGTCGGTGTGTGGAATGCACTGCTAGCAGAGGTGGTGGAGTCAGAGTCATTAGGGACATTTAAGCGACTCTTAGACAGGCCCATGGACAGCAGTAAATTGAAGGAGTGTAGGTTAGGTTGATTTTAGATGAGGATAAATGGTCGGCACAACATCGTGGGCTGAAGGGCCTGTACTGTGCTGTATTGTTCTATGTTCTAAAGGGTAACGTCTGATAGAGTAGTGAAGTCCCAAAGGTTAAAAGGAACACGACTGAGAATAGGAAAAACAATCAACCAGCGATCCACACTGGTGATGTTAAGCTTGGTTTATAAAAGCCTGTGCGTGTAAGGTTAAATGGATCATAAATAGCATAGCGTGTAAGGGTGGTTAGATCTGGACCGTCCGTGTGATATTACTTTTGTTGAAATATCCAAAGCACAGTCGATGTATGAGAAGGTCACATACCCATTGTGACATTGACCTTACCTTGCTGCTGTTGTACTTGAGGATTCAATCCTTGATTGATTGCATTGTATTTTCTGCAGGATTTCACAATGACTCTCTATTTGCGCAATTACTGGAAAGATGAGCGGCTTTCGTTTCCCAGCACTACTAACAGAAGCATGACATTCGATGGCAGGCTAGTCAAAAAGATTTGGGCACCTGACGTTTTTTTTGTTCATTCGAAAAGGTCATTTATCCATGACACCACCACAGATAACGTAATGTTACGCATCTTTCCTGATGGAAATGTGCTGTATAGCATAAGGTAAGTGTAGGTTCTGCATTGTGTTTCTTTTCCAGAAAATCTACTGTAATTTCTACCACATCATAATAACCACTGGTACATTTTCCCAGACCTTTTCCCAGACCATCCATTCAGCATCCTTGAGTGGGTTTAATGCACTTTAATGCCAGTTAATGTGCTATTGTGTAGAGAAGCAATGTTCTCTGAGAACAGGCTTGAGGCTGCAGCTCATTGAGGGCTCCCTGTAACCAGCAAAGGTGACGTTCAACCTACCAGTGTGAATTGGTTATATCTGTCTTCCTCGAATAGAACTCATCGTGCTACCTGGTCTCTCACTATGGCTTTGAAAATGCTTTTTCTATTGACTATTCCTATTGGATTTTGATTGGATTTTGTTTATTGTCATGTGTACCAAGGTACAGTGAAAAGTATTTTTCTGCAAGCGGCTCAACAGATCATTAAGTACATGGAAAGAAAAGGAAATAAAAGAAAATACATAATAGGGCAACACAAGGTACACAATGTAACTACATAACACTGGCATCGGATGAAGCATACAGGGTGTAGTGTGAATGAGGTCAGTCCATAAGAGGGTCATTTAGGAGTCTGGTAACAGCGGGGAAGAAGCTGTTTTTGAGTCTGTTAGTGCGTGTTCTCAGACTTCTGTATCTCCTGCCCGTTGGAAAAAGTTGGAAGAGTGAGTAAGCCGGGTGGGAGGGGTCTTTGATTATGCTGCCCGCTTTCCCCAGACAGCGGGTACTGTAGATGGAGTCAATGGATGGGAGGCAGGTTTGTGTGATGGACTGGACGGTGTTCACGACTCTGAAGTTTCTTGCGGTCCTGGGCCGGGCAGTTGCCATACCAGGCTGTGATGCAGCCAGATAGGATGCTTTCTATGGTGCATCTGTAAAATTTGGCAAGAGTTAATGTGGCCATGCCGAATTTCCTTCGTTTCATGAAGAAGTATAGGCGCTGTTGTGCTTTCTTGGTGGTAGCGTCGACGTGGGTGGTCCCGGACAGATTTTTGGAGATGTGTACCCCTAGGAATTTGAAACTGCTAACCATCTCCACCTCGGCCCCGTTGATGCTGTGTGTACAGTACTTTACTTTCTGAAGTCAGTGACCAGCTCTTTAGTTTTGCTGGCATTGAGGGATAGATTGTCGTCGCTGCACCACTCCACTAGGTTCTCAATCTCCCTCCTGTATTCTGACTCGTCGTTATTCAAGATCCGGTCCACTAGCAAACTTGTAGATGGAGTTGGAACCAAATTTTGCCACGCAGTCTTGTGTGTACATGGAGTACAGTAGGGGGCTAAGTACGCAGCCTTGCGGGGCCCCGGTATTGGGTGGGAGGAGGTGTTGTTGTTTATTCTTACTGATTGTGGTCTGTGCGTTAGAAATTCGAGGATCCAATTGCAGAGTGGGGAGCCAAGTCCTAGGTTTTGGAGCTTTGATATGAGCTTGGCTGGGATTATGGTGTTGAAGGCGCAGCCTGATGTAGGAGTCCATGTTGTCGAGATGCTCTAGGAATGAGTGTAGGGCCAGGGAGATGGCGTCTGCTGTGGACTGGTGACGGCGGTATACAAATTGCAGTTGTTCAAGCCGTTCTGGGAGTATGGAGGTAATTCGCTTCATGACCAACCTCTCGAAGCACTTCATTACGACTGAATTCAGGATGGTAGTCATTCAGGCACGTTGCCTGGTTTTTCTTTGGTACCGGTATGGTGGTGGTCATCTTGAAGCAGGTGGGGACCTCGGAGTGGAGTAGTGAGAGGTTAAAGATGTCCGCGAACACATCTACAAGCTGGTCCGCGCAGGCTCTTAGTGCACGACCAGGGATCCCGTCCGGACCCGTCGCCTTCCGAGGGTTCACTTTCAGGAAAGCTAATTTGAATTCCGAAGCTGTGATGGTGGGTATGGGTGATTTATGGGCTGCTGGGGCACTTGACAGCGGATTGTTGGTTTCCTGCTCGAACCGAGCATAGAATGCATTGAGTTCATCAGGGAGGGGTGCGCTGCTACTGGAGATACTGCTCGGCTTCGCTTTGTAGCCCATTATGTTGTTTAGGCGTATTGGCATTTCAAATGTAATTTTCGGCCAATAGGGAAGGGGTTTCCTTTGCCACAGGTAATTTTATGTGAGATCCCCAAATTCCAACTATGTCGTTCACCTGGGGAAGAGAGTTGGTCAGGAATGTCTATTACAGGCCTCGCTTCAGCAACTGGGTGACACAAATGGAATAGATGCATTTAAGGGGAAGCTAGACAAACATATGAGAGAAAAGGGAATAGATGGTTGTGATGGTGGTTTTAGAAGAAAAAAGTAGAAGGCTTGAATGGAGCATTAAAACAGGCATGGACTGGTTGGGCTGAATGGCCAGTTTTTGTACTGTATCATCTATGTAATCCGATGTATATTAGTCAGAGCACCCTTCTGGCGGTTTCTTTGCAGCCTACTAGTTTTTTAAATTTTGAGAAGATATTTGATTCCTTGATACTTATTACTCATTGAGTACTCTGGCTTTTTGGCCCTTTAACTTTTAAATGTCCATAATTTTACATGGGGCAGGTGAGGCCTAGGCCCTCGTCCCAATTTTTTTTTTAACAAACAATTTTATTGAGGTATTTTAGGCATATAGAAAAAGTGACATTGTACAGTACAAGAAAAAGAAGTCAAGACACAAATTAAACATAGTGCAAACCACGGCTCTGTTCAGTCAAGGACCTGCCTCAATGTACCCCTGCTCCTCCGAAACCCCAAAGATTGCCGCCTCAGGGCTCATTACCACCCCAGTTTTCAATACCCGGGACATAACATCTGCAAATCCCTGCCAGTGCCCCCTGAGTTCAGGACACGACCAGAACATGTATCCATGGTTAGCCAGACCTCTGGCGCATCTAGCACACTTGTCCTCCAGCCCAAAGAATTTGCTTATCCGGGCCACCGTCATGTGGGCCCGGTGCACGACCTCAAACTGGATCAGGCTGAGCTTGGCGCATGTTGCGGTCGTGTTTACTCTGCTCAAGGCTTCTGCCCAGATACCGCCCCCCCCCCCCCCCCCCCCCCCCCCCCCCCCGGAGCTCCTCTTCCCACTCTAAGCTTCAGGTCCTCGGTCTGCATATCCACAGTTACCATTAGTTCCTTGCAGACGTCTGAGACGCTACCCTCTCCCACCTCTCACCTAGAAACTACCCTGTCCTGCCTCTCCTTTGGCGGGAGAAATGGGAAGGATGGCACCAGTCTGCGTACAAAACCCCACACCTGTAAGTATCTAAATTCGTTCCCCCTCACCAGCCCAAACTTCTCCTCCAGCGCCCTCATGCTCGGAAAGCTCCCTTCCAGGAACAGATCCCCCATCCTCACAATCCCCGCCCTCCTCCACAGTCGATACCCCCCCGGCCATGTTCCCCCGGGCAAATCGGTGGTTGCCGCAGATTGGGGTCCACACCAATGCTCTTACATCCCCTATGTGCCTCCTCCACTGGCCCCAAATCTGAAGAGCCGCCACCACTATCGGGCTGGTGGAGTACCGCGCCGGCGGAAGCGGCAGAGGTGCCGTGACCAGGGCTGCTAAGCTAGTGCCCCTGCACGAAGCAGCCTCCATCTGCTCCCAGACTGACCCCACACCCACCATCCATTTCCTTATCATCGCTATGTTGGCCGCCCAGTAATAGTTGCTGAAGTTCGGCAACGCCAGCCCCCCTTCTCCTCTGTTCCTTTCAAGCATCACCCTCTTCACCCATGGGGACTTCCCTGCCCACACAAATCCCAGAATAATTTTATTCAGCCTCTTAAAGAAGGACCGCGGGATAAAGTTGGGGAGACACTGAAAAACAAACAAGAACCGCGGGAGAATCATCATCTTAACAATCTGCACCTTTGCTGCCAAGGACAGCGGAAGCGCATCCCACCTCCGGCCCTCCTCCCTCACTTGTTCCACCAGTCGGGACAGGTTGAGCTTGTGCAACCTGCCCCAGTCCCATGCCACCTGAATCCCCAAATATCGGAAACTCTTCCCCCAACGGCAACCCCTTCAGCCTACTCTCCTGCCCCCTCGCCTGAATTACAAACAACTCGCTCTTAGCCATGTTCAGTTTGTATCCGGAGAACCGGCCAAATTCCCTCAGGGTTGCCATGATACCGTCCATCCCCACCATTGGGTCCGATACATATGACAGCCGATCATCCGTGTATAATGAGACTCTGTGTTCCACTCCCCCCCCCCCCCCCCCCCCCCCCCCCCGGCTCTATGGCCAGCGCAAACAGCAGTGGGGAGAGAGGGCAGCCCTGTCTTGTCCCACGGTGCAGTCTAAAGTAGTCCGATGTCGTCCTGTTCGTCCTTACACTCGCCTCCGGGGCCTGATGTAATAGCCTAATCCAGTCGATGAACCCCCCCTCCCCGAACCCGAACCGTCGTAGTACCTCCCACAGATAATCCCACTCGACCCGGTCAAAAGCCTTTTAAGCATCCATGGCTACCACTATCTCTACCTCCCTACTCTCCGGGGGCATCATAATCACGTTAAGCAGCCTTCTTAGGACACCAGCTGCCTCCCCTTTACAAACCCGGTTTGATCCTCCCTGTGGTGGTATGTATTAGGGGTAATACGGTACACCAGGAATGCCGAGGAGCTATTGGAGGACAGATGCTGGATCCCGATTGGATCCTCCACCTACAGGGCTCCACCCAGATAGGAGGGATATAAGAACCTGGGTTTAATCCCCGCAGCTGCATTCTGTGACTGAGCTGCTGGGGAACGTGTCTGAACAAGTCTGCTCAATAAAGCCTCGATTTAAGTTCTTTGCGTCTCGCCTCGTGTGTGATCGATGGTGCTACAATTTATTGAGCAGACTTAAAAAGGAATATGGAGCTCCGGATCGCCCCGGAGTGCCTGCGAATCAGCCCCCAAGCAGCTAATGCAACATCGGCGTTTAAACACTGGCTGGCGTGCTTTGAGGGATACCTCCGAACAGCCCCCGGCAGACCAACAGAAGACCAGAAGATGCAGGTCCTGCATTCCAGGGTGAGTCCCGAAATCTACTCACTCACCGAGGGCGCGGAAGAATTCCCAGAGGCGATCAACTTGCTGAAGGAGATCTACATTAAACCCGTCAACCAGGTCTACGCACGCTACCAGCTCGCGACGAGATGACAAATCCCCGGGGAATCTCTAGACGATTTCTTCAACGCTCTAACGATCCTGGGACGAAACTGCAACTGCCCAGCGGTTACGGCGAACGAACATACGGACCTCCTGATCAGAGACGCTTACGTAGCAGGTTTGGCATCGTCGCAAATTCGCCAGAGACTTTTAGAGAAAGACTCTCTCGGACTCACAGAGGTAGGGGCCCTCGCAGCCTCCCTCGACGTGGCCTCCCAAAACGCCCGCGCCTATGCCCCCGACCGCGCTGCAGCCCCTTGGGCTCCGTGGACCCCCGCCGCGACCAACCCCCCGGCAACCCCAACCCCTCCGCAAGCGTGCGCAGCCAGAATCCCAGACCACCCGGGGGGCCCCCGCTGCTACTTTTGCGGGCAGTCAAAACACCCCCGCCAGCGCTGCCCGGCCCGTTCGGCCACCTGCAAAAGCTGCGGTAAAAAGGGGCACTATGCAGCGGTGTGCTAGTCCCGTGGGGTCGCCGCTATCTCCGGGGAACAAATGGGACCATGGGCTCCACCCCCCCCAGCGACCCACGGGCGGCCAACGGGCGCCGCCATTTTGGACCCCGGACACCACGAGGGGGGGGGACGGGCGCCGCCATCTTCCTACCCACAGGCCACGTGCGATCCATGGGAGCGGCCATTTTGTCCACCCCCGGCCGCGTGCGACCCATGGGAGCGGCCATTTTGTCCACTCCCGACCGCGTGCGATCCATGGACGCCGCCAACTTGGCTGACAGGCAAGGACCTCAGCGTGGACGGCTCCACACTGCCCGAAGACAAGAGTCTGATACACCAACCACGTTTGGCATCGGTGACCCTCGACCAGTCGCTGCCCCGGACGCTCCAGACGACAACGACAAAGGTGCTGGTGAACAGCCACGAAACGCCGTGTTTGATCGACTCGGGGAGCACGGAGAGTTTTATTCACCTGGACACAGTAAGACGCTGTTCCCTTGTAATTCAGCCAAGCACCCAAAAGATTTTCCTGGCGGCGGGGTCCCACTCCGTTGAAATCAAAGGGTTCTGCATCGTAAACCTAACGGTGCAGGGGAGAGAGTTCAAAAATTACCGGCTGTACGTCCTTCCCCACCTCTGCGCTCCCACCCTCCTGGGGTTGGATTTCCAATGCAACCTCCAGAGCTTAACATTCAAATTTGGCGGCCCTATACCCCCACTGACTATCTGCGGCCTCGCGACACTCAAGGTCGAACCGCCCTCCCTGTTTGCGAACCTCACCCCAGATTGCAAACCTGTCACCACTAGGAGCAGACGGTACAGCACCCAGGACCGGACGTTTATCAGGTCCGAAGTCCAGTGGCTGCTGAAGGAAGGCATAATCCAGGCCAGCAATAGTCCCTGGAGAGCCCAGGTGGTTGTAATGAAGACAGGGGAGAAGCAAAGGATGGTCGTAGACTACAGTCAGACCATCAACAGGTACACGCAGCTAGATGCGTACCCTCTACCCCGCATATCCGATATGGTCAATCGGATTGCACAGTACAAGGTCTTCTCCACCGTGGACCTTAAGTCCGCCTACCACCAGCTCCCCATTCGCCCCGGTGACCGCAAGTACACTGCCTTCGAAGCAGACGGGCGGCTATACCACTTCTTAAGGGTTCCATTCGGCATCACGAACGGAGTCTCGGTCTTCCAACGCGAGATGGACCGAATGGTCGACCAGCACGGTTTACGGGCCACGTTCCCGTACCTCGACAACGTCACCATCTGCGGCCACGACCAGCAGGACCACGACGCCAACCTCCGCAAATTCCTCCAGACCGCTAACGCCCTCAAAGAGGAAAAATGCGTGTTTAGCACCGACCGTTTAGCCATCCTGGGCTACGTAGTGCGTAATGGAGTGATAGGCCCCGACCCCGAACGCATGCGCCCCCTCATGGAGTTCCCTCTCCCCCACTGTGCCAAAGCCCTGAAACGCTGCCTGGGCTTCTTTTCTTATTACGCCCAGTGGGTCCCCCAGTACGCAGACAAGGCCCGCCCACTAATCCAGTCCACTACTTTTCCCCTGTCGACAGAGGCCCGCCAGGCCTTCAGCCGCATCAAAATGGATATCGCAAAGGCCACGATGCGCGCCATCGACGAGTCCCTCCCCTTCCAAGTCGAGAGCGACGCGTCCGACGTAGCTCTGGTGGCCACGCTCAACCAAGCGGGCAGACCCGTGGCCTTTTTCTCCTGGAACCTACACGCTTCGGAAATTCACCACTCCTCAGTAGAAAAGGAGGCCCAAGCCATAGTGGAAGCTGTGCGACATTGGAGGCATTACCTAGCCGGTAGGAGATTCACTCTCCTCACTGACCAACGGTCGGTAGCCTTCATGTTCGATAATGCACAGCGGGGCAAGATAAAAAAACGACAAGATCCTGCGGTGGAGGATCGAACTCTCCACCTACAACTACGAGATCTTGTACCGTCCCGGAAAGCTGAACGAGCCGTCCGATGCCCTATCTCGCGGCACTTGTGCCAACGCACAAGTGGACCGTCTCCAAGCCCTCCACGAGGACCTCTGCCACCCGGGGGTCACTCGTTTCTACCACTTTATAAAGGCTCGCAACCTCCCTTACTCCGTCGAGGACGTCCGAACAGTCACCAGGAACTGCCAAATCTGAGCAGAATGCAAACTGCATTTTTTCAGGCCAGATAGAGCGCACCTGATAAAGGCTTCCTGTCCCTTTGAACGCCTCAGTTTGGATTTAAAAGGCCCCCTCCCCTCCACCGATTGCAACACGTACTTTCTTAACGTCGTTGACGAATACTCCCGCTTCCCCTTCGCCATCCCCTGCCCTGACATGACCGCGGCCACGGTCATTAAAGCCCTCGGCACCATCTTTACCCTGTTCGGTTTCCCCGCCTACATCCATAGCGACAGGGGGTCCTCCTTCATGAGTGACGAGCTGCGTCAATTCCTGCTCGGCAAGGGCATAGCCTCGAGCAGGACGACGTGCTACAACCCCCGGGGGAACGGGCAGGTAGAGAGGGAGAACGGAACGGTCTGGAAGACCGTCCTACTGGCCCTACGGTCTAGGAGTCTCCCAACTTCCCGCTGGCAGGAAGTCCTCCCGGATGCCCTTCATTCTATCCGGTCCCTGCTGTGTACCACCACTAACCAAACGCCTCACGAGCGCCTCCTTGTCTTCTCTAGGAGGTCCGCTTCTGGAACGTCACTTCTGACATGGCTGGCGGCCCCGGGACCCATCCTGCTCCGGAAACATGTGCGGGCGCACAAATCAGACTCGCTGGTGGAAAAGGTACATCTACTCCACGCAAACCCACAGTACGCCTACGTGGCGTACCCAGACGGCCGACAGGACACGGTCTCTCTGCGGGACCTGGCGCCCGCCGGAGCTCCCCACCCCCCCACCCCCCCCCCCCCCAACACAAATCACCTCCCCCTCACTCCCGCCGGTGCACCCCACAGCCACCCTCTTCCCGGGGGGATCGGTTCTCCTCCCAGGCCCATCCAGGGGTAAGGAAACAGAGGGGGACAGCGCGATGCTCCCAGAGTCGACCGGACCCGAGCCAGCACCACCACCCGGGCTGAGACGATCGGAAAGGGCGACCAGAGCACCATCTCGACTCATCGAATCGACTTAAGATGTATATAATTCAGTGGCCCAGTAAAGCGGCATTGTTGTAAATAGTTAACGCTGCAAATCGGGTAAAATGTGAATAATTCGGTGGCCCAGTAAAAGCGGCATGATTGTATATAGTTCAATGGTTAAGGTACCGACCCTGTAAACCCCTACCACCATACCACCCCGCCGGGTTCTTTTTTAACAAGGGGAGAATGTGGTGGTATGTATTAGGGGTAATACGGTACACCAGGAATGCCGAGGAGCTATTGGAGGACAGATGCTGGATCCCGATTGGATCCTCCACCTACTGGGCTCCACCCAGATAGGAGGCGTATAAGAACCTGGGTTTAACCCCCGCTGCTGCATTCTGTGACTGAGCTGCTGGGGAACGAGTCTGAACAAGTCTGCTCAATAAAGCCTCGATTGAAGTTCTTTACGTCTCGCCTCGTGTGTGATCGATGGTGCTACACTCCCCAATGACATCCTGTACACAGTCCTCAATTCTAGCCGCCAAGATCTAGGCCAGTAACTTGGCGTCTACGTTGATCAAAGAGATTGGCTGTATGACCCACAAGCCTCCGGGTCCTTATCCCGTTTCAGAATGAGCGAGATGGTGGCCTGCGACATCGTAGGGGGTAAACTCCCTCTGTCTCTTGCCTCATTAAAGACCCTGACCAGCACTGGCCCCACTATCCCGGCAAATTTTTTGTAAAACTTCACCAGATACCCATCCGGCCCCGGGGCTTTACCTGACTGCATGACCTTCAGGCCCCCCAATACCTCTTCAATCCTGACCAGGGCCCCCAGTCCGTCCACCAACCCCCTCCCCACTCTTGGGAAGGTCAGTTCGTCCAGGAATCGCCTCATCCCCCCCCCCCCCCCCCCCGGGTTCCCCCGGGGGATTCCGAAGTGTACAGCTTCCTATAAAAGTCCCTAATGACCTTGTTCAGCCCTGCCGTGTCACCCACTAGATTACCTTCCTCATCCACTACCCTCCCTATTTCCCTAGCCGCTTCCCTCTTCCTCAGTTGCTGTGCAAGCATTCTCCTGGCCTTCTCCCCATGCTCATAAATCACACCTGTAACCTTTCTAAGCTGCTCTACAGCCTTGCCTGTAGTCAACACCCCAAATTCATCCTGCAGCCTCTGTCGTTTCCTGAGTAACTCTGGCCTCGGGGATTCCGCATAAGTCCTGTCCGTCCGTAGAATTTCCTTAATCAGTCGGTTCGTCTCTGCCCTGTCTGTCCTGCCCCTGTACGCCCAAATTGAAATCAGCTCCCCTCTCACCACTGCCTTCAGTGCCTCCCAGAGCACCGCTGCCGAGACTTCTCCAGTATCGTTCACCTGCAGGTAATTCTGCCTGCATTTCCTCAACCTCTCGCACACCGTCTCGTCCGCGAGTAGTCCAACTTCCAGCCTCCATGGTATGCGCTGAAAGCTGTCCTTACAAAACTGCAGGTCTACCCAGTGCAGAGCATGGTCCGATATGGCAATTGGCAAATATTCTGACCCCACCATTCCGGCCAGCAGGTCCCTACTCACAACAAAGTAGCTGATTCGGGAACACACCTTGTGGACCTGGGAGTAGTACGAGAACTCCCTCGCCGTCGGCTGGCTAAATCTCCACGGATCTGCTCCCCCCATTTGCTCCATTAACCCGCTCAGTTCCTTTGCCATCGCTGGCAACCTGCCCGTTCTTGAGCATGACCGGCCCAGGCTCGGGTCCAGGACCGTATTAAAGTCCCCGCCCATGATCAGCTTACGCGGATCCAAGTCGGGGATCTTCCCCAGCATCCTCCTAATAAAATCCACATCGTCCCAATTAGGGGCATATACACTAACCAGGACTACTCTCACCCCTTCGAGCTTACCCCTCACTATAACAAACCTGCCACCCCCATCCACGACTGTGCCCTCCGCCTCAAATTGTACCCTTTTATTAATCAGGATCGCAACCCCCTTCGTCTTAGAATCCAGCCCCGAATGAAAGACCTGACTGACCCAGCCCTTCCTTAACCTAACCTGGTCTGCCACTTTTAGGTGCGTCTCCTGCAGCATGACTATGTCCGCCTTCAGAACCTGCAGATGCGCAAACACACCCGCCCTCTTCACTGGCCTGTTTAACCCTCTAACATTCCAGGTGATCAGCCTGGTTGGGTGCACTTCACCCCCCCCCCCCATCTCTGCCGATCAGCCATCCCCTTTTCCTTGGCCAGCCCCCCAGCCATGTGTCGCGCTTCATCTGGCCCGCCCCCTGGCCGGCTCCACCCATGACCCACTGTTGCCATGCCCAGTTTCCATCCCCGTCAGCAAAACAACTCCCCCCCCCCCCAGCAACACCATCCTATCACCTAACCCCTGCTCTAATCTAACTATATGCACACCCCCCACCTCGGCTACCATTGACTAGCCCCACTCAGCTAGCCTGGGGCTCACAGCCTCGGCGCCAGCGAGTCTCCCACCCATTGTTCCCAGTCACACCTCCCCCGACCCATCCATACCACTTCCCCAGATCAGCCCTACTTAAGCAAACACTCTATACAAGTCCTAAACAACCCCCACAATAGCACGATTCAAGTTAAACAAGAAATAAAAGAGATAAGAAATAACAGGCACTCTCAGACCTTCCCATACAGACACAGGAAAAGATTGCACAAAGTTCCCCTGAAGCATCCATTTTAACCCAACCCTTTAACTGTTTTCTTTATTATTCTCCCCCCAGCCAAACTCCAACTAATCAGGGAGCCCAAAAAGGAAACATTCAGGTAAACTACGCAAAAAGCACGCAAAAAAACCCACATCTCTACCATCTTCCATCACCCTAAAAAGGTCGAAAAAACGGACCCAAACATGCAGCCAATTTTCAAAATGGGAGGGACACCACATTTACTTAAAAGTTCTGACATGAGTCCAAACGTCCTCAGCTCAGGGCTAGCCCTTGCTTCTTAACGAAGTCCATCGCCTCTTCGGGTTCCTCGAAATAGTGGTGCTGACCCTCATACGTAACCCACAGTCGTGCCGGAAAAAGCAGCCGAATTTGGCCCTCGTCCTAATTGAGGGCTTTAAATGACCAATTATTGAACAAAATCTTCTGGCTGGTTGGAGGAGTACTGGGTGAGAGGGAAAGTCTGACAGCTCACCCTGCTTGGACCTCGGGTGGGAAAAGAGAGGAGGAACTCCCATCACTGGCCCCCTTTTTAGATCGGGCACCCCCAGGTCTGCTCCCATTGGGTCCTCCCTTACCACGTGGCCTTGCCATCATGAGCCCCACTAACCCTCTCCCTCTCCCCTGACCCCTATCCAAATCCACTGAAAGATCCTATAAGTGCCTGGTCCTGTGGACTTTTGGCACTTCGAACCTGGGGACTGCTTGTAGTCCAGCAGTTTCCACCACTCCTGGTAGTGTTGTTGGGACTAGAGAGCTAATCATATTGTCAGGCAGCATTCTGAGGCAAGACTCCCTCCCAAGTGGTGGCAGAATTCCCCCAGTCTCAGAGCATTAAATCTTGACTTCGGCAGGAGTGCATTTCTTTCTGACTCTTCAGGTGGTGAGATGGGAAACCCACTATCCAAAATGTCCTGCCCTGTGTTCAGTGTTGTTGCAATGAAAAAGAGTGAAAATACTTTGGGCAAAGTATTTCTGTTATTTTCATATATTGCAATGTTCCATTTATTTATGGGGAGGCAGTGGCATAGTGGTATTGTCACCGGGCTAGTAATCCAGAGACCCAGGGTATGTTCTGGGGTCTCGGGTTCGAATCCCGCCATGGCAGATGGTGAAGTCAATAAATATCTGGAATTAAAAATTCGAATGATGACCATGAAACCATTGTTGATTGTTATATAAACCCATCTGGGTTCGCTAACATCCTTTCGTGAAGGAAATCTGCCATCATTACTCAGTCTGGTCCACAGGACACTCCACAACAAAGTGGTTGACTCTTAAATGCCTTCTGAAATGGCCCAGCAGGCTACTCAATTCAAGGGCAATTAGGGATGGGCAATAAATGCTGATCCAGCCAGCGATGCCAACATTCCATGAATGAGGTTTTTAAAAATGTTATTTATAGATATTCCTCATTGCATTGAGTGAAAAATCCTTGGTATGAGGAAATAGTTGACAGAACGGCCGATCAGGAATCTCCCCACTGAATTCTCCATGGCTTATTCTGATGAGGGCTAATTCTATAGTGGAGCATATCTGGTATGGAGTGGGTATATTGCTGTCAAAGCAGTGGGCCTACAGTACCTGATTTCTTTTTGTCCATCAATTTATCAACCCTCATGAACAAGCTGAAAATACTGGGAAACCAGGAAGGGTTGGACTATTTTCCCCACAAAGGGGCCCATCTGGTTATCCTGTATTTACTGCGCCAAGGTGACCCAAGATGCACAGGACCTGGAAAATCTCCACTGGCATGGTTTCCTGTTTTAGTTTAGGAAGTTGCCTTAATCTTTGGGCTATGGTGATCTTGGGAGTTATGGCACCGGAAATCGAAAAAAAGGTCTAATTAATTCCATCCTGAAGACATGATAAACCTATTGAAACACTGAATTGATGTCTACTTCATGGTGGTGGTCAGAGCTGGATCGTTATTCATTGTGTAACATTGACAACTTTACAAGTGATCTATTTGCTTTGTAGGGTTACAGTAACAGCGATGTGCAACATGGATTTCAGCCGCTTCCCTCTCGACACACAGACCTGTTCCCTGGAGATAGAGAGCTGTAAGTCATGTACACCATGTGCTTGTTCAGTGCATTCTCACTGCACTCCAGGCTTGACTAAGGGTATATTTAAACCCTCCTTGCCACTCAACCAAAAACCTTTCAGTATTTAGGTGAATTGCACTGTGGCTAGCTATGTTTTTGCAAAACATCTATCTAGCCATTGTTCTTGTTACCACATCATTCACCCCATTGAATGTAAACATTGGCGGAACTGATGGATTTTCTGCCCAAAACAATCCGAGATTGTTTAATTGGGAGAAAATCAACTAAACCTGGACTTCTGACAGAAATCCAATTTTCTGGGCAGCACGGTGATGCAGTGGTTAACACTGCTGCCTCATGGCGCCGAGGTCCCAGGTTCGCTCTGGGTCACTGTCCATGTGGAGTTTGCACATTCTCCTCGTGTTTGCGTGGGTTTTGCCCCCACAACCCAAAGATGTGCAGGGTAGGTGGATTGGCCACGTTAAGTTGCCCCTTAATTGGAAAAAATGAATTGGGTACTCTAAATTTATTTTAAAAAAGAAATCCAATTTTCTACTTGCAGGCAGAGATTCTGTTGACTTCTCCAAGATTATCATCTAATCTTTTTATTCGTCTTCCACCATAGTGGACAAGGCTCGGTAAGATTTTGGTGCTGGGAATGGAGATGGGCTAGTGCAGTATTTTACATCCCTGGCCTGCATGCCAGTTCCCGGGCTCTATCACCCTGACCATCTTACCAAAGACAGATGTTGTTTGCGGAAGGTGAGTGCGGGTAGTGGGCAGGAGGGCGAAGCCACCATGAGCGGTCCACGTATACGAGTGGGAACCAGATATGTTAAAGTAAAGGTGAAGTCGCCATAATCCCAAATGACCATAGGCTGTCCACTTTCAGGCAGAGAGCTGACTGATGGTGGTTGACCTGAGGATCACCACACCTCAGACGAGGAGCAAGGTTGAGAAGGCGGGGCCTTCATGAATAATCAGATATAAGACTGTGGGCAAAGGAGGGGCACACACACCGGCATGGACAAGTGGTGTAAGGCATGCCATGCGTGCAATGAAGAAGCGGGTGGTTAGGGGGGTTGTCTTTATTTAATTAAAAGTCGATTCTGTTTCTATGCCTTCTCCAGAACCTCATTATGGAATGGCAAAAATCAAGGCCCATAAACTCTATGCCAAAGTTGGATTCTATTCTGGGGATCTCAGGTACCTCAGACTCTTGGCCCTGTTGGGCTGGGTAAGATCTGCGGCGGCGAGTATTCACTGATGTCTGCCCCCCCCCCCACCCGACCCCAAGTGCTGTTTTGCAAAAGGCCCACCTGCTGTTTGTCCTGGATTTTTGAGACTGCTCTTCTTCCATCAGCTTTTCTTCCATCAAAAGCAATGATGCAAAATTTGCTTCCATGATAATCTGTGGAAGCTTAATTAGGGCAAGTAAGGTACAAATAAAAAGCCAAGCAATCTCCGTATTCCAAAATGTATTGGACGTTCAATAATAGCACTCTAGTTCAGAGCCTGAGATCACACCCATGAGGTTTTACCGAGTAGGTTGTCTACTGGGAAAGGACTTCAAGGTCGTCACTACGTCATAGGGTCCTGAATGGCATAGCATTCATGTGGTACCTGACTGCTTGTGGCAGGCTCCTCCGCCACATTAATCAAGTATGCAGTTGGAATGGTAGCCAGCATGATTAAAGTGAGGAGGTCAAATTGATCTACTTTAGGAAGGGTGAAGGCACACAGAGAATGAGAGGAACAAGGGACAAAGCTGCAGGGGACTGGTCCGAGGACAAGCCAAAGCCCAAACTGAACTGTAAATAGACACCCCTGTAAATATGTGCTCTGGCCACAATGGGGATTGTAACAAATGTATGCTGACCAAAGGGGGGCCATGGCCATAGCGGGAGAGAAGACAATTACTATAAATATATGTCGGAATTCTGTTTGCTTTTATTATTTGGGGGTGCGGTTTTGGGATATGTAACCTATGAATTGTGAATTATAACATGTGAAAACCCAATCAAAAAACACTTTTAAAAAATTGATCTACTTTAACAGTTCCTCAACTCCTGGGCAGAGCAGTTTAAAATCAACCCCGATTTATAAATACAGTGGTGAATCTGGCTGCGTAATGTATCTTCACTCTGTGACAAACATACCAGATTGATGTTGTACAAAGAGGTAATGATCAAATCTAATCCAAACTAGCAATCCAGACCTTCCTATCGTTTGCCATTTCAACTCACCATCCGACTTTCATGTCCACAAGTTCGTCCTTGGCCTGCTGGTCCAGTGTAACTCAACATAAACAGGAGGAATAGCATCTCATCTTCTGATTAGGCATGTTTACAGCCTTCCGGATTTAACATTGAGTTCAACAACTTCAGACTGTGAATTCTCTCCTCCGCCTTCACCCCATTTTTATTTCTATCAATTGATTTTCATTTCTTCCATCCATCCAATTTTCCCCTCACTATTGTCCCCTTCCCCCCACCCCGCTCCACTTGGGTCACCTGTTTCCTGTTCCTAGTTGCCTTTTACACATTGCTTACCTTTGTTCTGCCATTAACACACTCTGATCTTTTAATGTGCCACTATCAGCGCCCTTCTTAGCCTTGATCAGCACCCTTTACATTCCCTTTGTATTTCTGTCCATGACATCTTTGTCAACCTCCACCTATAGCTGGTCCTCTAACCAGCCCCACTGCTCCACGCACCCCCCCCCCCCCCAACAGTATAAATCTGACCCTATTTCCAGTTCTCCGAAGCTTTGACAAATAATCATCCAGTCTCAAAACGTTATCTCCCTTCTCTCTGTTACGCGAGGTAGATATGAGGATATTGGGTCCAGAAATTATATCGCGGATGCAGGAGACAATTTAGGGGTGAATTAACTGAGGGAAAATACTACTATCACAGAGTCAGAGGGATACACCCACATTTGTCCGATTTAAATTGTCCCAATCAAGCATACACTCATGGGAATACACAGGATGCCCCAGATCCATTGTTCTTCGGGACACTCCTGCCTGACCAGCTATTAGGCCATTACAGAATCTAATGGCTTCTTTGTCCATCAATGGGAGGTTAGTTGCATGTCAAAAGCATAGCTCCGTCCTTTTGTATAAACGGAAGTAGGAAATCAAACAGCCACAGTAACGATAACAGGTTCAATTCTGGAAACCCAACAGAAGCTTTGTTTGAGTGGCTAGGTGGAGCATAGAGAGAGAGAGAAAGAATCCTCTTTTGAACAGGTACAGGAGACGGCTTTGGAAATTGACCAGGAGAGATCATGAAAGTTGCCACCGAGACAGGCTTTGGAAAAGGGTTCTGAACGAATGTCTCTAACAGAAGAAAAATTACTTTGTAAGTGCAAGTATTTCCTGTGTAAGTGGAATGAGAGCTGCATGTTCTGTTAAAGTATTGTTTAATGGGAATTAGTATGTTAAGGTTAAGAAATGTATGTAATCTGTTATTGCTAGAGTTGAAGTTTAAATGTTTAAATATAGTTTTTTTTCTTTTGTTTCAAAGTTTGTTTATAAAATAACCAAGCCCTATTTATTATAGTATCACTCCAGGAACAAATCAATCTTTCTGCACTGTCTTAAAACTTTAAAAATATTATGGTTCTGGTCCAGTCTCTTAGCCACTGTTGAGAGTTGACCATGCGTCCGTAATACTCTCTCCACAAATGCTGTCAGACCTGCTGAGATTGTCCAGTATTTTTTGTTTTTGTTTCAGATTCTAGCATCCGCAGTAATTTGCCTTTAGCACTCTATTTTTTTGATTGAATATTGTGAATCTAAAATGGAGGTGCACTGCTCGTCAGTGAAGGTGCTTCTGCACCAAGAGGTACAATCATTGAGTACATTCCGTGAAATTCAAAACCTGATGTAACTGGGTGATTTTGTATCTAAAATTAATGTTAGAATATCATTTGTTCACCAGAGGCTGGGTTTGCACAATCCAGTCTCAATGTCACAATTAAACATTGATATCTGTTTTGTGGCAGATGCTTACACTGAAGATGACCTTATGCTGTATTGGAAGGATGAGAAAGAAGCACTGAAGACAGATGAGAAGGTCTCTTTGTCTCAGTTTCTCATCCAGAAATTTCACACTACCTCTAAATTGGCTTTCTATAGCAGTACAGGTGAGTGTTCGTGTATGACACATGAATTGCAATTTCACGCAGTTTATTTGGTATTCACACAGATTATAAAATAGCTGAACAACAGCCTTGCTTTATTTTTTATTTTATTTTTATTCAGCTGCTTCAATTTTATACATAATAACAAACCCCAGCCCCCTGCTGTGAAAACAAACAGCCCACAAGAAGATCCCTCCCACCTCGCCTAGCTCCCCGCACCCTCAATCTCCTTCTCCTCCCCCACGCCCCCAAAATGGTGCCCAGCTTTTTAAAGTGCAGAATAAAGGGATGCCATCTCTGGTAGAACCCCTCAATTGCCCCCCTCACGGTGTACTTAACTTTCTCGAGATATAAAAACTCCATGCCATCCCCCAGCCATACTGAAACACTGGGTGGAGAAGCTGCCCTCCACCCCAGCAGCACCTATCTTCGAGCAATCAGCGAGGCAAAGGCCAGAATGTCAGCCCCCGCCCTGGCTGCAACTCCGGCAGGTCGGACACCCCAAATATGGTACCCGAGGGACAGGGTTTCAGTTCAATTTGTAGAATCGGCGACAGTGCTGAAGGAGACCCAGAATCCCGTGTGTTTAGGACACCACCAGAATATGGTTAGTAGGACCCCGCCCACATTGCTCACACTCATCCTCCATTTCCGCAATTAGCCTTCACATCCTGGATTTGGTCAAATGGGCCTGATGCACTACCTTCAACTCGGATCATCTGTAACCCAACACATGACAACGTTGCATTCACCCTACGCAGAGCCTCGCACCATACCCCATTCTCCATCTCCTACCCTAACTCCTCCTCCCACTTAGCCTTTACCCCCTCTACAGACATTGCATCTTCCGCCATTATCCTACCATAAATCCCCGACGTACTAACCTCCTACAGCCCTGTTAGTGACAAAACCCTCTCCAACAACGAGATCTGCGGCATCACCGGTAATGTCGGATAGACCTTTTTCGTGAAATTATGAACCTGTAGATACCTAAAGGTTTCTGCCTGTGGAAGCCCAAATTTCTCTGACAACTCTTCCAAGCTCTCAAATCGCCCCTCCAAAACCAAGTCCCTTCCACCCCCTTCTCCTCCCATCCCCTAAACCTGGCATCCACCCTCCCCAGCTCAAACATGTGGTTCGCAAAAATCAGCACCAACTTCGATACCGCCCCCAATTTAAAGTGCTGCCGAAATTGTCTCCATGTCTTCAGCGTGGAGACCACCACCGGGTTCGCTGAATACTTCCCTGGAGAAAATGGCAGCAAGGCTGTCACTAATTCCCTCAACCCCAACCCCCACACGACCCTGACTTCTTCGGCACCCATACAGCCTCAGTGTCCTCCCACCACCCCAGCACCTTCTCAGCATTTGCTGCCAATTAATATATCAGGTTTGGCAACACAAAGCCCCCTGACTGCCGTTCCCTCTGAATGATCTTCTCCTGAATTCTAGCTACTTTGTCCACTCAATTAAAGGCAAAGTCAATTTCTCCACTCCCCTAAAAAAGGATTTCGGCAGAAAAAACACTGGAACAGAAAGAGAAACAGTGGCATCATGTTCATTTATTCTGACTGAATTCTGCCCGCCAAAGACAGAGAGAAACTATCCCAGCTGGATTCTCCATTCGCCGATCGGTCGGAGAATCCACGTTTACACCGGAATCGGGGGCGGCACCATTTTTGCAATGCTCCGCCCCCTCAAAAATGGCATATGCCATATGGACGGCCTCAGGGCATCACCTGAGGCCCTCCCCCGATGCTCTGCCCCCGATGGGCCGAGACCCTGACGGCATCGCTCGAATGGGCTCACACTATTCGGGGACCTCGCGTGGCAGCTGCAGACTGAGTCTGCTGGCAGTGGGACGTTCGGCGTGGGCTGGGGGTCTGGTGGGGGGGTGGTCCGGAAGTGGCGAAGCTGGATTCAGGGGGGCAGTTTTTGGCAGACCGGGTCCGCGCGTGGCCAGTGCCATGTTGCACACCGCGGCCGCCGCAGTGTGCGAGGTTGGGGCTGATACAGCTAAAGGTGGTATATAGAGCACACCGTACAAGGGTGAGGATGAGCCAGCTCTTTGAGAGGGTAGAAGATGTGTGTGAACGTTGTGGGGAGGGGCGGGGGGTGCCCGCAAACCACATATATTTTGGTCCTGTCCAAAGATGGAGGATTACTGGAAGGAGGTTTTTAGGGTAATCTCGAGAGTGGTGCACGTGAAACTGGACCCGGGCCCTCGGAAGGCCATATTCGGGGTGTCAGACCAGCCAGGGTTGGAAACGGGTGTGGAGGCAGATGTTATAGCCTTCGCCTCGTTGATCGCCCGAAGACGGATCCTGTTGGGGTGGAGGTCAACCTCTCCATCCTGTGCACTGGCGTGGCGGGGGGGACCTGCTGGAATTCTTGACTCTTGAGAAGGTCAAATTTGAACTGAGGGGAAGGATGGAGGGGTTCTACAATTCCTGGGCGTTATTCATTATGCACTTTCGAGGATTGGATTACATCGAACATTAGGGGGGATGGCTGGGAAGGTTGGGTGGAGGGGGGGGGGGGGCTGTGTGTGTTAATGGCGACTATGGGTGATTCCTGATTCCTTTTTGACATTTGTTTATGTGAACATGCGGGCTAATGTTTGGGGGCTTGGTGGGAGGATGGGATTGTTGTTATTGATATGGGGATTGACATTGCATTCGTTACTGATTATTGTTTATTGTTGGATGTAAATTTGGAAGAAAATGTGAAAAAGGAGGAGAATAAAAATATTTATTAAAAGAAAGTGTCCTGAGCACTACGTTGTGGAACCTTTAATGGATCCTTCAAAAATGTAGGGTGCTTTTGAGGTCCAAAAGTGCAACCTTTGACTTTGAGAAAAATGCACAAAGAATCTATATTGACAAATATCTGCTTTCACAAATAGGCTGGTACAATCGTCTGTACATTAACTTCACTCTGCGTCGCCACATTTTCTTCTTTTTGCTACAAACCTACTTCCCAGCGACTCTGATGGTCATGCTGTCCTGGGTGTCATTCTGGATTGATCGGCGAGCTGTACCAGCCAGAGTTTCACTAGGTAAGCAAAGATTCATTTTAATCATGCCAATTGACTTTTATATAATTATGTATGTTACTAAATAAATTAAAATCTGGCAGTTGCAATTACTACACTTTTTATCTTCACTGTAAGGAGCCTCAGACGAATGATTCAGTTGACTTTGATCCAATTATAGCTACAATTTTATCACTTTACCAGCCGACAACCTGCTCAAAAAAGGAATCCCTCCTGCGATTAATAGCAATGTCAAAGTTCAATCCCCGTTACAATCCCACACAAGACCCCCAAATTTTGTTATGAACCAGTTAGGGACCAGTAACTTCCTTTCAAAGTAGGTGAAATTAGAAATCCCAGTTACTTATGAAGAGAATAAAGCCGCAAGACTGCATTGTTTCAAACAAGCAGAAGAAACTTTACTATACAAGAATCAACAAAGCAAACAGTCAATACCATCTATCTTATACTATCGAATTAACACAAGGGAAACATGAGTTAACAGTAACTGTGATTGAGCACATCAAACAATTGCACATTAAATGGTAGACCCAAACAATACAGGCCCCTCTGAGCCTCTCAGCAACCCACCCAGACATCACTCATCCATGGTTTATCACAATGAGTCACAAAGGTTTGTTCAAACTCAGCCTTCTTCACAAGAAATTCCAGCTTCTCTCCTTCAAAAAGCTAGTCTGATCCCAAGCTAACAGCAGCTCTACTGTACCTAAGTTCCATGGGTACAATCCTTACCCAAAAGGTACACCATTCCAAATCTCTCTCAAGTTTGCTTCCAGGTCCAGCCACCTTGGTTTTCTATTCTAGCTGAGCTGACCTGCTCTCGAGGCTGCATCCCACTCTGGCCATCTGGAATTGTAGGCTCGGCCTCCGTCCAACAATACAGATTCTCTGACAGAGCCCTGGAGGGATGATTCAGTGCCCAATATTCAATTGTATTACAGTTAATGGTATTAAATATCAGGTACTGTATATAATGAGTAATCTGCTCCCTGATACCATCTGTTTTGGCCCGAGATGAGTTTCTACCCCTGAATGTTTCACTTTGTTTCCTCTAAAACAAAATCAAAATGTTAGCAAACATCCATCTAAGATAATTGGTGTCTTAATCCTTACCTTATTGAGGAAGATAATTTAGATTTATTCCCAGAACTATGCGTTCTCTTTCTTTAAAAGATTTAGAAAATTGTCTTTTTAATGAAATGTGAAGGAGGTAGGGGTAAAATATATTCCACCGGTAGGGACGATTCTAATTTCTTGGGAAACAGCTGCAATATTTAAAAAAAACTTTACAAAAATTAAGTCAGCAGTAATTCCCCCCCCCCCCCCAAGTAGAATGGAATGGTATTTTTCAGGTTTTCTCTAATTCCAGGTATAACGACAGTTCTAACTATGTCCACCATCATCACGGGTGTGAATGCTTCCATGCCAAGGGTGTCGTACATTAAAGCTGTGGACATTTACCTGTGGGTTAGTTTTGTGTTTGTCTTTCTCTCGGTGTTGGAGTACGCAGCTGTCAATTACCTAACTACAGTGCAAGAGAGAAATGAAAGGAAACTCCTGCAAAAGGTGAGATCAACCAGCGACCCATCTGTACGATTGACAGCATTTCACCTGCAATGAGCAATACGTTTTAAATGTGCAATGTCAGGTTTTTAATTTTTGTGGGTAACCGGCTGCCTACATCCTGCTCTGGACTAAGATCCGTTAACCCATCACTGTCATTCTCAACAACCACCACTGGCTCTTTAGCTTGTGATGCACTGAATTCATCATAATCCTTGATGTTGCTTGCAAATCCCTCCGTGACCTTGCCTGCTCTAACTCTGCCCATGTTTATTTCCATCACTGTTATGCACTGATGACCCACAGCCGTTTTAGAGCTAGGCAGCTATTTTTTTTAAGGTCTATGTGCAGATTTGGTGAGAAGCAGATTTTCCTGTCACCTCTGGGCCCTGTGTTGAAATCCAGCCTGCGCTAATGGGAAGAACACTTGAGACCAGAAGTTGTGCGTATGTTCATACATTTTATTCATAACTGTTCTCACTTGTCAAAGGATCGATAACGAGACGGTATGGGTTAAGGTGATTTGCATGAGGAGCAAAAGTGATGTTGATGTGTTAGGCAGGTCGGTTCAGTGTGGACTGCACTTGATGCAGCGATGCGAGTAACAGACCTCTAACACTGTAGAAGATCCAACACGGTTTTATTGAACGATAGAACTAACATACATATTTAACTGTGGGTCGACACTGTACTGAACTGACTGGAGACCTTGCACTAGCCTGACCAGACGTACTGTTTGCACTGTGCTAGCTCGTGGACTCTGACTGTCTCAGTAGCTGGGTCCAGAGAGAGCGGGAAACCTAGTGCCCTCTGGCTTTATAGTGGTAGTGTCCAGTCTGGTGATTGGCTGCACTGTGCTCTGTGCTTACTGGTCATCCTACGTGTCAATCACTGCCTGTCTGCACTTCATTATATACATGTGTGGATATTATGACAGATGTGAGAAAAACCCTTTTCCAAGCAGCGAGTGGTTCACTTCTGGAATGCACTGCCTGAGAGTGTGGGAAAGGCAGGTAAGACTTCGTACTGTAACAATTGTGTCACTGGAGTGTAACTCGGTCTTCATTCTGGTAGGGGATTTGGCTGGCACACAGTTCCTGTCCCTCTTTAAGTGCTAAGCAAATATTGCAGCACACCAGACAGATGGGCCTTTCTGACCAGTCCCGTTGCTTATAGTTTGGTAAATATCCAGGGGTGATCTCGGACTTGCGTAAATTTACTGCATCCGTCAGGGAGCCGGTGGAATTTATATGTGCTGCCAGCACATGTAGGTCCTTTTTCGGACCTAAGTTGAATTCTGTTGACCCCAAGGTGATGTATTGTAAATTAAGAAGATTTGTGCTTCTTTTTCAATTGCCCAATCAGAAGTACAGGGACTCTGTCTGACTGGCAGGCTCTCATTAAATCCACTACTCCTGTGGGTGAGTGACTCTCGTCAAAAATTTACTCCACCTCCTGAAAAATCAAAAGTGAGGCAGCCACAGCTCAGCTGGATGGTCCGGGGCGAAGTCTCCTCCGCTCGGCTGGGTGGTCAGGGGCGAAGTCTCCCCCGCTCGGCTGGGTGGTCCAGGGCGAAGTCTCCTCCGCTCGGCTGGGTGGTCCAGGGCGAAGTCTCCTCCGCTCGGCTGGGTATCCTGGGCGAAGTCTCCTCCGCTCGGCTGGGTGGTCCAGGGCAAGGGGGCCTCCACACGGCTGGGAGGTCCAGGGCGAAGTCTCCTCCGCTCGGCTGGGTGGTCCGGGGCGAAGTCTCCTCTGCTCGGCTGGGTATCCGGGGCGAAGTCTCCTCCACTCGGCTGGAAGGTCGGGGCGAAGTCTCCTCCACTTGGCTGGGTGGTCCGGGGCGAAGTCTCCTCCGCTCGGCTGGGTGGTCCGTGGTGAAGTCTTCTCCGCTCGGCTGGAAGGTCCGGGGCGAGGCTTCCTCGGCTCGGCTGGGTGGTCCGGGGTGAGGCTTCCTCCACACGGCTGGGTGGCCCAGGGCAAGGGTGCCTCCACACGGCTGGGTGGTCCGGGGCAAGCCCGCCTCCACACGGCTGGGTGGTCCGGGGCAAGCCCGCCTCCACACGACTTGGAAGTCTGGGAAGAGACTGTCTCCACACGGATGGGAGGCCCGGGGCAAGGCGGTCTCCACACGGCTGGGTGGTCCGGTGTGAGGCTTCCTCCGTTTCGCTTGGAGGTCCGGGGCAAGGCTTCCTCCACACGACTGGGAGGTCCGGGACGAGACTGTCTCCACACGGATGGGAGGTCCGGGACGAGACTGTCTCCACACGGATGGGAGGTCCGGGACGAGACTGTCTCCACACGGATGGGAGGTCCGGGGCAAGGCTTCCTCCATACGGCTGGGTGGTCTGGGGCAAGCCCACCTCCACACAACTGGGAGGTCCAGGACGAGACTGTCTCCACATGGCTGGGTGTCCGGGGCAAGGCTTCCTCCGTTTCGCTGGGAGGTCCGGGGCAAGGCTTCCTCCGTTTCGCTGGGAGGCCCGGGGCAAGGCGGTCTCCGCACGGTTGGGTGGTCCAGGGTGAGGCTTCCTCCACATGGCTGAGTGTTCGGGGCAAGGTTTCCTCTGTTTCGCTGGGAGGTCCGGGGCAAGGCGGTCTCCACACGGCTACGTGGTCCAGGGCGAGGCTTCCTCCACATGGCTGTGTGTCCGGGGCAAAGCTTCCTCCGTTTCGCTGGGAGGTCCGGGGCAAGGCGGTCTCCACACGGCTGGGTGGTCCAGGGTGAGGCTTCCTCCACATGGCTGGGTGTCCGGGGCAAGGTTTCCTCCGTTTCGCTAGGAGGTCCGGGGCAAGGCTTCCTCAGGTTCGCTGGGAGCTCCGGGGCAAGGCGGTCGCCACATGGCTGCGTTGTCCGGGGTGAGGCTTCCTCCACACGGCTGGGTGTCTGGGGCAAGGCTTCCTCCGTTTCGCTGGGAGTTCCGGGGTGAGGCCATCTTCACCTGGCTGGGTGGTCCCGGGCGAGGCAGTCTCCATTCGGCTGGGTGATCCAGGCGAGGTCACCTGTGCTTGGCTGGGTGGTCTGGGGCAAGGCGGCCTCCACTGGGCTGGGTGGTCCGAGGTGAGGCCTCCTCTGCTTGGCTGGATGGTCCGCGGAGAGGCCGCTCCAGCTCGGCTGGGTTGTCCGGGGCGAGGCCTCCTCCATTGAGCTGGGTCGTCACCATGCAGCCATTTAATGGCCATTGGGATGGTAAATGGCTCAGGGTGAGACACCCACTCCCAGGTGGGAGGAAGCCTTGTCTCCAAGGTTTGCGGGCCAATTAAATAACTGGAAGCTCTGGTCCTGATACTGACACAAGGAATGGTGGCCACTGCTGGGACTACAGGCAATACCTTGGATCGAAATACTCAGGTAATCTGGGGTGTTGCTGGGGCAAGGCTGGCAGGCCTCGGTTGGGCGTAGACTTTAGTGGCCATGGTGGCTTTTGTTCGGAACTGGGTATTTCTTCCACTTAGCCTGGCAGCCTCATCAAGTAGCATCCATACCTGCTGCTGGTTAAATCCCAAGAGCGGTGGGAATAGGTCTTTCAGTGGCTATTTATTGGCCATTTAGGGGCCTCAATTTGCCCAAGAGTGAGTGGGCTACCTGATGCCTCGCCCACTGCTGGCATCCGATTTTTTGCCCGCCCTGCCAGCCTGCACGGGGTGTAAAATTCTGCTGTTTGTTTCACCGCTGTGGGTGTGAGTGCCTGCACTAACAATTTCAGCAACTCTGGCCTCAGCTTTTGGGTGAAAGACATGAGGTAATGGAACAAATAAAAGATCATCATCATCCTTCAGAAAAACAGCATGTCAGGAAAGATTGTCACATTGGATTCCTCGAGAGAATCAGTGGACATTAGTCTAGCTTCTCCAATTTGTCCAAGTATAATAATCTTTATTATTGTCACAAGTCGGCTTACATTAACACTGCAATGAAGTTACTGTGAGAATCCCCTAGTCGCCACATTCCGGCGCCTGTTCGGATACGCGGAGGGAGAATTCAGAATGTCCAAGTTACCTCACAAGAATGTCTTTCGGGACTTGTGGGAGGAAACCAGAGCACCCGGAGGAAACACACACAGATACTGGGAGAACGTGCAAATTCCACGCAGTCAGTGATCCAGGCTACGAATTGAACCCAGGTCCCTAGCACTGTGAAGCAACAGTGCTAACCACTGTGCTACCATGCCGCCTCTTGCCTCAAAGTCACTAGGAATGAGGAAAACATTTCCTCCTGATTCTTTTCCATAAGCGAAGAGACATACACCAAGTTCAGCACCATCAGGTACATCAATCCTTCTTTCTCTCTGCACTTACTGAAATGTCCTTTGCCTGTTTTTTTTTTGAGGCACGCTCAAATCCAGGTCCTAGTGGGTACAAAAAAAACACATCACAAAGCTGATGTAATTTGACGAATTGTGTCCATTCCACTCAGAGGGCCGAATTTTCCTGACCTCATGGGAACGAGACAGCTCAACAGTGTTCCCCCTCCAAGCAACAATGCTGGCGGGGGGGGGAGGGGGGTTGCTTGGGAGGGGCTGGCGTGGGGATGGGATGTTTATGTTCCTGTTTACGTTTGAAGCACTAGAATGTTCTCTTCTCTTTTCTCAGTTTCCCTGCACATGTGGAATTGCCAGCACCAAGGACTTAATGTTTGATGGTATCTTAAGTGAAGCGGATGCCAACAGCCTGGCTGGATATACCAGAACTTCGCTAATTACTGATGACCGAGTCAAGCAGGACAGGATGGTAGTTCACTTACCCATTGGTGGAGAATCCAGTTCTCAAAAAAAGAAACGCCTTCGGGAGTTTGTTGGCATGCGGATCATTAAGAATACCCACTCAATTGATAAATATTCCAGAATGATATTTCCAGCATCTTATATATTTTTTAACTTGGTATATTGGTCTGTATATTTATAGATTCTTGTTCGAACAGGCTTTTCCCCCTTTAAAACCAAAGCAAGTATGTTCTGTACACAAAAAAAATGAATACACTTGTGTACAATATTACTGCATTCAGTAAGGAATTTCATTTTTGGCTTAAAACGCGTTTAATCAATTGAGTTGCCTTGATAGCCATTTTACATCTGCAACAACCTAAATATACATATTTATTTTTTATGCAAAGGAAAATTGGTTTAAACTGAATTCCGTAAGGAACGGAGTTTAGGCACTGACCTGTCACCTTCGGTACCTGGAGTCAAGAATAGGCCCGGAATTATGCGATGAAAGTTTCCTCTTTCTGCCTGGTTGTAATGGTCAAATGTGAAACAAACTTTGGTTATCTAATTCCTAGTGGGCTTAGGCAACACAAAACTATCCCTAATTGATATTATCCATAATAACTGGGAGGCCACAAAATGGTTGATGTGGGTGAGGAAAATAAGGTCACACTAGTGTAGGGTGGCGTTCTTCTGAGCCAAGGCTTAAAATTATTGTGGGAGCAGGGAAGAGGGAGCTTTACTCTACATCGAGCCAAGCTATACCTAATCTAGCAGTGCTCGCTATTGATAGTGGGCACTTGATCTGGAATATATTCCATTTTCCAACATCATTTATGATACTAGCACACAAATGCTAAATTAATTTACCTGAAATCCTGCTCAAGTGCGGACATTCGCCAACGCAAAAATACAAACTGACACTCGTAGAAAGAAGAATTTAATCGACTGTGGTCCGCTGAATATAATTTCAATATTGCACAGTTTGAATTTTTTTAATATTTGAAGATGTAACTTTTGAAGAAGCATTTTTCTTCTATCATGGGCATAACACAGGTGATAAAATGGCTTACATTTGGTGGTTTAGTTATAGGGAGTGAATCTTGTTGAATGACCCATGTTAAATGGTGATACATAAAGTCTACTTATTGATGCATATTTGTTGCAATTTACATATAAACGCAAAATATTGCAATAAAGAGAAAGGAACATGAATTGCAAAGAAATATTTTGACAACTTGCCTGTACAAGAATAAAAATGTGTTTCTTCTTCAATTTCCTTTTTGCCTCAGTCACGACAATGAGCTTTTGCACGAAGCCTGGATCATCCTTGCAACCCAATCTGTAGAGGTCATTTCAGTCAGCTTACTTTATCATACACTTGCATGCATAAAACGACTCGCTCTAATATATTAAAAGTCAATTATATAGCATTTTTAATGTAGAAAAATGTCCCAAAATCTTTGACAGATGAAGAAAAGAACCCCCCATCCTGCCATGAGAGGGCTAATGAGCTGTCCAAAACCCAAAGAGATACATTCTAAGCAAGGTTTTAGACTTGAAGGGAGGAGCTCAAGGTCTTGGGGAATAGGGAGAGAGTTCTGGAGATGCGGGCCACCAAAGGTTGGAGCAAGGATGGGTAAGTGCAGAAGGCCAGTGGCAGTTAACCCGGGGTTTGGAGAGGTTAGAAAGTTAATTTGGTAAAACTGCGGAGGGGCAGTGGCAAATGAGAATCAATGCAGACCAGTGTACAAAGCTAGATGTAAGTAGAGGAAAAAAGTAATGCTCGTACTTCGTGGATGGTGTTGAGATAGGCAAGGGTTAAACTGACTAATTGTTGAGTCAATGAAGAAGAGTGATCAATAAAGTCAATAGAAAGTCCAATTAAAGCTGAAAGCAGTTAGAATGCAAGCTTGAATTGTATTGTGCTACGGCCAGGCTGTACTTTGGGTACTGCATCTCATTCTGATCAAGATATAGGTGACAATCTAACACTAGAGGCAATGCAGAGAAAAGTGACCAGGCTAATTCCGAGAACTGGAATTGACCGTGCATGTTGGAACTCTGACATTAGGATCAAATGGATGTCCCTTGCCTGCGCTGGAGGCTCAATTTTCTGTGTGTCAGTGGTTACCTCCAAGTTCATGGGTGGCTCCCAATTCTGCAGGCCCAAAAAGAGGACTGGCAGTTCTGGAGCTTTGGCAGCCCTAAACCTGATGAGGTGGGCCCTGCTGAGGCAGGCCAGAAGCTGTGAGGGTACCTCATCATGGAGCTGGTAGGCCCCTTGGATCAAAGAGGACATTTTGTTTAATAAATTGTTCTGGTGTAGAGAAAAAATGGTGACTGAAGAAATATTGGGAAGAATATTGAGTGAATTGTTGAAATCCAGTGACTAGATTGCGCAAGGACAGGGCAATACGCTCACTATATTGACATTCAATAGCATTACCATCGCTGAATCCCCCACGATCAATATCCTGCGTGTCAGCAAGTGCAGGCACGGCACATCCATCTGGGGTTACCATTGATCAGAAACTGAACTGGACTAGCCACATTAACACTGAGGCTACCAGGGCAGGTCAAAGGCTAGGAACCTATGGTGAGTAATTCACCTGCTGACCCCCCAAAACCTGTCCACCATCTACAAGGCACAAGTCAGGAGTGTAATGGAATACTCTCCACTTGCCTGGATGAGTGCAGCTCCAACAACACTCAAGAAGCTCGACACCATCCAGAAAAAAGCAACTCGCTTGATTGCTTCCCCTGCCACAAACATTCAAACCTTCGACCACCAACGACTAGTGACAGCCGTGTCTACCATCTACAAGATGCACTGCAGGAACCCGCCAAGATTCCTTAGCCGCACCATCCAAACCCACAACTGCGACCATCTAGAAGGGCAGGAGCAGCAGATATCTGGTAGCGCCACCCACCTGGAGGTTCCCTTCCAAATCACTTGCTCCTTCACTGTCGCTGGGGCAACGTTCTGGAACTCTCTCCCTAATAGAACTGTGGGTGTACCTACACCTCAGGGACTACAGCGATTCAAGAATTCACCATCAACTTCTGAAGGGTAACTAGGGATGAGCAATAAATGCTGGCCTAACCAGCGACACCCACATCCCATAAATGAATTTTTAAAAATACATAACATGACAACCATAATATGACAGCACAAAATTACAGGAGCACAATTTTGCAAGTACTTAGAATGGATGGAATTTCACTGTAAAAGTAACAGGATAGCAACGTTTGCCATTATTGATGTAAAAATTGGACTTTCGGCAACTACATGTGCAGTTAAATGCAGAAACCAAAATTTTACCTTCAAAAACTATGAAAGCAGTATTTTATTGTCTGACAATGTGAAGTTCCAGTGCTGACTTCAAAGATTATGGGGCAGAATTCTCCGTCAGCTGATGCCAAAATTGGGAAAGGCAATTGGGCGGAGAATCGGTTCTGACACCAAAATAGTGGCAGGTGCCAATTAGACTCCAAATCGCAATGCTCCAGCACCTCGACAGCAGAGTCAATGCGGTCCGGAACGCTCGTATAGTAAACACTGCATATCATTAGTGGGCCTGACCCCGTATTCTCCGGGGTCTCCGCGATGCTCCATCTGCAATCGGCCAAGTTCCTGACAGCACGGTTCACTTGCACTTTTAAAAATCATGAAACCAGCGTGGCGGCTGATGAGGGAGAGAGAGGGGGTATGGAAAGTGTCCAATATCGCCATCGTTTGCTGACAGTTGTGCTGCTGGCCGGGGGAGTAGCGAGAGGTGGGCTGTGGGGTCGGGGTGGACGGGCACGGAACACCATTGCCACTGCCGGCAAGATAGCCATGCAGCTGTGCACACCGCTAACAGCCAATTTTGAACTTAGTGCCACGGGTCATATTGGTGTCCCCCCGAGGGCACCCCCCTGGGTGTCCTCTGGCCCTAGCTGACCTATCAGCTGTATTGACGTGCTCCAGCACAACCAGTGCCATTTTTGGCTGGGATAAGTGTGTATGGGGAGTTTAATGTGTATATGTGGCTGCAGCTTGTCAGCCTCCCAAGTGTCAATCATGGACCTGGTGATTCCCGCACCATTTTTTATTGGAATCGATTGTGTTCCACGTGGCACCGGTGGTAGCCGGTTAATAGTCATGGAAACGGTCCTGGTGTGGTGACAGTGTTTCAGTCGTGAAAGTCCACCAATTCTGCGTTGGCGTCAACACAGTCTCAGAAACGGAGAATCCCGCCCATGGATAAAAATGTCAAAGTGAGGACATGTTCATTCCAGGTGAGTACCCTTTTAGCAGCATGTCAAGTATTCATTACTGCCAAAATAAAGCTCTATTGTGCTGAAAAACAATCCTTTAGGTGCGGAGTCTCAAATCTTTAAATTTTATTTTTTGATGGTAATCTTAAAAAAAAACAGAACATTTTTAGTACTTATTCTTTCTGTCTCATGTCTTACTTTTTTAATCCAACCTCTCTTTCCCTTGTTTTATTTCACGTTCTGAACCTGGTTTGGCATTGAATTTAATGTTGGAACTGGTTCAGACTCTGCACTGCTCATTGATGATTCTTCAAATGATTGCTTAAAGAGATACATAGCTGACTGCATTGTTCACACAGATTCCAGGTGCTCTATAGAGGGTGCTATGATTTTTGGATGGTTAAACTTGCTGTCCTGAAGCCCATAGAAGATATATGGGCTTGTGCAAGTCAAACGATTGTCTAATTCTATTCAATCGCCACTCAAGAGCAAGAGCAGGCCTGACACATTTTCAATTAAACACATACTCCACGATCTAAAATTAATATATAATAGATGAGGGAAACTTTGCACTAAATCCAAATTGAGATATGGGCCGGGATTCTCCGAGCCTCCGCACCAAAATGGCACTCGGCGCGGGGGCGGAGAATGGGGTCTCAGACCCGCGATCGGGTCCGACACCGGGGCCCGATTCTCCGGCGACTGGATAATCAGCAGCAGTCGCACATGCACGGTCGATGCGGTGCCGGCCGGGGGCCGTTGAAAGAGGCCCCCCAACGGCAATTCTCCGCGGTCGACCGGCCGAGTTCCCGCCGGCGTGGTTCAAGTATGGTTCCACCCGGCGGGAGCTCGGCGTTGCGTCTGCAGTGGCTGTCCTGGTGGGGGTGGGGGGGATCAGTCTCCGGGGGGGGGGCCTCCACGACGGCTCGACCCGTGACCGGGAGCCACCGATCAGTGGGAGTGCGTGATCTTGGGGGCCTACCTTCTGCGCCTGCCGGCGGAAACGGCGGCCGCGTACGGGAGCTGGAGCAGCGCGGAGCACTTCAACACCGTGCTGGCCCCCTGTGGGCACGGAATCGCTGGGCCAAGAGGCCCGTTGACGGCGGTGTGAAACACTCTGGTATTTACGCCGGTGTCAACGCTTAGTCGCATTTTGGGAGAATTCCAGCCATGGGGTGCCATCTTTTTGGCTGGGATAAGTGTGCGTGGGAGCCGCCGAAATCGTGTTCGGTGTTAGACCGGAGAATCCCCGTTTCCGATGAAATTTGGGGTGCACCACTTTTGAGATGCTCCTCCCCTCCAAATGACGCCGTATCGACGACCTCAGGACATTGCCTGAGGCCCACCCCCCCATGCTCCGCCCCCGACCGGCCGCGTTCCCGACAGCGTGGATCTCTTATGGTCTTACTTGTCGGGAACTCGACGTGGCGGCTGCGGACTCTGTCCAGCGCCGCCAATCGGGGGAGGGCCGATCCATGGGCACAAGGGGACTTTGGCAGTGGCTGGGGGCACTGTTGCGGGGTGGTCCAGGGCTTGCAAGCTGGCCCAAGGGGAGCATTATTTTGCAGGCTAGTGTTGCTACCTTTTGGTTGGTTCAATTGGCTCTGTTTTATAACCTTTGCTCTTGAGTCGCCAGGTATCTTTATGGTACCGCCACGAGGTTCAAGTCCAAGTAATGATCAATAACTCAATACACCGATTAGTAAGATTCAAATCAAAGCACATTTATTATACACA
This sequence comes from Scyliorhinus torazame, assembly GCF_047496885.1. Classification (NCBI taxonomy): domain Eukaryota; kingdom Metazoa; phylum Chordata; class Chondrichthyes; order Carcharhiniformes; family Scyliorhinidae; genus Scyliorhinus; species Scyliorhinus torazame. The sequence goes on from NC_092710.1 coordinate 267,653,605, forward strand.
GTAATCGCTACTCATGCACAAATTCTACGTCTAAGCTACTACAACTAACGGGCCTATACTTAACTTTGGACTGGCCAACCAGGTCAGGGGAACAAATGGCCTTTCGTTCGGGTTCTGAGTTTGCGGGATTCGAAGTTGGTACGGATTGGGAGCTAGGAGCGCCTATCTCGTAGCAAGCGTTGACTTGACCTAAGACACACGGTCTCTCAGCGGCAGCTGCACAGGTCACTGTCAAGGTTGGTTCGCGTTGCTGTGTGACCCGGTCAAGAAGAACGATTTGAACTTGGGGCTTAACTTTTATAGTCCCCAGGGGCTTCCCACCTTTCAGGGCAGACCCTGTATCTGGTTCTAGGTGATTGGACTTTGTTCCAATCACTTGGTTCGATTTCTCCAATACTGGAGCGCTTCCCTGATCGATGGGCAGTCTTGAGGTGTTCGTTAACCTCTTTTGTGTTGGCTCCTGCTGGCGCCGGGGAGTCTGGCTTACCTTTGTTTGTCCTAAATGTTGCAATTGTTCCCGGGGATTGCTTATTAGTATGTAGATTGCGGCTACATTATTATGCTGATGGTCGTTGGTATCGATGCTGTCTGGGCTTTTGCAGAGTTAAATACACAGCAAACTTGCCCTGCTGGTTTCTGCCTGTGTTGGCTGAATTTCCCTTCAGCCTTTGCTGTTCTCCATTTTAAATCGGGAGTTGGCCAACTTAGGTGGCTACACTGCCTCCTTGTGACCCTAACACGGAACGTGAAGGATCACATTACTGCATTGTTTTCAGTCCCTGACCCAGCGAGCACTCTTCTAAGGCCTCTACACTGACCACAACTATGCAAAAAAAATTTTAACTGACAATTCTAAGGGGCGCTATGTCAAACAGGGACATGCATTACAAAACAAGAAAATCGGAACCTCTATAAACTACACTGACTCAAACATTTCATCACACTAACTTCCTAAACCATACAAACAAAATCATAGCAGTATTATACACATTTTCTGGCTTGGCGGTCAAGCTCAGGATTGTACAATTGCTCATGAACATTTCTTTATTTACAACAAAAAAACGCAAACGAATGCTCTTTATTATAGATCGCGGGGGTCTGGTCATATCCGAAAATAGGGGATCTGATTCTATATACCAGGGTTCGAGCGCGGTAGGCTCTCCTTCTCCATTTCCTTAGACGCATAGTCTGCACGATTCAGCAGAGTATCGCCAATACCAATAGGGATTCTATCATGTAGGACAGGGAGTACCAGGTTATAAACCTGTCACACCAAGATGGTGTGGTGTCACTTGTGACTGGGCTCTGGGCACTGTGGGGAAGTGAATCATTAACGGCTGGGGGGGGGGGGTTGAGGTCAGGGGGTTCGCGTTCGCGCGCAACCAAATGTCCATTATAACGATGAGCCACGCGGAGGATGTCCTCATGGTTCTTCTTCTTTCTCTTCTCTTTGCCTCTGGTCCTGGAGCTTCTAGAGTTCTGTGGAATCAAGCATAGTGTCTGTTACTATCTTGGTTTAACATCTCGTATGATAGCCTGTCTGTCCTTTAGTGCCAATTACTCCCTTTATAATTGGTCACTAGGTGTGACTCCCTCATTTTTTTTTCAAAACCGAATTTCAGGACAAGACACACTTACAAATACTGAACCAGTGCAAGCCGTCTCGCAGGCTGTGCGATTTATCATCCAAATGTTTGAGGATATAAATAGCAGAGGGTTGGCAACCTAAGGGTTACCTAAAAATAAAACAAAACTTTTTGAACCAAAAATTTCCGAAATGAGGAGCGTATGGGCCGCGCCGGGTACGATTTGGATTGAGTCCCCGGGTAGGACGGCGACCAATGCCGTGTGTGCCCTACCCGAGCGTAGCTGACCAGAGGGGTTCCCAGGCAGGGCGGGACCCAATGCCGTTTCTCCACTGCCTGAGCAACCAACAAGAACGGGCAAGAAATGTAGTCATCGTGGGGGGTTGCCGTATTGATTCTTCCCTCGAACCAGAAGGGCAGTTATGAACAGGCGTCTGGCAAGCTCTCAGAAGATTCTGCCGATGAGCGTGCGGACAAGCTCTCAGAGGTTTCGGCCGAAAAATAAGGTGTGGGGCTGTGTGAAAAAGAAATTCCGGTCTGACATACAACATTTAACAGTGCAAGTACAAACAACATCAAACATGCTGCAGGTTCCATCAGAAAGGACACCGTTTCTCCCAAGCGATTCCTTTTAAAACATCATCTGGACACCTCAGTTATCGGTTGCGAACAGGGTCTTAAAGGGGTTCTCGTTTTGGGAGTCAGACTCCCAAAGTCGTCATCTTCTCCCGGATGCCAAACTCTCGAGTGTATCAGGGCTGATAGGGCTACTTGGTATGATTTCAGATCGCTCTCGTCATTCCGGACGAGTCTGTACGAATTATCTCTGTGCCAATAGGTGGTGTCTAGTTCTGTGGGGACAGAATCGGGGTCGTCATTGTTGGTTGGTGGTGGGGTTTGTTTAGGAAAGTGATCGTGAAGGTATCACTTGAATCGTGGTCAGATTCGCTGGGTGTGGGTCCTGTTGCATGGGGATAGTAGGGAGGCGTGCTGTGGCTATCGTCGCTGTCTCTGCTGCTGCAGTCTGTGGGCGTCCCGGGGCGGAGTCTATAGTTCGGGGGTAGAGTTGAAGTCAAGTCCGTAGCTGGGCTGGACGTATTGGGGGAGGGTAGGGTTACGTTGGCTGTGGGCGGGACGTGGTCTGCTGCGTCGAGCATGATGTGGTGTGCGCGGTTAGACTTTGTTCCATCTGCCTTCAGCTGGTTGATATGGAACCACGCAGTCTTTCCATTGGGGTACTTTATCTTGTAGACGGAAGGGCTTACTTTGTCCGCAATGGAGTACGGACCCGAGTACTTAGGTGACAGGAATTTGCTGGGGTTGTATACGGCGAGCATGACTTGCTGTCTTACACTGAACTCAGTCGCATGCACTGTCTTATCAAAACAGGCCCTGCTCTGTTTCTTTCTTGTGCCCAATTTCACTGCGGCTGCTAGCTGAGCCGTTTTAACCTTCTCCACTAATTGTTCCACTGCTTTCTCGTGAGTGAGCGGAATCCAAATTGCTGAGTAAGTGCCACCACATAGCACTGTTGATGACCCATTCCATCACTTTGCTGATGATCGAGAATAGACTGATGAGGTGATATTTAGCTGGGTTGGATTTGTCCTGCTTATTGTGCAATTTTCCACATTGCTGGGTAGGTGCCAATGTTGCAGCTGTATAGAAGAACTTGGCTCGGAGCACGGTAAGGTCTGGAGCTCATGTTTTCAGGACTATAGTCGGAATATTGTTGGGGCCTTTGCAGTAGTCTTCAGCCCTTTTTGATAACGTGGAGTGAATCATATTGGCTGAAGACTGTAATGCTGGGAACCTCTGGAGGAAACCAAGATGGATCATCCACTTGGCACTTCTGGCTGAAGATTGCTGCGAATGCCTCAGCCTTGTCTTTTGCACAGATGTGCTGGGCTCCTCCATCACTGAGGATGGGGATATTTGTGGAGCCTCCTCTTCCAGTGAGTTGTTTAATTGTCCACCACCATTCACGGCTGGATTTGGCAGGATTGCAGAGCTTAGATCTTATCTGTTGGCTGTGGAATTTATTAACTCTGTCTCTTGTTGCTTCTGCCCTCTTCATTGAACCAGGGTTGAGCCCCTGGCTTGGTGGTAATGGTAGAGTGGGGGATATGCCGGACCAGGGCATTACAGATCTTGGTTGAGTACAATCCTACTACTACTGATGGCCCACAGCACCTCATAGATGCCCAGTCTTGAGTTGCTAGATCAGTTGAAAATGTATCCCATTTAGAAAGATGGTAGTGCCACAGACCATGAGTGAGGGTATCTTCAATGTGAAGATGGGACTTTGTTCTCACAAGGACTGTGCGGTGGTCACTCCTACCGATACTGTCAAGGACACGCAAGGTCAAGGGCAGGCAGGTTGGTGAGGATGAGGTCAAGTATGTTTTTCCCTCTTGATGATTCCCTTACCACCTGTCGCAGACCCATTCTAGCAGTTATGTCCTTTAAGACACGCCAGCTCTGTCTACCGAGTCATTCTTTTGATGGACATAGTTCCCCACCCAGAGTACTTTCTGCAACCTTGCCGCCCTCGGTGTTTCCTCCATGTGGTGAGGTAGTAGGAGGGTGAAGTGGCAGATGGCAGGTGGGTGAGATGATAGGAAGGTGAGGTAGTGGTCTGGTCTGGGGTGTAGTCAGATAGATGGGGGGGTCAGTGTGTATGATTGAATGATTGGGGGGTGGGTCAGTTCTGAAGTTACCCAGAGTTAGATTAGGTTTTATCTGCCTTATATTTCCTGGGCATCCTGGGCAACTGAGCCTACTAGTGACACTAAAAAAGATTATTAGGTTATTAGGTAAGCAAATCGGAACCACCCAAAATGTCCAACTCTAGCCCAGGGTTGCAGATATTCACAGAGGATCCCACAATGAATTGCTCATTGGAACTTGAAATGTCCTGGGCAATTCCTACATAGGTCAGCAAGCCAGCACTGGGCGGCACGGTAGCACAGTGGTTAGCACAGTTGCTTCACAGCTTCAGGATCCCAGGTTTGATTCCTGCCTTGGGTCACTATCTGTGCGGAGTCTGCACATTTTCCCCGGGTCCTGCGTGGGTTTCCTCTGGGTGCTCCGGTTGCTTCCACAGTCCAAAGATATGCAGGTTAGGTGGATTGGCCATGCTAAATTGCCCTTAGTGTCCAAGAAGGGGTGGGGTTACTGGGTTACGGGGATAAGCTCAGGTAGGTTTCTCTTTCCAGGGGCTGATTCAGACTCGATGGGCCGAATGGTCTCCCTCTGCACTGTAGATTCTATGATTCTATGATACACATAAAGGTGGTGGAAGTTTGTAGCGCTCATCTGCAAATGGTAATTAATGTGAGATCAATTGTTGGGGCGTGATATGATTCCATGATATAACTTCTTCAGAATCCCAACACGCGTATCCAGTCGTACCTCTGGTTTCTGATGATCCAAAGAAAGGAGATTTGGACAATTGTTGCACCTCCTCCAGAAACAGTCACATTAGACGTGCGAAGAACCATAGAGGAACACAGTGCTGTCCAAGAGCTTAATGAGAGTAACAAATTAGTGTTCATTTCTCCTGAAGATTTCAGCAGGCTCTATTCAGAAACAAAATACAGGGGAAAACAGCTTTACTAAGTTTTGGGAGATGTGTTTGACAGTATAATTGCTGTCTGTTGGGGTTGCTGTAATTATATATTATTTTCTACAGTCTCATTATGCGGATGGGGCATAATGAGACTGTAGGGAGGGGGAGGCCAAATTCTAACGTTTTCTTTCTGCAGTAACTGGTGAGGGACAATTCTCAGGATTTTCCCAAACCCAAAGCAAATAATTCTGAAACAAATGTTGCGTAACACAATGGTGATGTGTTGGGTGTTCTGGATCACATACAGGTCACCAACACTTGAAATAGTGCAACACTATTTTATTGAATCATTAACTGTTTAAACTCACTTTAGACTGTGGGTGAATATGATACTAGCTTTAACTAAAGACCTTGGCCTTGTCCTAACCAGTTGATGCACTCAGCACATGGTGAATGTCTGTGTTGCAGGCTGTAAGCTCTGTCCTCCTAGCGAGCTGCAACTCGAATGACCGGGAACTCTGATGTCCCCTGTCTTTATAGTGCGTGTGCTCTCACTGGTGATTGGCTGCGGTGTTGTGTGTGTTGATTGGTCCCACTGTGTGTCCATCAGGATGTGTCTGCACCATGATATACTGGTGTATATTATGACAAATGGGAATCAAATAAACCATCTATTATTAACCTTGTTGGTCGCCATTAGTCTTTCAGGTTGCAAAGCTCAGAAACCACTGTTGATGCTGGACATGTAATGAACACAATCTCCTGGCTTTTTCCCACTACCAACTGTACCTCGACTTCCCGATCTTTCGCTCACATGTGAACATACTTCATTTTGTTCCAAGAATTGATTTGAAAAAGCTGCGCATAAATCACATCAACACACATGGTTACGACATCAGGATCCAGCTCCCTTCCACTTTGATCATTCTAGCTTCACTATAGTAATGCTACGGGGAGGAGGATGACACAAAGATTGGCGGAGTTGCTGATAGTGCCGAGGATTGTCAGAGGATACAGGATATAGATAGATTGGAGACTTGGGCACAGAAATGGCAGATGGAGTTTAATCCGGACAAATGCAAGATGATGCATTTTGGAGGATCAAATCTAGGTATGAATTATACTGTAAATGGCAGAACCCTTAGGAACATTGACATACAGAGGGATCTGTGCGTGCAAGTCCCCAGTTCCCTGAAAGTGGCAACATGGGTGGCCAAGGTGATTAAGAAGGCATATGGCATCATAGAATCTTAGAATTTACAGTGCAGAAGCAGGCCATTCGACCCATCGAGTCTGCACCAGCTCTTGGAAAGAGCATTCTACTTAAGCCCACCCTCCACCTATCCCCGTAACCCAGTAACGCCACCTAACCTTTTTGGGCACTAAGGGCAATTTATCATGGCCAATCCACCTAACCTGCACATCTTTGGACTGTGGGAGGAAACCGGAGCACCCGGAGGAAACCCACGCACACACGGGGAGGATGTGCAGACTCCACACAGACAGTGACCCAAGCCAGGAATCGAACCTGGGATCCTGGAGCTGTGAAGCAATTGTGCTAACCACTGTGCTACCGAGCTGCCCCATCTACCTGTCTCGTACTCTGTCAGATGGGTGTGAGGGCTGGTTTGGGCTGACCAGGGAGGTGGTTTTGAGGGGGGTTGCGTGGCAATGGGCGGACGTTGTGGGCGGCCCAGGCTCCCCAACATCCCCCCCCCCCCCCCCCCCCCCCCCCCCGCAAACCATCACCACCACCGTCACCCCAGGGATCCAATGGGACCGTGTGATGGAATGACCAGCTCGCATGTAGGGATCACCCAGGTGGATGCTGGAAAGTACTACCTTGGGCAGCAGTCAGACGTTGTCAAACGATGAAGAGCATCAGAGCTCATCACAGAGTGGGATGTCATCAGCTTCCATCCCATGAACCAGACCCGGTGTTATTGCCAACCCAGGGCCCGCGCCCCGTAGTGTGGCAGGTATGTGCCACGGAGGGTGTTGCAGGTGGTGGAGTGGTTGAAGGTGGGGGGGGGGGGGGGGGGGGGGGGGAGGTTGTGGGGCGGGATGCAGTGTCTGTGCCCTGGCCCGTCTCCCCCCCCCCCCCCTTTCACCCAGTTGGTGAACCTGGAAGTGATCAGAGGGTCCTGTGTGCGTTGGCCCTGGCACACACGTTGTGCAGCCTCCCCTGCCTGGGCTCCATATCCTGCCCATCCTTCATCAACCAGGGCATTGAGTACAAGAGTTGGGAAATCATGTTGCAGCTATATAAAATCTTGAGTAGGCCGCATTTGGAGTATTGCGTGCTGTTCTGGTCACCACATTATCAGAAGGACGTGGAAGCTTTAGAGAGAGTGCAAAGAAGGTTCACCAGGATGTTGCCTGGTCTCGAGGGTGTTAGCTGTGAGGAGAGTTGAATAAACTAGGATTGTTTTCACTGGAAAGATTGAGGCTGAGGGGAAACCTGATAGAGGTCTACAAAATTATGAGAGGCACAGACAGGGTGGATAGTCAAAAGCTTTTTCCAAGTGTGGAAGTGTCAACTACAAGGGGGCATAGGTTCAAGGTGAGAGGGGGAAAGTTTAAGGGTGATGTGCAGGGTGCACTTTTCTCACAGAGAGTGGTGGGTGCCTGGAACACGTTGCCAGAGGATGTGGTGGAAGCAGGCACATTAGCAACATTTAAGAGGCACCTGGATGGATGCATGAATCGGGAGAAAATGAGGGATATGGGCCATGTAAGGGCAGAAGGTTTTGTTTTTAGTCAGGGCATTATGATCGGCGCAGGCTTGGAGGACCGAAGGGCCTGTTCCTGTGCTGTACTTTTCTTTGTTCTTTGTATTTGTGTGATAGATCAGCAACTTATCCGAAGTTTACACGGGTTCTCAACCAACAATGGTCCTTCTGGGCAGCACAGTGGTTGGCACTGTTGCTTCACAGCTCCAGGGTCCCAGGTTCGATTCCCGAGTTGGGTCACTGTCCGTGCGGGGTCTGCACATTCTCCCCATGTCTGTGTGGGTTTCCTCCGGGTGCTCCGGTTTCCTCCCACAAGTCCCAAAAGACGTGGGGCGGGATTCTCTGCCCCGCCGCGTCACATTTCCGCTTCTCCCCGCCGGCGGGATGCCCCGTTACTCTGGCCGGCCAGTGGAGTTTCCCATTGTGGGGCAGCCCCACGCCGTCGGGAAACCCGCGGGCTGCTGGCAAAAGGGAGCATTCTGCCGACGGAGAATCCAGCCCGTGCTGTGAGGTAACCTGCCCGGTATGTGGCGACTAAGGGTTTTTCACAGTAAGTTCATTGCAATGTTAATGTAAGTCTACTTGTGACAATAAAGATTATTTAAAAAAAAATTATTATTAAAATTAAAATCAAGGCCTATAACTGAATGTGTTTTTATCTCAAATTCAGTCTAGTCAAGGAACACAACAATCATATTATTGTATTCAGAGAACAATGGCATAATGATTATGCTACTGGATTGTAAATGTAGGGCCTGGACCAATTAACCTGAGATTTTCTGAAAAAAAGGCATGCTATCCAAACCTTTCATCTTGCACTCATCAAAACAGAATAGCAAGAATACCAAATCTCAAAGGAAACAACACATTATATGCATGGGAGGAGGATTTTGATTGGTTGGCAAGTGGACTCTGAGTGGTAGAGGTGTTTCCATGAAGAATTCATCAGGGAACGTTTAACTGCCCAGCTGCTGACCGTACTAAACCAGCCCGTGCTTGCAAAACCCAGAACTTAGTGTCCAACATTCGATGTGATTCTGCGTTTGGACAACACTTGCTAAACAATCCTGATTGTGCTAAGAATTGCACTGGCAACCAATTTAAGATTATCAATTGGGCTCACAGTGTGGCTCACTTAGGCATGCTAGAAGCTATATGTATTCACACACATAATACCCTTCACTTTGCACACTGAAAGAATATTTCCAATCTTCTTTCAACTGAACAAAAGTTTGGGGGCAGCCATTCCCCGGTTCATTCCTCCTGGCAATGCTTTGACCAATCAGATTTAACCGGTCTGGTTTAAATGTAAACAAAATCTTGGTAGTTGACTGTTGCCTGGTGCATTCTCCTTAGCAACATCTCTACCAATGAGAATCCACTTGACAACCAATCAGCAGTCTCTTCTCATACAGCATAAATTGTTGTTCCCTTTGAGATTTGGTATTCTTGCAAATCTGACCTGATGAATGCATGACGAAAAGTTTCATCAGCATTTCTCTTTTTCAGTAACACTCATGTTCTGTACTACTAAGTGGCTAATCCAGAAAATGTTAGTTCTGGTGTACTATGACAGTTTGAGGAGTTGAATTCAGTTTAAAAATCAGAAAATTAAAAAGATGGTATCAGCAAAAGTGGCAGTGAAGTTGTCAGATTGTCAGAAAAAGCTATGGTTCATGAATGTCCTTTAGGGAAGCTGTCTTTACCATGTCTGACCGTTATCTGACTCCAGTATTGTGACAGACTCTCATAACGAGCACTTAAATGGCCTAGCAAGCCACTCCAAAGAAAAAAGTCCAACACCACGTTCTCAGGGCAATGAAGGATGGCATTAAACATAGCCAACATCAGCGATGCCCATATCCTGAAAGTGCATATACTGGCATTGACTCCTCATGGTGGGTATAAACATGAAAACACTCAACCAAGAGATGGTGCTGTTGTAGAAAGAAACAGGAGCTGTGCAGTTTAACTTTGTACTTCACACAATCTCTGTTCGTGCTTATTTCAAATTAAAACTGTGATACTGAATCTCACGTAACAGCAGTGCCCCTGTTATATGAAGTACAAGTCTGTATTGTATCAAACTAAGAATGTTACAGAGGACAGGTATTATTATGTCGAATGTCAGTTTGATTTTTACCACCTGTTTTATTCTTTGCTGTAGCCACAAAGAGAAAGAATCAGAGGTGGCACGCACCGAGTTCGTATAACATAGTGTAAGAGATTTATTTACTATAATAATAATTTTTATTAGTGTCACAAGGAGGCTCACATTAACACTGCAATGAAGTTACTGTTAAAAAACCCTAGTTGCCACACTCCAGCACCTGTTCAGGTACACAGAGGGAGAATTTAGAGTGTCCAATTCACCAAACAAGCATGTCTTTCGGGACTTGTGGGAAGAAACCGGAGCACCCGGATGATGTGTTGGGTGCTCTGGATCCGTGGAACAAATACAGGCCACCAACACTTAAAATAGCACAACACTATTTTATTAAGTTAGAAACTGTTGAACATACTTTCACTGTGGGTTAACACGATGTTAGATTAAACTAAAGACCTATGCCTGTCCTAACCAGTCTATGCGCTCAGCACATGGTGAAGATCTGTGCTGTAAGCTGTGAGCTCTGTCCTTCTGAGAGGCTGCATCCCGAATGTGCGGGAACTCTGTCGATATAGTGAGTGTGCTCTAACTGGTGATTGGCTGCGGTGTTGTGTGTGTTGATTGGTCTTGCTGTGTGTCCATCAGTGTGTGTGTCTGCACCATGATATACTGGTGTATATTATGACATCCCCCTTTTATACAAAAATGTATGTGTGTGGCAATAAATAATGTGTGGTGAGAATGTTCCGAACTGCGTGTGGGATGCGAAGATATATTTACAGGACTACGTACATGAGAACTAAGCTATTTACATGGGAAGGTGCCTGGTGCAGAGAAGCAGTATGCAACAAGAATAACGAGATGAACACTATATACAAACCAGGGAAACGATCAAACGAAACAACAAAACAATTCAGAGAGACAATAAATTTGAAACGTTCATAAATCTAGTCTCTGAGGTGGGCGAAGAATTCTGGTTGACCGTAAGGGTGGAAAATAAGGTATATAATTTTAGGGTTGGAATGTGTGAATAATTAACTTTCAGAATGGTTATAAAGAGCCTGCAGATGTAATACTAAATAGCACAGTTAAAATGTGTCTATCTGTGACATCAGAAATTAGTCGTTTTAAAAAGTTGGCTTCCTTTTTACACGTACTGGGATGAGAATAAAATGACACACCACGTTTGCGTGCAGGCGCTGTGATTGTTCAGAGACATGTTTGCAAATCATGAATAAAGAGGTTTCATTGGTGTTGAGCTTCACATCTACAACACCCTGGGCATCTGTGTAATGCAGAAGAAAATTTGACATCATGACAAAGTGGGTAGGTTTTAGAAGTCACCAGAGTTTACAAGAACTCCTTTATAAATGCAGATTGTAGAGCTTACTTTGCAACTAGACATCTTTGACTCAGCTGGACTCCCTATTCCACCAAACAGAAACACCTTGATTGAATCAATAAACTGGAGCAGGAACAATTCATTGTGCCGACAGTTTCATTTTTCTGTGATCTCTGTGGATGTAGTTTATGCAGCTAGCAGAAATGCCCTAAATCTTTTAATCTCAGAAGCTCATTATCACTGTTTATTGTAGCAAAATGTAGGGCAGCCTGGATGACAAGCCATTTCCTTCAGCTGCATGATGCCAGAATGAATAAGTAATATCCACCCGAGTTTTAGCTGCAACATTTTTAAAAATATAGTACGCAACAGTGGGCTCACATTTGGCCATCGTTTTCAGGTCTTGGAAGTTTAAAGAGAAATAGAGAGAAGTAACTTTTTAAATTTACCCTTGCCTTTATAATCTAAAGGCCTTAACCTGAGGTCTAATCTTCATATTTACCAAATTTCCAGAAGCTATGAATTCCAAAGCACACATCAAGTATGCCCATTAAATAAAATGAATAAATCTGAGGCTTGGTTCAGATCTTATTTAATTTGTTTTCACAGTGTGAACAAAGCTGGCCTGGCCACATTTATTTCACATCCCTATTTGCCTCGATGTGATTGTTTCATACAACTGGCTGGTTTACTGGGAAACTCCAAGATCCTTTATACATCAGTCCTACCTTCCCATCGGTTGGATCTGTCTAAGATTCTGAGGAGGTTGATAGGAGAGGTGCTGAGAGGATATTTCACCTCGTGGGGGAATCTAGAACTGGGGGGGGGGGGGGGGGTGCGCTCAGTTTCAAGATAAAGGGTCTCCCATTTAAAATGGAGATGAGGTGGAATTTCTTCCCTCAGAGGGTCATTAGTCTTTGGAATTCACTACCCCAGAGATCAATGGAGGCTGGGCCATTGAGGCCAAATTAGACAGATTTTTGATTTACAAGTAAGTCAAAGTTTTTTTTTGGTAGTTATTTTTCCAATTAAGGGGCAAATTAGCGTGGCCAATCCACCCAACCTGCACATCTTTGGGGTGTGGGGGTGAGATCCACACAGACACGGGGAGAATGTGCAAACTCCACACGGACAGGGACCCAGCGCCAAGATCGAACCTGGGTCCTCGACGGCATGAGGCAGCAGTGCTAATCACTGCCCCACCGTGTTGCCCTCAAGTGAATCAAAGGTTGTGGGAGCCAGGCAGGAACATGGAGTGAAAGCCACAGCAGATCAGCCATGATCTTATTGAATGGTGGGGCAGGCTTGAGGGGTCATATGGCGTACTTCGGCTTCCATTTCTTATATATATGTTATGAGGAGACAGTCGTATGTTGGTAATGTCACTAGACTAATAATCCAAAAGCCCAGGCCAATCCCCTTTGGGACACGGCAGCTGATGGAATTTAAATTCAATTAATGAATACATTCAAATGATCAATAACGATTCTGGCATTAAAACTTGTCTCAGTAATGGTGCCATGAAGTTGCTATTGATTGCTGTAAAGTCTCATTTGGTTTGCTAATGTCCTTTCGGGAAGGATATCTACCATCCTTTCCTGGATGGTATATAAGATGCCAGAACCACACCCTCTGAAAGAAAGCAACTTGGTTCAAGGGCAATTAAAGATTGGCAAATGCTGGACTTGCCAGTGATCCTGATCTCATGAAAGAATTTTTTAAACGTTCCTATGTACGCCTACTTAAAATACTAGTTCAGACCCAGGGTGTTGAGTTCTGTGCCTGGCTTAACTGAAGCATGATAATAATAATCTTTATTAGTATCACGAGTAGGCTTACATTAACATTGCAATGAAGTTACTGTGAAAATCCCCTAGTCGCCACATTCTAGCGCCTGTTCGGTAACACAGAGGGAGAATTCAGAATGTCCAAATTACCTAATAGCATGTCTTTGGGACTTTTGTGCTCTTGATTATACAGCATGCTCTGACCTTGAAAAGGTCCAAATGTACAAAAATAAGCAAAGTTATAATGGAATTTGTAAGGTGGAAAGGTACAAATTCTATACTTTCTTAGGTTCAATGGCATCAACCACCACAAAAAGTGATCATTTTACCAACATTTTACCATGTGTTGGCTCACGCTGTCTTATATCTATTAGTACGGTGGTAATACAGGCATCCACTTTTGACTTAGACTGGACTTTCCTGTCTTTAATATAAGGCCTTGTCTCATCCTCTTTGTTGGTTTGATCTCAATATGAACAAAATATCACAGACTTAATTTTTTAAAAACCTTGCATTTGTACATTGTGCATTAAAAAGAGGACTGACTATGATCAACCGATGATGGTGGATCTGCGGTGCTACGAGATTGAGTTTGTGATGGGCATGCGGCCCAAGGTGGAGTCTGGGATCTGGCGAGATCAGGGGGGGGGGGATGATTGAGATTAGGGTCAGGGTTGAGTGAAATCAGAGTCAGAACTGGGAGCAGGAACAACAGAAGGGAGCAGTTACAACAATTGGCCCTCTTAATTGTGCGTTATAATTCTTCCCAGCTCTACATTCACCTGGGGCCTAGCAGGTTATCCCCAGCCATGGTATCCTTGCACTAACTATCTCAGGGGAAACCAATCTTGGAGAGGGGCCTTAAAGAAATGTTAGATCCCTCATCTGCATATTCAAAGGGAGGACATGTCTCAGGCATGGATATTTTTCTGCCCATAACCAATATGCACTTTTACATAAAAATGTGAAAACCATTTCTACCCGCCATATTGTGGCTTCCATGTGGGGGGCCTCCTCTACTTCTTCTCCCAAATCTTTTAGTGTCGCTGCAGGTATCCCAAACCTGGCTGAATTCTGACTTTTATGTACTTACTGATCTGTGGTTCAGATTCCAGTTCGGCAATACCTCCACTATATTGGTGAACTCCTCCCTGGCTGGTACTTTAACTCGTTCAGCCGACTTCTGCATATGCAGATCAGTCAACTAAAGTTGGAAGCTAAAATGTTTATAGTCCTCCAAATGAAAGTCAGAAAATCAGGCAAACAAGATGAGCTGGTATGGCTTAGGAATGCTGGAAGCGGTGTCTAATATAATGATATAATTGCAAAGTAGGCGCGAGACCTCTGTTTGGACATAATCCTGGAGATTTCAACACATGACCGCCCACTCCACCTGTCCTGCCATTAAAACAGTTTATATCCCTATCTCCAAAAGTTCTAGCACTAAGAAATGAAACTGTCAAACTGATTCAAAAGAATGCATAAATCTTTTAATGCCCCAATGATTTTTCTCCCACAGAAAATGTCCAGAACATTGACCTCCAATTCCTGGTGACTCCAGGGCCGTGCTGGAGGGTTGGAAACCCTATAAATGACACCACTCTGCACTGGCTGGGTGTGACGTTCAATTGAAGTGGTGTGATTGAGTGCGATATACCTACATTTTCTTGTGGGTCAGATCAGGCTCGGACTCCTGAGTTATGCTTCGAATGTAGCAGCCAAGCAAAGCAAAAATCACCTTGTGTTGATGCTAAGCTTGTAGAACTGATCACAGTACATTTCCCAATGTTGAAATTTACTAACTAAAAGTCACTTAATTCATTCCTAATAACCAGCAAATAATATATTTTGGATTCAATAGTGATCAATTGTGACTATTCCTGTCCTGCATTCCTTAAAGTATCCTCACTGCCAATTTCCAATTGGCTTTGAGTGGGCAGCAACAATGCTAACGAGAGGGTGGTACAGTAGCACAGTGGTTAGCACTGTTGCTTCACAGCGCCAAGGTCCTAGGTTCTGTCTGTGCGGAGTCTGCACGTTCTCCCCGTGTCAGCGTGGGTTTCCTACGGTGCTCCAGTTTCCTCCCACAAGTCCCGAAAGACGTGCTGTTAGGTGAATTTTCCCTCAGTGTACCTGAACAGACGCCATAGTGTTGGACTCGGCGGTTTTCACAGTAACTTCATTGCAGTGTTAATGTAAGCCTACTTGTGACAATGAAGATGTGGTATTATAGGTATTACGGTACCTGAGAGGCTAAAGTACCATTGGTAGAACCTGTATGCTTGCTGTTGGCTAGAGTGTATAATAGCTCCGCCCTGATAGACAGGGTATAAGAACCCGTGCCGTCCCAGCAACCCTCATTCTGTAACTGAGCTGCTGGGGGAAACATCTAGCTTATTAAAGCCTTCAGTTGGACTACAACCTCGTTTTAGTGGTCATTGATCGTGCATCAATTTAATAAGCTAGATTTTAAGAAGAAAGGATGGAGCTCCGAATCAAGCTGGAGTGTCTGCAACACTGGCTGGCGTGTTTTAAAGGGTATCTCGAGACGGCAGAAAACGCACCCTGGGCCTTAGGGAGGCACAGGACCTTGCAGGCTCCCTGGACGTGGCCTCCAGGAACGCCCGCGCCTACGTTCCCGACCGCGCGGCAGCTCCCTGGGCAGCGTGGAACCCCGCAGCGGCCGACTCAGAGACTTCCCCCGTTCCCCCGCAGGCCTGCGCTGTAAGGTGGCCTGCCAACCCCGAGGGCCCCCGCTGCTACCTTTGCGAGCAGGCCAAGCACCCCTGCCAGCGCTGCCCGGCCCGCGCATCCACCTGGAGGGGATGCGGCAAAAAGAGCCATTTCGTGGGGGTATGTCAGGCCCGAGCGGTGGCCGCGGTCTCCAGCGGCGAGTCCGGACCGCCACCACAAACTTCTCCATGGGCCCCGTGTGGCCAGCGGTCGCTGCCACCCCCATATCCCAGGGCCACGTGCGGACTCTGGGCGGTGCCACGCTTGAGGGATGGGCGCCGCCATTTTGTGCAACCCCGGCCATGTGCGACCAATGGTAGACGCCACCTTGGATGGTCCCCAGGACCCCAGCTCGGCCGACCACACACTGCCTGAACAGAATTCTCAACTACTGCGATTGGCCTCGGTGACTCTGGATCAGTCTCGACCTCGAACACTCTCAACCGCTACGACAACCGTTTTCATCAACGGGCATGAGACGTCCTGCTTAATTGACTCTGGGAGCACGGAGAGCTTCATACACCCCAACACGGTAAGGCGCTGTTCCCTCCTCATCCACCCTGTTAATCAAACGATCTCAGTGGAGATAAAGGGGTTTTGTTTAGCAAACCTCACAGTCCAGGGAAGGGAGTTCAAAGATTTCCGTCTCTACGTCCTTCCCCACCTCTGTGCGGCTACACTCCTGGGTTTAGACTTCCAGTGTAACCTTCAAAGTCTGACCTTCCAATTCTGCGGCCCTATACCCCCCCCCCTTACTGTCTGCGGCCTCGCGACCTTAAGGTAGACCCGCCTGTTTGCGAACCTCACCCCGGATTGCAAACCCGTCGCCACCAGGAGCAGATGCTACAGTGCCCAGGACCGGATCTTTATTAGGTCAGAGGTCCAAAGGCTACTGAGGGAAGGGGTCATTGAAGCCAGTAACAGTCTCTGGAGAGCTCAAGTAGTGGTGGTAAAGACCGGTGATCATCGACTCCAGTCAGACCGTCAACAGGTTTACGCAGCTGGACGCGTACACCCTACCCCGCATATCCGACCTGGTAAACAGGATCGCGCATTATAAGGTCTTCTCCGCGGTGGATCTCAAGTCCGCCTACCACCAGCTCCCCATCCGCACTAGTGACCGCAAATACACAGCCTTTGAGGCAGACGGGCAGCTCTATCACTTCTTAAGGGTTCCCTTTGGTGTCACTAACGGGGTCTCGGTCTTCCAGCGCGAGATGGACCGAATGGTTGACCGGTACGGTTTACGGGCAACATTCCCGTATCTCGATAATGTCATCATCTGCAGCCACGACCAGCAGGACCACGACACCAACCTTCGAAAATTTCTCCAGACCGCAAAGATCCTTAACCTAACAGACAATAAGGATAAATGTGTGTTTAGCACTGGCCGTCTAGCCATTCTCGGCTACGTAGTGCGAAATGGAGTTATAGGCCCCGATCCTGAACGCATGCACCCACTTATGGAATTCCCCCTCCCTCACTGCTCTCAGGCCCTGAAACATTGCCTAGGGTTTTTTAGCTACTACGCCCAGTGGGTCCCCAACTACGCGGACAAGGCCCGTCCCCTGATCCAATCCACAGTTTTTCCCCTGTCGATAGAGGCCCGCCAGGCCTTCAGCCGCATCAAAGCAGACATTGCAAAGGCCACGATGCACGCCATCGATGAGCCCCTCCCCTTCCAGGTTGAGAGCGATGCGTCCGACGTAGCTCTGGCGGCTACCCTCAACCAAGCGGGCAGACCCGTGGCCTTCTTCTCCCGTACCCTCCATGCTTCCGAAATCCACCGCTCCTCAGTCGAAAAGGGGGCCCAAGCCATAGTAGAAGCTGTGCGACATTGGAGGCATTACCTGGCCGGCAGGAGATTCACTCTCCTCACGGACCAACGGTCGGTGGCTTTCATAGATTATCATAGAATTTACAGTGCAGAAGGAGGCCATTCGGCCCATCGAGTCTGCACCGGCTCTTGGAAAGAGCACCCTACCCAAGGTCAACACCTCCACCCTATCCCCATAACCCAGTAACCCCACCCAACACTAAGGGCAATTTTGGACACTAAGGGCAATTTATCATGGCCAATCCACCTAACCTGCACATCTTTGGACTGTGGGAGGAAACCGGAGCACCCGGAGGAAACCAACGCACACACGGGGAGGATGTGCAGACTCCGCACAGACAGTGACCCAAGCCGGAATCAAACCTGGGACCCTGGAGCTGTGAAGCAATTGTGCTATCCACAATGCTACCGTGCTACCCAATGTTTCATGTTCGATAATGCACTGCGGGGCAAGATAAAAAACGACAAGATCTTGCGGTGGAGGATCGAACTCTTCACCTACAACTACGAGATCTTGTATCGTCCCGGGAAACTAAACAAACCTCCTGATCCGCGGCACATGTGCCACCGCACAAGTGGACCGCCTCCGATCCCTCCACGAGGACCTCTGCCACCCGGGGGTCACTCATTTTTTCCATTTCGTCAAGACCCGCAACCTGCCCTACTCCATCGAGGAGGTCAGGATAGCCACCAGGGACTGCCAAATCTGCGCGGAGTGCAAACCGCACTTCTACCGGCCAGAGAGAGCGCACCTGATAAAGGCTTCCCGTCCCTTTGAACGCCTCAGCATGGACTTCAAGGCCCCCTCCCCTCCACCGACCGCAACACCTTCTTCCTGAACGTGATTGACGAGTACTCCCGGTTCCCATTCGCCATCCACTGCCCCGACATGACCGCCTCCACCGTCATCAAGGCCCTCCATAGCATCTTTGCACTGTTCGGGTTCCCCGCTTACATACACAGTGATAGGGGGTCCTCCTTTATGAGCGACGAACTGCGTCAATTCCTGCTCAGCAAGGGCATCGCCTCGAGCAGGACGACCAGTTACAACCCCCGAGGTAACGGACAGGTAGAGAGGGAGAGTGGAACGGTCTGGAAGACCGTCCTACTGGCCCTACGTTCCAGGAACCTCCCAGTCTCCCGCTGGCAAGAAGTCCTCCCAGAGGCCCTCCACTCCATCAGGTCACTACTTTGTACAACCACCAATCAGACACCTCACGAATGTCTACTTGTCTTCCCTAGGAAGTCCTCCTCCGGGACCTCGCTCCCGACCTGGCTGGCAGCACCCGGACCCATCCTGCTCCGAAAACACGTGCGGGGGCACAAGTCGGACCCGTTGGTCGAGAGGGTCCATCTGCTCCATGCTAACCCCCAGTGGTGTACCTGACGGCTGACAAGATACGGTCTCCCTACGGGACCTGGCGCCCGCCGGAACTCCACGCATATTCCAGCCACCAGTCCCACCCTCCCCTCCACCGCAGCACCTTACTGGAGGATCGGTCCTTCCGCCGTCCCTGCCTAGGCCCCCCCCACCCACCGACACCCCCCTGCAGGCGCTCCCTCCCCAGGTCAGCCGTTTTCCCCACCAGCGCCGTGACGAAGCTGCCATGGAGATCGAAGGCACGCTCCCGGAGTCACAGACGCCCGAGCCTCCACCGGAGTCACCACCGAGGCTCCGACGATCACAGAGGATGACCAGGGCCCCCAATCGACTGAATGCTTCATTTTAACCGTAATCTGTAAATATAAAACTCCGAATGTACATAGACTTGTAAATAGTTACTAAACACTGTACGGAGGTAGCCATGATGTGGAGATGCCGGCGTTGGACTGGGGTGAGCACAGTACGAAGTCTTACAACACCAGGTTAAAGTCCAACAGGTTTGTTTCGATGTCACTAGCTTTCCAAGCTCTGCTCCTTCCTCAGGTGAATGAAGAGGTATGTTCCAGAAACATATATATAGACAAATTCAAAGATGCCAAACAATGCTTGGAATGCGACCATTAGCAGGTGATTAAATCTTTACAGATCCAGAGATGGGGTAACCCCAGGTTAAAGAGGTGTGAATTGTATCAAGCCAGGACAGTTGGTAGGATTTTGCAGACCAGATGGTGGGGGATGAATGTAATACGACATGAATCCCAGGTCCCGGTTGAGGCCGCACTCATGTGTGCGGAACTTGGCTATAAGTTTCTGCTCGGTGATTCTGCGTTGTCGCGCCTCCTGAAGGCCGCCTTGGAGAACGCTTACCCGGAGATCAGAGGCTGAATGCCCTTGACTGCTGAAGTGTTCCCCGACTGGAAGGGAACATTCCTGCCTGGTGATTGTTGCTCGATGTCCGTTTATTCGTTGTCGCAGCGTCTGCATTGTCTCGCCAATGTACCACGCTTCGGGACATCCTTTCCTGCAACGTATGAGGTAGACAACGTTGGCCGAGTCGCACGAGTATGTACCGCGTACCTGGTGGGTGGTGTTCTCACGTGTAATAGTGGTATCCATGTCGATGATCTGGCACGTCTTGCAGAGATTGCCATGGCAGGGTTGTGTGGTGTCATGGTCACTGTTCTGAAGACTGGGTAGTTTGCTGCAAACAATGGTTTGTTTGAGGTTGCGTGGTTGTTTGAAGGCAAGTAGGGGGGGTGTGGGGATGACCTTGGCAAGATGTTCATCGTCATCAATGACGTGTTGAAGGCTGTGAAGAAGATGACGTAGTTTCTCCGCTCCGGGGAAGTACTGGACGACGAAGGGTATTCTGTCGGTTGTGTCCCATGTTTGTCTTCTGAGGAGGTCGGTGCGGTTTTTTGCTGTGGCGCGTTGGAACTGTCGATCGATGAGTCGAGTGCCATATCCCGTTCGTACGAGGGCATCTTTCAACGTCTGTAGATGTCTGGTCTGCGAAATCCTACCAACTGTCCTGGCTTGATACAATTCACACCTCTTTAACCTGGGGTTACCCCATCTCTGGATCTGTAAAGATTTAATCACCTGCTAATGGTCGCATTCCAAGCATTGTTTGGCATCTTTGAATTTGTCTATATATATGTTTCTGGAACATACCTCTTCATTCACCTGAGGAAGGAGCAGCGCTCCGAAAGCTAGTGACATCGAAACAAACCTGTTGGACTTTAACCTGGTGTTGTAAGACTTCGTACTGTACGGAGGTATTACGGTACCTCCATAACTAATTATACCATGGGCGGGATTCTCCGAAAACCGGCGCGATGTACGGGACCCGGCGCCAAAAACGGCACGGATCACTCCAGCATCGGGCCCCCCCAAACAACGGAAATTCTCCGGCCCCGAATGGACTAGCAGCGGCGTGACGCCATTCGCGATGGTGCCACCCGACGTGGACGGTTACGCCGTGCGGCGTGGCGTGACGGCTCAAAAGACGCGCCCCCCACCCCCACCCCGGAAGACACGACAGGATGGCCGCCCGCCACGCAGCCCCGAGGTTCCAGTCCCGTGACATTGAGGTGCTCCTGGACGCAGTGGAGCAGAGGAGGGATGCCCTGTATCCCGGGCACGGCCGCAGAGTTGCCCCACACCTCTGCCGGCGTCTGTGGAGGGAGGTGGCAGAGGCCGTCAGCGCTGTGGCTCTGACACCACGGACAGGCACCCAGTGCCACAAGAAGGTGAACGACCTCATCAGAGCAGCCAGGGCGAGCCGCCGCCCCCCCCTGCCCGATGTGCGGCACACCCCCAGTTGAAACCAACCCTAACCCTAACCTCTGCACTATACGCGCAACCGATGGCGTGCATTCGTATACCTGTCTAACACTGTTGCCCTTTACCCCTGCCACCCACCCGCCTCCCACAGGAGAAGCGCACACACAACAATAGGGAGCATGTGAGGACTGGAGGGGACCCCGCTGATGAGAGGCCACTCACCGTACATGAGGAAAGGGCCCTGGAACTGGCTGGCGGACCTGAGGACCGGGAGGTTGCCGATGCAGAGGTTGGGGGCCCACCAGCAAGTGAGCCACCGACAGCCCATCCCCATATCCCCTCTCCCCCATATCCCCCTCCCCCATATCCTCCCTCCCCCACATCCCCCATACCCCCCCTCCCCCATATCCCCCCTCCCCCATATCCCCCTCCCCCGTATCACCTGATCACTGCCTGATGTCTAACCATGCATGCTTCATTGTGTATCGCAGGAGCAAACGTCGAGGCACCCATCCCCGCAGATGCCGACCGCCCACAGGATGCCCCAGGGCGGCCACGGGATACGGAGAGACATGGACCCTCTGGCACGCGACGCCCGCAGGTTGCCCCAGGGCGACCACGGGATATGAAGAGACCCGGACCCTCGGCACGCGACGCCCGCAGGATGCCCCAGGGCGACCACGGGATACGGAGAGACCCGGACCCTCTGGCACGCGACGCCCGCAGGATGCCCCAGGGCGACCACGGGATACGGAGAGACTCGGACCCTCTGGCACGCGACGCCCGCAGGATGCCCCAGGATGACCACGGGATACGGAGAGACCCGGACCCTCTGGCACACGACGCCCGCAGGATGCCCCAGGATGACCACGGGATACGGAGAGACCCGGACCCTCTGGCACACGACGTCTGCAGGATGCCCCAAGGCGACCACGGGAGACGGAGAGACCTGGAGCAATAGGGAGACGACGCCCCCATCTCATGCGGTTGCGGCGACACAGGCGTGTGCCACCCAGCGACGAGCGGCGCAGGCACAGGCCCCCGTCGCAGCCGAGCCACAAAACCACTACCCAGGACACCACTACCCAGGACACCCCTACCCACGACATCACTACCCAGGAGACCACTACCCAGGACACCCCTACCCAGGAGACCCCTACCCAGGACACCCCTACCCAGGACACCCCTACCCAGGAGACCCCTACCCAGGAAACCGAAATGCAGGACAGTGGCCCAGAGTGGATGGGGGGAGACAAACCGCCACCCCAAAGTGCCATGGACTCAGAGTGGGACGAAGAGCACGACACAACGCCACTGCTGTCTCCAACACCCTCCACCATCGCAGAGACACTCACCTCGGTTGGGCACTTTAGTGATGAGGCGTCTGGTACACTCACTGGTGCGCACAACACAGCCGTCCCGGTACAGCAGGTGGAGGTAGGAGCAGCAGAGGGGCCGGGAGGTCGGAGGGCAGCCCGGCGCAAGCAAACATCTGCCACCCAGATGGGCCCCGGGTTCCTGAAGTTACCACACCCACCCATAGCTCCGATGCAACCACCGAACCGGAGACGAGCGAAGAGGGTGACGGCCGGCTTGCAGCGGCTGCAGTCGCAGGTGGAGGAGTCCACCCGCATCCAGGAGCTGGGAGTGGTGCCAGTCATGCGTGCCATCCAGGCCGACACAGCACGGGTGGCGTAAGCGGTGGAGGCAATGGGTGCGACGGTGTCAGACATGGGGAACGGTTTGCGAGGCCTGGGGCTTTCCGTGCAGGCGGCGTCTGTGGCCCAGGACATGGCTGCCCTCTCACAGGAGGCCATGAGCCAGCGCCAGCGGCAGATGGTAGAGGCGCTCAACGCCGTGGCCCAATCCCTGCAGGCCATGGCCCAGTCTCAGCAGGCCATTGCTGAGGGCATCGTCGCTATTGTCCATGTGCTAGCCGGCGTTGCACAGTCACAGACAGGGATGGCCAACTCCCTGAGCTCCATGGCAGCAAACCTGCAGTCCCTTGTCGATACCAGCACGGGTCTCCAGGACTGGCAGCGCCAGCTGTCGGAGGGGCGTCGGATGGCCGGGTCGTTTGCACCCCCGACCCATGTAGAGGCCTGGGGGCCATTGGGCACCCCGAGGGAGGAGGAATTGCTGGCGTCCGTCGCTGGTCCCCCTGTAGGGGAGGTCCAGGAACACTGCAGCATCTCAGACTCCACCCCTTCTGTCCCAGGTGCATTGGGTGGGCAACAGGCGGGACAGACTGGCAGCTCGCCATCCCAGTCGTCCGGGCCGCAGCCTGGCCCATCTAGGCCAGGACGCCCCAGGAAACGGCCGCCAAAGGGATCCAGTGTCAGAGGGCAGGAATCGCAGAGTCCACCTCCAGTTCTGCTGTACCATCTGGGGAACCACGTAGACGTAGTCAATGGGCCCGTAAGGCCAAACAATTAGACACTAAGTAAGTTGGCACGGGTGCAGGGCACAGGCTAGTTATAGGGGCTTGGGCACGTGTATGCACTGTTTGTTATTAAAATCACTTTAACACCTAAAGAAGCTGCCTTTGTGCTCTGTCCGAAGTGTGCGGGGGGTGTCATGTACGTTGAGCGCCAGTGTGTGTGTGAGGGGTTGTCTTACGTCGGCCTCAGGTGAGTCTGCCCCCTTCCCCCTGGGCCGCCCTCACCATCCCTCCGGGCAGAGGACGGGACCGTGCGCTGCAGTGTCACAGCCGCATGCAGGGATGGTCCGGGTGGATGGTGGTACTCTGGCCATGCGTCAGACATCGTTCAACGATGTGGAGCCAGAAGCTCATTGCAGAGCGAGTTGTCATCACCCTCCATGGCCTACAATAGACAAGCTTCCACCGGCGCCAGTGAGAGCCCGGCCGTCGCTGTGCATGCGGGTGGGGTGGGTGTGGTTGGGGGGGTGAGGGTGAGGGTGCTGGGTAGGTGGCTGGGTGGGGGGGGGGTGAGGGTGTTCGGGTGTTGCCATGGTGTGCGGTATGTGGCCATACTCGCCGATTCCCACGCCCCCTAGTCAGTGAACCGGGCGGTTATCAGCTTGTCCCATGCCCAGCCGGTAACGGTGGACAGCCACCGGCCTTTGTCTACCCCGTCTGCCCTGACCATTGCCCCCATCCCCCTCATCTGGAGAGGACTGCACCTCTTCCTGCTGCTCCTCCACTCCGCCCTCCTCTGCCTGCGGAACATCCCCCCTCTGCTGGGCTATGTTGTGCAGGACGCAGCACACCACAATGATGCAGCCGACCCTATCTGACGGATACTGGAGGGCGCCCCCAGAGAGGTCCAGGCACCTGAAACGCATTTTGAGCACGTCAAAGCACCTCTCTATCACACCCCTGGTCACTGGATGGGCATCGTTGTAGCGTTTCTCCGCATCATTCTGTGGCCTCTGTATAGGCGTCATCAGCCACGACCGCAACGGGTAACCCCTGTCACCCAAGCAACCAGCCCCTCAGCCGGGGGTTGCGTCCCTCGTACATGCCGGGGATGTAAGACCGCGACAACACGAATGAGTCATGTACACTTCACGGGTACCGGGCGCAGACGTGCAGGATAATCATGCAGGGATCGCAGACCACCTGGATGTTCATGGAATAGGTCCCCTTCCTATTGATGAACATGGCCCTGTTATCTGCAGATGGCCGCACGGCGACGTGCATCCCATCGACCGCGCCCTAGACCATGGGAAACCCGGCCACGGCAGAGAAGCCCACGGCCCGGGCATCTTGGCTGTCCCGGTCCACAAGGAAGCGGATGTAGCGGTCCGCAATGGCATGTAGGGAGTCTGTCACTGCACGGATGCACCGGTGCACCGATGCCTGCGAGATGCCGGACAGGTCCCCACCTGGCGTCTGGAATGACCCTGTGACATAAAAGTTCAGAGCCACCGTAACCTTGACGGAAACGGGGGGAGGTTGTCCCCCCCCCCCCCCCCCTCCCCCCCAGTGCCATGCGGTACCAGGTGTGCCAGCAGGTGGCAGATGTGTGCCACGGTTTCCCAGCTCATCCGGAGTCTCCTCCTGCATTCCCGGTCCGTGAGGTCCTGGTACGACAGCCGGGGCCGGTACACACGGGGCCCCCTCGGGTTGCCTCCATTGCCGTGGCGCTGCGAGGTCCTCCTCCAACTCCTCGTGTTCCTCCCCCACTACGTGCTCCCCCTTCTCCTCCTCCTCGCCCTGTCGGACGGGTGTCCCTCCAACCTGGGCGGCTGCCGCCTGCCCCTCTGCGGCATGCTCCTCTGCGGCAGCCTGCGCCGCCTCCCTGGCACACTCCTCCTCCTCCTCCAGGGCAACATGGAGAATAGCGGCTGCCGCCACGGCGGCCAACATCGCTAGCTGATCAGAAAACATGACGGGCTGGGGGGGAACGACGACATGTCACCATTGTCCGTAACCCCCCCTTCCCCCAGCCAGGTGGAATGGGCTGCATGGGCGTGACTGTTGGAGGATGGCACCTGTCCAGGCGGACAAACTCCCTTGCCCTCGCACCCCCCGTCCCCTGCACTCATCCCCCCGTCCCCCTCACCAGCACTCACCCCCCCCCGTCCCCGGCACTCATGTACCCCTACCCGGCACTCACCCCCCCCCTACCCGGCACCCATCCCCCCCTCCCTGGCACTCACCCCCCCCCCTACCCGGCACTCATCCCCCCCTCCCCGTTTTAGTGGTCATTGATCATGCATCAAAAGATTATTATTATCTGACTATCACCCTCCTTGTATTGAAGAATTCTCAAAATTTCAGCATGAAGCCACCAACAGGCAAGGATAATATTGGATCTCTGATCAGTTCTGTTGTTACCTGTAGGAATCGTCTGGATTGGTCATTTAGGCATATTTGGCATTGATGTATCAGTTGAAGGAGGTATCTGTCAATCTCACATGTGTGGAATTAGATTTTAGCTGACTGAAAATCCTCTCTTATGACTCAGTGGGATTTACTGGTTTAGTTCAAATTGCTATGACCACAGACCAGATTAAATGTTTTGTGATGTATTTTGTGACATTTGAGCCACCAGTCAGTGAAAACTGAAAGAGAATAGCAGGCGTTGAAAAGAATTAGAATTGTGCGGCTTCTTTTCTCTTTCCCCGCATTATTCTTTAGACTTCTAGCTGTCACCATGTGGTTTGGGAATCCCTTTCTGCTTTGTTACATTTTTTGGGCTGCTGTATGCAGATCAGAAGGACAGAGGAGGAAAGATCAATTGGAAGAATACCATCAAAGCAGGTCAGAGAATCAGCATGCAAAACTGATAGGACAAGCTGGATTAAGAATAGAGTGAATCTATTCTATTCTTTGTACTTTTTGCTACCAGAATGGTTTTGTCCCTAGCTATCTGAATGATATGTCCTTTTGATTGATGCTAGGCACGATTTAATGCAGATAAATACTTAAACTTTTAAAAATTTACATGGAGTATTTGTTCATGAGCTCTCTGTAGGTAGATATTTTGTAGGTATCTATAATGCATTAAAAAATTGCTGCACTATAGTTTTAGCAGACCTATGTGCAAGAGCTCAGTGGTAGCATTTCCTCATCTGGGTCAGAAAGTTATGGGTGTGAGCCTCACCGTGGATATCTCTGGCAAACAGAGAAGGGATTTCCAGTCTCTGAATACCAGGTTGACACTCATGGACACTCGCATCTGATGGAGGCAGAGTGGATACCCATACCACCACCCCAGCTCCCTCCACTCACCCAGCATCCATTCCACCCCCACCCATACACACACACACACCCCACCTTGCTCCACCCTTCCCACATTTTACACCCAGCCAGCAGAAGGCCTGGAATCTGGCTCCTAATATTCAAAGGGGTACCCTTGACCGATGGGGGGGGGGGGCAGGTTGTGTAATGGCCCCCACCACCAGCTCCCCCCACCTCCTGCCATTGTGCCATGGTGTCATCCACAAACAGGCGAATAACCTAGCCACATAAAAAAAAAGAGGAGGTCTTTGCTCCGGAAACACCCAGAGCATGATCTGCTGGATGTAAAATTAAAGGGGAAGATGTGTTGCTTCATGTGACTTTAAGCATGGAAGAGAAGAAGAATGTACTAGATACAGAACATGCAAACAGACATTAAAAAAATGAAATGGATACATAAAAATTGAGAGAAAATAATATCAAAGTAGACAGATCAAAAAGAGACAAGTTTATAATCATGTTGACTGAGGAATTGTTTAGCTGTTGCACCACATTCTCCTTGTCACAACACTAACTTTAAGTATTCTTTTGCCTGAAATCTTCGTCGCTTATCCAATTTATGAGTATTTCAACAAACTAAAAATTGTTATGTGAAGAAAAAGTGAAGTTAGGAATGTAAGAAGAAATTTAGGCTTTGTCATCTTGAGTATAGTTTCTACAGACAGAAATTTCAAGTAACATCATCTCAGGTGTAACATGTTGATAGAGAAACACTGGCTACAATAAACAATGGAGTAAAAAACCAAGGCAAATTATTTAATTTGTCATTTTTATAAAGAAAGATTATCAAGAAACTATTATTTGAAACAAACAGATTGACAAGTTGAATGAAGTGCTTTAATTTTTGTTTAACTAATTATAGTTATGCCGTTTGCTTGAAATGACTTAAAGATTATGCTAAATAGTTCACAGAGGAATTCAAAATAAATGTGCGAAAATATTTATTACCAGTACTTCCAATCTTGCCTATTTCATTAAAACATTAATGGTCACTGATACAAATACAAAGCCATTCAGCCAACATCCAGATTCACCCTACAGTTCCCCAACAT
Organism: Scyliorhinus torazame; assembly: GCF_047496885.1. Lineage (NCBI taxonomy): Eukaryota > Metazoa > Chordata > Chondrichthyes > Carcharhiniformes > Scyliorhinidae > Scyliorhinus > Scyliorhinus torazame. The sequence continues at coordinate 267,681,732 of NC_092710.1, forward strand.
CCAATTATTTCTATAAAATAGCAAATTGAGCACTGCACCTGGAGGATCGGCAAGAGTTTTATAGGTCCTTTGGTGACAGGCTGGGAGCTGACAAAATAGCTTGGGAAGGCATCGAGAGGATGTTCCCAATGCTTCCTGCTGCCATCATTTTGCCAGCGGCCGAGATGCCCGCTGGGAGTCGAAGTGACGACTTCAGTGGCCAATTCAGAGCCTCTTCCCACGTGGTTTAACGAAGAACAAAGAACAAAGAAAAGTACAGCACAGGAACAAGCCCTTCGGCCCTCCAAGCCTGTGCCGACCATGCTGCCCGTCTAAACTAAAATCTTCTGCACTTCCTGGGTCCGTATCCCTCTATTCCCATCCTATTCATGTGTTTGTCAAGATGCCCCTTAAATGTCATTATCGTCTCTGCTTCCACCACCTCCTCGGGCAGCGAGTTCCAGGCACCCACTACCCTCTGTGTAAAAAACTTGCCTCGTACATCTCCTCTAAACCTTGCCCCTCGCACCTTAAATCTATGCCCCCTAGTAATTGACCCTCTGATGATTTAGTAAACATCAGTCATACTGGCGCTGAAATTGTTCCACTATTCTGTAGATTCTTGCTGTAACTCCAGGGGGTGTACACTGGCATTGCTGCAAATTCTGGTATTCTTTGTCCCAATCTTGTATGGGAGTTTTCTGTGGCCTTGATTGGCAACAGAGGGCTTGATCTAATGGAAATTAAATAGAGTTTCATGTCAAGTGCATTTAGCTGTGTGCTTCCCGGTGCTCGCCGATGGCCGAGAAAGATGGCCATGCTATTGAACGGGCCTCTGTTTTATTTTGGGGCCTCAGCGGGGAAGGTCCTACCGAGGCTGCACTTAGTCCCATTTCCTGTGCTGAGGAACTCTACTCGCCAGTGCAGGAAGAGATCAGGGCGCCATCTTTAAATACCGCCCTGATCTCTAGACCCACCCCCACCCCCACCCCCACCATGGCCTCCGAGCACCCCCAACACCCCAGCTCACCTGTAAGGAGGTCATAGAGCCCCTCATATCCCACCTAATAAGGGCAGAACACCCCAGGCCCGATCCCTGGTCCAGGCAAAATGCCACCTGGGCACCTTGGCACTGCCAGCCTCACACCCTGGCAGTGCCCCTGCCAGCATCACCTAGGCATCCTGGCCGCGCTAGCGTGGTACCCAGGTGGCAGTGCCAGGGTGGCACCCAGGTGGCACCGAGGAGCTCCCCCCCCCCCCCCCCGAGTGCTGGGATGCTTGGTGTCCGTTTGTGGAGACCAGTGCACATCAAAGTGCTGCTAACTGCTACCATTGTGGGCGGGATACAGATCGCGACATATCACGAGATCCCGTTCGATCTTGCGAGGCATGGTGAGCCGAGTGAATCTCGCTGGAGGCTTCTCACGGATTTACTGGCCATGTCCCGCCCGGAGTCCGGTGTGGTCGTTGGATCGCGCCCAGAGACTCTACCCCTTTCAAAATGTGGAGGTGATAAGGTTACATGTTTAGTCTTACCAGCAAACTAGCGAAACATTACGAGGCTGTTACACAAAATAAGAGTTGGTCAAACATCCCAAAGGGCAGGATGTCCCCTACAGAGTTGCACCTTCAAAGCAGAAGCGGTAGGAAAATAAATTACATTCTGGGAGTGGTCCCTCAAGGCATGGGCTCGTCCTTCTGAGGAAGGTGTTCCAATACAAAGGGTGTTCCAATCAAGCCGTGCAGGTTCCTGGAGCAGGCTGTGCTCCACATGCTTCCCCAGTGGTACCTAGCAATATTGGTACACATCAATTGGTATTGGTTATATTACTGGACTAAATCCAGTGGCCTGAACTTATCATCCAGAGCTGAGCATGAGTTCAAATCTACCACGGTGTTTGAGAACTTGAGTTCGGTTCAAAACTTAAAAAGCGACCATGATACTGTTGGATTACTTGTGGAAGACGAGCATTTACATAGATTCTCTTTTTCCTAATTGTTCTTGCTTTATGGAAATCAGATTCCAGAGACATGGGAGTGATGTTGAAGAAACAAAAAAACATGGCAGGTAAGAGATTTTGGTTTGGGCAGCCCTGTGCAACTAGTTAGCTATTCCGTCAGTGTGTCATGGTGACAACCTTCTAATATCACCTCAAGTTTGTGCCAAACATTTTTATAACTCTTTTTAGGTTGTTTGCTTTGAGAAAATTAAATATTGAGGAATGTAAAATTAAAGTATTTCTACATCTTGCTTTCAATGTTAAACGTTTATTGGCCCCATATATCATGAGGCAATTGTAACCCAGTCTGCCCAATAGAAAACTGATAAGATTGGATCGGCTATCCGAGTTACGCCCTGGCCAATTTACTTTCCGTTGAAAAGTGAAATATGTCGGGGTGTGAAATGGACAGCTAACCTGATTTGCTCAATTTCCTGCAGACAGGTAAGGTTAAAATGGCCCCATCAGCTTGACTGAATGCTTCTGAGATTCTGTAGATAATACTGAAGCCAGGGAGTGCCAGTGGTGGATATTGAATCCAATGGTGAGATTTTTTAAAAATTCATTTTTATGGGATGTGGGCTCCACTGGGTGGTCAGCATTTGTCCATGTACTGTAAGTGCAGTGCTGTTAGGGTGGGAGTTCCAGGATTTTGATCCCGTGGCAGTGGAGGAAATGATATATTTCCAAGTCAGAATGCTGTGGAGCTTGGAGGGGACCCTAAATGGTGGTGTTGTCATGTATCTGCTGCCTTTATCTTTCTGGGTGGTGGAGGTCATGGGTTTGGAAGGTTCTGTCGAAGGTGACTTGGCGATTTGTTGCAGTGCATCTTGCAAATGGTGCACACTGCTGTCATTGTTTGCTGGTGGTAGAGGGAGTGAAAGTTTAGGCTGGAGAATAGAGTTCAAATTAAGCAAACTGCTTTGTCCTGAATCTTCTTGAGTAGTGTTGGAGCTGCACACATCCAGGCAAGTGGAGAGTATCCCATCACAAACCTGAATTGTGCCTTATGGTGCAGAATTCCTAGATTCTGACTAGCTCTTGTAGCCACAGTATTTATTTTTATTTTTATTTTTTTAAAATTTAGAGTACCCAATTAATTTTTTCCATTAGGGGGCAATTTAGTGTGGCCAATCCACCTACCCTGCACATCTTTGGGTTGTGGGGCCGAAACCCACGCAAACACTGGGAATGTGCAAACTCCACATGGAGAGTGACCCAGAGCCGGGATCGAATCTGGGACCTCAGCGCTGTGAGGCAGCAATGCTAACTACTGTGCCACCATGCTGACCTAGTCACAGTATGTATATGGCTAGTCCAGTTAAGGTCCTGGGATGATCGCTGGTGATTGCACAATGTTCAGCACCATTCACAAATCCTCAGATACTGAAGCAGTCCATGTCCAAATGCAGCAAGGCCTGGACAATATGCAGGCTTGGGTTAACAAGCAGCAAGTAACATTGGCACCACAAGTGGCAGGCAAAGACTATCTCTGACAAGAGAGAACCTAACCATCGCTTCTTGCCATTCAATCACTATCAGCATCCTGGGGTTTGCCGTTGACCAGAAACTGAACTGAACTAGCCATATAAATACCGTGGCTACAAAATCAAGTCATCTTGCGGTGAGTAACTCACCTCCTGTCTCCCCAAAGCCTGCCTAGCATCTACAATGGTGGGCAGGGATTCTCACTCCCCGACTCCTACGTAGACTTTGGCGGGTGCTATTCGGGCCAAACTAGTGTTTCAAGTTATCCCCCGTTATAACCCGTATCTTCGTAGAAGAATTTTATCTACTTACCACTTAGTAACTTACACACGGGTCCAGCTTGCTAAGTGAAGTAAAGTAAACTTTTAAAGAAAATAATAATAACCACTCTTTCAGGTTATCAATTTGAACTTAACTTTATTTTCAAGTTAAAAGAGAATAACTACTTTTACAGAAAGGTAGAAAGATCTTTTCTTGTTCGGACCAGTTGCAGACTTTCAAGTCTCTCTTGACAATCAGTTTTCTTTAACTTTTGGTCTTCTGCTGACTTCTCTGGGCTGCTCGGTCTGTCGATGTTGCTTGTCCCATCACCAAGGAAGATGCTCTGATTATCTGCTCATTTTCCCCAGTTTCTATAGCCATTTGGGGCCCCTTAACCTCTGCACCTGGCACCCTTCAGACTATCTGCTTGACAGTCCGAAGGCTACGTTTGAGCAGTTTAGAAGCATGGCGCTGCTTCGACAGCGACAGCGCAGCTTCATCCTCACCCGCTCGCCATCCTTGACTGCACTTTTTGCACTTTGCTTGACATGTCATAAATTTGTCTGTGCCTTAGTTCGCACTCTTTTGGTTTTATGTCTTTTTCAATGAGTTTTCTCTGATTCGACTCGGGTCATCTTCAGGTTAAGCTAATGGCATGTTAGGGTTATCCCCCCTGACTCTAACTTTATCTGCTTTGGCCATCTTCCAAAACGTTTTAACTTCAAATGTGATGTACGTTATAATGTAACCTTGTCACCTTCTAGTTTTCTTAATTTGTAAATCAGTTGTTTCACTTTATTACTAGGGTCAGCAACTTTTCACACTTAACAGTTGTTCCTTATCTTATACTTTAGATTCTGGCTGCTTTTCCGAATTGTTCAATAAAATAATTCATCACTTAAAGATTTGTGAAATACTGTTTCCTTTCATTTAACTTTAAGAATTTTTAAGTCAATCAAATGTCTTTTCTAACTTGTGAATTAAAATGAAGCTCCTATCTGTTTTCACCCCTGTCTGTGAAGTTGTCTGCTTTCAAAACAGGCTGCTGCTGTTAACCCCTTGTGGGACTTCTCCTTTTCATATAAAAGCCTCAGGCATTCTCAGTGTTATTTTCATGTTTCAAATGTCATATTCTTCCAAGTTTTCACAACAAGGGATGATCATTGATGGAGCAGCAGAAGATGGTTGGGCTTCGGACGCTGGGGCTTAGATGATTGGCCTCCACTAACCACAACAATTTTCCTTTGGGCTCTGTATCACTCCAACCATTGGAGAGATTTCCTGCTCATTCCCATTGGCATTATTGGTCAAATGTTGCACTGATGTCAAAGGCAGTCAATATTATTATCTCTGGAATTCAACTGTTTTGTCTGTGTTTGGATCAGGACTGTATTAAGATCAGGAACCAGATGGGCGTGGCAGAAACCAGACTAAGCATTATTGAGCAGGTTATTGCTTCGTAAGTACTGCTTGGTAGTACTGTTGATGCCATCCTCCAGCACTTTGTTGACAATTGAGAGTAGAGTGATGGGGTGGTGATAGGCTGAGTTAGAGTGGCCCTGTCTTTTGTGAACAGAACATACCAGGGCAATTTCCCAGTGTTACAGCTGTGCTAGAATAGCTTAGCTATGGGAGTCTGCACTAAATTTGAAAAAGCAAATTAAAAAATGAATTAACTAACTAAATAGAGGAGTAACTAAACTGGAGGGCGGAGACTAATCCCGGGTAGTGAATAAAATTTGGTGTGGAGCTTTTCACTGTCAAATATTTTCACTTACAGGACCTACCTGAGAGGAGAGGCTGGGACTGGAAGTTGACTGACTGGAGGGTGGCGATTTCTATATTTAACATTTAATATTTATAGTGAAAATCTTGTGCCAGGGACCATACAGTTATTTGTTACCTAATTTAATAAGAATTTTAAAATTAATTGATTAGTGCTAGAAATGTCAGTCTGCATGATAAAGTGCTTCACCTGTGAGATGTGGGAGATCTGTGACACTGCAAGCATTCCAGACAACTCCATCTGCAGGAAGTGTACCCAACTGCAGTTAGACACAGGCCACATAGATCGGTTGGAGCAGCAGTTGGATGCACTTAGGAACATGCAGATGGCGGAAAGCATCATAGACAGGCGTTTTAGCGACCTGGTCACACCCAAGGTGCAGTCAGATAGATGGGTGGCTGATAGAAGGGGCTGGCAGTCAGTGCAGGAATCCCCAGTGGCGGCCCCCTCTCTAAAAAGTATACAACGTTGGATACTGTTGGGGTGGGCGGGCGGGGGGGGGGGGGGGGGGGGGCTCATCAGGGGAAAACAACAGCAGCAGCAGCCAGAGTAGTGGTACCCTGGCTGGCTCTGTTGTTCAGCAGGGAGAGTCAAAGAGCAGAAGCGCAGTAGTTATGGAGGACTCTATAGTCCGGGGCACAGCTAGGCCTTTGTGAGGCCGTGAAAGAGCCTTCATGATGGTAAGTTGCCTCCCTGGTGCCAGGGTTTCTGAATGGGCATGATGCATTCTGAAAGGGGAGGGTGAACAGCCAGAGATAGTGGTACACATTGGTACTAATGACATAGCCAGGAAGAGTGACGCGGTCCAACAGGAGGAATTCAGGGAGTTATGTAGTAAGTTAAAAACAGGACCTCTAGGGTTGTAATCACAGGATTACTCCCTGTGCCACGTGCCAGCGAGGCGAGGAATAGGAAGATAGTGCAGCTAAATACGTGGCTAAAGAGCTGGTGTAGGAGGGAGGGTTTCAGATATCTGTATCATTGGGGTCTCTTCTGGGGCTGGTGGGACCTGTCAAGAAGGACAAGTTGCATCTAAACTGGAGGGCATTAATATAATAGAATCATAGAATCATATAATTTACAGTGCAGAAGGAGGCCATTCAGCCCATCAAGTTTACACCAGCCCTGGGAAAGACTTAAGCCCATGCCACCACCCTATCCCCGTAACACTGTAACCCCACTTAACCTTTGGACACTAAGGGGCAATTTAGCGTAGCCATCCACCTAAGCTGCACATCTTTGGACTGTGTGAGGAAACTGGAGCACCTGGAAGAAACTCGCACAGACACGGGGAGGAAGTGCAAACTCCACGCATATCCTGGCCGGTTGGTTTGCGAGCATCACCCAGGAGGGTTTAAACTAGTATGGTGGGGGGTGGGAACCAAACCAGTAGGTCAGCAGTTAAGCAACTGAGTGAGAGCTAGAGATTAAGGCCACTATGACTAAGGGGAAGAGCAGGCAGGGAGAAGTTGCTGAACACAGTGGGACTGATGGTCCGAAGTGCATTTGTTTCATGGTGAGAAGTATAACAGATAAGGCAGATGAATTTAGAGCATGGATTAGTACTTGGAACTATAATGGTGTTTCTAATACAGATACTTGGTTGAGGGAGGGACAGGGTTAGTCTATATCTTCCAGAATTTGGATGCTTTGGTTGGGGTAGCGGGGGATGTAAACTGGGTGGGGGGGGGGGGGGGGGGGTTGCATTACTGGTGAAGGGGAATATCACAGCTGTACTGAGGGATGACACCTCGGAGGGCTCATGTCGCGAGGTGTTATGGGTAGAGCTCAGGAATAGGAAGGCTCCAATTACAATGTTGGGGATTTACTACAGGCCTCCCAACAGCCAGCAGGAACAGATATGTAGACAGATGTAAAAAACAACAGGGTTGTGTTGGTCGGTGATTTTAACTTCCCCTATACTGACTGGGACTCACTTAGTGCTCGAGGCTTGGATGGGGCAATGTTTGAAACCAGGAGGGTTTCTTGAAACAATATGTAGATAGTCCAATTGGGAAGGGGCTGTACTGGACCTGGTATTGGGGAATTGGGGAATGAACCTGGCCAGGTGTTCGAAGTTTCAGTAGTGAAGCATTTTGGGAAGAGTGACCATAATTCTGTAAGTTTTAAGGTACTCGAGGATTAGGATGAATAGTCCTTGGGTGAAGATGCTAAATTGGGGGAAAGCTGATTACAACAATATTATGCAGGAACTGAAGAATTTAGATTGGGTCCGGCTGTTTGAGGGCAAATTCATAGAAACATAGAAGATACAGTGCAGAAGGAAGCCATTCAGCCCATCGAGTCTGCCCAACCCATTTAAGCCCTCACTTCCACCCTACCCCCGTAACCCCATAACCCTTCCTAACCTTTTTCTTTGGACACTAAGGGCAATTTAGCATGGCCAATCCACCTAACCTGCACGTCTTTGGACTGTGGGAGGAAACCGGAACACCCGGAGGAAACCCACGCAGACACAGGGAGAACGTGCAAACTCCGCACAGCCAGTGACCCAATGGGGAATCGAACCTGGGACCCTGGCTCTGTGAAGCCACAGTGCTAGCCACTTGTGCTGTCGTGCTGCCCAATTAACATCCGACACGTCGGAATCTTTCAAACGTCAGTTGATTAGAATTCAGGACCGGCATGTCCTTGTGAAAATGAAGGATAAGTATGACAAGCTTCGGGAACTTTGGATAATGAGGGATATTGTGAGCCTAGGCAAAAAGAAAAAGGAAGCATTCTCAAGGTCTAGAAGCCAGACTAAGCCCTTGAAGAATATAAGGAAAGTAGGAAGGAACTGAAACAAGGAGTTAGGAGGGCTAAAATGAGTCATGAAAAGTTCTTGGCAAACACGATTAAGGACAATCCCAAAGCATTTTGTGCATATATAAAGAGCAAGGGGGTAGCCAGGGAAAGGGTTGGCCCACTCAACATCAGAGGAGGGAATCTATGTGCAGGGCCAGAGGAAATGGGCGAGGTACTAAATTAGTATTCACCAAAGAGATGGACTTGGTGGATGATGAGTCTAGGGAAGGTGTTTAGACAGTCTGGGTCATGTCGATATTAAGAAGGAGTTGTTGGGTGTCATGAGGCTGATACGTCCCCAGGGTCTGATGGGATCTACTCTAGAATACTGAGGGAGGCTAGGGAGGAAATTGCTGGGGCCATGAAAGAAATCTTTGTATCCTCGTTGGCTATAGGTGAGGTCCCAGAGGACTGGAGAGTTGCTAATGTTGTTCCTTTGTTTAAGAAGGGATAATGCAGGAAATTATAGGATAGGATTTACTCACATCTGGAAACAAATGGACTTATTAGCGATAAGCTGCATGGTTTTGTAAAGGGGGGGGGGGGTCATGTCTCATTAACTGATCGAGTTTTTTGAGGAAGTGACAAAGTTGATTGATGAAGGTAGGGCAGTGGTCTTGTCTACATGGTCTTCAGTAAGGCCTTTGACAAGGTCCCTCATGGCAGACGAGTACAAAAGGTGAAGTCACATGGGATCAGAGGTGAGCTGGCAAGATGGATATAGAACTTGCTCGGTCATAGAAGACAGAGGGTAGCGGTGGAAGGATGCTTTTCTGAATGGAGGGCTGTGACTAGTGATGTTCCACAGGGATCAGTGACGGGACCTTTGTTGTTCATAATATATATAAATGATTTGGAGGAAAATGTACCTGGTCTGATTAGTAAATTTACAGATGACACAAAGATGGGTGGAGTTTCGGATAGTGAAGAGGATTGTCAGAGGATACAGTGGGATATAGATCGGTTGGAGACTTGGGCAGATAAATAGCAGATGAAGTTTAATCTGGACAAATGAGAGGTAATGCATTTTGGAAGGTTTAATACAGGTGGGAATTATACAGTAAATGGCAGAAGCCTTAGGCGGCTAGGGAGATTGTGGGAGTAAAGAATAAGGAGGACAACTTGGTCTCAGACCCGGAGGGGGTGAATGACGTTTTTAAGGAATTCTACAGCAAACACTATGAGTCGAAACCCCCGGCAGGTGCGGAAGGGATGAGGCAATTTCTGGACCAGTTGAAGTTCCCAAGGGTGGAGGAGGGTCTGGTGGAGGGGCTGGGGGCACCGATCGAGATAGAAGAAATTATTAAGGGGCTGGAGGGCATGCAGTCGGGCAAAGGTCCGGGGCTGGATGGCCTCCCGATGGAATTTTTAAAAAATATTTCAGAAGTGTTGAGCCCACTATTGATTAGAACCTTTAATGAGGCGAGAGAGAAGGGAATCCTCCCCCTACAATGTCACAGGCCTCGATCTCACTCATTCTGAAACGGGAGAAGGACCCTGAACAGTGTGGGTCTTACAGGCCAATCTCGTGCTAAATGTGGATGCCAAGCTAATGGCTGAGATCTTGGCCACAAGGATAGAGAATTGTGTCCCGAGGGTGATAGGGGAAGACCAGACTGGATTTGTTAAGGGCAGGCAACTTAATGCCAATGTGCGGAGGCTTTTAAATATTGTTATGATGCCCTCGGAAGGAGGGGAAGCAGAGGTTGTGGCAGCGATGGTTGCAGAGAAAGCTTTCGAACGGGTGGAGTGGGAGTACCTGTGGGAGGCGCTAGATAGGTTTGGGTTTGGGGAGGGCTTTATCTGGTGGGTGCGATTGCTGTACCAGGCGCCTGTGGCAAGCGTGCGTATGAACCAGCTTAGGTCGGGGTATTGAAAATTTCACCGGGCTACGAGGCAAGGGTGTCCCCTTTCCCCGCTATTATTTGCTCTAGCCATTGAGCCACTGGCCATTGCGCTGAGAGCTTCAAGGAACTGGTAGGGGCTGGTCCAGAGGGCGGGGGGGGGGGGGGGGGGTGGCATCGTGTCTCGCTCTATGCGGAAGATCTCCTCCTGTATGTCTCGGACCCACTGGAGGGGATGGAGGAGGTCATGCGGATCTTGAGGGAATTTGGCAGTTTCTCGGGGTATAAATTGAACGTGGGGAAGAGCGAGCTGTTTGTGATCCAGGCTATAGGGCAGGAGAAGAGACTGAGGGAGCTGCCGCTGAGGAGGGTAGAGGAGAGCTTTCATTACCTGGGAATACAGGTGGCCCGGAAGTGGGATTTGTTGCATAAGCTTAATCTGACCCGGCTGGTGGAACAAATGGAAGGGGACTTTAAAAGATGGGACATGCTCCCGCTGTCACTGGCAGGGAGGATACAGACCGTGAAAATGACGGTCCTCCCCAGGTTCTTATTTGTATTCCACTGCCTTCCCATCTTCATCCCTAAAGCCTTTTTCAAGCGGGTGAATAAGATCATCTCGGGATTTGTGTGGGCGAGCCCCGCGAGTGAAGAGAGTGCTACTGGAACGCAGTCGGGGGGAGGGTGGGCTGGCGCTGCCGAACGTTTGCAACTACTACTGGGGGCCAACATTGCCATGATCAGGAAGTGGGTATTGGGGGAGGGGTCGGCATGGGAGCGGTTGGAGGCGGCGTCATGCAAAGGCACCAGTTTGGGAGCACTGGTAACGGCACCTCTGCCGTTCTCGCCGACCCGTTACTCCACAAGTCCGGTGGTGTTGGCGACTCTGAAGATCTGGGAGCAGTGGAGGAGACACAAGAGGGTGGAGGGAGCATCGGTCTGGACCCCGGTATGTAACAACCACAGGTTCCTGCCGAGTAGGGTGGATGGCGGGTTCCAGAGCTGGCAGAGGGTGGGTATTAGGAGGATGGGTGACCTGTTTATAGATGGGAGCTTTCCCAGCCTGCAGACGCTAGAGGACAAGTTTAAATTGCCACCAGGGAATGGCTTTAGATATTTGCAAGTGTGGGCTTTCCTGAGGAAACAGGTGGTGGCCTTCCCGTTGCTGCCGCCATGGGGGATACAAGACAGAGTAGTGTCCGGTAACTGGGTGGGGGAGGGGAAGGTGTCAGATACCTACCAGGAGCTGGTGGAGGCGGAGGAAACCCCAGTGGAGGAGCTTAAAGGCAAGTGGGAGGAGGAGTTAGGAGGGGAGTTAGAGCCGGGACTGTGGGCGGAAACCCTAAGTAGGGTCAATTCCTCCTCGTCATGTGCCAGTCTCAGTCTCATACAGTTTAAAGTGGTTCACCGGGCATACATGACGGCGGCGAGGATGAGCAAGTTTTTCGGGGTAGAAGACAGATGTGCGAGGTGTGCGGGAAGCCCAGCAAACCATGTGTGGTATTATCAGGTATTGCAGCACCCAAGAGCCTGAAGTTCTATTGGTCAAACCTGGGGGTTTACCATTGGCTGTATAATATGTAGCTCCGCCCAGATAGGCGGGGTATAAGAGTCGCTGCCGTCCCAGCAGCCCTCATTCTGTACCTGAGCTGCTGGGGAACAGTTCTAGTCTATTAAAGCCTTCAGTTATGCTTTAATCTCGTCTTTGCAGTAATTGATCGTGTATCACCATGTCCATATGTTTTGGGCATGCCTAAAACTTGAGGAGTTCTGGCGGGGGTTTGCCAGGGCAATGTCCAAGGTGCTAGGTACGCGGGTGGTACCGAGTCCAGAGGTAGCGATCTTTGGAGTGTTGGAAGACCCGGGAGTTCAGGGAGTGAAAGAGGCCGACGTCCTGGCCTTTGCCTCCCTGGTAGCCCGGAGATGGATCCTGTTATTGTGGAGGGACTCGAAGCCCCCAAGTGTAGAGACCTGGGTTAGTGACATGGCTGGGTTTCTCAGTCTCGAGAAAATAAAGTTTGCCTTTAGAGGTTCAATGTTAGGGTTCTCCCGGAGGTGGCAGTCGTTCGTCGACTTTCTTGGGTAATTTAATTTAAAACGTCGGCAGTAGCAGCTTTCCGAGGGGAGGGGGGGTTAGTGTTGTGTTTGGTTTGTTTTTTGTTATTTTCAGTGGTCTGTGAATACAGAGCCGTTCGGGGAAATATCTATTTTTGCACTATGTTAATGTTTAACGCCTATTGTTCCTTTTCTGTTTTTGTTATAAAAATTTACAAATATTTCAATAAAAATATATATTTTTAAAAATGTAGTCATCTAACAGCTTCAGAGTCTGCAAGGACAGAGGAATGGCTGACCACTGGACAGTCAAAAAGGAACAGGCAGGTAGGGTAGAAGTCCCCCGAGTGCACCCCACTCGCCAACCATTTTGGAATACTGGTGCGAGTGATGGTTCAATCTGGGAAGTGCAGCTGGAGCTAAGTTCATGGCACGAAGGGTTGTTCAGCTGTACCGGGAAGAAGGTGGAAGGAAGACAGGGAGATCACCAAAGACAGGTGATGTGACGGATAGGGGAATAGATGGGCCTTTCTAGACGGCCACAGACAAACCAGGATGGTGTGTTGCTTCCCTGCTGCCAGGGTCAAGGATAAAGTCTAACAGATTTATTTGGAATTACTAGCTTTCGGAGCGCAGCTCCTTCATCACCTGAGGAAGGAGCAGCGCTCCGAAAGCTAGTGATTCCAAATAAACCTGTTGGACTTTAACCTGGTGTTGTAAGACTTCTTAGTGTGACCACCCCGTCCAACGCCGGCACCTCCACATCAGGGTCAAGGATGCCACTGAATGGCTGCAAAATATCTTGAGCAGGGAGAGTGAGCATCTAGCATCCATGGTCCACATTGGTAAAGTGACATCAACAGAAAGAGGGATCTGGTCGATCCTTCAGTCAGAATATAAGGATGCTATGGAGGAAATTAGCGAGCAGAATCTGAAAGTTAGAAATCTCCGGATAACTCCAAGTACCATGCGCCAGTGAATATTGAAACTGAAGGATTGAGCAGATGAATGTACGGCTTGAAAGATGCTGCAGGAGGGAGGGCTTTAGATTCTTGGGACATTGTGACTGGTGCTGGGAGAGATGCAATCTACCCAGGCTGGGTGGGTTGCATTTAAAGAGAGCTGGAACATCCTTCTGGGGTGTTTGGCTAGTGCAATTGTGGAGGGTTTAAACTAACTTGACAGGCATGTGGGAACCAGGGGATAATATTGGAGAGCTGCATAGAATGCTGAGAGTGATAGATAGCATAGAAAAGGGAATAGAGGGTGAACAGGTGGGTTCGGAGTAAGGAAGAAAGTAATAAAGTCTAAATCAGGGTTGCTGTGCATCTAGTAAATGCACAAGTGAGTTACAGGGGCAGGTTGACAATTCAAAATATGTGTTGTGGCTATATCAGAGACCTGGCTCAAAGAAGGGCAAAAACTGGCTGTTAAATATTCTTGGACACATTCCGGAAAGATAGAAAAGGAAGAAAAAAGGGTTGGGTTTAATTAAGGAGGGTATTTCAGTGTTGGAGAAAGAACATGTCCCAAAGGGGCTAAGGATGGAATCTATTTGGCTAGAGCTAAGGAACTAAAAAAAGTGCAATCACATTGCTCGGTTTATTCTATAGGGCACCAACTAGTGGGAAGGATGTTGAGCAACATATTTGCATGAAGATTACAGAGATGCAAACATTATAGGGTAGTTATAATGGGTGACTTTAATTAGCTGAATATAAACTGGAAGAGTAGTAATATAAAGGGCAGAGAGGGGCAAGATTTCCTAGAGTGTGTCAGGAAAATTTCCAACAGGAATGTGTTTCCAGTTCAACATGGAAGGCGGCACTGTTAGACCTGGTTCTTGGGAATGAGATGGGTCAAGTGCATCAGGTGGCAGTGAAATGAAATGAAAATCGCTTATTGTCACAAGGAGGCTTCAATGAAGTTACTGTGAAAAGCCCCTAGTCACCACATTCCGGCGCCTGTTTGGGGAGGCTGGTACGGGAATTGAACCGTGCTGCTGGCCTGTCTTGGTCTGCTTTCAAAGCCAGCTATTTAGCCCTGTGCTAAACCAGTGGGCCAGTGATCAATATGTCATAAGATTTGGGCTGATTATGTAAAAGGACAAACAGCAATTCTGAGTAAAAATAATTAACTGGAGAAGGCCAACTTCAATGGGGTAAGAACAGATCTAAGCTGAATAAATTGGTGTCAAAGGCACAAGTTTATATTGTCTCTCCATGTTTTTCTTACCAGAGTGGGTCATTTCACATTTCTCTGCATTGAACTTCATCTGCCACCTGTTCTCCCATTTTGTCTATGTCCTTTTGAAGTTCTGCACTGTTCTCCTCATAAACCACTAGGCTTCCAAGTTTCGTTTCTCCCCTGTGGTAGTCACCACTGTTGTATTATATTGTATATACTGCACTGCATACGAGGGTATTACGGTAAGGCCCCTGTACTATATGTACGGGGGTAGATCCCTGCCTGCTGGCTCCACCCAGTAGGCGGAGTATAAATGTGTGTGCTTTCCGAACTGCAGCCATTTCGGCAGCAGCTGTAGGAGGCCACACATCTCTGTGTAATAAAGCCTCGATTACTCTCTACTCTCGTCTCGTCGTAATTGATAGTGCATCAATTTATTACACAGAGATTTTACAAAGATGTATCTCCGCATCAAGCCGGATCGCCTGCAGCTGCATCCTCAAGCAGACAACGCCAAAAAGGACTTCGCACATTGGCTAGCTTGCTTTGAAGCATACATCGGATCTGCGACAGACCCAATCCCAGAAGCACAGAAGCTCCAGATTCTGTACACGCGGCTGAGCTCCGATGTCTTTCCCCTCATCCAGGACACGCCTACCTACGCAGCGGCCATGGCTCTACTGAAGGAGAACCATGCTCAGCAGACCAACAAGATCTACGCCAGGCACCTCCTGTCCATGCAGCACCAACTTCCTGGTGAGTCTGTGGAAGATTTCTGGCGTGCCCTGCTCGCCCTGGTGAGAGTCTGTGATTGCCAGGCCGTTTCGGCCACTGAACATTCTAACCTGCTAATGAGAGACGAGTTCATTATGGGGATAGGGTCGGACTACATCCGCCAGCGCCTCTTAGAAGGGGCTACACTTGACCTTGCGACGACCAAGAAACTAGGGCTCTCGCTCACAGTCGCCTCACACAATGTACAGGCGTATGCCCCCGACCGCACGGTCCACCCCTCCTGGGCACCTTGGACCCCATCAGCGACCGCCCCCAGCCAACCCCACGCCTGCGCTGCACGGCAGCCAACCAACCCCGGGGGGACCCAAGTGCTACTTCTGCGGACAGACAAAACACCTCCGACAGCGCTGCCCAGCGCGGAGCGCACTCTGCAAGGCCTGCGGCAAGAAAGGACATTTCGCTGCCGTGTGCCAGGCCCGCTCAATCGTCCCTGCACTCATCGCGTGCGGCCAGTGGGCGCCTCCATCTTTCTCACCACAGACCACGTGCGGCCCGTAGGCGCCGCCATCTTGCTCCCCTCACGACGCGTGCGGCCCATGGGTGCCGCCATCTTGCTTGCCTCACAACCAATGGGTGGAGCCATCTTGCCTGCTCCAGGACACGTGCGGCCCGAGGGCGCCGCCATCTTGCCTGCCTCAGGACACGTGCGGCCCGTGGGCGCCGCCATCTTCCCTGCCTCAGGACCCCTGCCCGTCCGGCACCTCATCGGGCCGCTCATCGCCTGCAACCACCGACGACCAGCCACGTCTCACCTCTGTCACAATCGACCAGTCCCGACCGCCCAACCTCGCCTCCGCGTCGACAAAGGTGAAGGTCGACGGGCATGAGATATCCTGCCTTCTGGACTCCGGGAGCACTGAGAGCTTCATCCACCCCGATACGGTAAGGCGCTGCTCCCTCGCGGTACACCCCATTAACCAAAGAATCTCCTTGGCCTCCGGATCCCACTCCATGGCGATCCGGGTCTACTGCATCGCCACCCTCACCATCCAGGGTGTAGGGTTCAGTGGCTTCCGGCTCTACGTCCTCCCCAACCTCTGCGCTGCCTTGTTACTCGGCCTGGACTTCCAGTGTAACCTCCAGAGCCTAACCCTGAAATTTGGCGGGCCACTACCACCCCTTACTGTATGCAGCCTCACGACCCTTAAGGTCGACCCGCCTTCTCTGTTTGCAAACCTCACCCCGGATTGCAAACCCGCCGCCACCAGGAGCAGACGGTACAGCGCCCAGGACAGGACCTTCATCAGGTCTGAGGTCCAGCGGCTGCTGCGGGAAGGTATCATCGAGGCCAGCAACAGCCCCTGGAGAACCCAAGTGATAGTGGTGAAAATGGGGGAGAAAAACAGGATGGTCATTGACTACAGTCAGACCATCAATCGGTACACGCAGCTCGACACGTACCCCCTCCCACACATATCTGATATGGTCAATCAGATTGCACAGTACCGGGTCTTCTCAACAGTGGACCTGAAATCTGCCTACCACCAGCTCCCCATTCGCAAGGCGGACCGCCTGTACACTGCATTTGAAGCGGACGGCAGCCTTTACCATTTCCTGAGGGTTCCCTTCGGCGTCACTAACGGGTCTCGGTCTTCCAACGGGAGATGGACCGAATGGTTGACCGGTACGGACTGCGGGCCACTTTCCCATACCTGGATAATGTCACCATCTGTGGCCACGACCAGCAGGACCACGACGCTAACCTTTCCAAATTTCTCCACACCGCCAAATTCCTCAACCTAACCTACAACAAGGAGACGTGTGTGTTCAGCACGAACCAATTAGCCATCCTCGGCTATGTAGTTTAGAACGGAGTTCTAGGGCCCGACCCCGATCGCATGCTCCTCCCCCTTCCCCACTGCCCAAGGCACTCAAACAATGCCTGGGGTTCTTTTCGTACTAGGTCGTAGGTCCCTAACTATGCGGACAAGGCCCGCCCACTCATCCACTCCACCGGTTTCCCACTGACGGCCGAGGCTCACCAGGCCTTCAACCGTATCAAGGCCGACATCGCCAAGGCTGTGTTGCACGCGGTTGACGAGATGCTACCCTTCCAAGTCGAGAGTGATGCATCAGACGTCGCTCTGACCGCTACCATCAACCAGGCAGGCAGGCCCGTGGCATTCTTTTCCCGCACCCTCCATGCCTCCAAAATTCGGCACTCCTCCGTCGAAAAGGAGGCCCAAGCTATCATTGAAGCTGTGCGACATTGGAGGCATTACCTGGCCGGCAGGAGATTCACTCTCCTCACAGAACAACGGTCGGTTGCCTTCATGTTTAACAACACACAGCGGGGTAAAATCAAAATGATAAGATCTTGCGGTGGAGGATCGAGCTCTCCACCTTTAATTACGAGATTTTGTATCAACCCGGTAAGCTCATCGAGCCCCCCGATGCCCTGTCCCGAGGTACATGCGCCAGCACACAAGTGGACCGACTCCGGACCCTGCACGACGATCTCTGTCACCCAGGGGTCACCCGCCATTATCACTTCATTAAGGCCCGCAATCTGCCCAATCCATCGAGGAAGTCAGGGTTGTCACCAGAGACTGCCAGGTCTGTGTGGAGTCACTTACGGTTGCGGCTATGCGGAGCTAAGCCGCACGATTCGGCAGCTCCCGCTATCACGAACATTCGGCTCTTTAGAGGAGCCCCAACGGGAATTTTTTTGACGACGATCCGTGGGGAAGGGAAGAGCAAGGTCCCCCTTCACCTTTTATGGACCGGACCAGAAGTGAAACGGCCAAAAAAATGGTATTGGAGCAGCGGGAGAAGCGAGGGAAAAAAATCAAAATGGCGGCGGCCGGGGACAAAGCGGAATGCGGGCCGGAGCTGCAGGAGTTCATCAAGCGCTGCTTCAAGGAGCTGCGGAAGGAGATGCTGGCGCCTATGTTGTCGGCAATTGAAGGACTAGGGATGACCCAGAAGGCCCACGAGGTAAAGATCCAGGAGGTGCAGAAAAAGTCAGTGAGAATGAGGACGAGATCTTAGGCCTGGCGGTGAGAGTGCAGGAGCACGAGGCGCTGTACACGAGGTGGGCGGGAAGACTCGAAGACCTGGAGAACAGGTCGAAGAGAAAGAACTTGCGGATCCTGGGTCTCCCTGAAGGAGTGGAGGGAGCCGATGCCGGGGCATATGCGAGCACGATGCTCGAGGCGATGATGGGCGCGGAGGCCCCTTCGAGGCCTCTGGAGCTGGATGGGGCACACCGGGTGCTGGCGAGGAGGCCCAAGGCTAACGAGCCGCCAAGGGCGATTGTGGTGAGGTTTCACCGTTTCACGGACAGAGAGAGGGTCTTGAAATGGGCCAAGAAGGAGCGGAGCAGCAGATGGGACAATGCGGAGATCCGAATATACCCGGACTGGAGTTCGGAGGTTGCAAAGAGGAGAGCGGGTTTCAACCGGGCCAAGGCGGTGTTGCACCGGAAAGGAGTGAGATTTGGAATGCTGCAGCCAGCGCGATTGTGGGTCACATACAAGGATCAGCACCATTATTTTGAAACGCCTGAAGAGGCGTGGACATTTATTCAAACCGAAAAGTTGGACTCAAACTGAGGGTTTGTGAGGGTGGGATGTTCGATGTTTGATGGCTGTTGTATGTAGGGTGTTAATCACGCGCAGGAAATGTTACATGGGCTGGGGGAGAGAGGGGGATTGCGATGGGGGAAAAAGAGACAAGGCCGCGACAGGAGCTGCGCCAGAGGGGGCGGGGTAGGCTGAGGAAAGCACAGGTTTTTTTTCCCGCGCTAGGGAAGAAAGGGGGAATGGAGGATCGCATACTGATTGGGAGATTCCCACACGGGGAGGTCAATGGGACGGCGGGAGAAGCCGGGGTCAGCAGGTGTCAGCTGACTTATGGGAGTGATATGGGGGGAGCAAAAAAGCTAGACAGGGGTCTAGCGGGGCGGGGGGGGGGGTGGGGGGGAAGGGTTGCTGCTGCACTGGCCGAAGGGGAATGGGACACAGAAGAGGTGGTCAGGGAGGGCGGGGGTCTCCCGGCTGGAAGACCGGAGGGTGAGGGTGGCGCGGACACGGGACTGGCCTAGGAAAGGAGATGGCTAGTCGGCAGGGGGGTGGAGAGCCCCCCCATCCGGCTGATAACGTGGAATGTGAGGGGCCTGAACGGACCGGTGAAGAGGGCTCGAGTGTTCACGCACTTGAAGGGACTGAAGGCAGACGTGGTCATGCTCCAAGAGACACATCTGAAGGTGGCGGATCAGGTCAGGTGAAGAAAGGGATGGGTAGGACAGGTATTCCATTCGGGGCTGGATGCGAAGAACAGAGGGGTGGCAATACTGGTGGGGAAGCGGGTGTCGTTTGAGGCCAAGAATATCGTAGTGGACAACGGAGGGCGATATGTGATGGTGAGCGGTAAGTTGCAGGGGACGTGGGTGGTATTGGTAAATGTATACGTTCCGAACTGGGATGATGCCGGATTCATGAAGCGCATGTTGGGGCGCATTCCGGACCTGGAGATAGGAGGCCTGATAATGGGAGGGGACTTCAATACAGTGTTGGATCCAGCACTGGATCGCTCCAGATCGAGGACTGGAAAGAGGCTGGCGGCGGCCAAGGTGCTTAGGGGGTTTATGGATCAGATGGGGGGAGTGGACCCGTGGAGGTTTGCCAGGCCGCAGGCCAGGGAATTTTCTTTTTTCTCCCACGTCCACAAAGCCTACTCCCGGATAGATTTTTTTGTTCTGGGCAGGGCGCTGATCCCGAAAGTGCAGGGAACGGAGTATTCGGCCAGAGCCGTTTCAGATCACGCCCCGCACTGGGTAGAACTGGAGTTGGGAGAGGAGAGGGACCAACGCCCGCTGTGGGGGTTGGATGTGGGACTGCTGGCAGATGAGGTGGTGTGTGGGAGGGTGCATCGGAAGGTACTTGGAGGTCAACGGCAACAGGGAGGTGCGGGTGGGGGTGGTATGGGAGGCGCTGAAGGCGGTGATCAGGGGAGAGCTAATCTCCATTAAGGCTCATAGGGAGAAGATAGAGGGCATGGAAAGGGAGAGGTTAGTGGGGGAGATTTTAAGAGTGGACAGGAGATACGCAGAGGCCCCTGAGGAGGGATTACTTGGGGAAAGGCGACGTCTCCAGACGGAGTTTGATTTGTTGACCACAGGGAAGGCAGAGGCACAGTGGAGGAAGGCGCAGGGGGCGACCTACGAGTATGGGGAGAAGGCGAGTCGGATGCTGGCACACCAGCTCCGTAAGAGGATGGCAGCGAGGGAAATAGGGGGAGTCAAGGATGGAAGGGGAGCAACAGTGCGGAGTGCGACGAAAATAAATGAGGCATTCAAGGCCTTCTATGAGGAGCTGTACAGATCCCAGCCCCCAGCGGGGGAAGAGGGGATGAGACGATTCCTAGACCAATTGAGATTCCCGAAGGTGGAGGAGCAAGAGGTGGCTGGTTTGGGGGCACCAATTGGGTTGGAGGAGCTGAGCAAGGGTTTGGGGAGTATGCAGGCAGGGAAGGCCCCGGGACTGGATGGGTTCCCGATGGAGTTTTACAGGAAGTACGTAGACCTGTTGGCCCCGCTACTAGTGAGGACCTTTAATGAGGCAAGGGAGGAAGGGACCCTGCCCCCGACAATGTCGGAGGCGACGATTCCTTTGATCCTAAAGCGGGACAAGGATCCACTGCAATGTGGATCGTACAGGCCGATCTCGCTCCTCAACGTGGATGCTAAGTTGCTGACAAAAGGGCTGGCTACGAGAATTGAAGACTGTGTCCCGGGGGTGGTCCACGAGGACCAGACGGGATTTGTAAAGGGCAGGCAACTAAACACCAATGTGCGGCGGCTCTTAAACGTGATAATGATGCCATCGGAGGAGGGAGAGGCGGAGATAGTGGCAGCTATGGACGCGGAGAAGGCCTTTGACCGAGTAGCGTGGGAGTACCTCTGGGAAGTGCTGCGTAGGTTTGGGTTCGGGGGAGGGTTTATTAGTTGGGTTAAGCTCCTTTACAGAGCCCCGGTGGCGAGTGTGGTGACGAATCGGCGGATTTTCGGCTGTACCGGGGGGATGAGGCAGGGGTGCCCCCTGTCCCCCCTGTTGTTTGCATTGGCGATTGAACCCTTGGCCATATCATTGAGGGAGTCTAGGAAATGGAGCGGGGTGGTCAGAGGGGGAGAGGAGCATCGAGTGTCGCTTTATGCGGATGACCTGTTGCTGTATGTGGTGGATCCAGTGGAGGGGATGGTGGAGGTCATGCAGACTTTAAGGAAGTTTGGGGATTTTTCGGGCTGTAAGCTCAATGTAGGGAAGAGTGAGCTTTTTGTAGTACAGGCAGGGGACCAAGAAAGGGGGATAGGCGATCTACCGCTGAGGAGGGCGGAGGGGGGCTTTCGGTACCTGGGGATCCAGATAGCCAGGAGTTGGGGGGCCCTACATAAACTGAATCTGACGAGGTTGGTGGAGCAAATGGAGGAGGACTTCAAAAGATGGGACATGTTACCGCTCTCGCTAGCGGGTAGAGTGCAGTCGGTCAAAATGGTGGTCCTTCCGAGGTTTCTTTTTGTGTTTCAGTGCCTTCCCATCGTGATCACCAAGGCCTTTTTTAAGAGAGTAGGTAGGAGTATTATGAGATTTGTGGGGGCGAATAGGACCCCGAGGGTAAGGAGAGGGTTTCTGGAACGCAGCAGGGACCGAGGAGGGTTGGCGCTGCCGAACCTAGGGAGCTACTACTGGGCAGCAAATGTGGCGATGATCCGTAAGTGGGTGATGGAGGGAGAGGGGGCGGCATGGAAGAGGTTGGAGATGGTGTCCTGCAAAGGAACGAGTCTGGGGGCGCTGGTGACGGCACCGCTGCCGCTCTCGCCGTTAAGGTACACCACGAGCCCGGTGGTGGCGGCAACGCTAAAGATCTGGGGCCAGTGGAGACGGCACAGGGGCGCAATGGGAGCCTCGGTGTGGTCCCCGATCAGGGGTAACCACCGGTTTGTCCCGGGGAGGATGAACGGGGGGTTTCAGAGCTGGCATCGGGCGGGTATTAGAAGAATGGGGGACCTGTTCATTGATGGGACGTTTGCGAGCCTAGGGGCACTAGAGGAGAAGTTTGAGATACCCCCGAGAAATGCTTTTAGATACATGCAGGTGAGGGCGTTTGTGAGGCAGCAGGTGAGGGAATTCCCATTGCTCCCGGCACAGGAAATTCAAGACAGGGTGATCTTGGGTGTATGGGTCGGGGAGGGCAAGGTGTCGGCAATATACCAGGAGATGAAAGAAGAGGGGCAAGCGCTGGTAGAGGAGCTGAAGGGCAAATGGGAGGAGGAGATTGAGATGGGGTTATGGGCTGATGCCCTCGGTAGGGTTAATTCCTCCTCTTCGTGTGCCAGGCTCAGCCTGATACAATTTAAGGTGGTTCACAGAGCGCACTTGACGGGGGCGAGGCTGAGTAGGTTTTATGGGGTAGAGGACAGATGTGGAAGGTGCTCAGGGAGCCCAGCGAACCATGTCCATATGTTTTGGTCATGCCCGGCACTGGAGGGGTTCTGGAGAGGAGTGGCGGGAGCAATATCTCAGGTGGTGAAAGTCCGGGTCAAGCCAAGCTGGGGGCTAGCAATATTTGGAGTAGTGGACGAGCCGGGAGTGCAGGAGGCGAAAGAGGCCGGCATTCTGGCCTTTGCGTCCCTAGTAGCCCGGTGAAGGATCTTACTAATGTGGAAGGAGGCGAAGCCCCCCAGTGTGGAGGCCTGGATAAATGATATGGCTGGGTTCATTAAGTTGGAGAGGATTAAGTTTGCCTTGAGAGGGTCTGCGCAGGGGTTCTACAGGCGGTGGCAACCGTTCCTAGACTATCTCGCAGAGCGTTAGAGGAAGGTTGGTCAGCAGCAGCAGCAACCCGAGGGGGGGGGATGTCCTGTGAAGGGGGGGATAGGGAGGGAGGGGGGAAGGGGGGTTTGCCTAGGGGGTGTTTGAGCAAGAGAACACATGAAAGATTTGGGAAACTAGCACGTACGGGAGGGAGCCAGTGTACAAAGCTATGTAACATATTGTTTTGCCATGTATATATCTTGCTACGTGCGTTTTCTTTCTATTTTGCTACAAGGGAGGGGGGTTTATTGTTTGTAAGGGTGAAAAATTGTGTTAAAAAACTTTAATAAACATTTTTTTTTTAAAAAAGGTCTGCGTGGAGTGTAAACCGCACTTCTACCGGCCAGACCGTGCGTGCCTGGTGAAGGCCTCCCGCCCCTTTGAACGCCTCAGCGTGGATTTCAAAGGGCCCCTCACCTCCACCGACCGCAACACGTATTTTCTCAATGTGGTCGACGAATATTCCAGATTCCCCTTCGCCATCCCATGCCCCAATATTACGTCTGCCACCGTCATCAAAGCCCTCAACACCATCTTCGCTCTGTTCAGTTTCCCTGCCTACGTCCACAGCGACCGGGGATCCTCATTTATGAGCGATGAGCTGCGCCAGTACCTGCTCAACAGGGGCATTGCCTCGAGCAGGATGACCAGCTACAGCCCCCGGGGAAATGGGCAGGTGGAGCGGGAGAATGGGACGGTCTGGAAGGCCGTCCAGCTGGCCCTACATTCCAGAACTCCCCCGGCCTCCCGCTGGCAGGAGGTCCTCCCGGACGCATTTCATTCCATTCGGTCGCCCCTGTGCACGGCGACTAAGGAAACCCCCCATGAACGTCTCTTTGCCTTCCCCAGGAAGTCCACCTCCGGGGCTTCGCTCCCAACATGGCTGGCAGCTCCAGGATCCGTTCTCCTCCGCAAGCATGTGCGGCTCCACAAGGCGGACCCGTTGGCTGAGAGGGTACAGCTACTCCACACAAACCTGCAGTAAGCCTACGTAGCGTACCCCGACGGCCGCCAGGGGGTGAATGTGCTAGTCACCACTGTTGTATTATATTGCATATACTGCACTGCATACGGGGGTATTACGGTAAGGCCCCTGTACTACAGGTACAGGGGTAGATTTTGCCTGCTGGCTCCGCCCAGTAGGCGGAGTATAAATGTGTGTGCTCTCCGAACTGCAGCCATTTCGACAGCAGCTGTAGGAGGCCACACATCTCTGTGTAATACAGCCTCGATTACTCTCTACTCTTGTCTCGTCGTAATTGATAGTGCATCAACCCCTCTTGTGAAATGTTGGACAACCTGCTGCCCATGGGCCGCATGCACCCCATCAGGCCTCAGAGTGTGGCCCATGTGACATTTTATTTTGACTGTTGCTCAAGCGCAGGGTTGGCAGATTCTGCTGGTTTCCGTCTGTCTAGTTTCCTTCCCCTACCGGATGACTAAAGTGACACATGGGTAAAGAAAGGGCATGTGAAGTGAGGTGCATGCTGATTGGACACAGCATAGACTGAAAGCTGTGCACCCTCTTCATGTCCAATCAAAGAGTAAATACTTATTTTGTGTATACCATTTGAAGTTGATAGTTCTTTTAAAAAAAATAATTTTTATTGAAGTTTTCACAAAATATCAACAACAAAATGAAAAAGGAACCCAATAGAATTAAATACAAAACAAAATAAAACAACCCCCGTGGCCCCCTTATACATAAATAATAAATTAACACCCCGAATTAACACATAGCAAACATAGCAAAGATATACACTCCCTCAGATCCCCCAGTATAGACAAACAAAAATAAATAAGAACCCCCCCTCGGGCTGCTGCTGCTGACCATTGTCTACCGTTCTACCAGGAAGTCCAAGAACGGTTGCCACCGCCTGAAGAACCCTTGCACCGATCCCCTTAAGGCAAATTTCACCCTCTCCAATTTAATAAACCCTGCCATATCGTTGATCCAGGATTCCACGCTTGGGGGCCTCGCATCCTTCCACTGAAGAAGAATCCTTCGCCGGGCTACCAAGGATGCAAAGGCCAGAATACCGGCCTCTTTCGCCTCCTGCACTCCCTGCTCCTCTGCTACCCCAAATATTGCGAGCCCCCAGCCCGGTTTGACCCTGGATCCTACCACCCTCGACACCGTCCTCGCTACGCCCTTCCAAAACTCCTCCAGCGCTGGGCATGCCCAGAACATATGGGTGTGGTTTGCTGGGCTCCCTGAGCACCTAACACACCTTTCCTCACCCCCAAAAAACCGGCTCATCCTTGTCCCGGTCATGTGTGCCCTGTACAGCACCTTAAACTGTATGAGGCTGAGCCTCGCGCACGAAGAGGAAGAGTTCACCCTCCCTAGGGCATCTGCCCACGTCCCCTCCTCGATCTCCTCCCCCAACTCCTCCTCCCACTTACCTTTCAACTCCACCACCGAGGCCTCCTCCTCCTCCTGCATCAACTGGTAAGTTGCCGAGATCTTCCCCTCTCCAACCCCCCCCCCCCCCCACCCACCCCCCCCCCCCCCCACCCCCGAGAGCACCCTGTCCTGTACCGTGCATGGCAGCAGCAGCAGGAATTCCACCACTTGTCGCCTGGCAAACGCCCTTACCTGTAGATACCTAAAGGTGTTCCCCGGGGGGAGCCCATACTTCTCCTTCAGCTCACCTAGGCTCGCGAACTTCCCATCCACAAACAGGCCACCCAACCTTCTTATCCCTGCCCTGTGCCACCCCAAAAGCCCTCCATCTATTCTCCCTGGGACAAACCGGTGGTTCCCCCGTATTGGGGTCCACACTGTGCCGCCTCCACTGCCCCCAGATTTTGAGGGTAGCCACCACCACCGGGCTCGTGGTATACCTCATTGGAGGGAGCGGCAGCAGCGCCGTTGCCAGCACCCCCAGACTCGTACCCTCACAAGAAGCCGTCTCCAGCCTCTTCCATGCAGTCCCCTCCCCCTCCATCACCCAACATCGCCGAACTCCTTGAGGATCCTCATTACCTCCGGCATTCCCCCCACCGGGTCCGCCACATACAGCAGCAAGTCGTCCGCATAGAGCGACACCCTATGCTCCTCTCCATCTCGCACCAACCCCCTGCAGTTCCTCGACTCCCTCGGTGCCACAGCCAGGGGTTCAATCGCCAGTGCGAAGAGCAGGGGGGACAGGGGACACCCCTACCTCGTCGCTTGATGCAACCGAAAGTACTCAGACCTCCTCTTGTTTGTGGCCACACTCGTCATCGGGACCTCGTACAACAGCCTAACCCACCTGACAAACCCCTCCCCAAACTCGAACCTCTTCAGCACCTCCCACAAGTACCCCACTCTACCCTATCGAAGGCCTTCTCAGCGTCCATCGCCACCACTATCTCCGCCTCCCCCTCCCTCGCCAGCATCATAATAACATTCGGGAGCCTCCGCACATTCGCGTTCAACTGCCTCCCCTTCACGAACCCCGTCTGGTCTTCGTGGATCACCTACGGCACCCAGTCCTCAATTCTCGCGGCTAAGACCTTCGCCAGCACCTTGGCATCTACCTTTAACAACAAAATCGGCCTGTAAGACCCACACTGCAGGGGATCCTTGTCCCGCTTCAGGATCAAGGAGATCAGTGCCCGGGACATCGTCGGGGGCCCTCTCTTGCCTCTCTTGCCTCATTGAAGGTCCTAACCAGCAACGGGCCCAACAGGTCCAAATATATTTTGTAGAATTCGACCGGGAAACCGTCCATCCCCGGTGCCTTCCCCGCCTGCATGCTCCCTAACACTTTGGCCAGCTCCTCCAGCCCAATCGGGGCCCCTAATCCCGCCACCAGTCCCTCCTCTACCTTCGGGAACTTCAGTTGGTCCAGAAAGCGGCCCATCCCTCCCTCCTCAAGTGGGGGCTCGGACCGATACAGTTCCTCATGAAAGTCCCTGAAGACCCCATTGCTGCCAACCCCACTCCGCACCACACTCCCTCCCCTGTCCTTAACTCCCCCGATCTCCCTAGCTGCGTCCCGCTTCCGAAGCTGATGCGCCAGCATCCGACTTGCCATTTCCCCATATTCATAAATCGCCCCCTGGGCCTTCCTCCACTGCGCCTCCGCCTTCCTGGTGGTCACCAGATCGAATTCTGCCTGGAGGCTACGCCTCTCCCTCAACAGTCCCTCCTCAGGCACCTCTGCATACCTCCTGTCTACCCTCACCATCTCCCCCACCAGCCTCTCTTTCTCCCTCTGCTCTCTCCTTGTGGGCCCTAATGGAGATCAGCTCTCCCCTAACCACCGCCTTCAGCGCCTCCCAGACCACCCCCACTCGGACCTCCCCGTTAAAGTTGGCCTCCAGGTATCTCTCTATGCTTCCTCGGACCCGCTCACTCACCTCCTCGTCCGCCAACAGCCCCACCTCCAAGCGCCACAACGGGCACTGGTCCCTCTCCTCCCCCAGCCCTAGGTCTACCCAATGCGGGGCGTGATCCGAAATAGCTATCACCGAGTACCCGGTATCCTCTACTCTCGCTATCAGCGCCCTGCTCATAATAAAAAAGTCGATCCGCGAATCGGCCTTATGAACATGCGAGAAGAATGAAAATTCCCTAGCCCCAGGCCTTGCAAATCTCCAAGGGTCCACCCCTCCTATTGAAGTTGATAGTTCTATTAATATATGAATAATTAAGCATTTTCCAGAACTCATTATAAAATATTTGGCATACATTTAACGTATTCAATCTTATGCATGGAGTCGTGGTTAGTGAACACGCTGATTTCAATCTTGTGGCCTATTGAGATGAAGGACAACCACTCATGCAGACCATTGCACATCTTTGGGTTGTGGGGATGAGCCCCATGCAGACATGGGGAGAATGTGGAAACTCCACATGGACAGTGACCCGGGGTTGGGATCGAACCCGGATCCTCGGCACCGTGAGGCAGCAGTGCTAACCACTGCGCCACTGTGCTGATCCTTTTTTCCTTATCTTAATTGTTGTCATTTTAGTAATCCAGGAGCTCTCTGGCTTTGTTTACCTTACATTTCCTTTCGAGGGAGTTAAAGTCGGCAGGAAAATTGATAGCTGAACAATGGGCTACCTTCAAAGAAGCGGTATTTTGGACGTAGTCAAGTTTTATTCCTTCAAAATGTTATAGCTAGAATATGAGAACACAAAAGGGTTAGAAGTCATTAACATGCCTTTGCATAGCTGAAACACACCTTGTTTAGGCCACTGCTGGAGTACAGAGCAGTTCTGGGCACCACACTTTAGGAAGGAGCTCTTGGCCTTGGAGGGAGTGCAGTGTAGATATTGCAGAATGATCCCTGCATTCCCAAGTTTTAAATTACAAGGAGAGATTACACAAACCAGGAAATGCTGGAAATACTCTCTCTACAGATGCTACCAGAACTACTGAATACTTCCAGCAGTTTCTGTTTTTATTTCAGATTTGCAGCATCCGTGTTTTCCTTTTGTTACACAAACTTCATAGTCAGCTGTTCGGATAATCTGGGACTATAGGGAGCACAATCTAACAATTAGACCCAATTCTTGTAAGAGTGAAATTTGGAAACATTTCTGCACATAAAGGTGGTGGAAGTTTGAAGCGCTCATCTGCAAATGGTAATTGATGCTAGATCAATTGTTGGGCGTGATATGACGGAAATGAATCAGAGTCCCTTGCCAAGCCCCCACCGAGGCCACACTTAGTCTTATTTCCTGCACTGAAGAGATCCGCTTGAGACCTCCCAGTATGACCCCCCCCCCCCCCCCCCCCCACAACCACAACAAGGGGTTATCGAGTCCCCCACACCCCGCCTAATTAGGGCAGGGCACCCACAGGCCTGATCCCCCGCACAGGCAAAATGCCACCCAGGCACCTTGGCACAGCCGGCACCCCTTCCCAACCAGGTGGCATCAGCGGTTCCAGGGTAACACACTGCCCAAAGCCCGGCCATCCAGGGACCCCCGATCCCCTGGGAGATCCCATTAGTAGAGATCAGCACTAACCGTCGCTCACTCAGTGTCTCCGAGGTGCAGGGGTTACATCCTGCATCATGGGTAACTTGGGGAGAGGGGGGGGGGGGCTGCATACTAAAGTGTGCCTTACTGCAGCACTTTAATATGCAGATTAGCCCAGATCTGGATCCCACCCATTGTGGGTGCGATCCAGATCACGACAATTCGCGAGATTCCGTTAGATCTCGCGAGGCGTGGTGAGCCGGGTAAATCCGGAAGAGGCATCTCGTGGATTTACTGGTCGTGTCACGCCCCATTCCCGGCGGGATGCGGCCAGTAGAACGTACCCAATAAGTTCCAATCCGATGGTTAGATTTTTGTTAACCAAAGATATTAAGACATATGGGGCAAAGGTAGATATGTAAGTCTTAAATCTCGATCAGCCATCATCTCATTGATTGGCAGGATAGAGTCAAGGCCCTAAATGATCTGCCCTTGTTCCTCTGCTCCTAGAGTGAGGGGGATAGCTAAAGTGAAAGTGATAGGTCAGAGAGAGAGAGATAACGGGCAGATTCTCCGGTCACTTAGCTGTACATTTCTCAGCGGTGTGCTGTTTGCTGATGGTGGGATTGTCTCTTCCCGCTGCTTGACAATGATATTTCCCATTGAAGCCACCTCACTCCACTGGGACATCTGGGGGCGGGGCCGCACTGCCTTTGGGAAAAGTGAATCCTTTTTTAGATAGGTTTTTTAATTAAAATTTGCATTTTTACATTGTACAAGCAATGGATGAAACGGTTATAATTGACAATTTACATGTTGTTCCTTTTCGACACCAGCCCTCCAACCCCCCACCCACCCCTTTGTTCCCCCCTCCCCTTTCCTGCTGTCTCTGGCCCTTCTTTTCACCATAGATGGTTTGTTTTGGCATTTGTTTTACTCTTACAGCTTTGTGAGGGGCCCTGTGGTCACCATGTCGGATTCTCCCTCGGTTCCCCTTTGGCATCTCCTTGGGTTCCCCCCTCCTGTTGCCCCCCCCCCCCCCCTTGTTCCTGTCTGCTTTCTGTGGCCCTGGTGGTTCCCATGCGTTTCCCGCCCCCCCCTCCGCCTGTTCTATCCGTTGTTGGAACAGGCTGATGAATGGCCCCCTCACTTTGTGGAAGCCATCTCATATGGGGAAGAAGACCGACGCCCTTGCATTTGCTTCCCTAATCGCCCGGCAGAGAATCCTGCTCAGCTGGCGATCAGCAGCACCATCGACAGCTGCAGACTGGCTGGCAGACCTATCGGCATTTCTCCACCTGGAGAAGATTAAGTACACCATCCGAGGGAAAAGTGAATCCAAATGGCCAGAGAATTCCGGTCCGATAGATAGATTGATAGATATGGGTATTGCTTTTTATTCATTGTTGAATTTAATTACATTTTTCTTACAGTCCTATACTAAAGAGGAGTGCAGACGTAACCAAATCTTATTTGACAAAATCTGAGCAACTTCTCAGAGTGGACGATCATGACTTTACAATGCGACCTGGATTTGGAGGTAGGAACCAACTGGCATCCTTGTCTAAGCTTGTACTTGGTAATATTGTTAAGCCAATGTTGACATTACCAATCATATAAAAGCGTATCTGAATTTTTTGAATTAAACATTTAGTTTGTATGGTTAATAGTCAGGTGAGCAGGTTAACATTTGTCGGGGTGTAAAAATTGAAAACAAATTGAGTCAATGCACTCTTACAAGCTGTGTTTTCAAACTACCACTAGGTTCTTAGAAGCCATTGTCACTGTTTTTGTTGAGACCAGTGCCACTCTCATGTCATGATTGGCTTTATTTTCTCTCGATTCAGGAAGTCAGATATTACAAACATTTAAAAAAAAGTCAGGACCCAAATTGATTTCCATAGATGCTTGGAGGGCTAGTGTAGAGAAGATGGGCCAAATGGCCTTGTTCTGCGCCATAACAATTCTGTGATTCTGTGATGTAGAGTCAGTATTTAATACAGTAATGTTTCAATTTCTAGGTTGCTGCACTCAAGAACAAGAAACATAAGTGATTTTTTTTGTCTGTGTGGGTGACAGGATGCAGTGAGCCAGGATTTTTGAGCTCCAGTTATAATGACACTGTGGTAGTATGTATTAGGGGTCATGTGGGACTGGAAGCCCTAATGTCATTGGCTGACAGATCCCGGGTCCTGATTGGCCGTTGACCTCTAGCTCCGCCCTGAAGGCGGAGTATAAGAAGCCGGAGTCCTCCCCCGCAGGCCATTCTACCATCGAGCTGCGGGGGAACAGACACGCTTAATAAAGCCTCATCGACTTCACTCTATTCGTCTCACGGAGTCTTTGTGCGCTACAATTTATTAAGCGTGCCTAAAAAGGACTATGGAGCTCAGGATCATCCCGGAATGCCTGAGGATCAGCCCCCACGCAGTGAACGCGGCAGCAGCCTTCAAGTACTGGCAGACTTGTTTCGAGGCCTACCTCAGAACGGCCACCGGCCGGGTCACAGAAGACCAAAAACTACAGGTCCTGCACTCGAGGTTAAGCACGGAGATTTTCTCCCTCATCGAAGACGCGGAGGATTTCCAGACGGCGTTCGCAGCACTGAAAAGTCTCTATGTCCGCCCAGTTAACCAAATCTACGCTCGCTACCAGCTCGCGACGAGACGGCAAAGTCCCGGAGAATCGATTGACGAATTCTACGCCACGCTGCTGATTTTGGGACGAGCCTGCAGCTGCCCTTCAGTGAACGCAAATGAACACACGGACATGTTAATGCGCGATGCTTTTGTGGCAGGTATGAATTCCTCCCAAATCCGCCAAAGACTTCTAGAAAAAGAGTCGCTAGGACTCTCAGAGGCACGGGCCCTAGCAGCCTCCCTAGATGTGGCCGCGCGTAATACCCGCGCCTACAGCCCCGACCGCGCGGCAGCCCATTGGGCTCCGTACGTACCCGTCGCGACAAACCCAGCCCCCCCCCGGACACCCCACAGGCTTGCGCGGTCCAAACGCCAAGTCGCAACGGGGGCGCCCGCTGCTATTTCTGCGGCCAGGCGAAACACCCCCGGCAGCGCTGCCCGGCCCGCGCAGCAATCTGCAAGAGCTGCGGGAAAAAGGGCCATTTCGCGGTTGTGTGCCCGTCCCGCGAGGTCGCCGCTGTCCCGGGAGAACAGGGAGCCCTGCACGCCGCTTACGCTCCCCAACCCCCCCAGCGCCCCATGTACGACCCACAGGCGCAGCCACTCTGGGTCCCGACCACCGCGGTCCCGGGAGAACAGGGAGCCCTGCACGCCGCTTACGCTCCCCAACCCCCCCCCCCATCCCCACGTATGACCCGCCGACGCTACCAATTTGGGTCCCGACCACCGCTGTCCCCAGTGATGAGGGAGCCCCGCGCAGTCCTAACGCTCCCCAACCCCCCCAGCGCCCCATGTGCGACCCGCAGACGCCGCCATTTGGGTCCCGGCCACCACGAGGGGAGGAAGGGCGCCGCCATCTTGGACCACCCCAGACCTGTACGACGCATGGGGGCAGCCATTTTGTCCACCCCCACCGCCATCTTGTGACCCCCCAGCCATGTGCGATGTATGGGGGCGGCCATTTTGTTCATCCCCGACGCCACCTTGGACGGCAACAACGGACCCCAGTGTCGACGGCTCCACGGGGTTCGAGGAAGACGCTCCACTACTACAACCACGTCTCGCTTCAATAACGCTCAATCAAGCTCGGCCCCGGACACTCCAGACGACGACGACAACGGTGCTAAGAAATGGGCACGAGACACCATGCCTAGTTGACCCCGGGAGCACGGAGAGCTTTATCCACCCCGACACGGTAAGACGCTGTTCCTTGACCACCTATCCCAGCGCACAAAAGATTTCCCTAGCTGCAGGATCCCACTCCGTACAGATCAAAGGTTTCTGCATAGTTACCCTAATGGTGCAGAGGAGGGAGTTCAAAAACTACAAACTACACGTCCTTCCCCAACTCTGCGCCCCCACATTACTGGGATTAGATTTCCAGTGCAATCTACAGGGCCTTACGTTCAAATTCGGCGGCCCAATACCCCCACTCACTATCTGCGGCCTCGCAACCCTCAAGGTGCAACCCCCGTCCTTGTTTGCGAACCTCACCCCGGATTGCAAACCCGTCGCCAGTAGGAGCAGACGGTACAGCGCCCAGGGCAGGACCTTCATTCGGTCCGAAGTCCAGCGGCTACTAAAGGAAGGCATAATCCAGGCCAGCAATAGTCCCTGGAGAGCACAGGTGGTAGTAGTGAAGACAGGGGAGAAACAAAGGATGGTCATAGACTATAGCCAGACCATCAACAGGTACACACAACTAGACGCGTACCCTCTCCCCCGCATATCCGACATGGTCAATCGGATTGCCCAATATAAAGTCTTCTCCACCGTGGACCTCAAGTCCGCCTACCATCAGCTCCCCATCCGCCCAAGTGACCGCAAGTACACAGCCTTCGAGGCAGACGGGCGATTATACCATTTCCTAAGGGTCCCATTTGGCGTCACAAACGGGGTCTCGGTCTTCCAACGGGAGATGGACCGAATGGTTGATCAACATGGGTTGCGGGCCACGTTCCCGTACCTCGACAATGTAACCATCTGCGGCCACGACCAGCAGGACCACGACGCCAACCTCCAAAAATTCCTCCAGACCGCCAAAGCCTTGAACCTCACGTACAACGAGGACAAGTGCGTTTTTAGCACCAACCGGCTAGCCATTCTGGGCTACGTAGTGCGCAATGGGATAATAGGCCCCGACCCCGAACGTATGCGCGCCCTCATGGAATTTCCCCTCCCGCACTGCTCAAAAGCCCTGAAACGCTGCCTGGGGTTTTTCTCATACTACGCCCAGTGGGTCCCCCAGTACGCAGACAAGGCCCGCCCCCTAATACAGACCACGACCTTCCCTCTGTCGACAGAGGCTTGCCAGGCCTTCAGCCGCATCAAAGCGGATATCACAAAGGCCACGATGCGCACCATCGACGAGTCCCTCCCCTTCCAGGTCGAGAGCGACGCCTCCGACGTAGCTCTAGCGGCCACCCTTAACCAAGCGGGCAGACCCGTGGCCTTTTTCTCCCGAACCGTCCACGCTTCAGAAATCCGCCACTCCTCAGTGGAAAAGGAAGCCCAAGCCATAGTGGAAGCGGTGCGACATTGGAGGCATTACCTGGCCGGCAGGAGATTCACTCTTCTCACCGACCAACGGTCGGTAGCCTTCATGTTCGATAATGCACTGCGGGGCAAAATCAAAAACGACAAGATCTTAAGGTGGAGGATCGAGCTTTCCACCTTCAACTACGAGATCTTGTATCGTCCCGGAAAGCTGAACGAGCCGTCCGATGCCCTATCCCGCGGCACATGTGCCAACGCACAAATTAACCGCCTCCAAGCCCTCCACGAGGACCTCTGCCACCCGGGGTCACTCGGTTTTTCCACTTTATCAAGTGCCGCAACCTCCCATACTCTTTAGAGGAGGTCCGTACAGTCACAAGGGACTGCCACATCTGCGCAGAATGCAAACCGCATTTTTTCAGGCCGGATGGTGCGCACCTGATTAAGGCTTCCCGCCCCTTTGAACGCCTTAGTCTGGATTTCAAAGGGCCCCTCCCCTCCACCGACCGCAACACATACTTCCTTAATGTGGTGGACGAGTACACTCGCTTCCCATTCGCCATCCCCTGCTCTGACATGACCGCGGCCACAGTCATTAAAGCCCTGAACACCATCTTCACACTGTTCGGTTGCCCCGCATACGTCCACAGCGACAGGGGGTCCTCTTTCATGAGTGACGAGCTGCGCCAGTTCCTGCTCAGCAAGGGCATAGCCTCAAGCAGGACGACCAGCTACAACCCCCGGGGGAACGGGCAAGTAGAGAGGGAGAACGGCACGGTCTGGAAGACCGTCCTACTGGCCCTACGGTCCAGGGACCTCCCAGTTTCACGGTGGCAGGAGGTCCTCCCGGACGCTCTCCACTCCATCCGGTCGCTATTGTGTACGAGCACTAATCAAACGCCTCATGAGCGTCTCCTTGTCTTCCCTAGGAAGTCCTCCTCTGGAACGTCGCTGCCGACCTGGCTGGCGGCCCCAGGACCCATCTTGCTCCGAAAGCATGTGCGGGCACACAAGGCGGACCCGTTGGTCGAAAGGGTTCACCTCCTCCACGCGAACCCGCAGTACGCTTACGTGGAGTACCCCGACGGCCGACAGGACACGGTCTCCCTGCGGGATCTGGCGCCCGCCGGCAACACACACACCCCCCCGACACGATTCACCCAACCCCCCCCCCTTCCTGCCACCGCCGCACCCCGCGACCGCCCCTTCCCAGGAGGATCGGTTCCCCTCCCCTCAGGCCCGACCAAGAATAAAGCCAGAGCTGAAACCGTAAGGCCCCCGGAGACGACAACACCGGAACAAGCACCACCACCACCACCGGGGCCGAGGCGATCGACACGGATGACCAGACCGCCCGACCGACTCGTGGCGTCGATCTAAATCAATATATGGACTTTTCACAAGAACATTTTGCTTTTCTCCCGATACCTTCTGTAAATAGTTGAAACAGGACAAAATTGTACATACTGTATTGCCATATGAATGTTTTTCCTCCCAGGACCAGCCCTGTAAACCCTTACCACCATGCGAAGCATCACCCCGCCGGGTTCATTTTTGACAAGGGGTGAATGTGGTAGTATGTATTAGGGGTCATGTGGGACTGGAAGCCCTAATGTCATTGGCTGACAGATCCCGGGTCCTGGTTGGCCGTTGACCTCTAGCTCCGCCCTGAAGGCGGAGTATAAGAAGCCGGAGTCCTCCCCCGCAGGCTATTCTACTATCGAGCTGCGGGGGAACAGACACGCTTAATAAAGCCTCATCGACTTCACTCTATTCGTCTCACGGAGTCTTTGTGCGCTACAGACACATAGTGGGACAGAGCTTCACTCTCTCTCTAAGCTTAGCTCTCATGATAAGCATCACAAAAGGGAAGAGGTAAATTCAGAGAGACTCCCTGCTCTACTGCATCTCTTAGACACCCTTTTGGAATGGCACTCTTAGAAGCTTTTAAGTCGTCGCCATAGTCCCAATGCTTGTACAATTGTAGGTAAAATCATGCCCAAAAATGGAGTTTCCCATGCAGGCAAGGGGGACAGTTTTGCTTTCATGCAAAGAGTCAAATGCCCTGAGATTTGAACATCACCTCACACACTTCCTGTTTTCTGCATCATGGGTTAGAGGTGAGTGGGGAACCCCCTTGGATTTGTTGAGTAAAT
Source organism: Scyliorhinus torazame (assembly GCF_047496885.1). NCBI lineage: Eukaryota > Metazoa > Chordata > Chondrichthyes > Carcharhiniformes > Scyliorhinidae > Scyliorhinus > Scyliorhinus torazame. The sequence continues at coordinate 267,717,960 of NC_092710.1, forward strand.
TATATAAAAGCCAATTGGGAACTGTTTCAACCCTCATTACTCAGCCAGGAGGCCCCCCCCCCCCCCCCCCCGCTGCCGCCCAACCCCTACCTCTCAGCAGTTTTCCAGAGTCACCAAGACGAGTGTATAGCAGGAAGACTTTAATGAAACTGGAAAGTTGCGAAGGTTTTAATCAGTTACAATGATGAGCTCCAACTGTAGCCTTTGAGAGTCTACTGTTCAAAGTAGTTCTTTTTATGTGTTTAATGTGCTATTCTATCGCTGCTTGGCAGGTGACAGCCATCCTTTTGGATGACACCTCACCTTTCATGCAACTTCGCTCCGACTGCCCTTCTTTGCTGCCATCCTTCACCGTAGCACTGGGGTGGGGGGGGGGGGGAACTCATGCAGCTCCGCCTTCCACCTCTGCTGAGCATCAGCAACCACACCACCGCTAATAGCACCAGCAGGAGCACCAGCTGCTTTCTCCTCAGTAACATGGCCTTCCATAGGGCAGAGGGGATGGACACCAAGATGCACAGTACCCAAGCTACAGAGTCCCCAGGGGTAGACAGCACCATGGGCTACTGTCTGTGCAGTCTGTGCTGTGTTCCTCATTGATATGATTGAAGAAAACCATGCCAACAATCAGCTGTGCAAACAGATTTCCCTCTTGAAAATTTAATATTGCCTATTTTTAATAATAGTGAATCATTCCTATCATTAAGACATCTCCTCGCTGCTTATCCCAATTAATTATTGTAGTATTGATCCGACAAACGTCTTCTGAAGTTAATCTCACACCGGTCAGGAAAAAAAAACCTTCATGTTGGCTTACATTTTTATAATAATCAGTTAGCTCTTCCAAAAATAAGGATTAGAGGAAATGTAGTTTTGGCCCACTGGATTAGATTCTGCAGTAATTTATTTAACTTCCCTGAATGACAGATGGTCTCCTAGATAATTCATATTTTAAATTAAACAAGTGCATTTGTAACAATTCCAAGGTTGTTTGCTACATTGAAAGAAACTGTAGTTAGTCTTATTTTAGTAAATCCTCAAATTCTGCCATGAACACCATGATTTCTATGATGGAGTCTTTGGCTCATTTCTAAACCAACGATTTTCTTCCCAGTCACACAAAATACTATTTGGACATAATTCAGCAACCATTTTAAACTCAGACATTTTTTGTTATTTTTAGATCGTACTTTTTTTTATCTTCTGATGTTATTTAAAGTTAGATTTTTTTAAACTTGCAGCTGCTTAGGCAACAATGCAGTATAAATAGTGAGAGCATTCAAGTTTATTGGTCATTGTGCAGGCTGAGGTGCTGGAAGATGCAAACAAGAATGTTTGTTTAAAAACTTCTATATGTTGAAGTCCAGGCGTACTTGGGCCCAGATCTTCCATTCTCCGAAGGGTCATACCTAGGAAGATGTGCTGGAGGACCCCTTGGAAGCCCCCACTCACTGACTGCACAGGATTTACCCGTGAAGTTTCAACTTCCTTTGGACTCAGTTTGACATGGTTCAGCACAGTTAGTTGGACAGATGGTTTGCGATGCGGGTTAAATTCCTGTACTGGCTGAGGTTATTCATGAAGGCCTTCTCAACCTTGCTCCTCGCCTGAGGTGTGGTTATCCTCAGGTAAAAATCACCACCAGTCAGCTCTCCCCCTCAAATGGGAAATCAGACGATGGTCATCTGGGACTATGATGACTTTACATTTTTACATAGTGGGCGCGATTCTTCAGCCTCGTTACACTCTCGCTCAAGTGAAACAGTTTGCGATGCAACCAGGCGCCAAACAGTTTGCGATGCAACACATGCCAAATGGACTCCCATGGATGGGTGAGCCATGTAGCATGTGGGAATCATTGCCTAGAACCCCAATCACATCTCGATGCCTGGAAATTGTGCTTGAACAATGCGGGAGACAACACCTTGCATGCACAACATCCAAACACCCAGGAGATGGGCCACAGCTCCGGGGACAAGTCCACAGTCGGAGGCTGGGAGAGCGCCATGGCAGGGAGGAGGTGGGGGGGGGGGGGGGGGGGGGGGGGTTGCCTGGAGGGATGGGCAAATGGTCCGGAGGGATGTGCAAAGAGTCCGGAGTCAGCCCGCATTGCGGAAGGAAGAGGCATCATAATGGTGTGCAAAACGGTGTTTCATGTCCTGTACAATACAATTGCACCCCCCCCCCCCCCCCCCCCCCCCCCCGGCTCTTCCGGTACCCTCAGTGATCCTTAAAGTGCTTGGCCCTCCTAGCTCTACCACTACATTTAGGTGTTTCCCCAGGATGCACATTTTTAAAAAAAAAAAAATTTAGTGTACTCAATCAATTTTTTTCAATTAAGGGGCAATTTAGCGTGGCCAATCCACCTACTCTGCACATCTTTGGGTTGTGGGGGCGAAGCCCACGCAGACATGGGAAGAATGTGCAAACTCCACACGGACAGTGACCCAGAGCCGGGATCAAACCTGGGACTTCGGCGCCGTGAGGCTGCAGGGCCAACCCACTGCGCCACCGTGCTGCCCTCCCAGGATGCACATCTGAGGTGAAGGCTGCCAGCTGCTTACCTCGTCCCGTGGCCTTCACTGCCCCTGGTGGGCGTCCTCTGGGGGCTCTTGGTCTGGATGGCACCAGCTCCCTTGTCGGTGGCACATGTACATTCACAGCGTTCTCCTCCTCCAAGGTAGGTGCCCACAGGGCTCTAGGGTTCACCTTGGGATGGAGGGGCAGCTGGTTCAGGTCCTGGCTGCTCCTTCATCATCCAGCTCTGCCAGCCCTGGAGGCTTCCCATGTTCCGCACCATTGTGCTGATGCCATCAGCGATACTCCTCAGTGACTGGGACGTGCTCTGCAGTGCCTCGGCATTGCCCACCTGTGACTGGGGCAAGCCCCGCACCACCTCGGCCATGCCCATCTGAAAGTGGGACATGTCCCACAGCACCTCATCAAGGTCAGCCTAGTATTGGGTCACATCCCCCAGCAAGTTGGACATTCTGCCATGGCCGTCATCGCCATGGCCTTCACTCATGGTGCTGACATTGTGCACCAGGCTCTCCACTGCCGTCGCCACCCTAACAGTGTTGGCCTCGGTGCCACTCATTGCCAGCACCAGCTTCTGTGCCAATAACCTCTGGAACTCCTCCAATCGGCTATGGATCTGGTGAAGTGACGCTGACATCTCCCTCTAAATGTTGCAGCTGCTCCCTATCGTCTCCATCAGCTCCGGGTACCTCTGTACCAGAGGCTCAGCACCAGGCTGGGGCCCACCTACGTCCTGGGATCCAGCAGACCTCCAACTGCTGTCTCACCCAAGGGTTCCTGTCTCCACCTGATGTACATTATCAGCAGTGTGGTGCTCACCAGATTGTGCCCCCGAAGCCTGACCACTAACATGCCCCACTGAGGTGTGTGTATCTGCGCTGGTGGAGGGTGGGGATGACAGCTGTGCCGCGACTATAACCGTTGCATCCTCAGAGCTCCCCTCCGAGGTGTTCTCCTCGGAGTCAGGAGAGGGGGCCACCTGGGATGGGCCAGCGCCAATGGCAGGAGGACCTGCAGGAGATTGGACAGGTGGTCAGTGGGAGGGATGGGTTAGTCAGTAAGGTAATAACAACTCGCTTTGACAGATCCTCCGGATGGAACCCGGTGGTTCCTCACCTCTGCGGCGTCTGCCAGCCTCCGTGAGGGTGACCGATCTGTCCTCGGCCACCCCAGTCACTTCCAGGGCCCACTCCTCAACGGAGGTGAGGATTCTTAAGTCCGGCACCCCTCCGCCAGTCTGGGCCCTCTCCCGACAATTATGGGAGAAGTTTCCTGAGAGGACACAGAGACGGCAGCGTTAACTACATGCATGGTTCACAATGGTGGGGAGGGGGGGCTGTGAAGGGAGGGTTGGGGGGATTAAAGGGGGAGGGGGTAGAGGAAGGATTGGGGGTTGCATGAGGAGTTGGTGGGTGGGTGCTCCCTCAGGGGTGGAGTGAGGGGGGGGTTTGGTGTCTACACATTCGAGTTGCCCGTTACAAGTCCCTGCTCCTGCAGGCAGTTTGACTCCTCCACCTGCCGGCTGTCATCCCTTTCTCTGGTCCCTGGGTCGCTGACTGTGTCGTGTTAGGTACACTGGTATAACACTGGCTGCAACTGGATGCAGCATAGATCAAAAAGATACTCCAGACCTTGAAGTTAGTTCAATCAGGTTTATTGAACTAATAGCACAGTTAGCACAGTTCTCTGTGAGTTCGACTCTCTGCAAACTTAAGTGTGGTTACTCTGTCTGACTGAACCAGACTACCTCTGAGCCACGTGGTGGAGGTGTGAGATTGTAACAACACCCTAGACTGACTCTCTAGATGTTCATCAGTGGAAAGAGGTGGAGTGTGAGTGCCTCGTGTCTTTTATAGTCAGAGCCCACCCCTGAGTGTCCTGCCTCCTTATTGGTCATGTCCTGTTCTCTGTGTCCATTAGCTGCTTGTCTGTATATCATTATGTGTGTGTCCGCATATCATGACATCTCCCCTTTTTTAAATATTTGGATGACATATGTGAACGTATTTACAAGAATAGGCCAATATTAAGATATATACACGCAGTGGATGTGAACATATGTACATGTGAAACCAGCTGTCTAATGCGAGAACACAGAACATAGCAAACAGAACAAATGTTCATAAGTCCAGTCTCTGTGGCTTGCATCTGACCCTGGTCGACCGCCGGAGAGGCGGTGGTGGGGACGACAGCGCTTTGATGAGCGGGATTGAAGCCTGACTGATGGCCTCGTGAGCCGAGGTAACAGGAGGTGGCAAAACAACAGAAGGAAACGGAGAAGGATGTGGTTGCGGGCAGGCAACTTTCCGCAGTGCCCGTCTGTTTCGTCGCACAACAGAACCATCAACCAGACGCACAACATACGAGCGGGGTGCAGCCTGTCAAACAACGACAGCTGGAGCTGACCAGCCTCCATCAGGGATCTTGACCCGAACAGTGTCTGCCGGGGATAACACGGGCAAATCGGTGGCATGAGCATCATAGCCCTGTTTTTGCCGGTCTCAGAGTTGCTGCACCTCCTGCAGCACCTGGAGGTGATCCAGGTTGGGCACGTGTATGTCTGGAAGTGTCGTTCACAGGTCCCTGTTCATCAGGAATTGAGCCGGCGACATGCCAGTGGACAGCCCTGTACGCAAGCAGCACAAGGTGAATGTCAGACGCAGAATCCGCGGCCTTGCCGATGAGCTGCTTCACTATGTGCACCCCTTTCTCAACTTTTCCGTTTGACTACGGATAGTGTGGGCTGGAAGTGACGTGTTTGAACAGATACGACTGGGCAAACAGAGACCATTCATAGCTGCTGAAGCACGGGCCATTGTCACTCATGACAGTGAGTGGGATACCATGTCTGGAGAACGTCTCAACAAAGAACAAAGAACAAAGAAATGTACAGCACAGGAACAGGCCCTTCGGCCCTCCAAGCCCGTGCCGACCATGCTGCCCGACTAAACTACAATCTCCTACACTTCCTGGGTCCGTATCCCTCTATTCCCATCCTATTCATGTATTTGTCAAGATGCCCCTTAAATGTCCCTATCGTCCCTGCTTCCACTACCTCCTCCGGTAGCGAGTTCCAGGCACCCACTACCCTCTGTGTAAAAAACTTGCCTCGTACATCTACTCTAAACCTTGCCCCTCTCACCTTAAACCTATGCCCCCTAGTAATTGACCCCTCTACCCTGGGGAAAAGCCTCTGACTATCCACTCTGTCTATGCCCCTCATAATTTTGTATACCTCTATCAGGTCTCCCCTCAACCTCCTTCGTTCCAGTGAGAACAAACCGAGTTTATTCAACCGCTCCTCATAGCTAATGCCCTCCATACCAGGCAACATTCTGGTAAATCTCTTCTGCACCCTCTCTAAAGCCTCCACATCCTTCTGGTAGTGTGGCGACCAGAATTGAACACTATACTCCAAGTGATGCTTAACTAAGGTCTCCTTACAGGCCTTGATGACGGTCCGAGTTGTGAGGTCTGAGAGCTTCACGACTTCAGGGTAATTGGAAAAATAATCAATGATTAACATGTAATCACGACCATTTGCATGAAAGAGGTCGATGCCAACCTTGGACCACGGAGAGGTTTCGACTTCATGCTGCTGAAGTGTCTCTTTACTCTGCGCTGGCTGGAAGCGATGACAGGTCGCACAGTTAAGGACCATGTTAGTGATGTCCTGGCTGATCCCGGGCCAGTAGACAGCCTGCCTGGCTCTGCGTCTGCACTTTTCCACACCCAGGTGGCCCTCATGGATTTGACGGAGCACCAAGCTCTGGAGACTGTGGAATTACAATCCGGTCCAGTTTGAGGAGGATACCATCAACCACCGTCAGATCGTCCTTTACATTGAAAAATTGAGGGCACTGCCCTTTTTGCCAGCCATTGGCGAGGTGTTGCATAACACTTTGCAACTTCCCTCTGTTCCCCGTCCGTTCATATATCTGTCTAGATGCATCTTAAATGATGCTATTGTGCCCGTCTCTACCACCTCCACTGGCAAAGCGTTCCAGGCACCCACCACCCTCTGCGTAAAAAGCTTTCCATGCACATCTCCCTTAAACTTCTCCCCTCTCACCTTGAAATCGTGACCCCTAGTAATTGAGTCCCCCACTCTGGGAAAAAGCTTCTTGCTATCCACCCTGTCTATACCTCTCATGATTTTGTAGACCTCAATGAGGTCCCCCCTCAACCTCCATCTTTCTAATGAAAATAATCCTAATCTACTCAGCCTTTCTTCATAGCGAGCACCCTCCATACCAGGCAACATCCTGGTGAACCTCCTCTGCATCTTCTCCTAAGCATCCACAACTTTTTGGTAATGTGGCGACCAGAACTGTACGCAGCATTCCAAATGTGGCCGAACCAAAGTCTTATACAACTGTAACATGACCTGCCAACTCGTGTACTCAATACCCCTTCCGATGAAGGAAAGCATTCCGTATGCCTTCTTCACCACTCTATCGACCTGCGCAGCCACCTTCAGGGTACAATGGACCCGAACACCCAGATCTCTCTGTACATCAATTTTCCCCAGGGCTTTTTCATTTACCGTATAGTTCGCTCTTGAATTGGATCTTCCAAAATGCATCACTTCGCATTTGCCCGGATTGAAATCCATCTGCCATTTCTCCACCCAACTCTCCTATCTATCTATAGTCTGCTGTATTCTCTGACAGTCCCCTTCACTATCTGCTACTCCACCAATCTTAGTGTCATCTGCAAACTTGCTAATCAGACCACCTATACCTTCCTCCAGATCATTTATGTATATCACAAACAACAGTGGTCCCAGCACGGATCCCTGTGGAACACCACTGGTCACAGTTCTCCATCTTGAGTAACTCCCTTCCACTACTACTCTCTGTCTCCTGTTGCCCAGCCAGTTCTTTATCCATCTAGCTAGTACACCCTGGACCCCATGAGACTTCACATCAGCCTGCCATGGGGAACCTTATCAAATGCCTTACTGAAGTCCATGTATATGACATCTACAGCCCTTCCCTCATCAATCAACTTTGTCACTTCCTCAAAGAATTCTATTAAGTTGGTAAGACATGACCTTCCCTGCACAAAACCATGTTGCCTATCACTTATAAGCCCATTTTCTTCCAAATGTGAATAGATCCTATCCCTCAGTATCTTCTCCAGCAGCTTCCCTACCACTGACGTCAGGCTCACCGGTCGATAATTACCTGGATTATCCCTGCTACCCTTCTTAAACAAGGGGACAACATTAGCAATTCTCCAGTCCTCCGGGACCTCACCCATGCTCAAGGATGCTGCAAAGATATTTGTTAAGGCCCCAGCTATTTCCTCTCTCACTTCCCTCAGTAACCTGGGATAGATCCCATCCAGACCTGGGGATTTGTCAATAGAGCCGCATCTATCCCTAACCTCCACATTGGTCATGGCCCTCTCCTAGGTGAATAGCGATGCAAAGTACTCGTTAAGAATCTCACCCATTTCCCCTGACTCCACGCATAACGTTCTTCCTTTGTCCTTGAGTGGGCCAACCCTTTCTCTAGTTACCCTCTTGCTCCTTATATATGAATAAAAGGCTTTGGGATTTTCCTTAACCCTGTTTGCTAAAGATATTTCATGACCCCTTTTAGCCCTCTTGATTTCTCATTTCAGATTGGTCCGACATTCCCGATATTCTTCCAAAACTTCGTCTGTCTTCAGTTGCTTAGACCTTATGTATGCTTCCTTTTTCCTCTTAGCTAGTCTCACAATTTCACCTGTCATCCATGGTTCCCTAATCTTGCCATTTCTATCCCTCATTTTCACAGGGACATGTCTGTCCTGCACTCTAATCAACCTTTCCTTAAAAGACTCCCACATATCAAATATGGATTTACCTTCAAACAGCTGAGTTAGGTGTGGCATGTTCACGTGTAGTAATGATGCCCACTCGGTAGGCACTCGTCCTCTGGATCCGTTGTATGGCCAGGATCAGAATCCTGGAATTGTCGTTGCACATTCTGGACGCGCCGTCGTCGGAATTGGGAGCGCTGGCCCCTGACTGGTGGTGCAGACCTGCACAAGGCTGCATAGTGTCCAGGCTTCCCGCAGTTTAAACATCGCCTGCCTCTTGCAGGGCAGTGTTTCTTTTAAGTGCGCGTTGCCGCAGTACGGGCACGTCACGACGTCGGCAACGTGACGCGGTGTACGTCGTCACATATGCGCAGTACTGTCGACAGACGTCTGCACCTGCGCAGTGTGAGTGTCGGCTGCTTCGTTTTCCCGTTCGCATCGCGCATTCGTGGGTCTCCAGGAAAAGCGCGCGAGATTGCCGCTATCTTCAATGCTGAGGCGCTGCATCTGGGGGATGGCCTGCACGCTCACTGCCTCGTGGGAGGCAAACTTCTCATTTTCAGCCGATTTGTATTGGGAATACCGATTTTTTGCGTGCTCATGCACTGTACATGTTTCAATCGCAACTGGCAGGGTCATATGCTTAATTTTTAAGAGCTGCTCGCGAGGATCAGAGGACCAAACACGATTTGGTCTCTGATCATGGAGTCAGCAATATCACCAAAGTTGCAGGACAGCGCTAGCAGGCGGAGGCTAGTTAAGAAGGCACTGAAAGATTCATCTTTACCTTGAAGATGTTATTTGAATATGTAGTGCTTGAAGGTTTCATTGGTGTCCACTTCACAGTGACTATCGAACATGTCCAGGATGGTCTGAAACTTTGTTTTGTCCTGGCCTTCGGTGAAGTTAAACGAGTTGAAGAGTTAGATGGCTTGATCACCCGCTGTTGAGAGGAGACGTGCGATCTTTCTTGCATCAGACGCACCTTCGAGGTCTGAGGGTTCGATGTACAGCAGAAACTTTTGCTTGAATATCCACCAGTTGGCACTGATATTGCCGGAGGTCCTGAGCTGGTGAGGAACCTGAATCTTCTCCATGGTGCCGGGATACATTTGCTGGTCGTCACGGAACGGACTGAGGTAAGCCACCTTAAATTAGTAGTCTCCTGGTATCATGTCGTGTTAGGTACACTGGTATAACACTGGCTGCAACTGGATGCAGCATAGATCAAAAAGATACTCCAGACCTTGAAGTTAGTTCAATCAGGTTTATTGAACTAATAGCACAGTTAGCACAGTTCTCTGTGAGTTCGACTCTCTGCTAACTTATGTGTGGTTACTCTGTCTGACTGAACCAGACTAGCTCTTAGTCACGTGCTGGAGGTGTGAGATTGTAACAACACCCTTGACTGACTCTCTAGATGTTCATCAGTGGAAAGAGGCGGAGTGTGAGTGCCTCGTGTCTTTTATAGTCAGATCCCACCCCTGAGTGTCCTGCCTGCTTATTGGTCATGTCCTGTTCTCTGTGTCCATTAGCTTCTTGTTTGAATATCACTATGTGTGTGTCCGCGTATCATGACAGACTGCACCTGATCTATGGGTGGGAGTGGATATTACAGGAACCTGGGACCCGTCTAGGGGCAGTTGGTTGGTGGGGCCAGGTTGCCCTCTGACCGTCCGGCCCCTTGGCTGCTCCTACCCCCACCTGCTGTACCAGTATGCCTGTGTGGTGCGCACCAGTAAGTGTCCCAGAAGCTTCCTCACAAAAGAGCCCAGCCGCGGTGATAGTCTCTGAGATGGTGGAGGGTGTAGGAGATAACAGTGGCGGAAACTCTAACGCTATGTCATCATTGGACCCAACGTCCGGGGTCTTCAGTGTCATGCTGTGCTGTGTGTCTGTTCCCTGTGTGTTGGGTTCCTGTGTGTCTGCCCTCTGTGTTTCCATCCCCTGGGTCGCGGTGTCCTCGCTCGTCTCGGGCGGAGAGCTGTTGTTACATTTGTGTGGGAGGTCGGGTGGTTGGTGCCAGGGGCACGGTGCTGGGTACTCACCCTGGGTGCCCTGAGGAGGTCGCGCAGCTTCTTCCGACACTGGTCTGCAGTCCTAGCTACCGGCCCGACGGCGCTGACGGTCTCGACCACCTCCGCCCATGCATGCAGAACAATGGCGCGTGCTGTCCTGCGGCTCGGCCCGGGGTACAGAACAAGCCTCCTCCTCTCCCCCATGGCGTCCAGGAGGGTGTCCAATTTGCCGTCCCTGAACCTCAGGGCTGCTTGTCTGGCGGCCATCTTGCCTGTGACGGCTGTGTGTGGGGGGGGGAGAATGCTTTTCAGCAACCCGCGTATCGGCGGCCGATCGGCACCTGCTCCCTCGGGCGCTTCACGTTGCGCCCGTGCTAGCCCCTTATGAGCCGCTGAATAGCTGCACCTGGGGGCCAATGACGCCGTTGTGAAACTCCACGGTTTTCACGACGGTGTCAGCACTTAGCCCCATTATCGGAGAATCCAGTCCATGAGGTCACGCAACCAGGCTGAGGCACTAGGCGGAGTAGGAGACCTCCACCCAATCAGAATTTGCCTCCGGGCTATCAATGAGGCAAAGGTGAGGACATCCACCTTCACCCCCGATTGAATGTGGTAGATTCTTCACTGCCCCCTCAAGCGTAATTAGGGATGAGTAATAAATGCTGGCACATCCTGCGATGCCCACATTCCATGAACAAATATAAAAAAAGCACCAGCGAATTTGACACCCCAAATATGGCCACGAGAGGACATGGATCCAAATCTCCGACATGGTGTTAATGAAAGAAGCCCAGAAGCTTGTCAACTTAGGACAGGACCAGAACATATACGTATCGTTAGCCGGCCCCCCCGAGAGCAGCGTCTACATTTATCCTTAACCCCAGAAAAGAATCCACTCATCCTAGATCTAGTCAAGTGCATCTTGTGCAAAACCTTAAACTGAATCAGACTAAGCCGAGCACCTGAGGTTGACCCTGTGACGGGCCTCACTCCACACCTCACCATTCAGAACGGGACCCAATTCGCCCTCCCATTTCGGCTTCACATCACTCAACGGAGCAGAGTCTGTCGAAAGGATATGGCCATATGTGTCCAAAGTAGTCCCCCTGTCTGGCCTAGCGAAAGACAAAGGGCGGGATTCTTCCGTAATCGGCGGGATGGCCCGACGCTGGCGCCAAGAACGGCGTGAACCACTCTGGCGTCAGGCCACCCGGAAGTTGAAGAATCCTCCGCACTTCCAGGGGCTAGGCCAGCGCCGGAGGGGTTGGTGCCATGCCAACTGGTGCCGAAGGGCCGCCATGGTCCCGCACATGCACAGAGCTGCCGGCGCGTTCTTGCGCATGCGCAGGGGGTTTCTTCTCCGCGCTGGCCATGGCTGAGCACTACAGAGGCCGGCGCAGAGGGAAAGGGTGCCCCCATGGCACATGCCTGCCTGCAGATCGATGGGCCCCGATCCACCAGAGCCGGATCCCCCCGCGTCCCCCCGAGGACCCCGCTAGACGGCCGACAAGCCAGGTTCCGCCGTGATGGACCATGTCCATTTCACGCCGACGGGACTGGCCAAAAACGGGCGGCCGCTCGGCCCATCGGGGCCTGGAGACTTGCCGGGCAGGCCAACGGCCCCCGACTGGCACGGCGTGAACCCCGCCCCTGTCCGCAAACCGGCGCCGGAGAATTCGGCAGCCGACGTCGGAGCGGTGGGGCAGAATTCACACCGCCCCCCGGCGGGAGGGTAGGAGAATCCCGCCCCAAATCTTTTTCAACAGAGAAGAGGGCAGTGCCAAAGGGAAGAAGAAGAAAGCCTTGCGTGAAAAATCACAAATTTAAAATGACCTGGAAAGACTAGAACCAGGCAGTTGGAATTTCTCAGCCATGTCCTTAAAACTAGCAAACCTACTTTCCATGAACAGGTCTTCAAACCTCTCCAGACTCTTTCCCTCTCAAGGTTTAAGTGCTGAGTCCTAACCAGCTGGTAGGAAAAGGTGGTACTGCAAATGGGGGCAAGTGCAGACAGGGAGGAGTGCTGGAAACATTGTGTAAACATTCCAAATTGTCAGGTTGGAGCCCACAACTGGATTGGTGCAGTAACTATTGCATGAAAACTAGAAATAGTGCAGGAGCTTGCTTCTAATGTCGCCATATGGATGATGCACGATCAATTGTACAAAGACTCAGGTTGGATACAACTGTGGCTTTATTGCAGTAAGATGTGTGGCCTCCCACAGCAGCTGGCGAAATGGCTGCTGAATGGAGGACACGCATATTTACACTCCTCCTACTGGGCAGAGCCAGCAGGCAGGGGCTACCAGCGAACCTGTAGTACAGGTCCTTCCTTACATCACCTAATACAGGTGTAACAGTGGTTTACCACATTCACCCCCTGTTAGAAATGAGTCCGGCGGGGGTGGTGGAGAACTATATACAGTAGTGAATTTATGTACGGTGTTTTATTAGGAGAGAAAAAAAATGTCTTTTGAAAGTCCGGTGCCAGTTAGAGATTCAACCGGTCTGGTGCCTTGACGTTCCGCTGGGAGTGACGTAACGGTGGCGGCGATGTCGATGCTGGCGACGTCGGTGCTGGCCTGATGTCAGGTAACCCCGGGAGCGTGCCAAAATCCTCTTCACCCTCTTGCGTGGGCAGGGGAAGGAGGGATGGTCCTGGTTATGTTAATGTTGGGAGCGCCGGGGGGGGTGGCGCCGGACCGGGGAAGTGTGTATGAGTGCAACCTGCTGGTGCCAGGTCCCTGAGGGAGACAGTATCTTGGCGGCCGTCGGGTTCGCCACATCGGCATACTGGGGGTTGGCATGGAGCAAGTGCACCCTATCCACCAACGGGTCCGCCTTGTGGAGTCGGATGTGCATACGGAGCAGGACCGTTCCCGGAGCTGCGAGCCAAGAGCGACACCCCGGAAGTGGACTTCCTGGGGAAGGCAAAAAGACGTTCATTGGGCGTGTTATTCGTAGCGGTGCACAGTCGCGACCGGATGGAGTGGAGTGCATCAGGGAGGACCTCCTGCCAGCGAGAGGCTGGGAGGTTCCTGGACCGTAGGGCCAGTTGGACGGCCCTCCAAACCGTCCCGTTCTCCCTCGCTACCTGCCCGTTTCCCCAGGGGTTATAGCTGGTCATCCTGCTGGAGGCGATACCCCTGCTGAGCAGGAACTGACGCAGCTCACCACTCATGAATGAGGATCCCTTGTCACTGTGGATGTAGACGGGGAAGCCGAACAGAGCAAAGATTGTGTTGAGGGCCTTGATGACGGAGGCAGATGTCATATCAGGGCAGGGGATGGCGAAGGGGAACCTGGAGTACTCATCGACCACACTGAGAATATACGTGTTATGGTCGGTGGAGGGGAGGGGCCCTTTGACATCCACGCTGAGGCGTTCAAAGGGGCAGGAGGCTTTCACCAGGCGTGCACGGTCCGTCCGGTAGAAGTGCGGCTTCTGTCCATACTTTCTCGATGGAGTAGGGCAGATTGCGAGCCTTGACAAGATGGTACAACCGTGTGACCCCCCCCCGGGTGACAAAGGCTGTCATGTAGGGCCCGGAGTCGGTCTACTTGTGCGCTGGCACTTGTACCTCGGGATAGGGCGTCTGGGGGCTCGTTGAGTTTGCCAGGACGATACTTAATCTCGTAATTATAGGTGGAGAGCTCGATTCTCCACCGCAAGATTTTATCATTTTTGATCTTGCCCCGCTGTGTGTTATTGAACATGAAGGCTACCGACCATTGGTCAGTGAGGAGAGTGAATCTCCTGCCGGCCAGGTAATGCCTCCAATGCCGCACAGCTTCAATGATAGCTTGGGCCTCTTTTTCGACGGACGAGTGCCGAATTTCTGAGGCATGAAGGGTGCGGGAAAAGAATGCCACGGATCTGTCTGACTGGTTGAGGGTGGCGGCAAGTGCGACGTCTGATGCGTCGCTTTCTACTTGGAAGGGCAGTGTCTCGTCTATTGCGTGCATCCCGGCCTTGGCTATATCAGGTCTGATACAGGTGAAGGCCTGTTGTGCCTCGGCCGTAAGGGGAAAGTGGGTGGACTGAATGAGTGGGCGGACCTTGTCCGCATAGTTTGGGACCCACTCGGCGTAGTAGGAGAAGAACCCTTAGGGTTAGGGTTAGGGTTAGGGTTAGGGGCAGCACGGTAGCCTTGTGGATAGCACAATTGCTTCACAGCTCCAGGGTCCCAGGTTCGATTCTGGCTTGGGTCACTGTCTGTGCGGAGTCTGCACATCCTCCCCGTGTGTGCGTGGGTTTCCTCCGGGTGCTCCGGTTTCCTCCCACAGTCCAAAGGTGTGCGGGTTAGGTGGATTGGCCATGATAAATTGCCCTTAGTGTCCAAAATTGCCCTTAGTGTTGGGTGGGGTTACTGGGTCATGGGGATAGGGTGGCGGTGTTGACCTTGAGTAGGGTGCTCTTTCCAAGAGCCGGTGCAGACTCGATGGGCTGAATGGCCTCCTTCTGCACTGTAAATTCTATGATAAACCCCTGGCAGCGTTTGAGGGCCTTGGGGAGGGGAAGCCCCATGAGAGGGCGCATGCGGTCGGGATTGGGCCCCAGAACTCCGTTCTGGACCACGTAGCCGAGGATGGCTAGGCGGGTTGTGCTGAACACGCACTTCTCCTTGTTGTAGGTGTGGTTGAGGAGAGTGGCGGTGCGGAGGAATTTAGCAAGGTTGGCATCGTGGTCCTGCTGATCATGGCCGCAGATGGTGACGTTGTCTAGGTACGGAAAGGTGGCCGGTAAACCGTACCGGTCGACCATTCGGTCCATCTCCCTTTGGAAGACCGAGACCCCGTTAGTGACGCCGAAGGGAACCCTGAGGAAGTGATAGAGACGACCGTCCGCCTCGAAAGCAGTGTATGGACGGTCCGATTTACGAATGGTAGGTGGTGGTGGTAGGTGGATTTTAGGTCTATCGTTGAGAAGACCCGGTACTGCACAATCTAATTGACCATATCAGATATGCATGGGAGGGGGTACGCGTCGAGCTGCTAGTACCGATTGATGGTCTGGCTGTAGTCCAGGACCATTCTGTGCTTCTCTCCAGTTTTAACGACTACCACTTGAGCTCTCAAGGGGCTGTTGCTGGCCTCGATGATGCCCTCCCGAAGCAACCGCTGGACCTCGGACCTGATGAAGGTCTTGTCCTGGGTGCTGTACCGTCTGCTCCTGCTGGCAACGGGTTTGCAATCCGAAGTTAGATTGGCAAAGAGGGAGGGTGGGACGACCTTCAGGGTTGCGAGGCCGCACACAGTGAGGGGTGGTAGGGGCCCGCCGAATTTGAGGGTGAGGCTCTGGAGTATGCACTGGAAGTCCAGGCCTAGTAGTAGTGCAGCACATTAGGAAGGACGTAGAGGCGGAAGCCACTGAATTCTATGCCCTGGACCGTGAGAGTGACCGTGCAGAACCCACGGATCGGGACGGAATGGGATCCGAAGATTCTTTGATTGGCGGGGTGGACCGCGAGGGAGCAGCGCCTTATCGTATCTGGGTGGATGAAGCTTTTGGTGCTCTCTGAGTCCAGCAGGCAAGAGGTCACGGGCTTGTTGATTTTCACCGTAGTCGAGGCGGTGGCCAGGTTGTGTGGACGAGACTGGTCGAGCATCATTGAGGTGAGCTGCGGTTGGTCGTCGCTGGCATCTGAAGATGGGGGGCCCAGGTTGTCGGCGTCCATGCCCCTTGGGGGAGACAAGATGGCAGCGCCTGAAGATTCTGCAGGGGACAAAATGGTGGCGCCCATGGGCTGCACGGTGCAGGGTCTGGACAAGATGGCGGCGCACATGGGCCGCACGTTGCGGGGGCTGGACAAGATGGCGGCGCCCATGGGCCGCACATGGACTGCGGGGGAGGGAGATGGCGGCGCCCAGTAGCCGCTTGCGGCCCTGTGAGGTGAAGATGGCGGCGCCCACTGGCTGCGCGTGGTCCGGGGAGGTGAAGATGACGCCGCCCATTGGGCGCGCGTAGTCCGGGGCAAAGATGGCGGCGTTCATTGTGTGTGGGTCAGGGGGGAGGGGGCGATAGCGGCGACTGTGCGGGCCTGGCACACCGCAGTGAAGTGGCCCTTTTTGCTGCAAGCCTTGCAAATGGCAGCGCGGGCCGAGCAGCGTTGGCGAGGGTGCTTCTGCTGGCCGCAGAAGTAACATCGGGGACCCCCGGGGTGCGTGGATTCGCGTGTAGCATAGGCGTATTGGCTGGGTAAAGCCCCGGCTGGGGCGGCCGTTTGTGGGGTCCACGAGGGATAGGAGGGGTGGGCCGCGCGGCCGGAGGGGTAGGCCTGAGCATTACGTGAGGCGACCACCATGGAGAGTGCGAGCTTCTTAGTCCCCGCTAGGTCGAACGTGGACCCTTCAAGCAGCCTTTGGCGAATGAGGTCTGACCCAATCCCCGTTACAAAAGCATCGCGCATAAGAAGGTTAGAATGTTCGGTGGCCGTAACGGCTTGACAGTCACAGTCCCAGACGAGTGGGATTAGGGCCCGCCAGAAGTCTTCTCTGGACTCATCAGGGAGTTGAGAGCGAGTGGTGAGTACATGCCTGGCGAAGAGCGTGTTCGTTTTCTGTGCGTAGTTCTCTTTGAGGAGCGCCACGGTGTCTGCGTAGTTCGGAGTGTCCTGGATCAGCGGAAACATGCTGGAGCTCAACCTTGAGTACAGGACCTGTATCTTCTGAGCCTCCGTCAGAGGGGTGGTCGCTGAGTTGATATAGGCCTCGAAGCAGGCTAGCCAGCGATTAAAGTCCTTTCTGGCATCGCTCAATTGCGGATCCAGCTGCAGGCGATCTGGTTTGATTCGGTGGTCCATCTTCTAGAAAATCTTACTGCAATAAATTGATGCACGATCAATTGTACAAAGACTCAGATTGGATACAACTGTGGCTTTATTGCAGTAAGATGTGTGGCCTCCCACAGCAGCTGGCAAAATGGCTGCTGGATAGAGGACATGCATATTTATACTCCTCCTACTGGGCGGAGCCAGCAGGCAGGGGCTACCGGCGAACCTGTAGTACAGGTCTTACCTTACATCACCTAATACAGATGTAACAGTGGTTTACCACAATGGAACCGGAATCACTAAACCACATCAATATTTTTAGAATATTGTCTGCCCGATAGTAAAACAATTGGGCAGGGCAAGCCCCCGCACTCCCCGTCT
This sequence comes from Scyliorhinus torazame, assembly GCF_047496885.1. NCBI lineage: Eukaryota > Metazoa > Chordata > Chondrichthyes > Carcharhiniformes > Scyliorhinidae > Scyliorhinus > Scyliorhinus torazame. The sequence continues at coordinate 267,735,484 of NC_092710.1, forward strand.
GTCTCTTTGGAACAAAATCCCATGGATTCTGGAAGTCTTACCTCTGAGGAGGACATCAATTTGTTGCCTGAAGAAAAATGGACTTGTGCAGAAAAATGGGAAGACAGTGAAAGAGAAATAAAAATCGTGGGAGCACGTTTATTTTAATAGTCTAAATCCTACCCGCCATGGATAAGGGCAGGTTACCCCACCTCTGCTAGTCTGTTTTAATACTGCCAACCAGATTAGTGCAATTTAATTTATGAAGTGAGGCCCAGTTGTGGGCCACCCGGACCGCCAGATAACGAACGCTAGTCATGGCATTGCAAAAAGGTAATGTCCCCAGTTGGGCTCTCCTCCCAGGGGCGGGGTGGAAGGGGGGGGGGGGGCGGGGGGGGGGGGGTTAGCCGGGAAACATTCACTCTTGCCCAAGTTCAACTTGTATACAGAAAAGGAGCCAAAAATGCTAAGCAGCTTTCATGTTGTCCATGAAAGGTATTGAGTCCGTAATATGAAGAAGTCATCTGCGTAAAGGGACACCTGATGCTCCACCTCTCCTGATTAATCCCCCACCACTTAACAGAGGACCCCGGCACTATAGCAAGTGGCTCTATTGCCAAAGCAAACAGGAGCACCCCACTATTGAATGGAAAAAAAAACTGAGTTCAGAACATTCGTACGGACACTTGCAGTAGGGGCCTTGTACAGTAGCCAAATCCAAGAAATAAATCTGTGTCCAAAACCAAACCTCCCAAAATCTCAAACAGGTATTCCCACTCCAATCTACCAAATGCCTTTTCGGCATCCAGGGAAACAATCACCTCCAGTTTGGGCACCAAGGAGGGGAAAAGGACAACATTTAACAGGCAACGGATATTGGCCGACAATTGACGACCCTTCACGAAGCCTGCCTGATCCTCCGAGGTTACATTTGGGAAGCAGGGCTCCAGCCCCAGCACCCTGGCAAGTATCTTGACATCTGCATTTAAGTGAGATAAGAGGGTACAACCCACACTCTGTCAGGTCTTTGCTCTTCTTAAGGATCAAAGAGATAGAGGCCAGTGTGAGGGTAGAGGGCAATAAACCCCAGGATAAGGATTCATTAAATATGTCCAGACTTAAAGGCATTAGCTGCTCCAAGAAATTCTTGTAAATTGTAATTGGAAAGACAAGGGGCTTTGCCAGTCTGCATCAAACCGGTGCATTTTATAATTTCATCTGGGTTTAACAGAGATTCCAACTCACCGCTCCTCTCCACAGCTGGGATGGATAGACTGTCTTAAAAGTCAGACAGGACTGATCCATCTGTCAGAGACTCTGATATCTAAAGATCGGGGGTGGGATTCTCCGCAATCGGCGCGATGTCTGCCTACCGGCGCCAAAAACGGCGCGAATCAGTCCGGCATCGCGCCGCCCCAAAGGTGCAGAATTCTCCGCATCTTGAGTGGCCGAGCCCTCACCTTGAGGGTCTAGGCCCGCGCCGGACTGATTTCCGCCCCGCCAGCTGGCGGGAAAGGTCTTTGGTGCCCCGCCAGCTGGCGCGGATATGACTTTGCCGTGCGGTGCATGCGCGGGAGCGTCAGCGGCCGCTCACGGCATCCCCGCGCATGCGCAGTGGAGGGGGCCTCTTCCGCCTCCGCCATAGTGGAGACCATGGTGAAGGTGGAAGGAAAAGAGTGCCCCCACGGCACAGGCCCACCCGCGGATCGGTGGGCCCCGATCGCAGGCCAGGCCACCGTGGGGGCACCCCCCGGGTCAGATCGCCCCGCGCCCCCCCCAGGACCCCGGAGCCCGCCCGCGCCACCTTCTCCCGCCGGTAAGAGAGGTGGTTTGATTCTCGCCGGCGGGACAGGCATTCCAGCAGCGGGACTTCGGCCCATTGCGGGCCGGAGAATCGCCGGGGGGGGGCCCGCCAACCGGCACGGCGTGATTCCCACCCCCGCCGAATATCCGCTGCTGGAGAATTCGGCAACTGGCAGGGGCGGGATTCACGCCAGCCCCCTGGGATTCTCCGACCCGGCGAGGGGTTGGAGAATCCCACCCCACGATAGAACAATTCAAAAGCTGCATTAACCTGAGGAGGGAGGAATCAAGGCTACCGCTCGAATTGTGTATCTGTGTGATCTCCTGGGAGGCCGCCTGCTATTTAAGCTGGTGAGCCAAAAGACGACTGGCCTTCTCCCTGTATTCGTAAAACATCCCCCTCGTGCACCACACCTGGCTCACCACCCTGTCAGTCAACCATAGTTTGAACTGTGTTTGCATCTTTTTCCGACTTGCCAGAAACTCCGGGGTGGGTCAAGTGAGTACTGCTGGTCCACCTCAAGAATGGAGTGCACAAGCTTCAGCTGCTCCACCCTCGCTGTCCTCACCAAATGCACTTTATAGGACCACCTTAAGGGCCTCTCCCAGCGTGGAAGGTGAGATTGACTCGGTTTTGTTAACTTTTATGAAGTCCTCTATGGCAGTGGACATGTGCTCATAAAATTTCCTTTCCACTAATAGCGTTGTGTCTAACCTCCATGGCGGACTTTGTGTGGAGCCAGACTCCAGTGTCAAATCAACAAAGTGCAGGGTAGAGTAGTGGATTGGATTGAGGATTGGTTGACTGATAGAAAGAAGAATGTTGGGATAAATGGGTCCTTCTCTGGTTGGCGAACTGTAACTATTGGGGTGCCACAGGGGTCAGTCCTCGAACTTCAACTGTTTACAATCTATAGAAGTGATCTGCAAGCAGGGGCAGAGTGTAACATAGCACAATTTGCGGGTGATACCAAATTAGGTGGGAAAGCAGGCAGTGAAGAGGAGATACAGATTTTACATGTTAATAGGCTAGGAGACTGGGCCAAAATTTGGCAGATGGAGTTTTTAATGTGGATAAGTGCGAGGTCATCCAGTTTGGCTGAAAAAATAGAAAGGCAAATTATTTTCTAAATGGAAAGCAGATTCAAAATGCACCTGGGCAGAGGGACCTGGGTGTCTTTGTTCATAAATCACAGAAAGTTGGTATGTAGGTACAGCATGTAATAAAAAAGGAAAATTGAATTTTTAGCATTTATTGCAAAAGGACTGGAGTATAAAAGTAGAGAAGTGTTGATGCAATTGTATAGTATGTTGGTGAATCTATATCTGGAGTATTGTGTCCAGTTTAGGTCTCTTTATTTGAGGAAGGATGTGGTGGCATTGGAGGCAGTTCAGAGAAGGTTCACCAGATTGGGGATGACATATGAGGAGAGATTGAACAGTTTGGGCTCATACTCACTGGAGTTTAGAGGGATGAGAGGGGATCTGATCGAGGTTATATAAAATACCAAGAGGGATTGATAAAGTAACGTAGACCCTGGGCGGGACTCTACAGTAGTCAATGCCAAAATCGCATTCGGGGATCATCCGGAGAATCACCGTTTGCGCCGAAATCAGGGGCACACCCACTCGCCGAGCAGGCAACATGCCTTCGGGACGGCCTCAGGACGTCATCTGAGGCCCTCCTCCGATGCTTCGCCCCCGATGGGCCAAGTTCCCGACGGCGTGGAACACTTATCCTTTTTTTCCCCTTGAACCCGGCGTGGCAGCTGCGGACTGCGTTCAGCGCCGCCACAGCCTGGGGGGGGGGGGGGGAGCCGTTCCACGGGCAGTGGGTGCACTGGTGCACTGGTGGGGGGTGGTCCCAGGATGGCAAGGGGGGTTACTGGGGGACAGTATGTTGCAGGTCGGGGCCACGTGCGGCCCAGCGCCATGTGGCACAGCATGGCCGCTGCAGGCTGCCGCCGTGCGCATGCGGGGCCACGGACCCATCAATTCTCTGGCCGTATCCGCAGGTAAAGCCGGGGGCTGCGTGCCTGCGAGCCCCCCACCAGACGGAGGATCGGTGCAGCTTTTGCGCCGTTTTTTCTGGCGTAAAACACCACTGTTCCCGCGCCTGCGTCAGCACTTAGTCTTCAAATCGGAGAATCCAGCCCCATATGTTCCCCCTTGTGGGGCAATCTAGAATGAGAGGTCACAGATATAGGTTGAGAGGCAGTAGATTTAGAACTAAGATGATGAGGAACTATTTTTCGCAGAGCTTGGTGAATTTGTGGAACTCGCTGCCCCATAGTGCAGTGGAATCTGAATCAGTAAATGGTTTCAAGAAGGAGATCGATATATTTCTGATAAAAATGGGATATGGGGAACAGGGAGGGAGGAGGATTTGTGACCAGGAAGAGATCAGCCTGGATCTGATTGAATAGCGGAGCAGGCTCGAAGGGCTGAATTGTCTACTTCTGCTCCTAATTCCTATGTTCCGATGATCCAAAATAACAATCGCTGAGTACTCAGCCCCCACCACTGAAGGGAGCAGAGGCCTAACTACAACAAAAAGTCAATCTGCAAATATACCTGATGAACGTGTGAAAATAACAAAAAGTTTTTATCACCTGGGTGCAAGAAGCACCAAGAATCTACCCCTTTTATCTGCTCCATGAAATACAACAAAGCCCTGGCCACCCCTGGTGCAATAAGAGATTTGGGCTTGAAATGATCCAGTCGAGGATCCAAGACACAGTTCAGTTCCCCACCAAAAGAACAAAGAACAATACAGCACAGGAACAGGCCCTTCGGCCCTCCAAGCCTGTACTGGTCATGATACCACCCTCGGTCAAAACCCTCAGCACTTCTTTGTACCGTATCCCTCTGTACCCATCCTATCCATGTGTTTGGCGAGATGCCTTTTGAACGCCGGTAATGTACCTGCTTCCACAACCTCCCCTGGCAAAGCGTTCCACGCACTCACCACTCTCTGTGTAAAAACCTGCCTTGCACAACTCCTCTAAACTTTGCACCAAGGACCTTAAACCTATGCCCCCTAGTGACTGACCCTTCCAGGAAGTAGTGGGGATGGCCTAGTGGTATCGTCACTGGACTAGTAATCCAGAGACCCAGAGTAATGTTCTGGGACCCAAGTCCACCAGCGCAGGTGGTGAAATTTGAATTCAATAAAAATATAGAATCAGAAGTCCAATGATGGCTTTTAATGATGATGTCGTTAAAAAAATCCATCTCTCTGGGCAGCACGGTAGCACAATTGCTTCACAGCTCCAGGGTCCCAGGTTTGATTCCCGGCTTGGGTCACTGTCTGTGCGGAGTCTGCACGTTCTCCCCGTGTGTGCGAGGGTTTCCGCCGGGTGCTCCGGTTTCCTCCCACAGTCCAAAGATGTGCAGGTTAGGTGGATTGGCCATGCTAAATTGCCCTTAGTGTCCAAAATTGCCCTTAGTGTTGGGTGGGGTTACTGGGTTAGGGGGATAGGGTGGAGGTGTGTGGTTGGGTAGGGTGCTCTTTCCAAGAGCCGGTGCAGACTCGATGGGCCGAATGGCCTCCTTTTGCACTGTAAAAAATTCTATGAAAAAACTCATCGATCCCGGGCTGTCCTCCTCAGGATCGGGGTGGCCTAATTGCTGCAGGATGTGGATTTAAATGACCCCTGCAGATTCCTGCCTCTCACGCTGCTGACTGCTCGCTTTGTGCTGTGACTGCTCAGAGTGCCCCTGGTGATTTGCGAGACACCCAGGCCGCACCTCTGGGAACCCTCATGCCCCAGCTGTGTCATCAAGGGGATGAGTGTGACCAAGCTCACCCAAACCAAAGGATGCCTGCACCGTGGCTTTTGGAACCAGGTCACTAGCTGTCTCCTCTTGGTGAGGCTGGCAATGCTGACAGCCTCTGCCACCATCTCCCAGGTGATTCAGGAGGGCGGGCTTCAATCTGCGGCTCACTCTGGGGAAGAGGGTGTCTCCCATCTCCTCATTAGCATCAAGCAGTGGGTCCATCTCACACTCCCAAACTCGGGGGCGGGGTGGGTGGGGGGGTAGGGTGGGGCTGGTATTCTGTGAGCCATCTTGGCAGCTGTAGTGAGTGTGTGCTAAGTGGAGCGCTTAAAAATAGCCCCAGCTGTCAGGCACTTTAGTGCTAATTCCAGCCCCAGTGGTTACAACACGCGGTGGGCCGGGATTTGCTTTCAATTCGTGTTGGCCCATTTCCATGTCCTGAATCATGGAACGAATAGCACCACCAATGAAAACGTGAATGAGGAAAGGGCCCGCGGGGTTGCTAGGGGAGGGAATAGTCACCGATAATGAGGTTGGCCAGCGCCAGAGAAGTGAGGATCCACTGTCCCTTTGACTAGGTGACCTGTCTCAAGCGAGTTGTTAATGTCCCAGACAATTTTCCTTCTCTTTCACTGAACCCATGTCCATGATCTGGAGTGCCCCCCCCCCCCCCCCCCCCCCCCCCCCCCCCCGCGCGACCCAAGAGACCTCCTCGGAGGAGATTTCTGAGGAGAACATCAGCAATGCGTCACAGTTATCACCCACACCTTCCACCGTCCATACCCCAGTGGGCGACATTAGCAGGCAGGCTTCTGGGTCACTATCTGGTGAGCACCAGATAGCTGCTGATGGACATCAGGTGGAGGCAGGAACATCCAAGGGAGATGGCAGTCAGAGATCTACTGGATTCCAGGACTCAGCTGGGTCCCAGCCAGATGCTGAGCTTCTGGACAAGGTTCTCACAGATGCAGAGGACAGGCCACAGCCATGGCAGGCAGGAGTAGGTGTCAGCAACATTCCAGTGACTGCAAGGCTGATTGGAGGAATTCCAAAGCCTTCAGTGAAAAACCACGAACACAATGTCTGAACCATGGGTGCTTGTGTCCAAGGCATTGCTCAATCTGTGATGACCATGGCTGAATGCCTTGACATCATGTTCCAGGTGCTGAGGGACATTTCCCAGACACAAGTGAACATTGTGGAGGCACTCCAGAGTGTGACCCAGTTACTGACGAGCAACGCTAAGGGCTTCGACACATGCAGACAATGGAAAGCCTCCAAAACTGACAGGGCTAGATGACTCAAAGGCTTCTGGAGCTCACTCCATCTGCCCCTCTGTCCCATGCAGTCACCCAAGGTCACACTGGCACCCTCAGGGAAGAGGAAGTGCTGGAGCCCATCCCGGGGCCTTCGGCTAAGGACAATAAGGCGGTCTCCAGTTCTGAATCCATCCCTCCTGACACCGGCACAACTCAAGGGCAGCAAGTAGAACAGGATGGCACAGCGACGCATGTGACACTGGTAATTCGGCGACCGCCAAGGGCATCAAAGGCCACAGGGATTGGAAGGCAGCGGGCTGCCTCCGCCTCCGACGCTCATCCTGGGACACACCTCGACGTAGCAGTTAACCACGGAGGATCAAAAAGAGTGAGGAGCACTGAGTGGGCACTGGTGAGGTCACTGTTCATAGCTGGGGGAAATGGAAATTTGTCACGTTAAAATGTTCACCAGTAAAACACCCCTGTTCCCCCAGCTCCCATCCCTCCTTCAGCACAGTTGTCCTAAATCAAAAATCCTTGATGCAGATGCAGAGGTTGGGTGTGAGCGCGCTGTCAGCAGAAAGACAAATCAGAGGGGCAGCACAGTTGCACAGTGGTCAGCACTGCAGCACACGCCGCTGAGGACCAGGGTTCGAAACCCAGCCCTGGGTCACTGTCCGTGCGGAGTTTGCACATTCTCCCCGTGTCTGCGTGGGTTACACCCCCACAAACCCAAAAGATTTGCAGGGTAGGTGGATTGGCCACGCTAAATTGCCCCTTAAGTGGAAAAAAAATAATTGGGTACTCTAAATTTATTTTAAAAAAGAAAGACAAACCAGCACTTGAAACAACTTAGCATACACGGCTACGGACCAAGTGCTAGCAAATGGCTTAGAATAAATAAGTGATTGATGGCCAGCTCAGACATAATGGATCGAGGGACCTCTATCTCTAGCATCCACAGTATTTTGCTTTTATCCTAACAAACTATAGTATTCCATGACATATGCCACAGTAACCTACCCTTTGTCCCACTACAGGTCCATCAATACCCGTTGGTGTTGACGTACAGGTAGAAAGTCTGGACAGTATATCTGAAGTGGATATGGTAATTCATTTAATGTATACATCAACATACAATATAACATTACTCTTTGATTATGTATTCACATGTTGTGTTAAAATGATTTAATTCCTTACTCGGCGATTACGATCTCGGACCATGCTCCACACTGGGTTGACCTGCAGGTTAGTATAGATAGCAATCAGCGCCCGCAATAGAGGTTAGATGGAGGGCTATTGGCGGACGAAGCGGTGTCCGAGAGGCTGAGGAAATGCATACAAAATTACCTGCAGATAAATGACACGGGGGAGGTGTCAGCAGCGGTGGTCTGGGAAGCGCTGAAGGCAGTGGTGAGAGGAGAGTTGATCTCGATCCGGGCTCACAAGACGGACCCAGAGACGGACCGACTGGTGAAAGAGATTCTGCAAGTTGACAGGAGGTACGCGGAGACTCCAGAGATAGGGTTTCTAAGGGAACGGTGGAGGCTGCAGGCGGAGTTCGGCTTGTTAACCACAGGGAGGGCAGTGGAACAGCTCAGAAAAGCGAGGGGGGCGATATACGAACACGGTGAGAAGGCCAGCAGGATGCTTGCACAGCAGCTCAGAAAGGGGGAGGCAGAGGGGGAGAAATAGGGAAGGTTATTGACGGGGATGGGAACTTAGTTGGGGACTCGGCGGGGGTGAGTAAGGCATTTCGGGATTTTTACAGCAGGTTGTACAGGTCGGAACCCCCTGCGGGGAGGAGGGGACGAGGCACTTCCTGGAGGGGCTGACTTTCCCGAAGGTGGACGGGGAGCTGGTAGAAGGGCTGGGTGCCCCGATCGGGTTGGAAGAGATAGTGGAGGGCTTGAAGGCCATGCAGTCGGGTAAGGCCCCGGGACCGGACGGGTACCCAGCGGAGTTCTATAAAAGGTTCTCCGGGATATTGGGACCGGTGCTGATGAAGGTGTTTAATGAGGCAAAGGAAAAGGGGGTTCTGCCCCAGACGATGTCACTGGCCACAATTTCGTTTATCCTGAAACGGGACAAGAACCCGAAGCTATGTGGGTCTTACAGGCCGATTTCCCTGTTGAACGTAGACGCCAAACTGCTGGCCAAAATTATGTCCTCCAGGATTGTGTACCGAACGTCATTGTGGAGGATCAGACGGGGTTTGTTAAGGGCAGGCAGCTGGTGGCCAATGTAAGAAGGCTGTTAAATGTGATCATGATGCCCCCGGAAAGTAGGGAGGTGGAGGTAGTGGTCGCGATGGATGCGGAAAAAGCTTTTGACCGGGTTGAATGGGATTATTTATGGGAGTTTCTGGGGCGGTCGGATTTGGGAGGGGCTTTGTTGACTGGGTCAGGTTGCTGTACCAGGCTCCTGTGGCAAGTATGCGGACGAACAGGACGACTTCGGACTATTTTAGACAGCACCGGGGGATGAGACAGGGATGCCCCCTCTCCCCACTGCTGTTTGCGCTGGCGATAGAGCCGCTGACAATTGCTCTGAGGGCCTCAAGGGGCTGGAAGGGGCTGGTCCGGGGGAGGGTGTGGAGCACAGAGCCTCGCTGTATGCGGACGACCTGCTTCTGTATGTTTCAGATCCAATTGAGGGGATGGAAGAAATCATGGGAATTTGGGGGGAATTCGGCTGGTTTTGGGGGTATAAGCTTAATATGGGGAAGAGCGAAATGTTTGTGGTCCAGGCGAGGGGGTCAGGAGAGGCGACTGGGGGAACTGCCGTTTAGATTGGTAGGGGACAGTTTCAGGTACCTGGGTATCCAGGTGGCGAGGGATTGGGACCGGCTACATAAATTGAACTTGGCCTGGTTGGTGGATCAGATGAAGGATGATTTCCGGAGATGGGATGCGCTCCCGTTGTCTCTAGCTGGCAGAGTCCAAACGGTGAAAATGACGGTCCTGCCGAGGTTCCTGATTGTATTTCATTGTCTCCCCACCTTCATTCCGCGGTCCTTTTTTAAGCGGGTCAATAAAGTTATCGTGGGATTCGTATGGGGGGGGGCAAGTCCCTGTGGGTGAGGAGGGGAATGCTTGAGCGGAGTCGGGGAGAGGGCGGACTGGCGCTGCCGAACTTTAGCAATTATTACTGGGCGGCTAACCTAGCCATGATTAGGAAATGGCTGGTGGGGGGTGAGCCGGCGTGGGTGCGTATGGAGGCGGCTTCTTGCAAGGGCACAAGTTTGGGGGCGCTGGTAACCGCGACTCTGCTGTTCCTGCCGGAACGGTACTCCACCAGCCCCGTGGTGGTGACGGCCTTGAGAGTCTGTGGGCAATGGAGGAGAAATGTGGGAGCAGAGGGAGCATCGGTCTGGTCCCCAATTTGCGATAATCACCGGTTTGCCCCGGGGAGGATGGACGGGGGGGTTCCGGATATGGCGCAGAGCAGGGATTGAGAGGATGGGGGACTTGTTTATAGAGGGGGGCTTTCTGAGTATGAGGGTGCTGGAGGAGAAGTTTGCATTGGCGGGGGGAAACAAATTTCGATATCTGCAGGTGCAGGACTTTCTGCGTAGACAAGTACCAACCTTCCCACTCCTGCCGCTGAGGGGGATTCAGGATAGGGTGGTTTCTAGAGGATGGATAGGTGAAGGGAGCGTTTCTGACATTTATAAGGAGCTTATGGGATCAGAGGAGAAGCAAACCGAGGAGCAGAAGCGAAAGTGGGAGGAGAAGCTGGGGGGAGAGATAGAGGAGGGCCTTTGGGCAGACACGTTGAGTAGAGTTAACGCGACCGCGACTTGTGCCAGGCTCAGCCTGATTCAATTCAAGGTCATGCAACGGGCTCACATGACAGTGGCCCGGATGAGCAGATTCTTTGGGGTGGAGGATAGGTGCGCAAAATGTGCGGGAGGACCAGCGAACCATGTCCACATGTTCTGGGCATGTCCAAAGCTGGGGGGATTTTGGCAGGGGTTTGCGGACATCATGTCCAAGGTATTAAATACAAGGGTGGCATTGAGTCCAGAGGTGGCGATTTTCGGGGTGTCACAGGATCCGGGAATCCAGGAGGAGAAAGAGGCAGACGTTCTGGCCTTTGCTTCCCTGGTAGCCCGGAGGCAGATATTACTAGCATGGAGGGAATCAAAGCCCTGAAATCGGAGACCTGGCTATCGGACATGGCTGGCTTCCTCTGCCTGGAGAAAATTAAGTTCGCCTTGAGAGGATCTCTGTTGGGGTTCGCCCGGAGGTGGCAACCATTCATCGACTTCTTCGCAGATAATTAATCATCAGCAAAGGGGGGGGGGTTAGGTTAGCGTAGATTAGGGGGTTATTAATGGTGGGACCTGTGGGGGAGGGAGGTGGTATTTGCACAATGTTTATATTTTTATGCCATGATGTGGAGATGCCGGCGTTGGACTGGGGTGAGCACAGTACAAAGTCTTACAACACCAGGTTAAAGTCCAGGTCATTCACCTGAGGAAGGAGTAGCGCTCCGAAAGCTAGTGACATCGAAACAAACCTGTTGGACTTTAACCTGGTGTTGTAAGACTTCGTACTATATTTTTATGTACATTGTTTATATTGCTGCTGTCACAATGCCAAAAAAATACCTCAATAAAATGTTTTTTTTAAAAAAATGATTTAATTCCAAAGTATAAGTAATCTTATGGATCAATGTGGTGATCCAGTTTGCAATTTGCTGTCTTGAGAAACAAAAAATAGCATTTGTGGTTGATATGCACATACATATCACCATACGAATTAGGAGCAGGCAGGGGGCATTTATCCCCTTGAGCCTGCTCCACCATTCAGTAAGATCATGGCTGATTTGATTGTGGCCTCAGCTCCACTTTCCACCTATCCTTGATAACCTTTGACTCCCCTGTCAAATCTATCTATCTCTGCCTTAAAAATATTCATTAACTCTACCTCCTCTGCTCTCTGGGAAAGAGAGTTCCAAAGATTCATGACCCTCTGAGACAAAAAAATTCTTCTCATCTCCGTTGTAAATGGGAGATATCTTAGTTTTAAACTCTGCTCCCTAGTTTCTGTCTCTCCCATAAGGGAGACCACCCTTTCAGTATCCAACCTGTCAAGCCCCCCATCAGGATCTTGTACGTCTTAATAAAAAGAAACATGATCAGATTTTTATTTTGCGTGTGTTACCTTTTCTCACAGGACTTTACAATGACGTTGTACCTGAGGCATTACTGGAAAGATGAGCGCCTTTCATTCCCAAGCACTAACAATTTGAGTATGACCTTTGATGGGAGGCTCGTTAAAAAGATCTGGGTCCCCGATATGTTCTTTGTACATTCAAAACGGTCCTTTATACATGATACCACCACAGACAATGTCATGTTGCGTGTCTATCCTGATGGAAAGGTACTTTACAGTTTGAGGTAAGCAGACAACATAGTGAAACACAGTGCACGCATCAGGAACCTGAATGAGGGGAAGAAATAGTTATTCGCATCATCTATGTTTATTTTCAACAACAAAGGACATTTTACTTTTTTAAACAAAAATTGGATCCTGTTCCCATTGCAACAGGAATCTAGATGTTAAAGTAACACATCATTTTGTAAAGCCTTTAATAAGAAAGAATAGGTCGATTACCAACTCACGTGCTCCCTGTACTTGTTTACTCAAATTAGGCTGTGGCGCTACTCACTCATTGGGCAACATTCAATTCTCTAATTCCGTATGTGCTGTGCGTCCAATTGCAAAGGCCAAATTGCAGTACATGGGGCAGAAAACTACACAATTCTTCAAACTTTGCATTCAAGTTTGCACAGGAGGGTCATTGGAAAGCCTGTTTATATGCAGAAATATAGGGGAGGGAGGGGGTGAATTTCCCCCAACTCATCAGATGGGAAACGCACGGGATCAGGTGGACTGCCAGTTTTAAATCCAGCCCAGTTACTTCACTGACTTTAAAAGTTGTTTTTTCACTGGAAGAGGAGATCGAAAGCGCTGTCAATGCTGACGGATCCATCAGCCATGGATGTGTGGATTGTGTATTGATGGATATTGCAGTTGACATTACCTTGGATAAATATGGCGGCAGAAAAATTGAGAGAGGAGATGACTTGACCACCATGGGGCAAGCCGCCTACCAGGCAGCAGATCGCGGAGCTTTGCAACTAGCTCCCCACTGATCCAAGAGGGGCGATTTTATCTTCCGGTGGGAAGCTGATAGGAATGCACGGTAATCCCTGATGGGAATCTGAGTTAAGGCTCCGGCAATTTGTAACTGCTAGATCTCATTTAAATCCCGCAATCCGGTTGTACGGCTGTTTCTGGCAGGAAGCGCCAATGGGTTGGCAGAAAGGAACTGAAGCCTGGCTGGTGGAGAGTGCCCAACAGAGGAAAAGCCACGGCAGGGAGGTCTTGGGGGTGGAGGGAGGGTTTATTTACAGAATTACATACACCATCCAAACCCAATGGTGTTAAAATCGTAGATTGGTGTTAACAGAGCATGAAATCGAGCGGTCTTTTTCAGCTGCTCCTATGTTGAGTCTGTTTACCAACTGTGATTAAGTGTATTCTGTGGTGATCTCTATATGTGCATGTACACAAGGGGTTAATGTGTAATCAGTAGCACCACATGATCACTAGGGGGCCGGACCAACATGGTAGCCACATTGGGGCTCTCTCTCTCTTGGGTGCACGGTGATCAAAGCAACAGCAGACTAGTTTAGATGGCCAGTGGAGTTACGTATAGTTACCATAGTTAGATCTTGTTAACCTTATCAGTAGTAACAAAATTAAAGTAAAGAACTCATGTAAATATTGTTGTAGTTACTCAATAAACCTTTTGTTACTACTGGAAGAGTTTGAATCTTCTTCATCGGGATTCAGAATACCTCATCACTAACCAAGGTTTGAGTAGCACATGTTACCTACCAGACAGGCAACAAAACATATTCCTGGAGGTTTCATGACATGACCTGTTCCCAAACTCCAGGTATTAGTCGACCAACACACCCACCCTTGTTGAGGCACTGCCTTCCTGCGCCAATTGGAAAACAAAAAGACTCATTGCACAATTGGATGATGTCAACCAATTCAGCCTTCCCCCCTCCGCGGCCCGCACTTTTTAACATTTTTATAACTGGTCAAGAGAAATGTTCAAAGAAAATTGTCAAAAAACCTCCAATCTTTTTTAATGTCCCAATAATGTTTCTCCAGGGTTGCACAGAACAGATTGACCTTCAATTCCTGGAGACTCCAGGCCAATCCTGGAGGCTGGGCAACCCACTGCAGAGCCTTACTGTATCGGTGTTTTAGCTCAAAGCAATAGTCACAGTATTTGATATGTTGCTTGCAGGGTTACAGTAACATCAATGTGTTATATGGATTTCAGTCGCTTCCCACTCGACACCCAGAGCTGCTCGCTGGAAATTGAAAGCTGTAAGTCAGGCCTTGTGCCATATCAAAACTTAATAATTTCATTAAACTTGCTTGTGACAAAAATCTAATCACTTCAGTAGGAAATTCATAGTGTAACTTAATGCTCGTTTCTAGGCCTGAAGTAGTTCCAAAATGTTTTGAACACTGTTTTAGTAGTGAAACAACTATCGGATTAGAATGAGGGAGGTGATAGGGCACAGAGGTCTGTGCCAGTAGCCTGTGGTAACTTTGGGAAAGGGTCCCTGAAAACCACAAGGGCAATTAGGGATAGCCAATAAATGCTGGCATTGCCAGTGACGTTCACACCCATAACAATTTTTTGGAACTTAGGGATAGTAAGGATACCGTGAGCACCATGGTAACATAGTGGTTAGCACTATGGCTTCACAGCGCCAGGGTCCCTGGTTCGGTTCTTGGCTTGGGCCATTTTACGTTCTCCCTGTGTCTGCGTGGGTTTCCCCCGGGTGCTCTGGTTTCCTCCCACAAGTCCCGAAAGATGTGTTATTAGGTAATTTGGGCATTTTGAATTCTGCCTCAAACAGGCGCAGGAGTGTGGCGACTATGGGCTTTTCACAGTAACTTCATTGCAGTGTTAATGTAAGCCTACTTGTGACAATAAAGATTATTATTGAAAAGATTATTATTATTGGGGCTCCAGTGGTGGTGTGCCAGAGTTAGTGGCCTTCCAAATTCTAATTGTGCACTTCATGAAATGTTTTTTCTCTTATTGCTTTTGCTTCTTATGCTAATTATTTAAATCTGTGCCCTCTCGTTCTCAATCCTTTCATGAGTGGGAATAGTTTCTCCATATCTTTGACCAGACTCAGTCAAATCACCCTCAGCCTTCTCTTCTCCAAGGAAAACAGTCCTAACTTCCCCAATCTATACTCATAACCGAAGTTCCTAATCTCTGGAACCATTCTTGTGACTCTTTTCTGCATTCCATCTCATGCCCTCACGCAGCACCTAAATGAGTCTTGGTGCTTAAAATTCAATTTTTCTTTGTCTCAAACCCCCAGGCAGTAGTGCTATCTACTCCCTGTTGGGAATCACAACTGGACCTCTCAGAAACAGTCCCTCCATGCCAGTTCTGTTAGAGCTCAATTGCATATGTATGTAATGCTCCTTTTAATAAAGCTTTGAGAAATGTTAAATTTCATCTAATGATTTTGAAATTATGTTTTAAAATATTAGCTCTTAATCAAATTCTATTTTCTCATACTAACTTGTCAATGCATTTATCGTGGTGATAGTATAGACATTTTAAGGGTTTGTACCAGAGATGGAACCTATTTCCTTTTTCAGAAATATAGCTAATTGTCAGTCTTTATAATGCACAGGAGAAAGACATTGAGTTTATGCCAGCTCTCCGAGTCTTGAGCAATCCAATTGGTCTCATTTACCTGTTCCAACCGAGTAGCTTTGTAAGTTCAAGTTCCTATCCAATTTCCTTTTTGAAATCATGAATCATCACTGCTTCCACCATCTTCCCAGGCAGGGAGTTCCAGGTCGTTACCACTCTCTGTGCAAAAATTATATTCCTCACATCCCCCGGCATCACTTGCCCAAACCTTAAACCTGTATCCCCTAGACTTTGTATGAACAGCTAATGAAAACAACTTTTCTTTGCCTACCTTACCCAAGCCTGTCATCATCTTGTACACCTCCATCAAATCTACCAGGAATCTTCTTTGCTCCAAATTGAACAAGCCCAGCTTCTCCAACTTAACCTTGTAGTTAAAATCCTTCATTGCCAAACCATTCTAGTAAACATCCTCTGCACTCTCTCAAGGGCCCGCACATCCTTACTAAAGTCTGGTGACCAGAACTGGCCACAGTACTCTAGTTGTGGCCTAACCAGGGTTTTATACAAGTTCAACCCAACTTCCCTTCCTATTTTTATTTAATGCCTCTACATATGATGCCCAAGATACCATATTCCATTCTAACTGCTCTCATTTCATTTAAAATATGTCTGTTATAAAAGTTATCTTCATGCTGCACCTAATGTCTGCCATTCTGTCAGCTATAATGTGAAGCGCACTCTGTTGCAAGACAGGATTCTTGTGGGTCATTATTAGCTGGTGTCATGTGAGAGTACAACAGGGCAGCACGGTGGCACAATGGGTTAGCCCTGCTGCCTCACGGCGCCAAGATCCCAGGTTCGATTCTGGCTCTGGGTCACTGTCCGTGTGGAGTTTGCATATTCACCCAGTGTTTGCGAGGGTTTCTCCCCCACAACCCAAAGATGTGCAGGCTCGGTGGATTGGCCACGTTAATTTGCCCCTTAATTGGAAAAATGAATTGGGTACTCTAAATTTATTTTTAAAAATGTGAGAGTACAATTAAGAAATGGGGGTTTATAAAATAACTGTAGTGGATGTACCTTTAAGAAATGGATGTTTATCAGTGATGTCAGGGTGTGGGTGGAGCTGGACTGTCTGTCTTCTTTTACTTTCACTTTGGGCTCGCAGCTGCAGGTTTTGTTTTAGATTGGAGAAGCTGCAGTCACAGCGAGATGTGTATGAATCTCTGCAAACATATGAATGTTCATTTGGTGATGTCAAAGTGGTAACTGTTCTCAGTAGTGAAGTTAAACCTGATGTCTTTCTGTAAAAAGGGTTCTTTTTGTCTTATGGATGTTGCAAGGAAAGATTAAGAGTTACTTGGAGAGTATTCTTTGGGGGATTTATTGGTGTTGATAGTTGTTAAGATGTTTGCTGTGGGTTTATAAAGTGTTAATTGGTTTCATAAATAAACATGGTTTTAATTTAAAAGTACTGTAGATTTCTGTTGCATCACCCCTGCAGAGTAGGGCTGTGTGCCCCCCATAACCACAGTCTATTCAAAGTTGTGGGTCAGGTAAACTCCATGATACATTTTGGGGTTCTCTAAACCCTGAGCCATAACACTGGTTATTTTTTAAATATATTCATGGAATAAGAGAGTCGCTGTCAAGGCAGCATTTATTGCTCATCCTAAATCTTGAGAAATGGTTCTTGAACCACTGCCATCCATCAGCTGTAGGTAGATCCACAGTACTATTAAGGGGGAGTGCCTGGACTTTGAACCAGCGCCAATGAAGGAACAATTAAGGATAGTTGTGGCTTGGAGAGGAACTTGCAGAAGATGGTGTTTCCTTGTATCTGCTTCCCTTATTCTAGATGACAGAGGTAATGGGCGGGATTATGCCATAATCGGCGGGGCGGGCAACTCCGGCGGGACAGAGTGGCGTCAGCCACTCCAGCGCTGGGCTGCCCCAAAAGGTGCGGAATCCTCCGCACCTTCAGGGGCTAGGCCCGCCCTGGAATGGTTTGCGCCCCGCCAGCCGGCGGGAAAGGGGCTTGGCGCCACGCCAACCGGCGCCGAAGGGCCCCCGCCGGCTGGCGCAAGTTGGAGCATGTGCGGGAGCACCAGTGTGTGCTGGTGTCATCCCCGCGCATGCGCTGAGGGCTTCGTTTCCGCACCGGCAATGGCGGACTGCTACAGCCGCCGGTGCAGAACAATAGAGTGCACCCATGGCACAGGTCCGCTGGTGGATCGGTGGGCCCCGATCGTGGGCCATGCCACCGTGGGGGCACCTCCCGGGGCCAGTTCCCCCCCCCCCCCGCTCCCCCAAGAACCCTGGAGGCCGCCCGCGCTACCAGGTCCCACCGGTAAGGGACCTGCTCCAATTTACGCCGGTGGGACTGGCACAAAAACGGGAGGGTCTTCGGCCCATCGCGGGCCGGAGAATTCGGGCAGACCCGGGGCCCATTGAGTCGCGCCGGTCCCCGCCATTCTCCGAGGCGGGAGGCGCGATTCACGCCGGGGCGATTTTTGGGGGACCGGAGAATTTGGAGGACGGCGGGGGCGGGATTCACGCCGACCCCCGGCGATTCTCCGACCCGACGGGGGGTCCGAGAACACCGCCCAATGTGTTTGGAAGGTGTTGTTTTTTATTGAGGTATTTTTGGTATAGAAACAACAACAAAATAGACAAGATACATGAAAACATAAACATAGTGCAAAAAATGTTTACCTTTCATACAGGTCCCACCCTTAGTGACCCCCTACACTAGCCTAAACTACTCCCCCCCCCCCCCACCCCCCGTCTGCTGACGATTAATTCTCCGCGAGGAAGTCGCCGAACGGCTGCCACCTCCGGGCGAACCCTAACATTGACCCTCTCAAGGCGAACTTAATTTTCTCCATACAGAGAAAGCTAGCCATGTCCGATAGCCAGGTCTCTGACTTCGGGGGCTTTGGGTCCCTCCATGCTAATAGTATCCGTCTCCGGGCTACCAGGGAAGCAAAGGCCAGAATGTCTGCCCCTTTCTCCTCCTGGATTCCCGGGTCTTCCGACACCCCGAAAATCGCCACCTCTGGACTCAGCGCCACCCTTGTATTTAACACCATGGACATGACATCTGCAAACCCCTGCCAAAATCCCCGAAACTTTGGACATGGTTCGCCGGTCCTCCCGTGCATTTTGCACACCTGTCCTCCACCACAAAGAATCTGCTCATCCGGGCCACTGTCATGTGAGCCCGGTGAACAACCTTAAATTGTATCAGGCTGAGCCTGGCACATGTTGCGGACGCGTTGACTCTACTCAACACGTCTGCCCATAAACCATCCTCTATCTCTCCTCCCAGCTCCTCCTCCCACTTTTGCTTCAGCTCCTCGGTCTGCATCTCCTCCGACCCCATAAGCTCCTTATAGATCTTCGAGACGCACCCCACCCCTACCCACTCTCTGGAAACTACCCTGTCCTGAATCCCCCTTGGCGGTAGGAGCGGGAAGGTTGACACCTGTTTACGTAGGAAGTCCCGCACCTGCAGATACCTGAATTTGTTTCCCCTCGCCAACCCAAACTTCTCCTCCAGCGCCCTCATACTCGGAAAGCTCCCCTCAATGAACACATCCCCCATCCTCTCGATCCCCGCTCTCCGCCATACCCGGGGAACCCCCCATCCATACTCCCCGGGGCAAACCGGTGGTTATCGCAGATTGGGGCCCAGACCGATGCTCCCTTTGCTCCCACATGCCGCCTCCACTGGCCCCAAACTCTCAGGGCCGCCACCACCACGGTGCTGGTGGAGTACCGTGCCGGCGGGAGCGGCAGAGGCACAGTTACCAACGCCCCCAGACTCGTGCCCTTACAAGAAGCCGCCTCCATGCGCACTCATGCCGACCCCTCCCCCACCACCCACTTCCTGATCATGGCTATGTTAGCCACCCAGTAATAGTTGCTAAAATGTGGCAGCGCCAGCCCGCCCTCTCCCCGGCTCCGCTCGAGCATTACCTTCCTTACTCGCGGGGTCTTGCCCGCCCAGACGAAGCCCATGATCACCCCGCTTAAAAAAGGACCGCGGAATAAAAATGGGGAGACATTGAAATACAAATAGGAATCTCGAGAGGACCGTCATTTTCACTGTTTGTACCCTGCCGGCCAGCAACAACGGGAGCGGGCCCCATCTCCGGAAATCGTCCTTCATTTGGTCCACCAGCCGGGCCAGATTCAATTTATGCAGCCGGTCCCATTCCCGTGCCACTTGGATGCCCAGGTACCAAAATTACACCATACTGACCTAAAAAGCAGCTCCCCCAGTCGCCCCTCCTGTCCCCTCGCCTGAATCACAAACATCTCACTCTTATCCATGTTTAGCTTATACCCCGAAAACCGGCCGAACTCCCCTAAAATCTTCATGATTTCTTCCATCCCCTCTACTGGGTCCGAAACGTACAGAAGCAGATCATCCACATAGAACGAAACCCTGTGCTCTGCCCCCCCCCCCCCCCCCACCCCCCCCCCCCCCCCCCCCTCACCTGTCCCCTTCAGCCCCTTGAAGCTCTCAGAGCGATTGCCAATGGCTCTATAGCCAGCGCAAACAACAGTGGGGAGAGGGGGCATCCCTGTCTCATCCCCCGGTGCAGTCTAAAATAGTCCGAAGTTGTTCTGTTCATCCGCACACTTGCCACAGGAGCCTGATACAGCAACCTGACCCAGTCAATAAAGCCCCGCCCAAATCCAAACCGTCCCAGTACCTCCCACAGATATAACCATTCTACCCGATCAATAGCCTTTTCTGCATCCATTGCGATCACTATCTCAACCTCCCTACCTTCCGGGGGCATCATGATCGGAAGGTGTTGTTGAAGGAGATTTTGCACTTGGCTGCAGTGCATCTTGTAGATCAGTATTTTTCCAACATTTTTTCCCCGGGGCCCACGTTTTACCAACTGGCCGACCTTTGCAACCCACGTCAACCAACCTTCGCAATCCATGATACCCAAACTTCACAACACATTTAAACTTACCTTTAATTCCACAGGTGAGCCTGCTTAGTCTTCACAATCTCACTTGCTTCGTCGTTCAATGTTACATTTCTGCTGAGGACTTCAGCTGATTATTTAAATTCTCGCTGCATCCTTTGAAAAAAATCAAGAGGTTTGTCCTCGCATTTGCGAAGCTTAGTCTTCAAATGCCTTTGAAGTTTTGCGGATTTTAAACTTTAATTTGCGAGTACTTCACTGAATGTAACACACATGGGCTTTACACCGAATTTGCATTGGCGCAATTAATAACGCCCTACCTCAAGAAATCATCTTTATACTGCTTTGTTCCCGATTTCAGCTTCTTCTTAATGGGCTGTTCATCAAAGGCACTGGAGGTCATAGAATCATAAAATTTACAATGCAGAAGGAGCGCATTCGGCCCATCGAGTCTGCACTGGCCCTGAAAAAGAGCATGCCACATAAGCCCACACGTCCACCCTCTCCCCGTAACCCAGTAACCCCACCTAACCTTTTTGGACATTGAGGGCAATTTTAGTATGGCCAGTCCACCTAACCCGCACATCTTCGGACTGTGGGAGGAAACCGGACAGCACACTGACGTCAGGAGGTGACGGTACTGGGATAGCACACTGACGTCAGGAGGAGACGGTACTGGGATAGCACTCTGACGTCAGGAGGAGACGGTACTGGGATAGCACGCTGACGTCAGGAGGAGACGGTACTGGGATAGCACACTGACGTCAGGAGGAGACGGTACTGGGATAGCACACTGACGTCAGGAGGTGACGGTACTGGGATAGCACACTGACGTCAGGAGGAGACGGTACTGGGACAGCACACTGATGTCAGGAGGAGACGGTACTGGGACAGCATGCTGACGTCAGGAGGAGATGGTACTGGAATAGCACGCTGATGTCAGGAGGAGACGGTACTGGGACAGCGCGCTGACATCAGGAGGAGACGGTACTGGGATAGCACACTGACATCAGGAGGAGACGGTACTGGGACAGCACGCTGACGTCAGGAGGAGACGGGACTGGGACAGCACACTGACGTCAGGAGGAGACGGTGCTGGGACAGCACACTGACGCCAGGAGGAGTCGGTCTGGGACAGCACGCTGACATCAGGAGGAGATGGTACTGGGACAGCACACTGACGTCAGGAGGAGACGGTACTGGGACAGCACACTGACGTCAGGAGGAGACGGTACTGGGATAGCACACTGACGTCAGGAGGAGACGGGACTGGGACAGCACACTGACGTCAGGAGGAGACGGTGCTGGGACAGCACACTGACGCCAGGAGGAGTCGGTCTGGGACAGCACGCTGACATCAGGAGGAGATGGTACTGGGACAGCATGCTGACGTCAGGAGGAGACGGTACTGGGACAGCACACTGACGTCAGGAGGAGACGGTACTGGGACAGCTCGCTGACGTCAGGAGGAGACGGTACTGGGATAGCACACTGGCGTCAGGAGGAGACGGTACTGGGATAGCACACTGGCGTCAGGAGGAGACGGTACTGGGACAGCACACTGACGTCAGGAGGAGACGGTGCTGGGACAGCACACTGACGTCAGGAGGATACGGTACTGGGACAGCGCACTGACAGCAGGAGGAGACGGTACTGGGACAGCAAACTGATGTCAGGAGGATATGGTACTGGGACAGCGTGCTGACGTCAGGAGGAGACGGTACTGGGACAGCGTGCTGACGTCAGGAGGAGACGGTACTGGGATAGCACACTGACGTCAAGAGGAGACGGTACTGGGACAGCACCCTGACGTAAGGAGGGGACGGTACTGGGATAGCACACTGACGTCAAGAGGAGACGGTACTGGGACAGCACCCTGACGTAAGGAGGGGACGGTACTGGGATAGCACACTGACGTCAGGAGGAGACGGTACTGGAACAGCACACGGACGTCAGGAGGAGACTGTACTGGGACAGCACGCTGACGTCAGGAGGAGACGGTACTGGGACAGCACACTGACGTCAGGAGGATACGGTACTGGGACAGCGCACTGACAGCAGGAGGAGACGGTACTGGGACAGCAAACTGATGTCAGGAGGATATGGTACTGGGACAGCGTGCTGACGTCAGGAGGAGACGGTACTGGGACAGCGTGCTGACGTCAGGAGGAGACGGTACTGGGATAGCACACTGACGTCAAGAGGAGACGGTACTGGGACAGCACCCTGACGTAAGGAGGGGACGGTACTGGGATAGCACACTGACGTCAAGAGGAGACGGTACTGGGACAGCACCCTGACGTAAGGAGGGGACGGTACTGGGATAGCACACTGACGTCAGGAGGAGACGGTACTGGAACAGCACACGGACGTCAGGAGGAGACTGTACTGGGACAGCACGCTGACGTCAGGAGGAGACGGTACTGGGACAGCACGCTGATGTCAGTAGGAGACGGTACTGGGACAGCACGCTGATGTCAGGAGGAGACGGTACTGGCGTAGCGCGCAGACGTCAGAAGGAGACGGTACTGGGATACAGCGCTGACATCAGGAGGAGACGGTACGGGGAGAGCACGCTGACGTCAGGAGGAGACGGTACTGGGACAGCACACTGACGTCAGGAGGAGACGGTAATGGGGTAGCACACTGACGTCAGGAGGAGACGGTACTGGGACAGCACGCTGGCGTCAGGAGGAGATGGTACTGGGACAGCACGCTGACGTCAGGAGGAGACGGCACTGGGACAGCACACTGACGTCAAGAGGAGACGGCACTGGGACAGCACACTGACGTCAGGAGGAGACGGTACTGGGACAGCACACTGACGTCAGGAGGAGACAGTACTGGGATAGCACGCTGACGTCAGGAGGAGACGGTACTGGGATAGCACGCTGACGTCAGGAGGAGACGGTACTGGGACAGCAGACTGACGTCAGGAGGAGACGGTACTGGGATAGCAGACTGACGTCAGGAGGAGACGGTACTGGGACAGCCCGCTGACGTCAGGAGGAGACGGTACCGGGACAGCACTCTGACGTCATGAGGAGACGGTACTGGGACAGCACCCTGACGTCAGGAGGAGACGGTACTGGGACAGCACTCTGACGTTAGGAGGAGACGGTACTGGGACAGCACGCTGATGTCAGAAGGAGATGGTACTGGGACAGCACACTGACGTCAGGAGGAGACGGTACTGGGACAGCACGCTGACGTCAGGAGGAGATGGCACTGGGACAGCATGCTGACGTCAGGAGGAGACGGCACTGGGACAGCACGCTGACGTCAGGAGGAGACGGTACTGGGACAGCCCGCTGACGTCAGGAGGAGACGGTACTGGGATAGCACGCTGATGTCAGGAGTAGACAGTACTGCGACAGCACACTGACGTCAGGAGGCGACGGTACTGGGATAGCACACTGACGTCAGGAGGAGACGGTACTGGGACAGCACGCTGACGTCAGGAGGAGACAGTACTGGGACAGCACGCTGACGTCAGGAGGAGACGGTACTGGGACAGCACGCTGACGTCAGGAGGAGACAGTACTGGGACAGCACACTGACGTCAGGAGGAGACGGTACTGGGACAGCACGCTGACATCAGGAGGAGACGGTACTGGGACAGCACACTGACGTCAGGAGGAGATGGTACTGGGGCAGCACGCTGACGTCAGGAGGAGATGGTACTGGAATAGCACGCTGATGTCAGGAGGAGACGGTACTGGGACAGCGCGCTGACATCAGGAGGAGACGGTACTGGGATAGCACACTGACATCAGGAGGAGACGGTACTGGGACAGCACGCTGACGTCAGGAGGAGACGGGACTGGGACAGCACACTGACGTCAGGAGGAGACGGTGCTGGGACAGCACACTGACGCCAGGAGGAGTCGGTCTGGGACAGCACGCTGACATCAGGAGGAGATGGTACTGGGACAGCACACTGACGTCAGGAGGAGACGGTACTGGGACAGCACACTGACGTCAGGAGGAGACGGTACTGGGATAGCACACTGACGTCAGGAGGAGACGGGACTGGGACAGCACACTGACGTCAGGAGGAGACGGTGCTGGGACAGCACACTGACGCCAGGAGGAGTCGGTCTGGGACAGCACGCTGACATCAGGAGGAGATGGTACTGGGACAGCATGCTGACGTCAGGAGGAGACGGTACTGGGACAGCACACTGACGTCAGGAGGAGACGGTACTGGGACAGCTCGCTGACGTCAGGAGGAGACGGTACTGGGATAGCACACTGGCGTCAGGAGGAGACGGTACTGGGATAGCACACTGGCGTCAGGAGGAGACGGTACTGGGACAGCACACTGACGTCAGGAGGAGACGGTGCTGGGACAGCACACTGACGTCAGGAGGATACGGTACTGGGACAGCGCACTGACAGCAGGAGGAGACGGTACTGGGACAGCAAACTGATGTCAGGAGGATATGGTACTGGGACAGCGTGCTGACGTCAGGAGGAGACGGTACTGGGACAGCGTGCTGACGTCAGGAGGAGACGGTACTGGGATAGCACACTGACGTCAAGAGGAGACGGTACTGGGACAGCACCCTGACGTAAGGAGGGGACGGTACTGGGATAGCACACTGACGTCAGGAGGAGACGGTACTGGAACAGCACACGGACGTCAGGAGGAGACTGTACTGGGACAGCACGCTGACGTCAGGAGGAGACGGTACTGGGACAGCACGCTGATGTCAGTAGGAGACGGTACTGGGACAGCACGCTGATGTCAGGAGGAGACGGTACTGGCGTAGCGCGCAGACGTCAGAAGGAGACGGTACTGGGATACAGCGCTGACATCAGGAGGAGACGGTACGGGGAGAGCACGCTGACGTCAGGAGGAGACGGTACTGGGACAGCACACTGACGTCAGGAGGAGACGGTAATGGGGTAGCACACTGACGTCAGGAGGAGACGGTACTGGGACAGCACGCTGGCGTCAGGAGGAGATGGTACTGGGACAGCACGCTGACGTCAGGAGGAGACGGCACTGGGACAGCACACTGACGTCAAGAGGAGACGGCACTGGGACAGCACACTGACGTCAGGAGGAGACGGTACTGGGACAGCACACTGACGTCAGGAGGAGACAGTACTGGGATAGCACGCTGACGTCAGGAGGAGACGGTACTGGGATAGCACGCTGACGTCAGGAGGAGACGGTACTGGGACAGCAGACTGACGTCAGGAGGAGACGGTACTGGGATAGCAGACTGACGTCAGGAGGAGACGGTACTGGGACAGCCCGCTGACGTCAGGAGGAGACGGTACCGGGACAGCACTCTGACGTCATGAGGAGACGGTACTGGGACAGCACCCTGACGTCAGGAGGAGACGGTACTGGGACAGCACTCTGACGTTAGGAGGAGACGGTACTGGGACAGCACGCTGATGTCAGAAGGAGATGGTACTGGGACAGCACACTGACGTCAGGAGGAGACGGTACTGGGACAGCACGCTGACGTCAGGAGGAGATGGCACTGGGACAGCATGCTGACGTCAGGAGGAGACGGCACTGGGACAGCACGCTGACGTCAGGAGGAGACGGTACTGGGACAGCCCGCTGACGTCAGGAGGAGACGGTACTGGGATAGCACGCTGATGTCAGGAGTAGACAGTACTGCGACAGCACACTGACGTCAGGAGGCGACGGTACTGGGATAGCACACTGACGTCAGGAGGAGACGGTACTGGGACAGCACGCTGACGTCAGGAGGAGACAGTACTGGGACAGCACGCTGACGTCAGGAGGAGACGGTACTGGGACAGCACGCTGACGTCAGGAGGAGACAGTACTGGGACAGCACACTGACGTCAGGAGGAGACGGTACTGGGACAGCACGCTGACATCAGGAGGAGACGGTACTGGGACAGCACACTGACGTCAGGAGGAGATGGTACTGGGGCAGCACGCTGACGTCAGGAGGAGACGGTACTGGGACAGCACGCTGACATCAGGAGGAGACGGTACTGGGACAGCACACTGACGTCAGGAGGAGATGGTACTGGGGCAGCACACTGCCGTCAGGAGGAGACGGTACTGGGACAGCACGCTGACGTCAGGAGGAGGCAGTCTGCCCTGCTGGGCTCCAGGCCTGCACACTGCCAGATCTACCTGAGGGGGCACGCATCCGCAGGTGGCCAGCAGTCTCAACCTAAACTCCGGTCACGACCGGCATTTTTAAAAGCGGGACCAGGCGGCGGGGGCGGGCTCCGGGGTCCTGGGGGGGGGTGGCGGGGGGGGCGCGGGGCGATCTGACCCCGGGGGGTGTCCCCACGATGGCCTGGCCCGCGATCGGGGCCCACCGATCCGCGGGCGGGCCTGTGCCGTGGGAGCACTCTTTCCCTTCTGCCTCCGCTACGGCCTCCACCATGGCGGAGGCGGAAGAGACTCTCCCCACTGTGCATGCGTGGGAAACTGACAGCGGCCGCTGACGCTCCCGCGCATGCGCTGCATTTCCGCGCCAGCTGGCGGGGCAACAAACGCCATTTCCGTCAGCTGGCGGGGCGGAAATCCCTCCGGCGTCGGCCTAGCCCCTCAATGTTGGGGCTAGGCCGCCAAAGATGCGGAGCATTCCGCACCTTTGGGCCGGCGCGATGCCCGTCTGATTGGCGCCGTCTTTGGCGCCAGTCGGCGGACATCGCGCCGTTGGGGGAGAATTTTGCCCCTGATTTGTATCTTGTGGATTATGGACAGGCTTTGGGGAGTCAGGAAGTGAGTTACTCACCACAGAATTCCCAGCTCCTGACCTTCTCTTGTAGCTACAAGATTTTTGTGGCTAGTCCAGTTCCGTTTCTGATCAGTAGTCTGTTTTTAGTCTTTGCAGAGAGATTTATAATAATAATCTTTGTTACACATTATACTGCAATGAAGTATACATCTCATCATATCTGGAATTATATCAGCACTGCAAGGATGATTTAATTGAGCCCCATCCTATTTATCCAAACTAGGATAACCACATTGCCTTTGATCCATGTTGTCTCCAGATGCATACACTGATGATGACCTCATGCTGTACTGGAAGAGTGGCAATAAATCATTGATGACAGACGAAAAGATATCTCTATCTCAGTTCATGATACAAGAATTTTGCATAACAAAGAAGCTGGCGTTTTACAGCAGTACAGGTCGTACACTTTTTAAAATTCTTTTTAGAGAGATGTTTATCTTTTCAAATTCACATTTTAATTTGTAAATTTTTAAACTTAAATCGAAGTAATTAATGTCTTGGATCCTTTCTGAATATGCATTTTTGGTGCTATCTTGTCTATGGTGTGGGGGCAGGGGTGATGGATAGCAGGGAACAGAAGATGGGGGATGAAGGGGGGATGTTGAAGTCAAACTTTACTGCATTAATGAGGCGAAAGACCAAGTTGGACAAAAAAATTAACTGAGCAAAATGAGTAATTTTCAAAGCGTCACCATTTTCATTTGGAGTTCAGTAGTGTGTCTGGTCCAGATGGCTTGCATCCTAGGCTTTTAAAGGAAGTGGGAGTGGAAGGGCTTGCCATAATCTTCCGATCTTCTCAAGATACAAGAGAGGTGTCAAAGGATTGTAGAGAGATAAATGTGACACCCTCATTCACGAAATTGTGTAAGGACATTCCAAGTAACCGCAGGCTGGTCAATTTAACATCACTGGTGGGTAAAGTTTTAGAAATTATAATCAGGGGAAAAAATAAACAGGTACTTGGAGAGGTTGAGTCAGTTAAGGGCAGGCAGCATGGATTTGTGAAAGGCAGATCATAGAGGACTAATCTAATTGAATTTGATGATGAAGGAAATATAACAGATGATAGGCGGGATTCTGCGAAAACCGGTGAGGCGGGCAACTGCGGCGCGAAGGAGTGGCGTGAACCACTCAACGTCAGGCCGCCCCAAAGGTGCGGAATCCTCTGCACCTTCAGGGGCTAGGCCGGCGCCGGAGTGGGTTTGCGCCGCGCCGGCCGGTGCGGAAGGGGCTTGGCGCCACGTCAACCAGCTCCGAAGGGCCTCCGCCAGCCGGCGCGAGTTGGCGCATGCGCGGGAGCAGCAGCGTGTGCTGGCGTCATCCCAGCGCATGTGCAGGGGGGTTCATCTCCACGTTGGCCATCGCGGATCATTACACCGGCCGACCTGGAGGAATAGAGTGTCCCCACAGCACAGGTCCGCTCGCGGATCGTTGGGCCCTGATCGTGGGCCAGGCCACCGTGGGGGCCCCCCCGCGCCTCCCCAAGGACCCCGGAGGCCGCCGGTAAGTACCAGGTCTAATTTACACTGGCGGGACCGGCCGGAAACCGGCAGCCACTCGGCCCATCGCGGGCCGGAGAATCACTGGGGGGAGGGGCCGCTGCGACCGGCCGCCGACTGGCGCGGCGCGATTCCCCCCTCCCCCCGCCAAATCCCTGGCACCGGAGAATTCGGCAGCCAGCGGGGGCGGGATTCACGCCGCCCCCCCCGGCGATTTTCCGACCCGGCGTGAGGTCGGAGAATCCCGCCCATTGCCTTTCTAGGAACATAGGAATTAGGAGCAGAAGTAGGCAATTCAGCCCTTCGAGCCTGCTCCACCATTCAATCAGATCATGGCTGATCTCTCCCCGGTCTCAAATCCACCTCCCGACCTGTTCCCCATATCTCTTTAACCCGTTTATTATCAGAAATATATCAATCTCCTTCTTGAAATTATTTAATGACTCAGATTCCACTATGGGGCAGCGAGTTCCACAAATTCACCACTCTCTGCATAAAGTAGTTCCTCCTTATCTCAGTTATAAATCTACCACCTCTCAACCGACATCAATTAATTTTAAGAAAGCATTTGACAAAGTTTCACATAAAGTCTGGTGAACAAAATTGAAGTGTATGGAGTAGCAGGGTCAGTGTCAGCTCAGAGTTTAAAATTTGACTTAAGGACAGAAAACAATGAGTTGTTGTTGTAAATGGTTGTTTTTCAGACTGGAAGATGGTAGACAGTGGTGTTCACCGATGCTGAGTGATAGGACCACGGCTTTTTTTTTTACATGCACAAATGAATTGGAGTATTGGGAAACCATGTAAAATTAAAAAATTTGCTGATGTTTCCAAACTAGGTGGTGTGGCTGTCTCTGAGGATGATACCAGGCGGCTGCAACAGGACATGGATAGGCTTGCAGAGTGGGGGCAGACAAGTGGCAGATTGAACTTAAGGCAGAGAAACGTGAAGTGATGCACTTTGATGGAAGAAATAAGGAAGCAATATCCACTTAATGGCGGAGTTCTAAAGATTGTGCTGGAACCTGGGGGTTCTTGTGCATAGATCTCCCAAGGCTGATTTTGGGTATAATTATGGAGAAGAATCAATGCTGAAGTCTTAGGGCAGCATGGTAGCTCAGTGGTTAGCACATCGGCTTCACAGCGCCAGGGTCCCAGGTTTGATTCCTCGCTGGGTCACCCTCTGTACGGAGTCTGCACGTTCTCCCTCTGTCTGCTTGGGTTTCCTCCAGGTGCTCCGGTTTCCTCCCACAGTCCAAAGATGTGCAGGTTAGGTGGATTGGACATGCTAAATTGCCCTTAGTGTCCAAAAAGGTTAGGAGGGATTATTGGGTTACGGGGATAGGTTGGAAGTGAAGGATTAAAGTGGGTCGGTGCAGACTCGATGGGCTGAATGGCCTCCTTCTGCCCTGAATGTTGTATGTTCTTTTATCCATGTATAAACATCTATCACATTCCATTTATCTACACACATGTTAGTCGAGCACAGCCGGACGTTGACAGGTCCCTGTTTTGGCCATCACTTTTAAAGGTGTTTAATCCCACATTATGAATGCATGAAATTTATCCAGAGCAAAGTTAAAATAAACTGCTTAATAATTAATACATTTGATGATTTTCTACCGTCATTGAACAGTGATGTAACAATTTTAATTTTAATTTTGGAGTACCAATTATTTTTTTCTCAATTAAGGGGCAATTTAGCGTGGCCAATTCACCTAACCTGCACATCCTTTTGGGTTGTGGGGGTGAGACCCACGCAGACACAGGGAGGATGTGCAAACTCCAGACGGACAGTGACTTGGGGCCGGGATCGAGCCTCGGTCCCCAGCGCCATGAGGTAGCAGTGCTAACCACTGCGCCACCATGCTGCCCATGATATAACAATTTTGCTAATTTTGTCATTTCCAAAGCTGTGTGGAAAATTCTAGGTAGCGTCTCTGCTATTCCTCCCCATAATCCCATGGTACTCTAAAATCCACACACTCTCCAGTGAATCTCAATCCAAGGCACGACATCCATATTTGTGGTCTAGTGATCACCCACATTTCCCTCCTCTCTCTACAGCCACACTGTTCTTGTGATGAAGGACAGTAAAACTGTAATTTTAAACCAACTAAAATTACATTGCATTTTCATTTTCAACTGTCTTCTAAACAGGGGATTTTATTCAGTTAAAACTGGAAATGATCCCTGTGTTAAACCTTCTCTTCACAGCATTGCTGCATTAATAAGAACAAAGAACAAAGAAAATTACAGCACAGGAACAGGCCCTTCGGCCGTCCCAGCCTGCGCCGATCCAGATCCTTTATCTAAACCTGTCACCTATTTTCCAAGGATTTACTTCCCTCTGTTCCCCGCCCGTTCATATATCTGTCTAGGTGCATCTTAAATGATGCTATTGTGCCCGCCTCTGCCACCTCCGCTGGCAAAGCATTCCAGGCACCCACCACCCTCTGCGTAAAAAACTTTCCACGCACATCTCCCTTAAACTTTCCCCCTCTCACCTTGAAATCGTGACCCCTTGTAATTGACACCCCCACTCTTGGAAAAAGCTTGTTGCTATCCACCCTGTCCATACCTCATAATTTTGTAGACCTCAATCAGGTCCCCTCTCAACTTCCGTCTTTCAAACGAAAACAATCCTAATCTACTCAACCTTTCTTCATAGCTAGCACCCTCCATATCAGGTAACATCCTGGTGAACCTCCTCTGCACCCTCTCTCAAGCATCCACATCCTTCTGGTAATGTGGCGACCAGAACTGCACGCAGTATTCCAAATGTGGCCTAACCAAAGTCCTATACAACTGTAACATGACCTGCCAACTCTTGTACTCAATACCCCGTCCGATGAAGGCAAGCATGCTGTATGCCTTCTTGACCACTCTATCGACCTGCGTTGCCACCTTCAGGGTACAATGGACCTGAACTCCCAGATCTCCCTGTACATCAATTTTCCCCAGGACGCTTCCATTGACCGTATAGTCCGCTCTTGAATTCGATCTTCCAAAATGCATCATCTCGCATTTGCCTGGATTGAACTCCATCTGCCATTTCTCTGCCCAACTCTCCAATCTATTTATATTTTGCTGTATTCTCTGACAGTCCTCCTCGCTATCTGCAACTCCACCAATCTTAGTATCACCTGCAAACTTGCTAATCAGACGACCTATACCTTCGTCCAGATCATTTATATATATCACAAACAACAGTGGTCCGAGCACGATCCCTGTGGAACACCACTAGTCACCTTTCTCCATTTTGAGACTCTCCCTTCCACCACTACTCTCTATCTCCTGTTGCCCAGCCAGTTCTTTATCAATCTAGCTAATACACCCTGAACCCCATACAACCTCACTTTTTCCATCAACCTGCCATGGGAAACTTTATCAAACGCCTTACTGAAGTCCATGTATATGACATCTACAGCCCTTCCCTCATCAATTAACGTTGTCACTTCCTCAAAGAATTCTATTAGGTTTGTAAGACATGACCTTCCCTGCACAAAACGATGCTGCCTATCACTGATAAGTCTATTTTCTTCCAAATGTGACTAGATCCTATCCCTCAGTATCTTCTCCAATAGTTTGCCTACCACTGAATTCCCTGAATTATCCCTGCTCCCCTTCTTAAACAAAGGGACAACATTAGCAATTCTCCAGTCCTCCGGGACCTCACCCGTGCTCAAGGATGCTGCAAAGATATCTGTTAAGGCCCCAGCTATTTCATCCCTCGCTTCCCTCAGTAACCTGGGATAGATCCCATCCGGACCTGGGATTTTAGAATGCATTTTAGAATACCCAAAACTTCCCCCTTCCTTATGCCGACTTGACCTAGAGTATTTAAACATCCATCCTTAGCCTCAACATCCGTCATGTCCCTCTCCTTGGTGAATACCGATGCAAAGTACCCATTAAGAATCTCACCCATTTCCCCTGACTCCACGCATAAATTCCCTCTTTTGTCTTTGAGTGGGCCAATCCTTTCTCTAGTTACCCTCTTGCTCCTTATATACGAATAAAAGGCTTTGGGATTTTCCTTAACCCTGTTAGCCAAACATATTTCATGACCCCTTTTAGCCCTCTTTATTGCGCGTTTGAGATTTGTCCTACTTTCCCGATATTCCTCCAAAGCTTCATCAGGTTTAAGTCGCCTAGATCTTATGTGTGCTTCCTTTTTCATCTTAGCTAGTCTCACAATTCCACCCGTCATCCATGGTTCCCTAATCTTGCCATTTCTATCCCTCATTTTCACAGGGACATGTCTGTCCTGCACTCTAATCAACCGTTCCTTAAAAGACTCCCACATTTCAAAAGTGGATTTATCCTTAAAGAGCTGCTCCCAATCCACATTCCCTAGCTCCTGCCGAATTTTGTTATACTTGGCCTTTCCCCAATTTAGCACTCTTTCTTTAGGACCACTCTCGTCTTTGTCCATGAGTATTCTAAAACTTACGGAATTGTGATCGCTATTCCCAAAGTAACCACCAACTGAAACTTTAACCACCTGGCCAGGATCATTCCCCAATACCAGGTTCAGTATGGCCCCTTCCCGAGTTGGACTATTTACATACTGCTCTAAAAAACTCCTGGATGCTCCTTACAAATTCTGCTCCATCTACGCCTCCAACACTACATGAGTCCCATTCAATGTTGGGGAAGTTAAAATCGCCCATCACGACCACCCTATTGCTCCTACATTTTTCTATAATCTGTCTACATATTTGTACCTCTACTTCACGCTCGCTTTTGGGAGGCCTGTAGTAAAGTCCCAACAATGTAAGTGCACCCTTCCTATTTCCTAGCTCTACCCATATTGCCTCCGTGCTTGAATCCTCCATCGTGCCGTCCTTAATCATAGCTGTGATATCATCTCTGACCAGTAAGGCAAATTCTCCACCCCTTTTACCTCCCTCTCTATCCCGCCTGAAGAATCTATACCCTGGGATATTTAGTTGCCAGTCTTGCCCTTCCCTCAACCAAGTCTCCGTAATACCAATAACATCATATTCCCAGGTACTAATCCAAGCCCTAAATTCATCTGCCTTACCTGCTACACTTCTTGCATTGAAACAAATGCACCTCAGACCACCTGTCCCTTTGCGTTCTTCATCGCTTCCCTGTCTACTCTTCCCCTTAGTCACATTGAGTTCATTATCTAGTACCTTACTGGCTTTAGTTGCTGCCACTTTACTGACCTCTAACTTCCTAATCTGGTTCCCATCCCCCTGCCACATTAGTTTAAAACCTCCCCAACTGTGTTAGCAAAAGCACTCCCTAGGGCATTGGTTCCAGTCCTGCCCAGGTGTAGACCATCCGATTTGTAATGGTCCCACCGCCCCCAGAACCGGTTCCAATGTCCCAAAAATCTGAACCCCTCCCTCTTGCACCATCTCTCACGCCACGTATTCATTCTGACTATTCTTGAATTTCTACTCTGATTGTCTCATGGCACTGGTAGCAATCCTGAGATTACTACCTTTGAGGTCCTACTTTTTAACTTATCTCCTAACTCCCTAAATTCTGATTGTAGGACCTCAATCCGTTTTTTACCTATATCGTTGGTGCCTATATGCACCACGACAACTGGATGTTCACCCTCCCCCTTCAGTATGTCCTGCAGCCAATCTGAGACATCCCTGACCCGTGCACCCGGGAGGCAACATACCATTCGGGAGTCTCGTTTTCGACCACAGAAACGCCTGTCTGCTCCCCTTACAATTGAATCCCCGATGACTATAGCCCTGCCAGTCTTTTTCCCGCCCTTCTGTGCAGCAGAGCCAGCCACGGTGCCATGAGCCTGGCTACTACTGCCTTCCCCTGGTGACTTATCTCCCCCAACAGTATCCAAAACAGGTATACCTGTTTTGGAGGGAGATGACCGCAGGGGACACCTGCACTGCCTTCCTGCTCTTTCTCTGCCTTTTGGTCACCCATTCCCTGTCTCCCTCACCAATCCTAATCTGTGGTGTGACCAACTCACTGAACGTGCTATCCACGACCTCCTCAGCATCGCGGATGCTCCAAAGTGAGTCCATCCGCAGCTCCAGAGCCGTCATGTGGTCTAACAGGAGCTGCAGCTGGACACACTTCCCGCACATGAAGGAGTCAGGGGCATCGGCCGCGTACCTGAACTCCCACATTGAGCACGAGGAGCATAACACGGGTCTGGGATCTCCTGCCATTTTTACACTTTACCTTGACTGATTACAGATATAATATCAAATAATGAATAAGTGAAAGGAATAAGGATTTTACTTACCAATCACAATACTTACCAACCCACGAAGAGTTACATTTCTCCCAGCTACTTACCTTCCAGACAGACCCCTGGCCACTGCTCCCGCCGAAAATCTGAAGGCCGCTTCTCCTGCAAGGTAAGTTTTTAAAAGGTAAACTTACCTTCCCGACAGACCCCTGGCCACTGCGCCCGCCGAAAATCTGAAGCTATAACTTGCGGATAAAAGAAAAAGAAAAGAGAGAGCTTACCTGATATTCACTCACCCCCTTAGGTTAGAGGAGGTGGAAGGGTGGGAGACACTGCAAGTGTAGTGTCTCGGGTTTAGCAACCGCCCAACTTAAATAGAGGTAAAAATCAAACACTTTTTATGGGACATAATGATGACCATTTATCTCCTATGTCAACCCACAGGTTGGTACAATCGCCTATACATCAATTTTACACTGCACCGCCACATTTTCTTCTTTTTGCTACAAACCTACTTCCCAGCGACTCTGATGGTCATGCTGTCCTGGGTGTCATTCTGGATTGATCGGCGAGCTGTACCAGCCAGAGTTCCATTAGGTGAGAAAATCAAAACCAAAGATGCAGTAAATGTTTGTGTTCTGTTGAAATTCAGACTAGACTGGCTAAGACCTTATGGAAGTGGCAATAGGAGTGTAGGGAGGAATGCGGGCCAATCTGCTGCTATGCCACGTAGTTTGGGACTTTTAGATCTTCCTGAGTGTTATGAACAGGAGGGAGTTTAATTTAAAACAGTCCTAATTTCTCCTCTTCAGAAACAGAAAGGTTTTTTAAAAAATGTATTTCCCCCTTAATAACTGGTGACCTATTTTCCCTGACCCTTCAGCTTTGGAATGATTCAATCCTCTATTAATAACCCCACAACAAACTCGAGGTAGGGTAAAATCAGAGGATTTGTTTATTTCACGCACACTCAAAACACAGGAAGAAGGTTCGCAATGTAACCCCTGGTACATTCACACTATAAAAGAGGGATGAGGGAAAGAAAGAGGTACAGGGCGAAAACCACAGATAAAATAACAATTATTGTTTCACACCAGTCCAAAGTTCACAGCCAAAAGTCCAACGGTGTATTCCTTCAGAGAGGTTAGCCAGCTGAAGTTGACATGGAGCAATCCACTTTTCCAGTAGCACTCACTTACATGATGGCAGAAGCATATAGAGATGAATCAGTATTGCAACAGGCACTGGTACAGAAGGTTAGATGTTGCAGTAGAAAACAATGTAGGTGAGGGCCAGACAATTCAAACCTGGGCAGAGCTCTGTTTCTGTTGATGGTTTATTGATGGAAGGTGACACCTTTGGATCCTCGCTGTCTTCAGGGGATGTCCCGGAGGGCTGGAGAATAGCCAATGTTGTTCCTCTGTTTAAGAAGAGTAGCAAGGATAATCCCAGGAACTACAGGCCGGTGAGCCTTACTTCAGTGGTAGGGAAATTACTGGAGAGAATTCTTCGAGACAGGATCTACTCCCATTTGGAAGCAAATGGACGTATTAGTGAGAGGCAGCACGGTTTTGTGAAGGGGAGGTCGTGTCTCACTAACTTGATAGAGTTTTTCGAGGAGGTCACTAAGATGATTGATGCAGGTAGGGCAGTAGATGTTGTCTATATGGACTTCAGTAAGGCCTTTGACAAGGTCCCTCATGGTAGACTATTACAAAAGGTGAAGTCACACGGGATCAGGGGTGAGCTGGCAAGGTGGATACAGAACTGGCTAGGCCATAGAAGGCGGAGAGTAGCAATGGAGGGATGCTTTTCTAATTGGAGGGCTGTGACCAGTGGTGTTCCACAGGGATCAGTGCTGGGACCTTTGTTCTTTGTAGTATATATAAATGATTTGGAGGAAAATGTAACTGGTCTGATTAGTAAGTTTGCAGACGACACAAAGGTTGGTGGAATTGCGGATAGCGATGAGGACTGTCGGAGGATACAGCAGGATTTAGATTGTCTGGAGACTTGGGCGGAGAGATGGCAGATGGAGTTTAATCCGGACAAATGTGAGGTAATGCATTTTGGAAGGTCTAATGCAGGTAGGGAATATACAGTGAATGGTAGAACCCTCAAGAGTATTGAAAGTCAAAGAGATCTAGGAGTACAGGTCCACAGGTCATTGAAAGGGGCAACACAGGTGGAGAAGGTAGTCAAGAAGGCATATGGCATGCTTGCCTTCATTGGCCGGGGTATTGAGTATAAGAATTGGCAAGTCATGTTGCAGCTGTATAGAACCTTAGTTAGGCCACACTTGGAGTATAGTGTTCAATTCTGGTCGCCACACTACCAGAAGGATGTGGAGGCTTTCGAGAGGGTGCAGAAGAGATTTACCAGAATGTTGCCTGGTATGGAGGGCATTAGCTATGAGGAGCGGTTGAATAAACTCGGTTTGTTCTCACTGGAACGAAGGAGGTTGAGGGGAGACCTGATAGAGGTATACAAAATTATGAGGGGCATAGACAGAGTAGATAGTCAGAGGCTTTTCCCCAGGGTAGAGAGGTCAATTACTAGGGGGCATAGGTTTAAGGTGAGAGGGGCAAGGTTTAGAGTAGATGTACGAGGCAAGTTTTTTACGCAGAGGGTAGTGGGTGCCTGGAACTCGCTACCGGAGGAGGTAGTGGAAGCAGGGACGATAGGGACATTTAAGGGGCATCTTGACAAATATATGAATAGGATGGGAATAGAAGGATACGGACCCAGGAAGTGTAGAAGATTGTAGTTTAGTCGGGCAGCATGGTTGGCACGGGCTTGGAGGGCCGAAGGGCCTGTTCCTGTGCTGTACATTTCTTTGTTCTTTGTTCTTTGAGTCTGCCTTTGTTGGGTTTGGAACTAAGGATGTATACTCCTGGTCTAGATTCTTGAGATGGCCAATGTTGCATCCATTAATAAGTTTCAGAGGGTTCAGGGTCCCTTTGTCCTTGCAAAGGTACCATCTCCATTGGCCAGAGCTCTACCTTAGAAAGGTAAAGGGCCTTTGTATATTTTCATGGAATTTGATTTGCTGCAATAACAGGGGGCATTAGCATGTCTTTTGGGATAACAAGATCCTTGCTATTTTCTGAAGGCTAGAAAATCCTCCAAATGATTCTGTTACAATCTATTTCCTGGTGTTTTAGTGGGTAATGATATTTTGTGAGACCATCTAAAACCAGATTTATGGTTATGAGGAAATAAAAATGATATCCTGAACAATTCCCATCCAGAAATATTTCAGAAATATTGACATCATTATTCAGTTCAACATTCTGTGTGCATTCTAGAGCATTAATGCCAATGACATGAATGAATAAATTTTCACCTCAAGTGCTCCTCATCTTTCATAACAAAACTGCACTTTGGGAATTTAGTTCTTATGTTCCATGAATCCTGCCCATTTGGGCCAAAGGTGCTAAAACGTGTGCAGAGAACAGAAGATGAGTCTTAAATTTGAGAGATTAAAGAGGAACTTCAAAGGAACAAAGAAGGAAAGTTAAGAGGAGCGATAACAACAAGGTAATGATGACAACATATTTAGAAAGAAAGACAAGATTGTGACAGAGAGTTGCAGCTGGCCAGTAAATGGTTGTAGGTAAAAAGGGATGAAAAACTCCAATTTTACTTTTTAATAATATTTTTATTCAACTTTTCAACAAACATTTAAAAAGTCCAATTTACATAGCACCTTTCACAATCTTAGAATGTAGCGAAGGACCTGATAGCCAATTAAGTATTTTTGTGGAGTGGACTCACGATTATAATTGAGGAAATATGGTAGTCAAGTTAATCAAAAAAAGCTCCAGTCAACAACAATAAAATAATGCATAAAAATGTGATTTAGTTGCCGGCTGAGATATAAATATAAGCCAGGACTATTGGCCCCTCGCCGTGCCGAGAAACACCATGCTATCTACCGGGACTCTGGTTCGATTCAGGGCCTCAGAGGGGAACTCTCCGACAGGCAGCACTTAGTCCCGTTTCCTGCACTGAGCAGTTCCACTCTCCTGAACTACTCAGTGCAGCGAGAGATCGGGACATGGCATCCCGATCTCACGTCGCGCGAGATCGTGTTAGGATCTTGGGAGGCGTGGCGAGCCGGGTAGATCCCGGAAGAGGGATTCCCCCGGCATCTACTGGCTGCGGCACTCTGCCGTTTAACTACTAACCTCACCCTATCCCCCCAACTCTCTCTCACGATCATTACCTTGTCTTTCTTTCTGAATATGTTACATCATTACCTTATTGTTATTGCTCCTCTTAACTTCCCTTCTTTGTTCTTTTGAAGATCCTCTTTAATCTTTCAAAATTAAGACTCATATTCTCCTAATGTAACTTATTCTTTCCCAAAACGTGGGAACTGTGCACCTCCCTCAGTTTTCCATTCCTTGTTACCAAGAAGTTTTACAGCCTAAGTTTTCTATTAACGCTTTTTAATCAAAACTTTTTTGTCTTGATAATGTGCTGATAGTTGACCTTGCTCCTCCTTTTAGGTTTCTCAGTTTAAGAAAAAAGCCAATAGATAACTGGATGCGGTTTCATCAGTACAATGAGCTAATAGACATTTTGTCAGAGTTCTTGTCTAAATTCTTGATTATAAGTTGTGTCCTTTGTAAAACATGCCCCCTCCCTATAATTCCAGGTATAACGACAGTTCTAACTATGTCCACCATCATCACGGGTGTGAATGCTTCCATGCCAAGGGTGTCGTACATTAAAGCTGTGGACATTTACCTGTGGGTTAGTTTTGTGTTTGTCTTTCTCTCGGTGTTGGAGTACGCAGCTGTCAATTACCTAACTACAGTGCAAGAGAGAAAGGAAAGAAAACTACGGGAAAAGGTGAGAAGTTTAATATTATATCCTTTGACTGCTATTTTTGTTTTGTAGTGAGGAGCCAACATATTCATCATCTAAAGTCGATGCTTAGTCTTTCTAGTTGTTTGCACTAACATTTCCTTAAAGGCTCCTATAAAGCAATGTAGAAAGATAAAGAATTGTATTTTTACCTAGGGGCTAATGGAAGGTCATCAACCTGAAACTCTATTCATCTCCACAGATGCTGCCTGACCTGCTGAGTACATCCAGCACTTTTTGTTCTTATTTCAGATCTCCAGCATCCTCAGTATTCATACCACCATATGAATTGGAAGCAGGAGTAGGCCATTCGGCCCCTCGAGTCCGCTTCACCATTAAATAAGATCATGACTGATCTGATTGTGACCTCAACACCACATTCACGCCTACCCCCTCTGCCCTCTGTTTATTAGTCAAGAATCTATCTAATTCTGCCTCAAGGACCGTACCTCCACCACTGTCTGGAGAAGAGATTTCCACAAACTCATAACCATCTAAGAAGAAAAAACTCTTCTCATCTTCGCCTTAAATGGGAGACCCACTTATTTTAAAATTTGTCCCCTCAACCTAGTCTCTCCCACAACGAGAAATATCCTTTCGGTCCCCTCAAGATCCTTATATGTTTCAATAAGATTGCCTCTCACTATTCTAAGCTTCAATGGGTACAGGGCCAATCTTTCCTCATACGTTAATACCCATCTTCCCAAGAAACCTCTCTGAATTGCTTCTAATGTAATGATGTCCTTTCTTAAATAGGAGACTAAAATTGTGCACAGTACTGTTGATGCGATCTCATCAATACCCTCTACAACTGCCGCAAAACATCCCTACTTTTATATTCCATCCTACTTTTAAAACCCATCCAGCGCCGGGACAACCAGAACATATGGACGTGATATGCCGGGCTCCCCGAGCACCTCCCACATCTGTCCTCCACCCCAAAGAACCTACTCAACCTCGCCCCTGTCATATCCGCTCTGTGAGTAACTTTGAACTGTATTAAGCTGAGCCTGGCGCAAGAGGAGGAAGAATTAACCCTACTCAGGGCATCAGCCCACAGACCCTCATCTAACTCCTCCCCAAGCTCCTCCTCCCACTTGCCCTTTAACTCCTCCACCGAGGCCTCCTCCTCTTCCTTCAGCTCCTGGTAAATCGCCGAAACCTTGCCTTCTCCAACCCATACACCCGAAGTCACCCTGTCCTGAATCCCATGTGCCGGAAGCAGCGGGAATTCCCTCACCTGCCGCCTCACAAACGCCCTCACTTGCATGTACCTGAAAGCGTTTCCCGGGGGTAGCCCAAACTTCACCTCCAGCCCCTAGGCTCGCAAACGTCCCATCGATGAACAGGTCCCCCATTCTTCTAATCCCTGCCCGATGCCAGCTCCGAAACCCCCTATCCATCCTTCCCGGGACGAACCGATGATTCTCCCGAATCGGGGACCAAACCGAGGCTCCCACCTTGCCCCTGTGTCGCCTCCACTGCCCCCAGATCTTCAGCGTCGCCGCCACCACTGGACTCGTGGTGTATCTTGTCGGCGAGAGCAGCAGCGGTGCCGTCACCAGTGCCCTCAGGCTCGTGCCCACACAGGACGCCATCTCTAGCCTCTTCCACGCCGCCCCCTCTCCCTCCATTACCCACTTACAGATCATCGCCACATTGGCTGCCCAATAATAGCCACACAAATTCGGGAGCGCCAGCCCCCCCCGTCCCTGCTATGCTCCAGAAACACCCTCTTCACCCTTGGGGTCTTATTCGCCCACACAAATCCCATGATGCTCCTGCTTACCCGTTTGTAAAAGGCCTTGGGGATCATAATGGGAAGGCACTGGAACACAAAGAGAAACCTCGGGAGGACCGTAATTTTGACCGACTGCACCCTACCCGCTAGTGAGAGGGGCAGCATATCCCATCTTTTAAAATCCCCCTCCATCTGCTCCACCAACCGCGTCAAATTGAGCTCGTGCAGGGCCCCCCAACTCCTAGCTACTTGGATCCCTAGGTACCGAAAGCTACTTTCCGCCCTCTTCAGCGGTAGCTCGTCTATCCCCCTTCCCTGGTCCCCTGAGTGCACCACAAAGAGCTCACTCTTCCCTACGTTGAATTTATACCCCGAAAAGTCCCCAAACTCCCTAAGGTTCTGCATGATCTCCGCCATCCCCTCCACTGGATCTACCACATACAACAACAGGTCGTCGGCATACAACGACACCCGGTGATCCTCTCCCCCCCCGGACCAGTCCCCTCCATTTCCTGGACTCCCTCAGTGCCATGGCCAGCGGCTCAATTGCCAGTGCAAACAACAAGGGGGATAAGGGGCACCCCTGACTCGTCCCCCGGTACAGACGAAAGTACTCCGACCTCCGCCGCTTCACAGCCACGCTCGCCCCTGGGTCTCTCTAGCAGCCTGACCCAAATGATGAACCCCTCCCCGAACCCAAACCTCCGCAACACGTCCCAAAGATACTCCCACTCCACCCGATCAAAGGCCTTCCCCGCATCCATAGCTGCCACTACATTAAGATTTTCTAAGCGCCCCATCTTAACCTCTTTAGTAATAGATTCTAGCATTTTTCCAGTGACAGATATTAAGATAATTGGGCAGTGGTTTCCTGCTTGCTGTCTCCTTGGTATCTTAAGTAGAGGAGTTACATTCGCTCTTTCCAATCTAATGGCACCGTTGCAGAATCTGCATTTGTATTCTGCTTTTGCATTTTTATACAGTCTTATATACAGTCTTATATCTTGGAAAGGCCAAAAAATGCTTCCACATAAATTGTCATTATTTTTTACATAAGAATGCAAGGCAACTGTTTGAGCACAGCATGGATCCTATAAATGGTAATGCAATGAAACACCAATTAATGGTGGACTTGGCTGAAGGAGAAATATTGGCCAGTACATCAGAAGAACTCACTACTCTTCTTCAGAAGAGTGCCATAGGACCTGGGACTTAAAAGATGGAGCGCTCCTTCAGTACTGTACTAAAGTGCAAACCTAGATTATGGTGCTCGTGATCTCGATGAAGCTCAGGTGTGTGTGAACACCACAGCTCGGATAGGATTTCACATTGGCCCCAAGCTCCAAACTGTCCCTCAGGAGCCGGAGTTCCACAGCCCGAGCTGCCTTGCGGAAATGCCCCCTGGCATCTCTTCACATTACATGGAAGGATTTTCTGCATGGGCTGTTGCTGCATACCATTCAATTCCTTGTCCTCGCCTGTCGCCCGGACATGTTGTGAAGGTCCCCAGTGAAGGTCCCTCTACTGAGGAGTCTTTTCCCTAAACATCAGGGATCTGGACTGGAGGGCGTTGCACACAGCAGTACCATATAACCGTAGGTTGCAGCGGTTCACGGACTCCCAAGAATCCTGCCTTTTCTGTGGCTTATTTAGGTTGTTTTAGGCTGCACTCCTTTTTAATTAAAAAAAAACCTCTTGTCATAGCTTTGTTTGCACTTCTGCCCATGTTCCTGATCTATGGGCACTCAGCGTGGAGAGAGATAGGAAAGGAGAAGGACCTCCTCATGAACCTGCTCCTGGTCCTGGCCAAACCTGCAATCAACAGGTCCAGGCAGTGGGCAACCAAGGGGGTCATCCGACCCGAATGTCTGCCCTTCTACTGCGGCGACATTCACAGCCAGGTGTCCCTGGAGAGGAAGCATGCAGCATCCACCAGCATTGTTCCGTGCCCGTTGGCACCGTGGGATTGGAGTGCATTATCGTGCCTCTTAATCACGTATTGATTTGATAGGTTAAGTTTTATTTGTGATTAGATTTTTTTGGTTAAGGCAGTATCTGGTAAGGGGCTGCCCCTGTGTTAAAGTCCCTGTAGAGGGTGTAAAGGAGGCTTTGATTCAACAGCATTTCACCCCGAGGCAAGAGTGCTATCAATTGTGCTTCGCAAAGAGAGGTGCGGCTACCTACACTTGA
The DNA here is from genome assembly GCF_047496885.1 of Scyliorhinus torazame. Classification (NCBI taxonomy): domain Eukaryota; kingdom Metazoa; phylum Chordata; class Chondrichthyes; order Carcharhiniformes; family Scyliorhinidae; genus Scyliorhinus; species Scyliorhinus torazame. The sequence continues at coordinate 267,779,252 of NC_092710.1, forward strand.
TGGGATATTATGGAGAAAAGTTTAAATATTATAATTTTCAAATAATGTAATTTTTTAATTTAAAAAAAATGTTTTTATTCTCCATTTTCACATTTTCCTTCATAATTTAACACCCCACCAACAGGCAACAAATGGTAACAAATACAAAGTCAATACCCTTAACATCAACAACGATCCCATCCTCCACTACCCCACCCAACTGTCAATATATGCCTCAAATAAAACAAACCCTCCCACGGTGGAAAAAAAACAAAAGCGAAAAAGAAAAAGGAGTCTGGAATCACCCATGGCCACCGTTAAACAATAGAGCCCCCCCCCCCCAACGACGACAACACTCAATGCCATCCAACCTCCAAAAGAGTACCGTAAATGACACCCAAGATTTGTAAACCCCCCCTCCCCAACTCTTCCCCCTCCACTTCCTCTTGTAAAGCTCCTCCCCCCAACCTTGGTTCCTTCCCCCCAACATTCCACCCCGGCTAGACCACTCGGACCCTGTTCTGCCAGGCTCCGATGGCCGCAGCCCCTCCCCCCACCTCACTCCCGTTCACTGGCCGGCTTAAACCTGCCAGCGTGGAGGCCCCCGCCCGGGTCCCTTTCCCCCTTACCCGGCCCCAGGAAAAACCCAGAAGTCCCCTTTTAGCACACAAACCCTGCATATCCACCTACACCCCAAAGGGCCCTCATTTCGACTGAAAGTCCCATTTCTTCCCTTGTCCAAATATACACAACGTTGGCTCCTATAGCCCATACACCAGCACGCAGTGAAACAAAAATGAAAAAAAAATACAGCCATGAGGCTACATTGGTACATGACCATTTCTCAATTCTGTCACAGTCCTTCTGCCTTCACAAACTCCTCCGCTGCTTCTGCCGTCCTGAAATAAAAGTCCTTGAACTTGTAGGTCACCCTCAACTTCGCTGGATTATACAATGTCGCACTGCACCCTGCTAACGTACAGTGCCCTCTTCACCCGGTTGAAGGCAGCCCGCCTCCTCACCAGCTCCACTGTAAAGTCCTGGTATACGCGTATACCAGCTCCAGCCCACTGCACCACCCGCTTCTGCTTAGCCCAGCACAGGACCTACTCCTTTACACTGTACCTACGGAAGCACAGATACACTATTCTTGGCGGCTCACTCGCCTTTGGTACAGGCCTCCACGACCGATGAGCCCGATCCAGCTCATATCGGGAGGGATCCTCCCCCTCCCCCAATAGTTTCTCCAACATCGCGGCAAAATACTCAGTTGGCCTCGGTCCTTCAACTCCTTCAGGCAGCCCCACAATCCTCAAATTCTGTCGCCTGGATCTGTTTTCCAGGTCTTCCATTTTGCCTCGCAGATTCTTGTTGATCTCCATCACCGTCCGCATCTCATTCCCCATCGAGGTAAGTTGACCACTGTGCTGCAGTAAGTTTTTATTTTGTAATTGAAAATGTTTTCTTTCCAAAATATATTTTATTTAGGTATTATTGTTACTGAGGATATTTTTATTCCTGAAATTAAATTGCATAAAAACATTGAATGAATAGCTCCAGAAACAAAAAGAACATTTTGACTATTTGACTGGTGTCAGAATTCAAAAACCTCTATTGATTTTCTTGCCAGTGCCTTTGGCATTCCACCTCATCTTTGCTATTTACATATTCCCTTATCCTACACCTCAGGAATGCCGTGCACTCATCTAACTATTGTCTTAACTGGAGACGACTTGTGTCTATGTTTCTTGAGTTGGCTGCAGTTTCCAGCCAAGCTCTGAGATCATTATATATGGACTGTACTCTTGCTCATCTGCACACTGTAGCGTAGAGACATATGGTATGTGGTTATAAAGTTTTGACAATATTTAATCCTGATATGACTATTTATTTTTGTGGAATCATATCACTAGGGTGACCATTTGGTCCACCGTGCTTGTGCCAGCTCTTTGGAAGAGCTGCCAATTAGTTCCACGCCTTGCTCTTTCCCCAAAATCTTGCCGAAGTTTCCCCTTCAAGTATTGTTCTTCTATTTTGGTCATTAATATAAGCTTCTCCTGTTACAGCTACCTTGCACGTGTACAATACCTGAACCAAGACCATTAATGGTGGAACGCACTTACAGTGATGGGGAGGTCAGCAACCGAGCTGAATTTGCCGGACCTGATTATATGCCACAAAATGGAGAAAAGCAGGACAGAACGCTGGTAAATCCACCAATTGCTGGTGAGCCAACTGACAACAAGGAAAAAATCTTAAGAGGATACATTTGGATTGACACCCACATCATTGATAAATATTCCAGATTGCTATTTCCAGTTTCTTATGCACTTTTTAACGTGATATATTGGTCTATTTACTCATAGAAATTTCTGCATGTAGAAGGTTTTAAAGGCTTGTCATCGCTCCTCAGAAATAACTCATTGGGAGGGGGCAATTATTTCAGTGACGATGCTTTCTAACTTCCAACCATGATGGGACCAAGCCAATACCACAATCAGTCTTATTCCAGTCTGAAATATGGTAAGCAGCACTGGATGATGTGTGACGTACAGCTAAGCGGTTCAAAGTTTCCTATTCAGAAAGAGTTGCTTAATTATACAATACATTGTTTGGTAGATGGTTTGGTTTAAATCATTTTAGATGTATTTCAGACAAGTTATTTTATTCTGATTTGTCCGTAGACATTTAGTTTTGTTCCATTATAAGAACATATTGAAAGTTTCTAAGTTTTGTTCTAATGTAGATAAGAAACCTTAAATTTGTTCTTCAACTCCCCCTTTTATATTGAAAACATTTATGTTTAAATGAATGAAGAAGACAGTGCAATGGATAATGCATATCATTACTGTTGGCTAACCATAGATTTTGGTCAAACATCTGTTAGTAGGCATTCAACACAGCTAATGATGTGAACCCTGTATGGCAAAGCTCTCATAATTAAGATTATCTGTGTCTAATTTTCTACTTTTAGGTAAAAGGACAGCAATCTGAAATAAGCATCTTCCAGTTTAACATTGCCGAAGGGCTACAGATCAATCTTTGTTATTGAAGTGTTGAAATAAACAACAGTGCTAAATAAATTGCTGTATGTTTTAGTGAAGTCTCAGGTGACTATTATGCATTCTGGTTCTTCCGAATCTAATAAAGCTCCAGGTGGCAAAATTTTATGGGGCTGTGTAACAGGCCGTCTTGATTGCCAAGGGACCATAGAATCATGAGCCCAAAGTGCAGCAGACAACATTTTATAGCAAAGAAACTCAGGCACTCTCCACTGATTGAATTACCAGTCTCAGTGTAAGTTGCAAATGATGTAAGCGGGTTCTTTCTGGTCAGCTGTAATCCCATCACTGAGCTCAACCATACCATGTAGAGGCTGATCAACCTTTCGTATTGGGCTGCTGAAGTTGCAGCCTTACAGATAGATTACTGTATCAAACCAAGATCAGAAGCACAGCGCTACATTTGCGGTAAAAGGACAGCAATCTAAAATAAGCATCTTTCAGTTTCACATTGCCGAAGGACTACAGATTAATCTTTGTTATTTAAGTGTTGAAATAAACCACAGTGCTAAATAAATTGCTGTATGTTTTAGTGAAGTCTCAGGTGACTGTTAGTTTCTCTGTTTGTTCTTGTTGCAGTGGGGAGGGAGGGGGAGGGGCTTTTTAGTTTTCTCTTTGCACTATTTGCTGGCCGTATTGCTATTTGCAGCAAACAAAGCGATGGGGATGAAAATTCTTTTAGGGGGTTCTACGTATGGAGGCGAGGAAGAAGCATTCACAAAGAGATAATAAATGTAGGTTCAATGACACGTTAAAGGGTTATGTAAATAGCCTGCTATCCCAGGATCTTCAGTTAATCCTATAGATCCAGAAATGGAATATCAGAGGGTATCTTTGTTCAATGTTTCTGCCACATTACAGTACCATTTTTTGGGGGGCTTACCCGAAAATAACTGGTACCACATGGACAACTTTCCCATGTTTACCCTTTAAACATGTATGACACTGGACCTTTCCTAGCCACCAACATTAACAAACTCCACCTCTTGACAGATGCATTAGACAATGTCAGAACCCTCATTTACAAAGAGCAACATGTTCAAGTTCTCTGAACCCAGAATATATATCTTGGCGGCCAGGATTCCAAAGAATACACGGCATGTTGATGGCACCCAAGCCATTTGATTCCTCCAGGTGGGGGTCCCTGAAATGCCAAACTGTACCCACCTCACGCAACAGTAACACCTCACCGCCCAAATGTCAGAGGGGTTCAGTGTTGCACCACTCAATCACTTCCTCACAAACTTCAGTTTTTGTCTTTACAGTGAGCCAGATTTTGTGGAGATGGTCATGGGGTTGCAGGTTGAGGAGGAAGGGTGGGAGGAGTACACAGTAAAATGTTCGTGTTTGCCATCATTACCCCTCTGAAGGTGGGCATGACTTCAGGATGTAAGACTTGCTCAGATTAGCACAGAAATTCTTTAAAGTTGCAATTTATTACCCAGTGCTCCAATACAGGCTGCCTTAGGCTGATACCTATCTCTGATACCCCCCCCCCCACCCCCCACCCAATGTGACAAACTATCAAATCAACACAAAATTTCCCACTCTCATCTCACTGTTAGAAACCCCATATTCCACCTCGTTCAATCAAGTGTAACTGGGTGGCATGACTGATAACATTTAGGGCAGCAGAAATGATCCTGAAAAGCATTTAGTCATTAAATTATGAGATATTTTAAAGTTAAATTTCAAATAAAGTTTAAAAGTTCTCAAAATATATCAGCTTCTACCTTCTCCGCATGTGTAAAACCCAATGTTTAGTTTGTTCCATGTTTTTTTTAAGTGCTTTTTTAATATATATTTTTATTCGTTTTCCCATTTTTACAAATAGCGCAACACACCTTCAAAACTGGTACAGTGCAGCATAAATGCTTCTCCATACGTGAACACAGAAAAAGACAGGAGAACACCAACACAGATGGCTCAGCTTAGTCATTAAACCTGGTGCCTCCAATTATAGAATTTTAAAAAAACAATGAATGGATAAGCTAGAGGATGGGGGAAAAGAGGATAAAGCCATGAAAATATGATAAAATGGTGCACACCTTCACATGTAGCGAGTTCAAGGTGGTGCTACATAACTTATGAAAAACCCTGAAGGAGCAAGTCAGACATTATGGAACCTATGTATATCTTTTGGAATGCATCCAATTTAGAACGGTGTATGCAAGTTAGGAACTCCAATGGGATACATTCCATGATAATTTAATGCTAATTCTGAATTGAAGGAGATTTATTGCTAATCCAGTAACAAAGGATGTTCTTACAAGCCGCAAAAGTTAAGATATTGTACAGCCTTTTTCCATTAGCATCGATGGTCCCCCAACTCAGAGACTCAGGATTAGGAACAAAGGATCAAATTCTAAGGCAGCACTGAATATAGTCTCATGCTCTTTAAGTACACCAGATCAGTAGGATTTAATTTTGACACAAGACCACACACAATGTATGTAGTCTTCCTCAACTACCTTGTACTTTTGGCACAGCGATGATATAAAAGGGTCAAATCTGTGTTTCAAGATTGGTGTGATATGTACATGTTTGAACCGAGTGTCCTTCGTTCTATTACAGACTGAGATTCTATTATCATTTTCCCATATATTGCCCCAAGTCTCTTCATCAATATACGTTGCTAAGTCTTTTTCCCAAGACGGCAGGGTTTCTAATATATTCTTACAGGATCTACAGCATAAAGTGTCATAAAACATGTTGATTAGTTGGGTTCCGTGGAGATCAGTATTTCTTCCACCGGGGAGACAAGTATCAAGATGCATGGTTGTCTTATTAAGAATAAAATCTCAGAGGTTCCGCTCAGGCTGGTGGAAATTATGAAGTGCATTTGTTCTATGCAATCTGGGAAGGCACCAGGATGGATTCCCAGTAAAATTTTACAAGAAATTTGTGGCGGAGCTGGGGCCACGTCTGCTAGGCATTTTCAATGATTCGCTATCCTGGGGGGTGCTGCTGGACAACACTGGCACAGGCTTCCATCTCTTTAATCCTGAAGAAGTATAAAGATCCAGAGGAGTGTGGGTCACGTTAGCCCATATCTCTGTTGAATGCCGATGCAAAGTTGTTGGTGAAGGTGCTGGTAACTTGCTTGGAGGAATGTCTGATGGGGGTAATATCTGAGGATCAGACGGGGCTTGTGAAGGGCTGGCAATTGTCGGCGAATGTAAGGAGACACTTGAATGTTGTGATGTAGCCTCCGTCGGGTTCTGAGCCGGAGGTAATAATCTCAATGAACTCGGAGAAAACGTTTGACCGGATAGAATGGGAATATCTTTTCGAGGTACTGGGACGGTTTGGGTTTGGACCCAGGTTCATTTCCTGGTTCTTCTGGCAGGGATATTTGTTTTGAACCTTTTTTCTAATGCCTGCCTCGGTGGTAATTTTCATGACCTACTCTGGTCGATTTCCAAAGCCTTCTCCTGTAACTGTTCAAAACAACATTCCTTCTCTCTCTCTCGTTCTCTCTCTCTCGCCCTGCCCTGCCCTGTCCCTCAAACAAAGGTTCTCTGCTGGGGTTTTCAGACTTGAAATCCATCAGCATTATTCTGGCTGAGTGACTACTCTTGTTTATACAAAACAACAGAGCCATGCTATTAATATGCAACTAACCTCCCATTGATAGACAAAGAGGCCATCAGACTCTGAAATGGGCTAATAGCTGGTCAGACGGCATGGTCCCGAAGAACAATGGATCTGAGGCACCCTGTGTATTCCCACTAACAAGTGTACATAAGAACATAAGAACTAGGAGCAGGAGTCGGCCATCTGGCCCCTCGAGCCTGCTCCGCCATTCAATGAGATCATGGCTGATCTTTTGTGGACTCAGCTCCACTCTCCGGCCCGAACACTATAACCCTTAATCCCTTTTTTCTTCAAAAAACTATTTATCTTTATCTTAAAAACATTTAATGAGGGTGCCTGAACTGCTTCACTGGGCCAGGAATTCCATAGATTCACAACCCTTTGGGTGAAGAAGTTCCTCCTAAACTCAGTCCTAAATCTACTTCCCCTTATTTAGAGGCTATGCCCCCTAGTTCTGCTTTCACGCGCCAGTGGAAACAACCTGCCCGCATCTAACCTATCTATTCCCTTCATAATTTTATATGTTTCTATAAGATCCCCGCGCATCCTTCTAAATTCCAATGAGTACAGTCCCAGTCTACTCAACCTCTCCTCGTAATCCAACCCCCTCAACTCTGGGATTAGGGGGTTGGATTAAGTTTGACAAGGACAGACTCGAGCTCGTGTGGGTGTATCCGCCTGACTCTGTCCGAGCAGGTTTTTCCCCCTCAGTCTGTCTAACCCCTAAATTGCCTGCTACATTGGGATCTAATTTCTGGACCCAATTTCCTAATAGCTCCCTCACGTGACACCGCATCAAGGGAATTGTGCAATATTATAAGGAATGGGTCCACGATCTCCGCTGCCACTTCTTTTAAGACCCTAGGATGAAGGCCATCAGGCCCTGGGGACTTGTCTGTTGTCAATCCCAATAGTTTGTTCAGTACTTTTCCCCTATGATCACAGTATCATAGAATTTACACTGCAGAAGGAGGCCATTCAGCCCATCGAGTCTGCACTACCCTTGGAAAGAGCACCCCACTTAAGCCCCACACCTCCACCCTATCCCCTTTATCTCCGTAACCCAGTAACCCCACATAACCTTTTTGAACACTAACGCCAATTTAGCATGGCCAATCCACCTAACCTGCACATCTTTGGACTGTGGGAGGAAACCGGAAAACCTGGAGGAAACCCACGCACACACGGGGAGAACGTGCAGACTCCGCACAGATCTCAGGATTACTACCGGTGCCACCTGCTAGTCAAAGTAGAAATGACACGACATATAGGATGAATACGTGGCTGAAGAGATGGTGTCGGCGGAGGGTTTCAGATTCCTGGGGCATTGGAACCAGTTCTGGGGGAGGTGGGACCTTTAGAAACTGGACGGGGTACACCTGGGCAGGACTGTAACTGATGTTCTAGGGGGGGCTATTTGCTAGAGCAGTTGGGGAGGGTTTAAACTAATATGCCAGGTGGCTGGGAACCCATGCAAGGAGTCAGAGAAAGAGGGAGCAAGGTGTTATGGGCCAGTGTTTAGAGAACCGCAAAGTGTAGCATGGAGTTCACCTGACCCACAACTTTTAATAGATTGTGGTATGGGGAGCACACGGCCCACTCTACAGGTGTGGTACAGCAGAAATGGAAAAGTATTTTTTTAAAGCAAAACAATGTTTATTCTATGAACTCAAGTTAACCTTTTTAAAACATACAGTGAACATCTTAGCAACCATTAATTCAAATACAACCCCCAAAGAATACAACACTAAGTAATCCTTTAAGCTTTCCTTTTAACATCCATAAGACGTAAAACACCTTTTACCAGAAACACATCAGGTTAAAGTCACTACTGTTATTAATTTTAAATCACCAGGATCGATTTACAGTCTTTAGATTACAGAGAGAGATTCATACAACTTCTGGCTGGGACTGCAGCTATCCAGCTCTGAAAACGAAACTAAAACACACCCTGCAGCAAACAGCCTAAAAAGAAAGTAAAAAGCTGACAGACAGCCCAGCTCCACCCACTCTCTGACATCACTGCAGTAATAAACACCCATTTCTTAAAGGTACTCTCTCACTGCAGATACCTATATACACACCCATTTATAAACACCCATTTCTTAAAGGCACTCTCACATGACAGCTCCCCCGAAGATAAAAAAATAAACCATCAACTTCAAGATGGTTTCATTTTTCACCTTTTTACTATCCTTTAAGAAATGCACACAGTAAGTAACTTTTACGTTTAAAAAAACAACACACACAAACAGCTATAATAATGTAGTCCATTTTTGTTCTTCTTCCTCCAATTGAAATCCTTCTCGATTGACAGTTTCTTTGGACAAGAAGGTCTCTGCACGATCCCTCCATTTCTCTACGCCTCGGCATTTCTCTTTAAAGTCAGATACTTTAGTTCAATCTGATCACAGAGTCCCTTGTAATTCTCCAACACAGGAGCATTGGTTATCATAGCTTTCAGGCAGTCAAATGTCTGTTGAAACACAGCTGTCCACTGGAATTTTTGACGTTTCTTCAGCAAGTCCATCAGTGGAGCAATCACGCTACAAAATCTTTGCACAAATGTTCGATCAAATCCACTCATGCCAAGAAATCACATTATTTCCCCTCGTCTTGAGGGTTTCGGAAACTCCTCAAGGAAAGTGACTTGGGCTTTTCCAAATTCACTTTTGGCTAGGTTCATCACCAAACCCACCTCCTGAAGTCGATCGAAGAACTCCATACGATGTTTAAAATATTCTATCCATGTCTGGCTGAAAATTACCAGATCGTCGATGTATACCGCACAGTTGGGTAATCCTGAAACAAATTTGTTAGTTAACCGTTGAAATGTGGCTGGGGCGTTTTTCATGCCAAGTGGCATAACTTTGAATTGGTATATACCATGGGAACCGATGCAGGAAGTTGAAGGTAGTAAAACAGGGACAGAAACAAAAGGCAGTAAAGGGGAAAGTGTAAGGCAGAGAAGCCATAGTCAAAAATCAAAAAGGGCGACAGTACAAGGTACAGTGACTGAGGGGAGCTCAGTGAATAGGACCAGGAATACTAAAAGGAATAAAACGGGAAGTGAAAACATTAATGGTAAGCGACGCGGCAGGTTGCTACATGAAGATATGGGTTCGACGACAAGGAAAATTAGGAGAAAGGTTAAGAGGAAATATAACTTAGGAGAGGTTACTGATCGAGGCGTTAAGATTCAGAACTGAGGTAAAAAAGCCAACATAAGTGTACTTTACCTGAATGCTCGTAGTATTCAGAATAAGGTAAATGAGTTGATGGCGCAAATCATCGTGAATGACTATGATTTAGTGACCATTCCTGAAACATGGTTAAAGGATGGTCACGACTAGCAGTTAAATATCCGAGGGTATCAAACTATTCGGAAGGACAGAGTGGATGGTACGGGAGGTGGTGTAGCTCTGTTATTTAAGGATGACATCCGGGCAACAGTAAGGGATGACATCGGTGCTATGGAGGATAAGGTTGACTCCATTTGGGTGGAAATCAGGAATAGTAAGGCGAAAAAGTCACTGATAGGAGTAGTCTATAGACCACCAAATAGTAACATTATGGTGGGGCAGGCAATAAACAAAGAAATAACTGATGCATGTAGAAATGGTACAGAATTATCATGGGGGATTTTAATCTACATGTCGATTGGTTTAACCAGGTCGGTCAAGGCAGCCTTGAGGAGGAGTTTTTAGAATGTATCTGCGATAGTTTCCTAGAACAGTATGTAATGGAACCTACAAGGGAACAACCGGTCCTAGATCTGGTCCTGTGTAATGAGACAGGATTGATTAATGATCTCAAAGTTAGGGAATCCTCTCGGAAGGAGCGATCACAATATGGTGGAATTTATAATACAGATGGAGGGTGCGAAGGTAAAATCAAGCACTCGTGTTTTGTGCTGAAACAAAGGAGATTACAATGGGATGAGAGAAGAACTAGCTAAGGTAGACTGGGAGTAAAGACTTTATGGTGAAACAGTTGAGGAACAGTGGAGAACCTTCCAAGCGATTTTTCACAGTGCTCAGCAAAGGTTTATACCAACAAAAAGGAAGGACGGTAGAAAGAGGGAAAATCGACCGTGGATATCTAAAGAAATAAGGGAGAGTATCAAATTGAAGAAAAAAGCATACAAAGTAGCAAAGATTAGTGGGAGACTAGAGGACTGGGAAAACATTAGGGGGCAACAGAAAGCTACTAAAAAAGCTCTAAAGAAGAGTAAGATTGATTATGAGAGTAAACTTGCTCAGAATATAAAAACAGATAGTAAAGGTTTCTACAAATATATAAAACAAAAAAGAGTGGCTAAGGTAAATATTGGTCCTTTAGAGGATGAGAAGGGAAATTTAATAATTGGAGATGAGGAAATGGCTGAGGAACTGAACAGGTATTTCGGGTCGGTCTTCACAGTGGAAGACACAAATAACATGCCAGTGACTGGTGGAAATGAGGCTATGACAGGTGAGGACCTTGAGAGGATTGTTATCACCAAGGAGGTAGTGATGGGCAAGCTAATGGGGCTAAAGGTAGACAAGTCCCCTGGCCCTGATGGAATGCATCCCATAGTGCTAAAAGAGATGGCTAGGGAAATTGCAAATGCACTAGTGATGATTTACCAAAATTCACTAGACTCTGGGGTGGTCCCGGCGGATTGGAAATTAGCAAACGTGACAACACTGTTTAAAAAAGGAGGTAGGCAGAAAGCAGGTAATTATAGGCCAGTGAGCTTAATTCGGTTGTAGGGAAGATGCTGGACTCTATCATCAACGAAGAAATAGCGAGGCATCTGGATGGAAATTGTCCCATTGGGCAGACGCAGCATGGGTTCATAAAGGGCAGGTTGTGCCTAACTAATTTAGTGAAATTTTTTGAGGACATTACCAGTGCGGTAGATAACGGGGAGCCAATGGATGTGGTATATCTGGATTTCCAGAAAGCCTTTGACAAGGTGCCACACAAAAGGTTGCTGCATAAGATAAAGATGCATGGCATTAAGGGGAAAGGAGTAGCATGGATAGAGGATTGGTTAATTAATAGAAAGCAAAGAGTGGGGATTAATGGGTGTTTCTCTGGTTGGCAATCAGTAGCTAGTGGTGTCCCTCAGGGATCAGTGTTGGGCCTACAACTGTTCACAATTTACATAGATGATTTGGAGTTGGGGACCAAGGGCAATGTGTCCAAGTGTGCAGACGACACTAAGATAAGTGGTAAAGCAAAAAGTGCAGAGGATACTGGAAGTCTGCAGAGGGATTTGGATAGGCTAAGTGAATGGGCTAGGGTCTGGCAGATGGAATACTATGTTGACAAATGTGAGGTTATCCATTTTGGTCGGAATAACAGCAAAAGGGATTATTATTTAAATGATAAAATATTAAAACATGCTGCTGTGCAGAGAGACATGGGTGTGCTAGTGCATGAGTCGCAAAAAGTTGGTTTACAGGTGCAACAGGTGATTAAGAAGGCAAATGGAAGTTTGGCCTTCATTGCTAGAGGGATGGAGTTTAAGACTAGGGAGGTTATGCTGCAATTGTATAAGTTGTTAGTGAGGCCACACCTGGAGTATTGTGTTCAGTTTTGGTCTCCTTCCTTGAGAAAGGATGTACTGCCACTGGAGAGTGTGCAGAGGAGATTCACTAGGTTAATCCCAGAGCTGAAGGGGTTGGATTATGAGGAGAGGTTGAGTAGACTGGGACTGTACTCGTTGGAATTTAGAAGGATGAGGGGGGATCTTATAGAAACATATAAAATTATGAAGGGAATAGACAGGATAGATGCGGACAGGTTGTTTCCACTGGTGGGTGAAAGCAGAACCAGGCGGCATAGCCTCTAAATAAGGGGAAGTAGATTTAGGACTGAGTTTAGGAGGAACTTCTTCACCCAAAGGGTTGTGAATCTATGGAATTCCTTGCCCAGTGAAGCAGTAGAGGCTCCTTCATTAAATGTTTTTAAGATAAAGATAGATAGTTTTTTGAAGAATAAAGGGATTAAGGGTTACGGTGTTCGGGCCGGAAAGTGGAGCTGAGTCCACAAAAGATCAGCCATGATCTCATTGAATGGTGGATCAGGCTCGAGGGGCCAGATGGCCTACTCCTGCTTCTAGTTCTTATGTTCTTATGTTCTTATCTCGAGTCACAAAAGCTGAAATCTCCTTTGCCCTTTTGGATAAAGGTAACCTGTAAATAAATCCAGTTTGGAAAAAAAAGCTGATTGTCCCATTTGCTCAATGCAATCCTCCAAATGTGGGATAGGATAAGAGTCCGTTGTTCTAACTGCATTAACCTTTCTATAGTCCACACATAATCTTCGGGTACTATCTGGTTTAGGTACCATCACTATGGGTGAGCTCCATTGGCTGTAACCCACTTCAATTATGCCATTTTTAAGCATACTCTCAATCTCTTTGTTAACCTGTGCCAATTTTAAAGGATTAAGTCTGTATGGATGTTGTTTGATTAGAACAGCATTTACCACATCTACATCATGTATAGCTATTTTAGTACTTCCCAATTTATCTCCACAAACTTGCCTATGTGATATCAATAACTCTTTCAGGTCAGTCTGTTTTTCCTCTGGAAGGTAACTCAACAATTTATCCCAATTTTTAAGAACGTCCTCGTTTTCCAATTTAATTTGAGGTATATCAAATTCACAGTCATCTGGATTTGGTTTGTCACTTTGAGTTAGAATCATTAAAACCTCCTTTTTCTCTCCTTCCCTTTCAAAGTGCCTTTTAAGCATATTCACATGACACACTCGGTGAGTTTTCCTTCTATCTGGTGTTTTTACCACATAATTAACCTCACTTAATTTCCTTTCAATCTGATAAGGTCCACAAAACCTTGCTTTTAAAGTTTCACCTACCACTGGTAACAACACTAAAACTTTATCTCCACTGGCAAAACTACGAACTTTGGATTTCTTGTCTGCTACCCGTTTCATCACATTTTGTGCAACTTTTAAATGTTGTACAGCCAATTCACCTGCTCTATGTAATCGTTCCCTAAAATTTGACATGTAATCCAATAATGTAATTTCCGATTTCTCACTCACCAATTTTTCCTCAATCAATTTAAGTGGTCCTCTTACCTCATGACCAAAAATTAGTTCAAAAGGACTGAATTTGATTGATTCATTAGGTGCATCCCTAATTGCAAACAATACGAATGCAATTCCTTTATCCCAATCCTCTGGATAATCTTGACAATAATCCCTCAACATTGTCTTTAATGTCTGATCCCACCTTTCAACGCTCCCTGCATTTCTGGATGATACGCAGTTGATTTAAATTATTTTATTCCTAAGCTATCCATAACTTCTTTGAATAACCTTGAGGTAAAATTCAATCCTTGATCCGATTGTATTTCTGTGGGTAGTCCATAACTAGTAAAGAATTTAAGTAACTCCTCCACAATCTTTTTAGCTGTAATATTACGTACTGGAATGGCCTCTGGAAACCTAGTAGACACATCCATTATAGTCAAAAGATATTGATTCCCACTTATCGTTTTAGGAAGCGGTCCTACGTAATCAATTAGGACCCTTGTACAAGGTTCCTCAAATGCTGGAAAGGGTATTAAGGGCACTGGTTTTATCACTGCTTGAGGTTTCCCTATCACTTGACATGTGTGACATTATTGACAAAATTTAACTACATCTTTATGTAGTCCAGGCCAATAAAAATGTTTCTGGATTTTAACTTGTGTTTTCCTTATTCCCAAATGGTTTCCCACTGGTACTTCACGTGCAACTCACAACACCTCCTTTCTATACCCTACCGGCAATACTACTTGATGAACTTCTGCCCACTTTTCATCCGCGTGCATATGTAAAGGTCTCCATTTTTTCATCAATACTTCTACGGTAATAACACTCTGGTATACACTCAGATTCCTCTTCCGTGTATGCTTTCTGATACATCCGTTTTATTTCTACATCTTTTTGTTGTAACTCCACCAATTTTCACGAACTAAAAATATCCGCCTCATCCTCCACCTGTTCTTGTTCTTTTTCAACCATCTGATCAAAAATCGTTTCTGATAATTGCACTTCAACTTCATCTTCACTCTTTGATTTCTCCTTTTGTCTTAACCTGTGACTTTGCGACCTTGTTACTACACAATCCGGAAAAATCCCAGGATATTCGTCCTTCAACACTTCAGTTGTTTGATTTTCTACTGGCTTATCAACCACAGCAGGCATCACTCCCACCTGCGATCAAGCTATATCATTACCCAAGATAAACTGTATTCCTGGACAAGATAGTTTCTCTATTACTCTTACTACCACTTCACCACTCTTCACTGGACTTTCCAACCTTACCTTATATAATTGAACACTACTCGCACCCTGAAATCCACATATTACCACCTTTTCTGGCAACATTCTTCTCAAACTACATAACTCCTCATCTCTTACCATTAAAGATTGACTAGCTCCCGTATCTCTTAAAATTGTGACTTCTTTACCTGCTCCTCCTGATACACATGAGTAAACTTTACCCACACAAGTAAATTCTTTAAAGAGATCTGGCACCTTCTTATCAATCACCTCTTGATCAGGATGTACAACCTTTTGCACCTCCTTCACTTCACTTGGGCTTTCCTTTACCACTTTAACAAACCCCACTGTCTTATCCTGTTTTACCACATCAGCCTTCCCAGTGCTTTTCTTCAACCACCAACACTGTGACTTTACATGGCCTAGTTTATTACAGTGAAAACATTTTAAACTTTTCATTTCTTTTCCACCCTCCTGGATTTCTTTTTAATCTGAGGTACACTCTCCTTATTATCTCCCATCAGATCACCTTTACCTTTACCACTTGAGTATTCTCATGTCCCCGTTTCTATCCCTCACAGGCTGAAATTGAAGTCAGAAACAAAGCTTTGATTTATGAACTAATTCATAATCATCTGCCATTTCTGCTGCTAACCTCGTAGTTTTAACCCTCTGTTCTTCCACATGAGTTCTCATTACATCAGGAATTGAATTTTTAAACTCCTCCAAAAGTATAATTTTGAGGTCGAGTCCGTGGATGGGGTGTACATGTTGGGAGAGGGTAGGGATACGTTGGCTGTGGGCGGGGCGTGGTCTGCTGCGTCGAGCATGACGTGGTTAGACTGCGAGCCATATGCCTTGAGCTGGTTAATATGAAACCACGCGGTCTTCCCGTTGGGGTACTTAACCTTATAAATGGAGGGGCTTACTTTGTCGCAACGGAGTACGGACCCAAATACTTGGGTGACAGGAACGTGCTAGGGTTGTAAATGGAGAGCATGACCTGCTGTCCTACATCAAACTCAGTCTGCACTGTCTTGTCGAAACAGCCCTGGTCAGCTACGCTCAGGTAGAGCTTATACGGCATTGATCACTGTCCTACCCAGGGATTCCATCCGAATCTTACCTGCCACGGCCCATACGCACCCCATTTTGGCTCGTTACGTTCAAAATTATTTTGTTTGGTTTTGGAACAGAGCCCTTGCTCTGTTTCTTCCTGGTGCCTAATTTTACTGCGGCTGCTAGCTGAGCCGTTTTTACATTCTCTACTAATTGTTTCACTGCTCTCGTGTGTGAGGGCCGCCACTTCGGGGCTGGTCAAGTCAAGTCCTAATAAAAATTCTTTGCCTTTCATGGGGTGTCCGGTCATGAGAGTGTGTGGGGTGTATCCTGTGAATGTTGAAATGGTGTTACGCAAAAACATTAATGCAAAAGGGAGGACTGAATCCCAAGTGGTGTTGTTTTGTTGGACCATTTTCCTGAGGGTTGCTTTTAGGGACCGATTCATTCGCTCCACGATACCACTTGACTGGGGGTGGAATGCGATGTGGAATTTTTGGGTAATGCCAAATATCGTGAGGACGTTCTTCATGACACGTCCCGTAAAATGGGAACCTTGGTCGGAGTCAATGCTGCGGGGGTGTCCCCATCTCGTAAAGATGTGGTGGGTTACAATCTTAGCTGTATCTTTGCCGTGTTTGTTCTCGATGGGAATGCTTCTACCCATTTCGTAAACGTGTCTATAACAACTAACACATACTTGTGACCATTCCTGCAAGGGGGCAATGGTCCTATAAAATCAATCTGGAGGTTAGTCCAGGGGCCATTAATGGGGTGGGTGTGGCTAAGTTGAGCTTTCTTCGCATATCTGTCCAGATTGTTTTGGGCACAGATAAGGCAATTTTCTACATAGTGCATAGAACATAGAAAAATCCAGCACAGAACAGGCCCTTCGGCCCACGATGTTGTGCTGAACCTTTGTCCTAGATTAATCATAGATTATCATTGAATTTACAGTGCAGAAGGAGGCCTTTCGGCCCATTGAGTCTGCACCGGCTCTTGGAAAGAGCACCCTACCCAAAGTCAACACCTCCACCCATCACTAAGGGCAATTTTGGACACTAAGGGCAATTTATCATGGCCAATCCACCTAACCTGCACATCTTTGGACTGTGGGAGGAAACCGGAGCACCCGGAGGAAACCCATGCAGACACGGGGAGGATGTCCAGACTCCGCACAGACAGTGACCCAAGCCGGAATCGAACCTGGGACCCTAGAGCTGTGAAGCTGTGCGTGACGTCTTCCTTTGAATTGGGCCACCAACAGAGCTGCCTGAGGTGGGCTGTAGTGGGGTCAATTCCCTAATGCCCATGACTATCATGGAACAAACAAATAAGCTGATTCCTGTCCTGTTCAGGAACCACATAAAGGGTGTCTTTTAGGACCACACCGTCATGTGTGGTCAGAGCATTTTTAAACCTATCGTATGGGGCTGGAAATTTTCCTTTTAAAATCTCCCTGAGATTACTATCTTGCTTCTGGGCCTGCACTAAATCTTCGATATTTGTCTGTGAGACCTGCATTCACTGGGGCGCTTTCCAAAAATATCCATGTCTGGAACCTGCTTTAGCCAGTGCGTCGGCTTTTACATTTCCAGGTGGGGAGGAATGGTGGTGACTTCGTACTTTAATAATACCAAATATCCTGTCCTGTGCTTTGTCCAAAATGTGCCGGAGCAATGGGGCTGAAGGGAGGGGTTTTCCGTCCGCGGAAACAAATCCTCTTGCTTTCCACAGGGGTAGGAATTCTGTGAGGCTGTTACAGACATAGAGGTTGTCTGAGTGTATGTCTGCTGGGCTGGGGAAGGAATCTGGGTGATCTACAATGTATGCAATGGCTGCTAGTTCTGCCGCCTGCGCGCCTAAGTGTCCTGGCAGTTTTAACGAGATTTCTTCTAGGGCGCGTCCCTGCGCGTCCTCAACATAGATGCCGCATCCTGTAATGCGCTTCCCGTTTGATATAGTGGAAGAACCATCCATATATATTCTCAAGGGTGCGCACGTGTCTGTGTGCTGGGGGCTCTGGGGTGAACTACCTATCTTTTTGGGGGGTGTTTTCGCGATAAAGGGGCCTGTGTTGTGGTGCAGTGAGATGATTTCACATTCGTGGGGGGTGCCTGGGTACTGAAGGTTGTCGGCTAGGAAAGTGTGGGTCTTGGTCCTTTTAACAGTGCTATCCCATCCCTGCCAAAGAAGGGTCCATCTGGTTGCTCTGATCTGGCTTACTGTATCGTCCTTAAGTCGTCCGTCTAGTAAAAGCTGGGTGGGGGTGTGTTCCGTGAGGATTGTGATGGAGTTTAGTCCGGTGATATATGAAAAGTATTGAACTGCCCAGAAAACTGCGAGCAGGTGCCTTTCACAGGCCGAAAATCCCTGCTCCACAGGATCTAAAACTCTGGAGGCGTAAGCCACGGGTCTTAACTGTTCGTGCCGTTCCTGGAGGAGCACGACCGAAAGGGTACGATCTGTGCTAGCTATCTCTATAGCATAGGGGGAAAGCGGGTCTGGAACCTGTAGTGCGGGGGCTGCAATGAGTGCGCGCTTTAAAGCATCCACAGCATCCGTGTGCCGCGGAAGCCATTCCCAAGGGGCTCCTTTCATTAGGAGTTCCGAGAGGGGCGCTGCTTTGGTGGCGAAACCGTCAATATGGTTTCGGCAGTAGCCAACCAGTCCTAAAAACGGCCGGAGGGCGGAAACATTCTGGGGAAGGGGCAATTTGACAATCGAGTCAATTCCTTTATGCTCGATCTCGCGTTTACCATGCGTGATAATCGTTCCCAAATATATCACTTTGTTTTCCAAAATTTGGGGCTTCTTGGGGTTCACTTTACATCCAATTCGCTGTAGGAGTTCGGACAGAAGCACAATGTGCTGTGCCTTGGTGTCTGTCTGCAGTAATAGGTCGTCTACATATTGGACCAGACATTCGGGGCGAGAAAATTTTGATAAACCATTGGCCAGCTGTCGGTGGAAAATGGAGGGGGAGTTGTGGAATCCTTGTGGAAGGCATGTCCACGTGTACTGCTGACCTTTAAAAGTGAAGGCAAATTTGTATTGGCACGCTTTTGGCAATGGAATGGACCAGAATCCGTTACTGATGTCCAAAACCGTCAAATATCGTGAGTTGAGTCCCTGTTTGAGCATGGTCTCGGGACTTGTGGCTACCGTGGGGGCTGCTGCGGGGGTGACTTTGTTGAGTTCCCTGTAATCGATGGTCAGTCGCCAGGTAGCGAGGAAGGATCTAAAGAGAGAGCTAAGACGAGCAAGGAGGGGACATGAGAAGTATTTGGCAGGAAGGATCAAGGAAAACCCAAAAGCTTTCTATAGGTATGTCAGGAATAAGCGAATGACTAGGGACAGAGTAGGACCAGTCAAGGACAGGGATGGGAAGTTGTGTGTAGAGTCTGAAGAGATAGGCGAGATACTAAATGAATATTTTTCGTCAGTATTCACTCAGGAAAAAGATAATGTTGTGGAGGAGAATGCTGAGCTCCAGGTAAATAGATTAGATGGCATTGAGGTAAGTAGGGAAGAGGTGTTGGCAATTCTGGACAGGCTGAAAATAGATAAGTCCCCGGGGCCTGATGGGATTTATCCTAGGATTCTCTGGGAGGCCAGGGAAGAGATTGCTGGACCATTGGCTTTGATTTTTATGTCATCATTGGATACAGGAATAGTGCCAGAGGACTGGAGGATAGCAAATGTGGTCCCTTTGTTCAAAAAGGGGAGCAGAGACAACCCCGGCAACTATAGACCGGTGAGCCTCACGTCTGTAGTGGGTAAAGTCTTGGAGGGCATTATAAGAGACAAGATTTATAATCATCTAGATAGGAATAATATGATCAGGGATAGTCAGCATGACTTTGTGAAGGGTAGGTCATGCCTCACAAACCTTATCGAGTTCTTTGAGAAGGTGACTGAACAGGTAGACGAGGGTAGAGCAGTTGATGTGGTGTATATGGATTTCAGCAAAGCGTTTGATAAGGTTCCCCACGGTAGGCTATTGCAGAAAATACGGAGGCTGGGGATTGAGGGTGATTTAGAGATGTGGATCAGAAATTGGCTAGCTGAAAGAAGACAGAGGGTGGTGGTTGATGGGAAATGTTCAGAATGGAGTTCTGTCACAAGTGGAGTACCACAAGGATCTGTTCTGGGGCCGTTGCTGTTTGTCATTTTTATCAATGACCTAGAGGAAGGCGCAGAAGGGTGGGTGAGTAAATTTGCAGACGATACTAAAGTCGGTGGTGTTGTCGATAGTGAGGAAGGAAGTAGCAGGTTACAGAGGGATATAGATAAGCTGCAGTGCTGGGCTGAGAGGTGGCAAATGGAGTTTAATGTAGAGAAGTGTGAGGTGATTCACTTTGGAAGGAAAAACAGGAATGTGGAATATGTGGCTAATGGAAAAGTTCTTGAAAGTGTGGATGAGCAGAGGGATCTAGGTGTCCATGTACATAGATCCCTGAAAGTTGCCACCCAGGTTGATAGGGTGGTGAAGAAGGCCTATGGAGTGTTGGCCTTTATTGGTAGAGGGATTGAGTTCCGGAGTCAGGAGGTCATGTTGCAGCTGTACAGAACTCTGGTACGGCCGCATTTGGAGTATTGCGTACAGTTCTGGTCACCGCATTATAGGAAGGACGTGGAGGCTTTGGAACGGGTGCAGAGGAGATTTACCAGGATGTTGCCTGGAATGGAGGGAAAATCTTATGAGGAAAGGCTGATGGACTTGAGGTTGTTTTCGTTAGAGAGAAGAAGGTTAAGAGGAGACTTGATAGAGGCATACAAAATGATCAGAGGGTTAGATAGGGTGGACAGTGAGAGCCTTCTCCCGCGGATGGAAATGGCTAGCACGAGGGGACATAGCCTTAAACTGAGGGGTAATAGATATAGGACAGAGGTCAGGGGTAGGTTCTTTACGCAAAGAGTAGTGAGGCCGTGGAATGCCCTAACTGCTACAGTAGTGAACTCGCCAACATTAAGGGCATTTAAAAGTTTATTGGATAAACATATGGATGATAATGGTATAGTGTAGGTTAGATGGCTTTTGTTTCGGTGCAACATCGTGGGCCGAAGGGCCTGTACTGCGCTGTATTGTTCTATGTTCTATGTTCTATGTTCTATGATCCATCGGGCTTTCTCACTGGCCAAATCGGGGCATTATTAGTAGAGGCTACTGATCTAAGTACGCCTTGTTCTAATAAACTATCAACTTTTGAGATTTCTCCCTCTGCCTCTTGGGGAAATCCATATTGCTTCTGGGGTCTAGGGTCAGGTCCTGTTATTTGAACCAAACCAGCCATCCTGCCGCAGTCATGTTTATGACTTGCAAATGCGGTCCTGTTTTTCTGGAGAACTGCCCTCACCTGTTTGTCTGCGCTACTCGTGGTTGGGTCAAACCAAAACTCGCCGACTGCGCTAATCTTATTTGCATACTCACCTACTGTGAGCGTTGAGGGGGCTCTTGCTGACTTTGTCATTTTCCAGACACATTGATTTACTGGTTCAAATGACAGGTTGCGGGAGTTCATGAAATCGACACCCAAAATGTGTTCTGCTGTGTGGGGCAGATCGACCATACCTATGGGGTGTTTTGTTGTAATGTTGCCAATTTGAATAGGTACAGGGGCTGTGATGTGTCCCTGTTGTGAGTGGCCTGTGAAGCCGCTGAGGGTGATTGTGGCTGTAGTGGGCCACGTGTCTTTTTGGAACATGGTGGAGGAATTAATTGTGGTGCCTCCTGTGTCCCAGAGAAATTTGATGGACTGTCCCAATATTTTCGCTGGACGTATCCCAAAGGGTGTCGCAGACTCAGGTGGGGGAGCCCGAACACCGTCAGTCAGTTCCGTTCATGTCTGTCTGGTCTGAACGGGTGATTACACTATGTATGGGCTTTGTCCTGTTTCTATTCAGAGTGCCTGCCTGCTGGGCTCTCTGTGGCTTTCGTGGGGCATTAGCACTCTCGTGCAAAGTGACCTAATTGTCCACAGTTGTAACACTCCTGTGGTTTCTGTGGGGGGGCTGTTCATGCCTTTGTTCACCCATGCGGGGTTCTGGTGCGCTTTAACTGCTTGAATATCTTCCTCTGCCTGCTGTTCTTCGGGTTTTCTAATTGCGGGTTTGTTGTGGACAGATTGCTCCCAGGAGCGGGACAATCTTTTTAAAACCCACTTTTCGTTGTGCGTTTCTTCCGAGGGGTCATAATTAGTACAAGCTTTTTGTCCTGGCTCTGTGGCATGGGAGATAAGGGTGCGGGTCCATTTGGCCATGTTGTCTGGGGACAAATGGGCGCGGTCTAAGTTTCCAAAAACGGCTGTAAAATGGATCCACAGGCGTCCAGCAAATGCTGTGGGATATTCTGTTTTCTTCTGCCTGCACTTATTCAGGCCTTCTACTGGGTCACCTCTGTTATAACCGATCGTATCTAGGATCGCCGTGTGCATCTCTACAAGAGTGCCTCCTCATACATTCTGTGGGTCGGGAAGGGCTGCTAAACAGAAGGGTCTAAGCTTAAAACTGTGAGCTTCACTTGCTCACACTCATCCAGGCCGTACATGGTCGCCTGCTGCTTCACTCTAGCAAAGAACTGGTGGGGGTCTGAGGTGGGGAGGAACGGTGTGATCTTTTCACACGCACCCCGTAATTGCGTCCCGGTTAAGGGGGTGATGTAAAGGAATTCCGCGTCTCCGTCCGATGTGACTGTGCAGTGGGTAGTTACTGGATTCATGGGTGCCTGATCTATCTGCTCTGTGGGGGGTTGGGGTGCTTTTCTCCTTTGAGGCTTTCCTTGCGCACATGTTCCCTGTACATATCTATGCGCGGTTTCATTTAGTTCTTGCCAATCAGGGCCGTCTTCTTCATCTAATTGGGATCCAAAGGTGCGTTGAAACCCATTTTGCACTGACAGCACTGAAGCAATCTGCTTCCGGCATTTTGCATGATCCACTGAGCTTTGTCTGTGCTCCGTGGTGGCAGCATGGAGTGCTCTTAACGCTGCTTTTAGATCGCTGCTCTGCCTTTGCAATGCCTCTACCTGTTTCTCTGTCGGTTCTCTTACCAGGACTGCACGTTGCGTGTCCTGATAGGCCTTATCGTATTGGGTTGGTGTCATGATATCCATATTAACATATCATGGTGCAATCACACAGACACACTGATGGACAGGTAGACGGACCAATCAACACACACACAACATCACAGCCAATCACCAGTGAGAGCACACGCACTATAAAACAGGGAACACCACAGCTCCCGCTCATTCTACCAGGAGATAGCTAGCTCAGAGCACAGAGCTCACAGCGTGCCACTCAGACATACACCATGTGCTGAGTGCCTCACTAAGATAGTGCTAGGGCTGGGTCCACAGGTTAACTGGTGAAGTACGAACCAAAGCCAGAAGTTAACATTTGTTATTGTACAGAATAATAAAACAGAGTTGTACCATCTACAACCGTGTTGGTTCGTTTGTGTATCGGAACACACAACACGACATGATACCAGGCCTGGAAACTCGCCAGCGACTGTGAGACCTACCTGCACCTCTTCAGAGATCCGCCATCCTGCGCCATGGACACCATCAGCCCGCCGCAGCCGCTCCAAATTGCTGGAAATCTCGGCATCAACTGGAAGCTGTTTAAACAGCGCTTCCAGCTCTTCCTAGAAGCCACAGACAGGGAGAATGCATCAGACACCAGGAAGATCACCCTCCTCCTCTCCACGGCGGGGCAACACGCCATCCACATCTACAACTCCCTGGCATTCGCGGAAGGCGAGGACAAGACGAAGTACAAGACGGTCCTTCTAAAATTTGAGCAATACTTCAGCATCGAAGTGAATGAGAGCTTCGAGAGGTACCTTTTCCAGCAGCGCCTGCAGGGTAAGGATGGGCCTTTTCAATCTTTTTTGACACACCTCCGTATCCTCGCGCAGTCCTGTGGCTATGAGGCCACCTCCGATTCCATGATTCGGGATCAGATAGTTTTTGGGGTCACCTCGGACACCCTACGCCAGCAGCTCCTCAGAATAAAGCGCCTCACCCTAGCTACCTCCATCGAAACATTGGTCCTCCACGAAAACACGACCAGCCGGTATTCCCAATTCCAGGCGGCCGAATCGGCACGGCAGGGGTCCTACGAGGTCGAGCGGGTCCAGTTGACCGAGTTCCTCCCGGCCCGTGGCCCGGCCGAGGGCGGCCATGTTGTGTGCTTTCCGCGGCCTCCCGCGCTTGTATGCGCCAAAAGAGGGGACGTCGGCGCAGAGGGACGTGATGCACAGGCGCGCTCTATGCAGGACCGGACCGCGCATGCGCGGTGGCGCAACGAACGCCATGACATCACGATGTGCGGCAACTGTGGATCCGCACATTTAAAGCGGCAATGTCCAGCCAAAACTCAACAATGCCTCTGCTGTGGCAGGATGGGCCACTACGCTGCCTGCTGTCGAGCAGCTCAACCAGCCAACGCTCCGCAATTCCGCCAGCCTCGCAGGGACATGCGGGCCATTCAGCCTCCATACACCGAGTCATACCCTGACGACGTACAGACCGGTGATACCGACGACCGGGAACCCTTCCGCGTTGCGATGATAGACAGAAATCGGATGCCCCAAATAGGACCCACCAGCCGATGCCAGTGCACAGCGTTAATCCGAGCGATGAATGGTGTGCCACCCTAACGGTCAACCGATCACCAATCACATTCCGCTTAGACACTGGTGCCTCCGCCAATCTCATTGCATGGTCAGCCTTCCACACCTTGAAGGTCAAACCACCGGTTCGGCCATCCCACTGTCAGTTGGTCGATTACAACGGTAATGTTATCCCGGCCATGGGGTCCTGCCAGCTCGAGGTTGCACACAATTCATACACAGCCACACTGTCTTTTGAGATAGTTGGATCCTCGAAGGACTCTCTGCTAGGCGCACAGGCGTGCAAGATCCTCCACCTCGTTCAGCGGGTACACACTCTGTCTCCACAAGGCACGTCCGATTTCCCGGATGCAGACTTTAGGGCGCAGCTTCACTCGCTCCTCGCCCACAACCAGGAGGTTTTCGAGGGCATGGGCACACTGCCCTACACTTACAGAATACGGCTCAAACCGGACGCCACCCCGGTCATTCACGCACCTCGTAGGGTCCCAGCACCACTCAAGGACCACCTCAAGCAGCAGCTGCAGGACCTGCAGGATCAAGGAGTGCTTTCCCGGGTCACGGAGCCTACGCCATGGGTCAGCTCCATGGTGTGCGTAAAAACGCCCTCCGGCGAGCTCCGGATCTGCATCGACCCGAAATACCTGAACAATAACATCATGAGGGAACACTACCCCATACCCAAACGGGAAGAAATCACGATCGAAATGGCCCGGGCTACAATTTTTACCAAGCTTGATGCCTCAAAGGGCTTTTGGCAGATTCAGCTGGATCAGTCCAGCAGGAAGCTATGCACTTTCAACACTCCCTTTGGCAGATACTGCTACAATAAGATGCCGTTTGGCATCATCTCGGCATCCAAGGTGTTTCATCGAATCATGGAACAAATGATGGAGGGCATCGAAGGGGTGCGCGTCTATGTTGACGACGTCATCATCTGGTCCACCACACCACAGGAGCACATCAGTCGTCTCCAGCGTGTCTTTGCTCTGATACGAGATCACGGCCTGCACCTCAACAGAGCCAAGTGTTCTTTTGGCCAAACTGAGCTAAAGTTTCTTGGGGACCACATATCCCGGTCAGGGGTGCGTCCGGATGCCGACAATGTGGCAGCTATTGCAGCCATGCCGCAGCTGGCAGACAAGAAGGCAGTGCTACACTTTCTCGGGATGGTCAACTTCCTGGGGAACACAACGGCTCTTCACCACCTGGTAAAGAAGACTACGGAGTTCCAGTGGCTGCCCACACACCAGAAGGAATGGGAGGAGCTCAAGATCAAGCTCACCACCGCCCCGGTATTGACGTTCTTCGACACTACTCGAGACACAAAGATCTTGACTGATGCCAGCCAGTCCGGCATTGGGGCATTACTCCTGCAACAGGACGACACTGCATCATGGGCCCCGGTCGCCTATGCCTCGCGGGCCATGACCCCCACAGAACAGCGCTACGCGCAAATTGAAAAGGAGTGCCTGGGTTTGTTAACCGGCATAGATAAATTCCACGACTATGTGTATGGTCTTCCGCAGTTCACCGTGGAGACCAACCATCGCCCCCTGGTCGGCATCATACGAAAGTACCTGAATGAGATGACCCCGTCGCCTCCAGCGCATTCTGCTCAAGCTCCGGAGGTATGACTTCCAACTTGTCGACACCCCGGGAAAAGACATCATCGCGGATGCCGTGTCCAAAGCAGTGAGCACACCGCCCGAATCGGGGGGATTCGTTTGTCAGGTCGACACACAAGTAGCCTTCACATTGGCCAATCTGCTGGCTACTGATGCAAGTCTGGCCCACATTTGCCGTGAGACTGCGGCTGACCCCCTTCTACAACGTGTGATGTGCCACATGACGGAAGGGTGGCTAAAGGGGCAGTGCCCACAATTCTACAATGTCCGAGACGACTTGGCAGTCATTGATGGTGTCCTCCTAAAGTTGGACCGGATTGTGATCCCACACAGCATGCACCGGCCTGTCCTCGAACAATTGCACGAAGGCCATCTCGGGGTTGAAAAGTGCAGGCGGAGGGCCCGAGAAGCTGTGTACTGGCCGGGCATCAGCGACGACATCGCCAACATGGTGCTCAACTGCCCCACCTGCCAAAGGTTTCAGCTGGCGCAACCCCCTGAGACACTTCAGCCCCATGAGTTGGTAACGTCCCCCTGGGCAAAGGTGGGTGTGGACCTCTTTCATGCGCTCGGCAGGGACTACGTCATTATAATTGACTATTTTTCCAATTATCCGGAGGTCATACGCCTGCACGACTTGACATCATCAGCTGTAATCAGAGCATGTAAAGAAACTTTTACATGGCATTCCGCTTACCGTCATGTCGGACAATGGGCCCTGTTTTGCGAGCCAAGAATGGTCTTCTTTTGCCGCTTCATACGGCTTCACACACGTGACGTCCAGTCCTTTGCATTCCCAGTTGAATGGCAAGGCGGAAAAGGGCGTCCATATCGTGAAGCGGCTCCTCTGCAAGGCTGCTGATGCCGGATCTGACTTCTGTTCAGCCCTGCTGGCCTATCGCTCGGCCCCACTGTCCACAGGCCTCTCACCAGCCCAGCTGTTGATGGGTCGCGCCCTCAGGACCACTGTGCCGTCCATTCATGTTCCCAAACCCGACCATGCTCCAGTACTGCAAAGGATGCGACAGCGGCGTGCTCAGCAGAAGGTGGCACATGACACTCGGGCAACTGATCTTCCAGCCCTGGCGCCTGGAGACAATGTCCGCATACACCTACCGGAGGGTGGGTTGGTCAGCAACCGCCGAGGTTCTCCGCCGCGTGGCTCCCCGCTCGTTCCTGGTTCGCATGCCCGGTGGCTCCATTCGCCGGCGTAATCGGCGGGCCCTTCGGCTGCTTCCGCGCTCGCTACGTGATCATGCACCGGTGCCACGCCCTCCTGTTGTCCCTGATCTCGACTTCGTGGAGCTTCCTGCCACTCTGCCCTCACCCGTGGCCAGGCCCATTCCTCAGCCGGTGGATCCTGACCCACCCTTGAGGCGGTCAACCCGAATTCGGCGCCCACCTACTAGACTGGACTTATGAGCCTGTTTGCACATTGGACTCACTGATTGTTGTGCAATAATGTTAACGTGTTTTTTTCTTTGTCGTTCCAGGAGTTCTCTTTCGCTATTTGATGATTGCACTTGTTTTGTTTGTGGTACAACCTCGTTGCTCTGTTGCACCTGACACTTTCCTATGTATATAGTTTAGCCTCATGTACATGTTGTAAATATTGCACACACACACTCAGCCGCACTCAGTACACACCAATATTTATTACCATGTAGGCACATATCCTTGTGAAAAGGGGATGTCATGATATCCATATTAACATAATCACACACACACACTGATGGAGAGATAGACGGACCAATCAACACACACACAACTTCACAGCCAATCATCAGTGAGAGCACACGCACGATAAAACAGGGAACACCACAGTTCCCGCTCATTTTACCAGGAGATAGCTCAGAGCACAGAGCTCACAGCGCGCCACTCAGACATGCACCATGTGCTGAGTGCCTCTCAAAGATAGTGCTAGGGCTGGGTCCACATGTTAACTGGTGAAGTACGAACCACAGCCAGAAGTGAACAGTTGTTATTGTACAGAATAATAAAGCAGAGTTGTACCATCTACAACCGTGTTGGTTCGTTTGTGTATCGGAACACCCAACACGACAGTTGGGAAGCTGTTCAGATGCGCTAGACAAGACTGGTGTTCCCCCTTGGCATCATCCACCTCTCCGTCCTTTGCTGCCAACTTCCTTCTCAATTCTGCATTCTCTCTCTCGATCTCACTAACATCGACCTTGCTCATTCGATGTCTCTCTTCTATCTCGTTGCGGAGTGTCCGAACGACCTCCTCTGTGCCTCGCAATTGTGCCAGACAGGACATGATTGCCATCGGCTTGCGAGCTTTCCCTAAGCTCTTCTTATGGATTTCACTCAGGTTCTACCACCAAGTATGTCCTATACTCCCGGAACCTGTTTTCTCATTTGAACAAAAGTCACTCCAAAGGGGCCATCCCTTCCCTTTGAGGTACCTTCTAATCTCAACTTCGCAAACGGGACACTGACCTACTCTGTTGCTGGTCGCTGCGATCACGAATTCTTGAGGGTTCATGAGGCATTCCATTGCCTTCATTGCCATTTTTCCTATCTGAATGCTCTCTTTTAAAATTTGGAATGAGGGGTACTAAGGTGGTGCTGTAAACATGGGTACGGCATTCGCTATTTTACGGAATACAAACTCCCGACAGTTTTTCGCAACAAAATCCATCAGTTTTACCTTATAGCCCTGTTAGTTACGCATGCATTAACTGGCTTCCGAATTATGAGGATTGATCAGAACTGCTTGAACACTTGTGAATGTTTCTGTTCCCAATTGGATTCTCAATTAAAACTTTGGGTTCTCCCAGAGTGGTTAGGCCACTTCTAAGTCGGATCCCGTCAGAGTCGCCAGTAAATGTTGCTAACTTTTGGTTGGCTCTTAAATGTTGCTCGTTGTGTCTTTACTTAATTTGCTCTGTTTCTATAACCTTTGCTCCAGAGTCACCAGATATCTTTATGATACCACCACGAGGTTCAAGTTCAAGTGCTGATCAATAACTCAATACACCAGTTAGTACGTTTCAAATCAAAACACATTTATTATACACAGTCAATCACTACTCATGTATAAAACTCTACTTACTAGACTATCTCTAACACTAAAAGGCCGATACTTAGCTTTGGAACTGGCCCACCAGATCTGGGGAACAAATGGCCTTTCGTTCGATTCTGAGTCTGCAGGCTTCAAAACTGGTATAGACTGGTAGCTAGGAGCACCTATCTTGTAGCGTGCGTTGACTGGAGACTTACTTGGTTGGTGCAGCTACTAGACAGGTCACGGTCAAGGGTTGTTTCGAGCTGCTGAGAGACCCTGCCAAGAAGGAAGAATTGAACTTGGGAACTCTATTTTATAGTCCCCAGGGGCTTTGTGCCCTTTTAGGCAGACCCCGTACCTGGTTCCAAGTGATTGGACTAAGTTCTCATCACTTGGATCGATTTCTCCAATACTGGAGCTGTTCCCTGATCGCTGGGCGGTTCTTAAGTGTCCATTGGCCTTCCTTTGTCTTGGCTCCTGCTGGCGCCGAGGAGTCTGGCTTGGCCTTGTTTACCTTAACTGTTTCCAATTGTTCCCGGGGATCACTCATCAGTATGTAGATGGTTGTTAGTTTCAATGCTGTCTGGGTTCCTGCAAGTTCTGATATACAGGAAACTTTGCACCTGCTTGTTTTTCCTGCATTTGACTGAATTTCCCTGCATTCTTAGCGGACCTCCATTTTAAAGTTGGGAAGTGGCCAACCCAGGTGGCTACACTGACATCACTGGAGAAATAAACACCCATTTCTTAAAGGTACTCTCACTACAGATACTTATATACACACCCATTTCTAAACACCCATTTCTTAAAGGTACTGTCACATGACAAAGGACAAAAAAAGGTAGAAAAGTGATAGGTGGAGAAACCAAGGGCAAAATTTAAACAGAGCAATAGAGAAAAATATTGGGAGCAAGATAAACAATGTGAAAATGACAAACTTAAAGGCTCTGTGCCTTAATGCACGGAGCATTTGCAATAAAGTGGATGAACTAATCGCGCAGATAGATATAAATGAGTATGATATAATTGGGATTACAGAGACATGGCTGCAGGGTGACCAGGGATGGAAACCGACTATCCCAGGGTTTTCAGTATTTAGGAAGGACAGGCATAAAAGAAAGGGTGGTGGTGTGGCACTGCTGGTTAAAGAGGAAATTAGCGGCTTCCGGGTGCGGTGATGACCAGCTAAGTCGCACGTTTCGGCAGCTCCCGTTGGAACGGACTTTTGGGCTCTTGATAAGAGCCCCAACGGCAATTTTAAATGGCCAAAATCACTGTGCGGTGAAATAGAAGGGAATCCCCCCGGATACTGATGGAAAAAGGAGAGGATAGCGGCAGGATTGCAGTGGATCCTTCGGAGCAGCGGCAAGGAAGGGAAGCTCGAAGCAAGATGGCGTCGGAAGGTGGCCGTTCGATATGGGGCCCAGAGCAACAAGAGTTCCTGCGGCGCTGTGTGGAAGAGCTGAAGAAGGAGGTGTTGGGCCCGATGCTACAGGCGATTGAAGGGCTAAAGGAGGCGCAGAGGACCCAGGAGCTGGAGCTGCGGGTCGTGAAGGCAAAGGCTGCTGAAAATGAAGATGAAATTCAGGGCCTGGTGGTGAAGACAGAGACGCACGAGGCGCAGCACAAGAGGTGTGTGGAGAGGTTGGAACCGCTGGAGAATAATTCGAGGAGGAAGAATCTAAGAGTCTTAGGTCTTCCCGAGGGCGCAGAGGGGGCGGACGTCGGGGCATATGTGAGCACGATGCTTCACTCGCTAATGGGATCGGAGGCCCCGACGGGCCCTTTGGAGGTGGAGGGAGCTTATCGAGTTATGGCGCGAAGACCAAGGGCAGGAGAAATACCTCAAGCCATAGTGGTGAGGTTTCACCGCTATAATGACAGAGAGATGGTCCTAAGGTGCGCGAAGAAAACTCGGAGCTGCAGGTGGGAGAACGTGGTGATTCGCGTATACCAGGATTGGAGTGCGGAGGTGGCGAGAAGGAGGGCAAGTTTCAATCGGGCAAAGGCGGTGTTTCACAAAAAGAAGGTGAAATTTGGAATGCTGCAACCGGCGAGACTGTGGGTCACATACCAAGGGAAGCACCACTACTTTGAGACGGTAGAAGAGGCGTGGACATTCATAGTGGACGAGAAGCTGGAATAGTCTGGCGAGAGAAAGAGCTTCTGGGACAAAGTGGTGGGGTGACTATGTGGGACGAGGAAGGGGGGGGGGGATGATTTTTCAATTGTTAACTCTTTAATCCTGTAAATTTTCTCTCTTCCCCTCGTTTGGTGGGGGGGGGGGGGAGTATGAGGAACTATGGGCGCAGATGGGTAGGAAAGCGGGGCTGAGTGGGAAACGCGGGCCTCGTTCCCGCACTATGGTAATTATGGCGGGATCAGGGACGCAGGAAGGTGGGGGCCTCGCACAGTGAGAGGCCGAGGGCAAACGGGGAAGCCGAGGTCAGCCAGAGTTCGCTGACTTCTGGGAGCAACATGGGGGGTGTAATTACGCTAGAGGGGGATCTAGCGGAGGGGGGGGGGAGGGAGCTAACTGGGTTGCTGCTGCTAAGGGGAAGGGGGAGCTGTTATGGGGCGGGGTGGTCGAGGCGGGAGGGCACCGTCGGTGGGATATACGGGTACGTGGGAACCGGGTGAGGAGCTGGGTTAAAAAAGGGGATGGCTAGTCGACAAGGGGGGGGGTAAAGAGCCCCCCAACCCGGTTGATCACGTGGAACGTGAGAGGGCTGAATGGGCCGATTAAAAGGGTGCGGGTACTCGCACACCTAAAGAAATTAAAGGCAGATGTGGTTATGTTGCAGGAGACGCACCTGAAATTGACAGATCAGGTCAGACTACGTAAAGGATGGGTGGGACAGGTGTTTCATTCGGGTTTGGATGTGAAGAATAGGGGGGTGGTTATTTTAGTGGGGAAACGGGTACTGTTTGAGGCAAAGACCATAGTGGCGGACAGTGGGGGTAGATACGTGATGGTGAGTGGCAGACTGCAAGGGAGGCGGTGGTTCTGGTGAACGTGTACGCCCCGAACTGGGATGATGCAAACTTCATGAGGCGTATGTTGGGGCGTATCCCGGACCTGGAGGCGGGAAAGTTGGTAATGGGGGGAGATTTCAATACAGTGCTTGATCCAGGGCTGGACCGGTCGAGGTCCAGGACCGGGAGGAGGCCGGCAGCGGCCAAGGTGCTTAAGGACTTCATGGAGCAGATAGGAGGAGTAGACCCTTGGAGATTTATCAGACCTAGGAGTAAGGAGTTCTCATTCTTCTCCCATGTTCACAAGGTATATTCACGGATAGACTTTTTTGTCCTGCGAAGGGCACTGATTCCGAAGGTGACAGGGACGGAGTACACGGCCATAGCCATCTCAGACCACGCTCCACACTGGGTAGATCTGGTGGTAGGAGAGGAAAAGGAACAGCACCCACTTTGGAGAATGGATATGGGCCTGTTGGTGGATGAGGGGATATGTCTAAGGGTGAGGGGGTGTATCGAAAGGTACTTGGAGTTTAATGACAATGGAGAGGTTCAGGTGGGAGTGGTCTGGGAGGCGTTGAAGGCGGTGGTCAGAGGGGAACTGATATCCATAAGGGCACATAAAGGGAAGCAAGAGAGTAAAGAAAGGGAGCGATTGCTGAGAGAACCTCTGAGGGGGACAGGCAATATGCAGAGGCACCGGAGGAGGGACTGTACAGGGAAAGACAAAGGTTACATGTGGAATTTGACCTGCTGACCACGGGTAAGGCAGAGGCACAGTGGAGGAGGGCACAGGGAGTGCAGTATGAGTATGGAGAGAAGGCGAGTCGGTTACTGGTCCAACAATTGAGGAAGAGGGGAGCGGCGAGGGAGATAGGTGGGGTGAGGGATGAGGAGGGAGAGATGGAACGGGGAGCGGAGAGAGTGAATGGGGTGTTTAAGACATTCTATGAGAGGTTGTATAAGGCTCAGCCCCCGGAAGGGAAGGAGGGAATGATGCATTTCCTGGATCAGCTGGAATTCCCGAAGGTGGAGGAGCAGGAGAGGGCGGGACTGGGAGCACAGATTGATGTGGAGGAGGTGGTAAAGGGGATTGGGAGCATGCAGGCGGGGAAGGCCCCGGGACCGGATGGGTTCCCGGTGGAATTTTATAGGAAATATATAGACCTACTGGCCCCGCTTTTGACGAGAACCTTTAATGAGGTCAGGGAAGTTGCCCCCGACTATGTCGGAGGCGACAATATCGTTACTTTTGAAGAAGGATAAAGACCCGCTGCAGTGTGGGTCCTACAGGCCCATTTCCCGTTTGAATGTAGATGCTAAGCTCCTGGCCAAGGTAATGGCGACGAGGATAGAGGATTGTGTCCCGGGGGTGGTCCATAAGGATCAAACTGGGTTCGTTAAGGGGAGGCAGCTGAACACGAACATACGGAGGCTGCTAGGGGTGTTGATGATGCCCCCACCAGAGGGGGAGGCGGAGATAATGGTGGCGATGGATGCCGAGAAAGCATTTGACAGGGTCGAGTGGGACTACCTGTGGGAAGTGTTGAGGAGATTTGGTTTCGGTGAAGGGTTCATTGGATGGGTACAGCTGCTATATAGGGCCCCGGTGGCAAGTGTGATCACGAACAGGCAGAGGTCTGACTACTTCAGTCTTTATAGAGGGACGAGGCAGGGGTGTCCCCTGTCTCCGTTACTGTTTGCATTGGTAATTGAGCCCCTGGCCATAGCTCTGAGGGGCTCCAGGAAGTGGAGGGGAGTACTCAGGGGAGGAGAAGAACACCGGGTATCATTGTATGCAGATGATTTACTGCTGTATGTTGCGGACCCGGTGGAGGGGATGCCTGAGATAATGCAGACGCTCGGGGAGTTTGGGGAATTCTCGGGGTACAAATTGAACATGGGGAAGAGTGAGTTGTTTGTGGTACATCTGGGGGAGCAGAGCAGGGGAATAGAGGATTTACCGCTGAGGAGGGTAACAAGGGATTTCCGGTACTTGGGGATCCAGATAGCCAGGAGTTGGGGAACCTTACATAGGCTTAATTTAACACAATTGGTGGAACAGATGGAGGAGGATTTTAAGAGATGGGACATGGTGCCCCTGTCACTGGTGGGGAGGGTGCAGGCGGTCAAAATGGTAGTCCTCCCGAGATTCCTTTTTATGTTTCAGTGCCTCCCGGTGATGGTCACGAAGGCTTTTTTCAAGAAGATCGAGAAAAGCGTTATGAGTTTGTGTGGGCTGGGAAGACCCCGAGAGTGAGGAGGGGGTTCGTGCAGCATAGCAGGGAGAGGGGGGGACTGGCACTACCGAGCTTAAGTGAGTACTATATTTCAATGGTGTGTAAGTGGATGGGAGAAGGGGAGGGAGCGGCGTGGAAGAGATTGGAGATGGCGTCCTGCAAAGGAACCAGCCTACAAGCACTGGTGATGGCACCGCTGCCGTTCTCCCCGAAGAAATACACCACAAGTCCAGTGGTGGTGGCAACACTAAATATTTGGGGGCAGTGGAGACGGCATAGGGGAATGACGGGAGCCTCGGTGCGGTCCCCGATAAGAAATAATCATAGGTTTGTCCCGGGGAGAATAGATGGGGGATTTGGAGCATGGCAGAGAGCTGGGATTGTGCAACTGAGGGATCTGTTCTTGGACGGGACGTTTGCGAGTCTGGGAGCGCTGACGGAAAAATATGGGTTGTCCCAAGGGAATGAATTTCGATACATGCAACTGAGGGCTTTTGCGAGGCAACAGGTGAGGGAATTCCCGCAGCTCCCGACGCAGGAGATTCAGGATAGAGTGATCTCAGGGACATGGGTGGGGGATGGTAGGGTGTCAGATATATACAGGGAAATGAGAGACGAGGGGGAGAACATGGTGGATGAGCTGAAGGGAAAATGGGAGGATAAGCTGGGGGAAGAGATTGAAGAGGGGCTGTGGGCAGATGCCCTACGTAGGGTAAACTCTTCGTCCTCGTGCGCCAGGCTTAGCCTGATACAATTTAAGGTTTTGCACAGGGCACATATGACTGGAGCAAGGCTCAGTAAATTTTTCGGGGTAGAGGATAGGTGTGGGAGATGTTCGAGAAGCCCAGCAAACCACACCCACATGTTGTGGTCATGCCCGGCACTGCAGGGGTTCTGGGTGGGGGTGGCGAAGGTGCTTTCAAAGGTGGTGGGGGTCCGGGTCGAGCCAGGCTGGGGGCTGGCTATATTCGGGGTTGCAGAAGAGCCGGGAGTGCAGGAGGCGAGAGAGGCTGATGTATTGGCCTTTGCGTCCCTAGTAGCCCGGCGAAGGATATTGCTTATGTGGAAGGAAGCCAAGCCTCCGGGTGTGGAGACCTGGATAAACGACATGGCAGGGTTTATAAAACTGGAACGGATAAAGTTTGCACTAAGTGGTTCGGCTCAGGGGTTCACCAGGCGGTGGCAACCGTTCATTAACTACCTCGCAGAACGATAAAGGAAATGGGAAGGTAACAGCAGCAACCCAGGGGGGAGGGGGGCGGGCGGGGGGGAGGGCTCAGGTGGGTCCTCAGGGGTGTTTTTGTAACGATATTGGTACTTGGTTATGTATATTGAATTGCTGATTTTATTATTTGGGAGAGCTATTATTTTTGTTATGGCAGTTGCCATTTAGTTTATATATTATTTATTTATTTGTTAAAATACGGTCACAGTTATTTATATTGTTTTGCTGTTGTAAAAAGGGGAAAAACCTTTGTACTGTTTTGTATGGCCGAAAAAGTTGAATAAAATATATATTTTTTAAAAAATTTTAAAAGAGGAAATTAACACCGTAATGAGAAAGGAAGCTCTGACAATGTGGAATCTGTATGGGTAGAGTTGAGAAATACCAAGGGGCAAAATACATTAGTGGGTGTAATATATAGACCCCCAAACTGCACTGGTGAGGTTGGGAGTGGCATTAAACACGAAATTAGAGATGTATGTAATAAGGGAATATCGGTGATCATGAGTGATTTTAATCTTCACATAGATTGGGCAAATCAAATTAGCTACAATGCCATAGAGGAAGAATTCCTGGAGTGTATATGGGATGGGTTTCTTGACCAATATGTGGAGGAACCAACTAAAGAGCAGGCCATCTTAGACTGGGTACTGTGTAATGAGAAGGGAATCATTGCCAATCTGGCTGTACGAGACCCCTTGGGGATGAGCGACCATAACGTGAATAGAATTTTTTATGAAGATGGAGAGTGAAGTAGTTGATTCGGAGATTCGGGTGCTGAATCTTAATAAAGGGAACTATGAAGATTTGAGGCCCGAGTTGGCCTTGATAGATTGGGGAGAGTTACTTAAAGGGATGACAGTGGATAGACAATGGCAAACATTCAAAGAACGCATGGGGGAACTACAGAAACTGTTCATTCCCGTCTGGCACAAAAGCAAAGGGGGTAAGAGGGCCAATCCATGGCTTACAAAAGAAATTAGAAATAATATCCGATCCAAGGAAGAAGCATACCGATTGGCCAAGAAAAATAATAGGTCTGAGGATTGGGAGCAGTTTAGAATTCAGCAAAGAAGGACCAAGGGATTGATTAAGAAGGGAAAAGTACAGTACGAAAGGAAACTTGCAGGGAGCACAAAGACTGACACTAAGAATTTCTATAGATATGTGAAGAGAAAGAGATTGGTAAAGAGAAATGTAGGCCCCCTACAGACAAAAACAGGGGAATGCATAATAAGGGACAAAGAAATGGCTGAGCAATTGAATACAAACTTTGGTTCTGTCTTCACAAAACAGGAGACAAATCAGATACCAGAAATGTTGGAAAATGAAAGGTTCAGTGAGAGAGAAGAACTGAGGGGGATCAAAATTCGTAGAGAAATTGTGCTGGAAAAATTGATGGGATTGAAGGCGGAAAAATCCCCAGGCCCTGAGAATCTGCATCCCAGAGTGCTTAAGGAGGTGGCTCTGGAAATAGTGGGCACATTGGTGGATCATCTTCCGGGATTCTGTAGACTCTAGAACTGTCCCTGCAGATTGGAGGGTAGCTCACGTCACTCTGATATTCAAAAAGGGAGGTAGAGAGAAAGCAGGGAATTACAGACCAGTAAGCCTAACATCGGTAATGGGGAAAATGCTTGAATCCATTATCAAGGACTTTATAGCGGAACATTTAGAAAGCAGTGGCAGGATCAGCCAGAGTCAGCATGGATTTATGAAGGGACAATCATGCTTGACAAATCTGTTGCAATTCTTTGAAGATGTAACCAGTACAGTTGACAAGGGATATCCAGTCGATGTGGTATACTTGACTTTCAGAAGCCGTTTGACAAAGTCCCGCATAAGAGATTATTGTGCAAAATTAAAGCGCATGGGATTGGGGGAAATGTATTGAGGTGGAGAGAAAACTGGTTGGCAGAGAGGAAACAAAGATTAGGTATTAATGGGTCCTTTTCAATTTGGCAGGCAGTAACATAGAACATACAGTGCAGAAGGAGGCCAGTCAGCCCATCGAGTCTGCACCGACCCACTTAAGCCCTCACTTCCACCCTATCCCCGTAACCCAATAACCCCTCCTATCCTTTTTGGTCACCAAGGGCAATTTTATCACGGCCAATCCACCTAACCTTTGGATTGTGGGAGGAAACCGGAGCACCCGGAGGAAACACACGGGGAGAACGTGCATACTCCGCACAGACAGTGACCCAGCGGGGAAACAAACCTGGGACCCGGGCGCTGTGAAGCCTCAGTGCTTTCCACTTGTGCTACCCTAGTGGGGTACCACAGGGATCGGTGCTGGGACCCCAGCTATTCACAATATATATTAATGATTTGGATGAAGGAACAAAATGTAACATCTCAAAGTTTGCAGATGGTACCAAGTTAGGTGGGAGGGTGAATTGTGATGAGGATGTAGGGATCCTACAGCATGATCTGGACAGGTTGGGCAAGTGCGCAAAACAATGGCAGATACAGTATAATTTGGATAATTGTGAGGTTATTCACTTTGGAAGCAAAAACAGGAAGGCAGATTACTACCTGAATGGTTGTAAATTGGGAGAGGGGGGTGTACAGCAGGACCTGGGTGTCCTTGTGCACCAGTCACTGAAGATAAGTATGCAGGTGCAGCAGGCGGTAAAGAAGGCTAATGGTATGTTGACCTTCATTGCGAGAGGTTTCCAATATAGAAGCAGGGATGTGTTGCTGCAATAATTTTGGGCCTTGGTGAGGTCACATCTGGAGTATTGTGTGCAGTTTTGGTCTCCTTGTCTGAGGAAGGATGTTCTTGCTCTCGAGGGAGTGCAGCGAAGGTTTACCAGACTGATTCCAGGGATGGTGGGACTGTCATATGAGGAGAGATTGACTAGGTGGGATTGTTCTTGCTGGAGTTCAGAAGAATGAGGGGGGATATCATAGAGACTTATAAAATTTTAACGGGACTAGACAGGGTAGATGCAGGGAAGATGTTACCAATGATGGGTGTGTCCAAAACCAGGGGTCACAGTCTGAGTATTCAGGGTAAACCATTTCGGACAGATATAAGGAGACATTTGTTCACACAAAGAGTGGTGAGCCTTTGGAATTCATTAGTAGTTGAT
Organism: Scyliorhinus torazame; assembly: GCF_047496885.1. Lineage (NCBI taxonomy): Eukaryota > Metazoa > Chordata > Chondrichthyes > Carcharhiniformes > Scyliorhinidae > Scyliorhinus > Scyliorhinus torazame. The sequence goes on from NC_092710.1 coordinate 267,818,073, forward strand.
GCTAAAACTTTGAATATATTTAAGAGGCAGCTAGATATAGCACTTGGCGAGATTGGGATCAAAGGCTACGGGGAGAAAGCAGGATTAAGCTATCGAGTTGGATGATCAGCCATGATCGTGATGAATGGCGGAGCAGACTTGAAGGGCCAAAAGGCCTCCTCCTGCTCCTAACATCTGTGTATCCATGCAGCTGCAAGTAGAACCTGAGTAAACTCTATTTAAAATGGTTTAAAACTCACTTTCTTCTAATCCAAACCGTAACTTTTAAGTTAATTTACTAAATAAAAGAAAGACTAGACTTTAGATAAAAATTAACCCTTAATATCCCTCAGTCGCCGAACTCCCACTTTAGCACTCTAATGCAGCCCAGTCAGCACTCCAGTGCAAACAAAGTCAGCACTGTAAGATTGTCCACTTTTATACAGTCTCACTCTAGCCTCTGAAAACGGACTTAATCCAATGAACTAATTAACAAGCTGCAGCTGCAAGAAGAGGCTGAGTAAACTATTTTTAAAGCTGGTTTAAAACTCACCTTCTTCTAGCCCAAACAGCAACTTTTAGGTTAATTTACTAAATAAAAGCAAAACTAGACTTTAGATAAAAATGAACCCTTAATATTCCTCAGTCACCAAACTCCCACTTTAGCACTCTATTGCACCCAAATTCAGCACTCCAGTGCAAAGAGTGCAAATAAAAGAGATTTATCCACTTTTATCCACAGTGCATGTTGCTCCTTCAAAAAACTCCAATATATTGGTTAAAATTGAATTCCCTTTCACAAAGCCATACTGACTCTTTCCAATTACCTTGCTTTTCTCCAAGTGTCCAGTAATAACTCCTTCAGGATTGATTCTAACATCTTCCCTACGACACAAGTCTTGCTTCAAAAAAAAAATTTTTTTTAGAGTATCCAATTAGTTTTTCCAATTAAGGGGCAATTTAGCGCGGCCAATCCACCTAACCTGCATATCTTTTGCGTTGTGGGGGTGAAACCCACACAGGTGTGGGGAGAATGTGCAAACTCCACACAGACAGTGACTCGGGGTTGTGATCGAACCCGGGTCCTCGGCACCGTGAGGCAGCAATGCTAACCACTGCGCCACTGTGCCACCAGCTGAAATCTTGCTAAATGGTCTATAGTTTCCTGGTTTCTGTCTCCCCCTTTCTTAAATAGAAGGGTTATATCTGCTACTTTCCAGTCTGATGGAACCTTTCCAGAATCTAGCGAATTTTGGAAAATTAACACAAACACCTACTGTCTCATTAGCCACCTCTTTTAAGACCCTAGTATTACGTGTAAGGTCGATGAACTTAGAGCTTGGATTAGTACTTGGAACTATGATGTTGTTGCCATTACAGAGACCTGGTTGAGGGAAGGACAGGATTGGCAGCTAAACATTCCAGGATGTAGATTTTCAGGTGGGATAGAGGGGGATGTAAAAGGGGTGGTGGAGTTGCACTACTGGTTAGGGAGAATATCACAGCTATATGACAGGAGGACACCTCAGAGGGCAGCGAGGGTAGAGATCAGGAATAAGAAGGGTGCAGTCACAATGTTGGGGGTTTACTACAGGCCTCCCAACAGCCAGTGGGAGATCGAAGAGCAGATAGGTAGACAGATTTTGGGAACGAGTAAAAACAACAGAGTTGTAGTGATAGGAGACTTCAACTTCCCCAATATTGACTGGGACTCACATAGTGCTAGGGGCTGGACGGGGCAGAGTTTGTAAGGACCATCCAGGAGGGCTTCTTAAAACAATAAGTAGAAAGTCCAATTAGGGAAGGGGCTGTACTGGACCTGGTATTGGGGAATGAGCCCGGCCAGGTGGTAGAAGTTTCAGTAGGGGAGCATTTCGGGAAAAGTGACCACAATTCAGTAAGTTTTAAAGTGCTGGTGGACAAGGATAAGAGTGGTCCTAGGGTGAATGTGCTAAATTGGGGGAAGGCTAATTATAACAATATTAGGTGGGAACTGAAGAACCTAGATTGGGGGCGGATGTTTGAGGGTAAATCAACATCTGACACGTGGGAGGCTTTCAAATGTCGGTTGAAAGGAAGTCAGGACCGGCATGTTCCTGTACGGAAGAAGGATAAATACGGCAAATTTCGGAAACCTTGGATAACGAGAGATATTATAGGCCTCGTCAAAAAGAAAAAAGGAGGCATTTGTAAGGGCTAGAAGGCTGGGAACAGACAAAGCCTTTGTGGAATATAAGGAAAGTAGGAAGGAACTTAAGCAAGGAGTCAGGAGGGCTAAAAGGGGTCAGGAAAAGTAACTGGCAAATAGGGTTAAGGAAAATTTCAAGGCTTTTTACACGTACATAAAAAGCAAGAGGGTAGCCAGGGAAAGGGTTGGCCCACTGAAGGATAGGCAAGGGAATCTATGTGTGGAGCCAGAGGAAATGGGCAAGGTACTAAATGAATACTTTGCACCAGTATTCACCAAAGAGAAGGAATTGGTGGATGATGAGTCTGAAGAAGGATGTGTAGATAGCCTGGGTCACATTGAGATCCAAAAAGACGAGGTGTTGGGCGTCTTGAAAAATATTAAGGTAGATAAGTCCCTAGGGCCGGATGGGATCTACCCCAGAATACTGAAGGAGGCTAGAGAGGAAATTGCTGAGGCCTTGACAGAAATCTTTGGATCCTCACTGTCTTCAGGTGATGTCACGGAGGACTGGAGAATAGCCAGTATTGTTCCTTTGTTTAAGAAGGGTAGCAAGGATAATCCTGGGAACTACAGGCCGGTAGCCTTACATCAGTGGTAGGGAAATTACTGGAGAGAATTCTTCGAGACAGGATCTACTCCCATTTGGAAGCAAATGGACGTTTTAGTGAGAGGCAGCATGGTTTTGTGAAGGGGAGGTCATGTCTCACTAACTTGATAGAGTTTTTCGAAGAGGTCACAAAGATGATTGATGCAGGTAGGGCAGTGGATGTTGTCTATATGGACTTCAGTAAGGGCTTTGACAAGGTCCCTCATGGCACACTGGTACAAAAGGTGAAGTCACACGGGATCAGGGGTGAGCAGGCAAGGTGGATACAGAATTGGCTAGGTCATAGAAGGCAGAGAGTAGCAATGGAAGGGTGCTTTTCTAATTGGAGGGCTGTGACGCGTGGTATTCTGCAGGGATCAGTGCTGGGACCTTTGCTGTTCGTAGTATATATAAATGATTTGGAGGAAAATGTAACTGGTCTGATTAGTAAGTTTGCAGACGACTCAAAGGTTGGTGGAATTGCGGATAGCGATGAGGACTGTCAGAGGATACAGCAGGATTTAGATCGTTTGGAGACTTGGGCTGAGAGATGGCAGGTGGAGTTTAATCCGGACAAATGTGAGGTAATGCATTTTGGAAGGTCTAATGCAGGTAGGGAATATACAGTAGAACCCTCAAGAGTATTGAAAGTCAGAGAGAGCTAGGTGTACAGGTCCACAGGTCACTGAAAGGGGCAACACCGGTGGAGAAGGTAGTCAAGAAGGCATACGGCATGCTTGCCTTCATTGGCCGGGGCATTGAGTATAAGAATTGGCAAGTCATGTTGCAGCTGTATCGAACCTTAGTTAGGCCACACTTGGAGTATAGTGTTCAATTCTGGTCGCCACAATACCAGAAGGATGTGGAGGCTTTAGAGAGGGTGCAGAAGAGATTTACCAGGATGTTGCCTGGTATGGAGGGCATTAGCTATGAGGAGCTAATAAACTCGGTTTGTTCTTACTGGAACGACGGAGGTTGAGGGGCGACCTGATAGAGGTCTACAAAATTATGAGGGGCATAGACAGAGGCTTTTCCCCAGGGTATAGGGGTCAATTACTAGGGGGCATAGGTTTAAGGTGTGAGGGGCAAGGTTTAGAGGAGATGTACGAGGCAAGTTTTTCACACAGAGGGTAGTGGGTGCCTGGAACTCGCTGCCGGAGGAGGTGGTGGAAGCAGGGACGATAGTGACATTTAAGGGGCATCTTGACAAATACATGAATAGGATGGGAATAGAGGAATATGGACCCAGGAAGTGTAGAAGATTTTAGTTTAGAAGGGCAGCATGGTTGGCACGGGCTTGGAGGGCTGAAGGGCCTGTTCCTGTGCTGTACTTGTCTTTGTTCTTTGTTCTTTGTTCTTTGAAGGATTAAGTCCATCATGACATGAGACTTGTCAGCCCGCAGCTCCATCAATTTTCTTAGTACAGATTCCTTAGTGACTCTAATTTAATCAAATTCCCCTTTCCCTTCCACCTCTTGATTTATGGCTATTTCTGGAATGCTTTTTGTATCCTCTATAGTGAAAACAGAAGCAAATATTTGTTAATTGTATCACCATTTTCTTATTAACTACTATTAACTCCCCATTGTCACCCTCCAGAGGACCAACACTCACATTACTTACACGTTCCTTTTTTAGATATCTGTAGAAGCTCTTGCATCCATTTTTCTATTTTTAACTAGCTCTCATAGTCTAATTTCATTCTCTGCCACTCTTTATATTCTAACAATCATATGCCCTGCCACTCATCTTTGCGCAGTTATCTGCGTTTTCCCTTACGTTTGATGCTTTCCTTAACATCATTAGTTAATCATGGATGACGGGTTCTCCCCTGAGAATTTTTCTTTATTGCCGGAATATATTTATTTTGAGTATTCTGAAATATCCACTTAAATGTCTGTCCACTGCTTCTCTATTGATGTATCCCCTAGCCTCGTATTCCAGTTTACTTCAGGTAGCTCAGCTTTCATTCCCACATGGTTGCCCTAATTTAAGTTTAAATTACTAGTTTTAGACCCACTCTTTTCCTTTACAAACCGGATGTAAAATACAATCATATTGTACTTGCTGCTCTGAGGTCATTAATTAATCCACATTGCACAATACCAAGCCTAATATAACCTGCTCTCCGAATGGTTGCAGAACATGCTGCTCTAAGAAACTGTCTCAAATGCATTCTACAAACTCACCATCCAGGCTACTCCTGTCAATCCGATATTTCCAGTTTATATGTAGATTAATATCACCCATGCTCATTTCGCTGGAATTACACTCGCTACTTGGCTTCCCAACTCAGCCTGGCCCTAGATCCCTGCTGGAGCCAGGTCCGGAAGGTGCATAGACTCCATGGATAAACTGGTACGTGGGTGATTTAAGTGGCAATCAGTGCAGGCACACCTTGCTGACTGGAAGATCTGGAACAATATATGCTTGCATATATAATTAATTTCCCCATGCCAATTATTCAAAAGAACTAACCTGACAAATTTGGGAGTAGTCATCTCAGAGTACTGTGAACCAGCCAGGCAATCAATCCCTACAGACATTATACTGGTCTCACAGAATCAATATTTTAAGAAACTATAAGTTTAAACTAATGCAGCAGGGGCATGGGAACCTGGATTGTAGTTTTAGGGTAAGGGAGAATGAGAGTATAGAGGTCAGGAGCACAGATTTGACGTTGCAGGAGGGGGCCAGTGTTCAGGTAGGTGGTTTGAAGTGTGTCTACTTCAATGCCAGGAGTATACAAAATAAGGCAGGGGAACTGGCAGCATGGGTTGGTACCTGGGACTTCGATGTTGTGGCCATTTCGGAGACATGGATAGAGCAGGGACAGGAATGGATGTTGCAGGTTCCGGGGTTTAGGTGTTTTAGTAAGCTCAGAGAAGGAGGCAAAAGAGGGGGAGGTGTGGCGCTGCTAGTCAAGAGCAGTATTACGGTGGCGGAGAGGATGCTAGATGGGGACTCATCTTCCGAGGTAGTATGGGCTGAGGTTAGAAACAGGAAAGGAGAGGTCACCCTGTTGGGGAGTTTTCTATAGGCCTCCAAATAGTTCTAGGGATGTAGAGGAAAGGATGGCGAGGATGATCCTGGATAAGAGCGAAAGTAACAGGGTAGTGATTATGGGAGACTTTAACTTTCCAAATATTGACTGGAAAAGATATAGTTTGAGTACATTAGATGGGTCGTTTTTTGTACAGTGTGTGCAGGAGGGTTTCCTGACACAATATGTTGACAGGCCACCAAGAGGCGAGGCTACGTTGGATTTGGTTTTGGGTAATGAACCAGGCCAGGTGTTGGATTTGGAGGTAGGAGAGCACTTTGGGGACAGTGACCACAATTCGGTGACGTTTACGTTAATGATGGAAAGGGATAAGTATACACCGCAGGGCAAGAGTTATAGCTGGGGGAAAGGCAATTATGATGCCATTAGACGTGACTTGGGGGGGGTAGGGTGGAGAAGTAGGCTGCAAGTGTTGGGCATACTGGATAAGTGGAGCTTGTTCAAGGATCAGCTACTGCGTGTTCTTGATAAGTATGTACCGGTCAGGCAGGGAGGAAGGCGTAGAGCGAGGGAACCGTGGTTTACCAAAGAAGTGGAATCTCTTGTTAAGAGGAAGAAGGAGGCCTATGTGAAGATGAGGTGTGAAGTTTCAGTTGGGGCGATGGATAGTTACAAGGTAGAGAGGAAGGATCTAAAGAGAGAGCTAAGACGAGCAAGGAGGGGACATGAGAAGTATTTGGCAGGTAGGATCAAGGAAAACCCAAAAGCTTTCTACAGGTGGACCTTTGGCTTTGATTTTTATGTCATCATTGGCTACAGGAATAGTGCCAGAGGACTGGAGGATAGCAAATGTGGTCCCTTTGTTCAAAAAGGGGAGCAGAGACAACCCCGGCAACTATAGACCGGTGAGCCTCACGTCTGTAGTGGGTAAAGTCTTGGAGGGGATTATAAGAGACAAGATTTATAATCATCTAGATAGGAATAATATGATCAGGGATAGTCAGCATGGCTTTGTGAAGGGTAGGTCATGCCTCACAAACCTTATCGAGTTCTTCGAGAAGGTGACTGAACAGGTAGACGAGGGTAGAGCAGTTGATGTGTATATGGATTTCAGTAAAGCGTTTGATAAGGTTCCCCACGGTAGACTATTGCAGAAAATACGGAGGCTGGGGATTGAGGGTGATTTAGAGATGTGGATCAGAAATTGGCTAGCTGAAAGAAGACAGAGGGTGGTGGTTGATGGGAAATGTTCAGAATGGAGTTCAGTTACAAATGGCGTACCACAAGGATCTGTTCTGGGGCCGTTGCTGTTTGTCATTTTTATCAATGACCTAGAGGAAGGCGCAGAAGGGTGGGTGAGTAAATTTGCAGACGACACTAAAGTCGGTGGTGTTGTCGACAGTGTGGAAGGATGTAGCAGGTTACAGAGGGATATAGATAAGCTGCAGAGCTGGGCTGAGAGGTGGCAAATGGAGTTTAATGTAGAGAAGTGTGAGGTGATTCACTTTGGAAGGAATAACAGGAATGCGGAATATTTGGCTAATGGTAAAGTTCTTGGTAGTGTGGATGAACAGAGGGATCTAGGTGTCCATGTACATAGATCCCTGAAAGTTGCCACCCAGGTTGATAGGATTGTGAAGAAGGCCTATGGAGTGTTGGCCTTTATTGGTAGAGGGATTGAGTTCCGGAGTCAGGAGGTCATGTTGCAGCTGTACAAAACTCTGGTTCGGCCGCATTTGGAGTATTGCGTACAGTTCTGGTCACCGCATTATAGGAAGGACGTGGAGGCTTTGGAGCGGGTGCAGAGGAGATTTACCAGGATGTTGCCTGGTATGGAGGGAAAATCTTATGAGGAAAGGCTGATGGACTTGAGGTTGTTTTCGTTGGAGAGAAGAAGGTTAAGAGGAGACTTAATAGAGGCATACAAAATGATCAGGGGGTTAGATAGGGTGGACAGTGAGAGCCTTCTCCCGCGGATGGAAATGGCTGGCACGAGGGGACACAGCTTTAAACTGAGGGGTAATAGATATAGGACAGAGGTCAGAGGTAGGTTCTTTACGCAAAGAGTAGTGAGGCCGTGGAATGCCCTACCTGCAGCAGTAGTGAATTCGCCAACATTGAGGGCATTTAAAAGTTTATTGGATAAACATATGGATGATAATGGCATAGTGTAGGTTAGATGGCTTTTGTTTCGGTGCAATATCGTGGGCCGAAGGGCCTGTACTGCGCTGTATCGTTCTATGTTCTATATAAGAAACCACAGAGTCGTGAACACAGCCCAGTCCATCGCGCGAACCCGCCTCCCATCCATTGACTCTGTCTACACCTCCCGCAGCCTTGGGAAAGTGGGCAGCATAATCAAAGGCCCCTCCCACCCGGGTTATTCTCTCTCCCAACTTCTTCCATAGGGCAGCAGTTACAAAAGTCTGAGAACATGGACTAACAGGTTCAAAAACATCTTCTTCCCCGCCGTTACCAGGCTCCTGAGCGACTCTCCTATGAACTGAACTGATCAGTTTTATTCAAACATCCAGCATTGCTCAGCACAGTGAATGTTTCACAGGTCAGTCAGAATATTTGGCAGCACAGTAATACCTATACTGTTCTTATTCAACCCTGCCAAAAACTCCATAACATATGCTTTGGAAAAGGTGCAAAGGAGATTTACCAGGATGTTGCCTGGAATGGAGAGTAGGTCTTACAAGGAAAGGTTGAGGGTGCTTGGCCTTTTCTCATTAGAACGGAGAAGGATGAGGGGCGACTTGATAGAGGTTTATAAGATGATCAGGGGAATAGATAGAGTCGACAGTCAGAGACTTTTTCCCCGGGTGGAACAAACCATTACAAGGGGACATAAATTTAAGGTGAATGGTGGAAGATATAGGGGGGATGTCAGAGGTAGGTTCTTTACCCAGAGAGTAGTGGGGGCATGGAATGCACTGCCTGTGGAAGTAGTTGAGTCGGAAACATTAGGGACCTTCAAGCAGCTATTGGATAGGTATATGGATTACGGTAAAATGATATAGTGTAGATTTATTTGTTCTTAAGGGCAGCACGGTAGCATTGTGGATAGCACAATTGCTTCACAGCTCCAGGGTCCCAGGTTCGATTCCGGCTTGGGTCACTGTCTGTGCGGAGTCTGCACGTTCTCCCCGTGTGTGCGTGGGTTTCCTCCGGGTGCTCCGGTTTCCTCCCACAGTCCAAAGATGTGCAGGTTAGGTGGATTGGCCATGATACATTGCCCTTAGTGTCCAAAATTGCCCTTAGTGTTGGGTGGAGGTGTTGACTTTGGGAAGGGTACTCTTTCCACGAGCCGGTGCAGACTCAATGGGCCTCCTTCTGCACTGGAAATTCAAAGATAATCTATGATTAATCCAGGACAAAGGTTCGGCACAACATTGTGGGCCGAAGGGCCTGTTCTGTGCTGTATTTTTCTATGTTCTATGTTCTATATCCCTAATCTCATCATCCTTCTTATTTAATTCAACCTGAAGATGTGCAATCTTGGTATTCATAGAATCATAGAATTCCTACAGTGCAGAAAGAGGCCATTCAGCCCATCGAGTCTGCACCGACCCTCTGAAAGAGGACTCTACCTGAGCCCAGTCCCCTGTCCTACCTTTGTAACCTCAACCCCATCTAACTTTTAGATGCTAAGGAGCAATTTAGCATTGCCAATCGACCTATCCTGCACATCTTTGGACTCTGTATTCCACACAATTAAACTGAACTTCAAACTCCACATCAAGTGCATCCCCACAGTCACTCATTTCCCCTCTGAAATGTTGCCTGTCTCTATCCCTACCACAATCTTATTAATGTTTAAATTATCATTTCTGTTATTGTTGCCTCTGGACTAATCCTTGCGCCGTAATATGGCGACTAGGGGCTTTTCACAGTAACTTCATACTTGTGACAATAAAAGGTTATTATTATTATTATATTCCTGCTTGCTGACCTTTCAAGCTTCAGGCTGCCTGAACCAAGTCATTCAAAATAATCTGCCCACACCCTATCCTGCAGCTTTCTGGCCTGCTATTCCTTCATTTATTTTGATAATTATGCTATTACATGCCAACAGTGTAATACTGCCCTCTCCTGGTTTGCAGTGAATTTGTAATAAATGTTCCAGAGTTTCAAAACAACAAATGAAACTCAGGGTCTTGGGAGTCATATGAATGCAGGAGCGGCTGCGTTTTCACGAGCTCTGGTTCTGCTCATCTTGTAATCATAAGATCATAGAATCATAGAATTAACAGTGCAGAAGGAGGCCATTCGGCCTATCGAATCTGCACTGGCCCTTGAAAAGAGCACCGTACTTAAGCCCACGCCTCCACCCTATCCCCATGACCCAGTAACCCCACCTAACCTTTCGGACACTAAGCAGCAATTTAGCATGGCCAATCCACCTAACCTGCACATTTTTGGACTGTAGGAGGAAACCAGAGCACCCGGAGAAAACCCACGCAGACACTGGAAGAAAGTGCAAACTCCACACAGACAGTCACCCGAGGCTGGAATTGAACCCGGGACACTGGAGCTGTGAGGATGCAGTGCTAACCACTCTGGCAGGTGGAGTGGCCTGGGATAGGGCCCAGCTTGCAGTGGCGTTGTTGCTGGTGGGCGAGCTTTCGCCTCGGCGGTGCCGTGCTGGCTCCAATTAAGAATGTTGCCCTGGGTGAAGATCCCGGCTCTGTGGTGCAGGTCTTTAGATCTCACTTTGAAGATTTTCAAGATACCCTTGGGAGAACGGTGGTGGAGCATGAGGGAGTTCGTGCTTTCGGAAGCGCATTTTCCTTGGTAAGGCCCACCCCTGAGACATTGCAATCCTGCTGCATGGCGTGTCGTTTATCCTGACGGGTCTGAGAGGTAGGGGCCGGGTAAGATGTGTCCTTGAGCACGGTCCTTGGTGAGAAGTCGAGGCAGGTGCCCGATTGCGTTTGAAAAATTGGCTGCCATGCTTTAATAATTTTGATTTGAAGGCTGGGTGCATCAGGTTCGATGGAGCACAGGGTATCCGATCTTCGAGGCCTGCGATTGGTTGGGACCCCGACCACTTACCCTATGTTATCCTATTCTCGATGTTCATCGTGAGGGATTGGAGGTGGCCGATCATGTTGAGTCATCTCTCCACGGCCGGAGCCTAGGTTATGGGTTACTTGGGCACCGGAGCGGCGGCATGATGGAAATGAAGGTGCTTCATTCGTTGGATCCTTGACAGATCGTGAGGAGTGTTTGTTGATCTTGTCTTGGCATCGGCCACTGGGGTAGCACGGTAGCATTGTGGATAGCACAATTGCTTCACAGCTCCAGGGTCCCAGGTTCGATTCCGGCTTGGGTCACTGTCTGTGCGGAGTCTGTACATCCTCCCCGTATGTGCGTGGGTTTCCTCCGGGTGCTCCGGTTTCCTCCCACAGTCCAAAGATGTGCAGGTTAGGTGGATTGGCCATGATAAATTGCCCTTAGTGTCCAAAATTGCCCTGAGTGTTGGGTGGGGTTACTGGGTTATGGGGATAGGGTGGAGGTGTTGACCTTGGGTAGGGTGCTCTTTCCAAGAGCCGGTGCAGACTTGATGGGCCGAATGGCCTCCTTCTGCACTGTAAATTCTATGATAATCTCAAGCAACACCGGTGGTGGCATTATCCTGCAATTCTTCTGTAATCTTGGACGTTACTCCCGTTCTGATTATGCTGTTGATTATTTATTGTTGAATTTTCTCCGGCAAGGCCAGGTGACATATGAGCACCAGGGCGATTGTCGTTTTATCCTGTTCTAGAGAAATTCATATTCAGTCGATTATGTGAAATGTGGTCTGTGCACAGTTTTACTCCTTTTTGTCATTGTGTTATAATCCTTGTGGCTATGGGAGGGGAATGCTTTTTTAACACCCCTTCTCTAATTTATAATGGAGGTGAGTGGAGCCAGAGCAGGGTGATGGGTGGATGGTGGGGGTGGAGTTGGATGATTGGGTTAGTTAAGTCCTCAACGAGATTGAGGATAGCCCTCCAGTTAGAGGTAACCTTGTTGGGTTTTTATTTTGGTTATTTTTAAGAATCCGTGCCTTTTTCCTTCGATGGCCTGGGCAGTTTATGTATCCTGGGGAGGGCTGGGTTCCTTCTGATTGTTACTGAGGTTGGAGCTTTTCTTCTGGGTCTTTTATTTTAAGTTATTGGAATGGGAAGATGTGAGTGGTGATGCACGCTGAGGTGGGTTTGGTTAATCCTTGGCTGGTCTGTTGAGGAAGAGATTGTTTTTAGTATCCTTCTGGTGATGGTGGTCAGTGCTGGGTGCTGGTTGATATCTTTAGATCTGCTTGGGTGTTCTTCCCTTAATGTTTTTTTCCTCTCTCTTCAGCTGGGTGAGCAGGGCATCCAATTGCTGTATGTCTTGATGGTTTTTCTTCTCTTCAGTGATGCAATCTCCTTGGCTGGGGCTGGTGTAATCACCTGTTTATTTTCAGTATAAATGGGGGTGGAGCATTGCCCTGGATGTGGTTGGAGAGATGCCGGTCTGGCTGGGGTGTGGGTGTCGGGGTGTACTGGGGGTCCTGATTCCTGTGTGTCAGGAGGTGCTGGGCTAGGACAGGTTCGGTGCTATGGCTGGTCCTGTTACATCCTGGAACTTGGAAGGCGCCTATTGGGGATGTTCTGAGAGGCTGAACATTGCTTCGGCTGTGCACGGGGGCATGGGTTTGAGCCGAGTCCTGTATTTTGGTTGATATCCTGTTGCCCCTCTGTGGGTGGGGCGCTTTCTTTGTTGAATGAGCAGCTTGTTCTCTTCCTCAATCATGGGTGATCAGCGTGAGCCAAGGCAATATGGAACCGGGGCTGGGCTCTGAACCTTTATCCTGCAAGTTACTTCTGGCAGATCTCGCTCTTTTTGTAGTTCCTGAGAGGTACCGAGGGCTTAATCATAATCGAAGCATGTTGTTGCTGGTCCTCTCTGTACAAACTTATGGAATGATGTTGGATCTGTACTGGGTCTGAGACTGGGGTTAAGTAACGTTGTGTGGTATATATGTAATTCCCCTTTAGATCTGGGGTCTTTGTATAATTTCTTCATTTTATATTCATAGAATCCATAGAATCTCTACAGTGCAGGAGGCCATTCAGCCCATTGAAAGAGCACTCTAACTAGGCCCATTCCCCTGCACTATCCCCATAACCCCGCACATTGATCATGGCCAATCCACCTAACCTACGCATCTTTGGATACTAAGGGGCATTTAGCATGGCCAATCCAGCAAAACTGCACATCTTTGGACTGTGGAAGGAAAACAGAGCACCTGGCGGAAACCCACGCTAACACAGTGAGAAAGTGAAAACTCCACACTGACAGTCACCCGAGGCTGGAATTGTACCTGCGTCCCTGGCGCTGTGATGCAGCAGTGCCACCGTGCTGCCCTTTTGCAAGGGTGGGTATAAAGAATCCGTGATGGGTTCCTGCATGGGTGCAGACGGGTTTGGTATGCGAAGAGAGAAGGCTGTGGTGTGTCATTCGTGTTAGAGTCAAGGGAGATATATATTGGTCGGTGCTCGAACATGACACAGTAATTGTATCCTGAACTCTCATGGTAGTTGCAAGTAGATGCGCCCTGGGAGGGTGTGCACCATTTTACTGTGTTTTCATAGCTTCATCCTGGTTCTCCTTTGGTCTCTGGTGGGGCTTATAGGGGCATCTAGCAATGTTTAGTGATTGCATTGAGCCAGTTATTATGTTGTTCTCCTGATCCCCTCTGTTTTCATGTATGTTGAGCCATTTTTTCCTTGCATTGTTTTCAAAAATGTAAACTTCAATAATTATAACTTTAAAAAAAAACAATTGGCCTTGTACTTTATATAATAAAAATCTAATTGTCTGTTTTTCTTTTTTTTAAGTCTGTATGTCACAATTATTATAAATTACCTAATACCTGCTCAGAATATTTGCACATTCATCCGTAAGCCTATAATGTATAAACCTCAACAGTTGAGGATGTAGAATAGTGTATAAATAGCACCGGGAACATACTATACGAACATACAAACTAGGAGTAGGCCCCTTGGCCCCTCGAGCATGCTTTGCCATTCAATATGATCATGACAGATATAACAACCCACATTCCTAGGGGCAGCATGGTGGCGCAGTGGTTAGCAGTGCTGCCCACAACGCTGAGGTGTTTATGATACTTTGCTTCCTGAAATCAATGACCAACTCTTTAGTTTCACTGGCATTAAGGGAGAGATTGTTGTCATTACACCAGTCCACTAGATTCTCTATCTCCCTCCTTTGTTGTTCTCTGCCTTACTCTAACCAGATGGCTTTGATGTGTAGTGTTGATCCGAGAACGAGTCTTGTAAAATAACAAACTATTGAACACAATTGGATTCGACACTTATCCCTAAGAACCAACAGTTGATTAAACAAATATTAAACTATACTCATCCAAAGTCTAACTCACTACCTCATCAACTACTCTCTATCTTCAGTACTCCTAGCCAGCTCCTGCTCCTACTCCAAGCTTCTGTCCCAAAAGGCTCAACGTCATCCCTTATATACTTCTAGGATTGCTCCCTCTAGTGGCTGCTTGTATCCATTTCATTAACCCTTCCATTACCTTCATGTATGATAATACCACACTTACATTACCTTCATGTACACACCTCCTGTATTCTGACTCGTTGTTGTTCGAGATCCGACCCACTATGGTCGTGTGGTCAGCAAACTTGTAGATGGGGTTGGAGCCAAAAGGTGAGATCCCCTCTCTCCGCCCATCCCAAGGCATGGCTGGACATGAGCAGCTCGCCTTCTACGCCGAGAGAAAGAGATCGAGACCAAAGACTAGAGACAGAGACAGACCGACAAAAACAGGCTGCAGGAATCAAGCATTCGGAACCAGCAAATCGACAAGGAATCAAGATCTGGGAAGTATTCATATTCTAGTCAAACAGGCAGATTGTTAAGAGTAAGAATTCTTAGAATTAAAGTGTGCTATAATCTTAAAATTGTCTGAAATAAAGTTGCGTTGGTTGAACTGACTTGTGTTCATAGTTATTTGCCTGTAACTTGCAAAACACCTGGGTAAAACTTATTGGACATGCACATTGGTTGAGTGGAATCTGCAGGGTCCTAGTGCACCTGTCACACACCACTGGTGTCATTCAGTGAAGAGTTTCCTCGTTTCCAAAATGAGGGTCTATACATATTTCCTGAATTTTCATCCATATTAATGTCTACTGGTGGACCTTCTCTTCCACCTATTCCATGGCAATACATTTTACAAGGGCAGATTTATCCCAGAGACCAGACAAAATTTATCATGGAGATTTTCAGTGGTTCGATTACAACCTTGGGTGACAGTGTGGAGTCTGCACTTTCTCCCCATGTCTGCTTGGGTTTCCTCCGGGTGCTCTGGTTTCCTTCCACAGTCCAAAGATGTGCAGGTTAGGTGGATTGGCTATGTTTAGGGTGGGTTTGCAGGAATAGGTTGGGGAATTGGGCCTAGGTAGGGTGGTCTTTCCAATGGGCCGAATGGCTGTAGGAATTCTATGGATTATAACGAATATGAAAATTAAACTGCAGCTACAATAAAGTTGCAAATAATGCACTGAAGCGTGTTGGACAAAATCTGTACTAATTAAAGCTTTTTATTATACACTGCTACACAGATATATTTATTTCGGGAAACAAAAATAATTCTCCCTGTACATGGCAATTTACAGGTGTAAATTACAAATATCTTGAACAAAGCAATATTTCTAGAATTCATATTGAAGTATACCTAGGATGAGTGACATTGGTTACTTATTGCTATAAATGAGGATTTTATTTTACTTTTTATTGTGACCTGAAACCCCCAAATCATCTGAGCCAAAATAATTTTAAAAATTATACAACACAATAGCTATCCCATTTTAGAATAAAATCATGCAAAATGCTTTAATGCCAAGCTGCAGAAATTCAAAATTGTATTTAAATATATTAAGCTGAGATAAAAAGCATAAAGCCATATTACAGAACTTGATTTGCTTTTGCAGGTAATTGTTAAGCACTGTGTAAATGCATGGGCGCATTATCTATACGCTTACACTGGCAATTCTACATAGGGCAGTGATCTTTTGTTGTGATTGTTTTACAATCCATCAACAGTGGAGTAAATAATTACCCTTTGTATTGTTCAAACACCATCTCTTCATTCCTGTAACTTATCCTTTTCAAAATCTCCCTTCATCTGCTGCAACAGATCTGGGTTTAACACAACATCCAATGCAACCATTGCCAAGGCCTTTGCTGTTCGCAGTGTAAAATACTGTGCTTCTTTAGATCCTGCAACAATAACATATCACTGAAGTAAGCACAACTAATGCAAGATTGTCTTATTCATTAAATAGCAATTTAAACTAGTTTTTAAACTGGACTACTATATAGACAAATAAAAATTTGTTTTAACTTGACTATTCCAATGAAACTTTGGTTGGTCTCTAGGGATGAGAGTTGGCGATGATAAAAAACGTCCGAAAATATTTTGGTTCAGAAGAATCACGTACACATTATAGCGCAAAATGGCAGTCACCAAAGTTCAAGAAAGTTATAGCATTTATGATCTGTCGTGAAATGCAACAATTTCTAGGCCACTTCAAATGGGTGGAATTAGACTTTAAAATGGGTAGAAAAATTAGTCTTCCATTTGTTTACCTTTTATTGCCATCAAGACCGTGGAACAATACATGTGTATAAAATCATTAAAGAGACCTCAGCATTTCATGTTTAATGCAGTTAGTGGATGCAATGCAGGGTGAAGTGAATACTAACACCAGAACATGATTTTACAAACTTATTCATAATTCCTTTGTGTCAAATCTTTAAAAACACTATTCTAACTGACTTTGGTTTTGCGTTTTAGCAGATCCGAAGTATAAAGGAAGCGACTCAACTCCATCATGCCGCTCAAGAACAATGTGCATCAATGCCTTTAATATTTTTTAAAAGTGCTTTGCAAAAGCATAGATTAAAAACTGACATACGATTCAAGAAACATGATAAGGCTATGAAAACATGGTAAAGTGGGAGTAGAGTTGACCAGGGATGTGGTTTATTTAGACTTTCAGAAGGCTTTCGACAATCATAGATTATCATTGAATTTACAGTGTAGAAGGAGGCCATTTGGCCCATCGGGTCTGCACCGGCTCTTGGAAAGAGCACCCTACCCAAGGTCAACACCTCCACCCTATCCCCATAACCCAGTAACCCCACCCAACACTAAGGGCAATTTTGGACACTATGGGCAATTTAGCATTGCTAGTCCACCTAACCTGCAAATCTTTGGACTGCGGGAGGAAACCGGAGCACCCGGAGGAAACCCACGCACACACGGGGAGGATGTGCAGACTCCGCACAGACAGTGACCCAAGCCGGAATCGAACCTAGGATCCTGGAGCTGTGAAGCAATTGTGCTATCCACAATGCTACCGTGCTGCCCAAGGCATTACAAAGCAGATGAATATGTAAAGTTAAAGCGCATGGGATTGCGGGCAGTGTCTTCAGTTGGATATAAATAATAGGTAATGCATTTTGGAAGGGCTAATGCAGGTAGGGAATATACAGTGAATGGTAGAACCCTCAAGAGTATTGAAAGTCAAAGAGATCTAGGAGTACAGGTCCACAGGTCATTGAAAGGGGCAACACAGGTGGAGAAGGTAGTCAAGAAGGCATACGGCATGCTTGCCTTCATTGGCCGGGGCATTGAGTATAAGAATTGGCAAGTCATGTTGCAGCTGTATAGAACCTTAGTTAGGCCACACTTGGAGTATAGTGTTCAATTCTGGTCGCCACACTACCAGAAGGATGTGGAGGCTTTAGAGAGGGTGCAGAAGAGATTTACCAGAATGTTGCCTGGTATGGAGGGCATAAGCTATGAGGAGCGATTGAATAAACTTGGTTTGTTCTCACTGGAACGAAGGAGGTTGAGGGGAGACCTGATAGAGGTATACAAAATTATGAGGGGCATAGACAGAGTGGATAGTCAGAGGCTTTTCCCCAGGGTAGAGGGGTCAATTACTAGGGGGCATAGGTTTAAGGTGAGAGGGGCAAGGTTTAGAGTAGATGTACGAGGCAAGTTTTTTTACGCAGAGGGTAGTGGGTGCCTGGAACTCACTACCGGAGGAGGTAGTGGAGGCAGGGACGATAGGGACATTTAAGGGGCATCTTGACAAATATATGAATAGGATGGGAATAGAAGGATACGGACCCAGGAAGTGTAGAAGATTGTAGTTTAGTCGGGCAGTATGGTCGGCACGGGCTTGGAGGGCCAAAGGGCCTGTTCCTGTGCTGTACATTTCTTTGTTCTTTGTTTATAAAGCTGGTTAGCAAACAGGAAGCAACAAGTTGGAATAAATGTGTCTTTTTCTGATTGGCAGGCAGTGACCAATGGGGTACCGCAAGGATCTGTGCTAGGACCCCAACTGTTCACATCATATATTAATGATTTGGACAAGGGTCATAAAGAAATTATCCCCAAATTTGCAGGTAATACGAAGTTGGATGGGAGGGTGAGCTGTGAGGAGGATGCAGAGATACTTCAGTGGGATTTGGACAGGCTGAGTGGGCATATGCATGGCAGATACAGTATAATGCTGATAAATGTGAGGTTATCTGCTTCGGTGGCAAAAATAGGAAGGCAGATTATTATTATTTGAATGGGTGTAAATTGAGAGAGGGGGACACATTTAGCGAGATCTTGGAGTCCTCGTGCATCAGCGCACAGAAAGTAAGCGCACAGGTATAGCAGGCAGTAAAGAAGGCAAACGGTATGTTGGCCTTCATATCCAGACAATTTGAGTATAGGAATAGGGATGTTTTACTACAATTGCATAGGGCATTGGTGAGGCCACACCTGGAATATTGTGTGCAGTTTTGGTGTCCTTATCTGAGGAAGGATGTTCTTCCTATGGAGCAGTGTTTTTCAAACACTTTTTCCTGGAAACCAATTTTACCAATTGACTGACCTTCAGGGCCCATGCCACCCTCGCTTACCTTTAATGTATTAGGGCCCTAATGAGTCATTGGGTGCTGACTTTAAAAAATAAACAAATACACAAGATTGTATTTCCCTCCCCTCAAGAAATATTTACAATTTTTATAATCAAAAATTGGACTCTGCATAAACATTTATTGTCCCTGTGAAGAGACTACCCCTCCCCAACCACCAGTAAAATGTTGGAAATCTCCATCCCCCCAATTTCATAGTCAACGGTATTGGGAGCAAATGTTGGTTTTACAGAAACAGTAAGTTGACAAGACAATGCATTTCTTGAACACATGCCCAGCCTGGCACTGACTGACCAACAGGAAAGGACAAGCAGCAACTTTCACTGAAAAACAAGACGTCACATAATAAAACATACCAATTTTAAAAATGATCAAGTATATATAAACACGATGAATGCTCTCCAGGTGCAAGATATTCAGATTCTAGTCCTTTATCACTGAGATGATTGCAACAGTATTGCATGCAGCGGTTAGAATTTTAGAATAGAATTCCTACAGTTCAGCATGAGGGCATTCAGCCCCTTGAGTCTGCACTGACCCTCTGAAAGTGCCCTATCCCCATAGCCCCACCTCACCTGCAGACACTGGGAAATCCACAGTCACTCAAGGCCGGACTTGAACCCGACTCTCTGGCGCTGTGAGGCCAGTGTGCTGCCGTGCTGTCCAATGAGCTGCTCCAATGTCTTGGAAATTTAAGTTTGTGGATCAGAAAAACATCCAACCACACAGATGGCTTACAGAACTGCCATTGAATGAATTGAATCAGTGCTGGTACCATTATTATTTCTGTGCTCTGGTCAGGGCTTTTCAAAGAATGGAGCTGGTGCATGTTTGCATGACTCTGCGTTGGATCTCTTTATGTCTTGGCATTGGAACATCACAATGACCAATGAAGAATATGTGCCCCCTGCAAATGAGACTGGAGGGGAGGTTAGTTCACTGTCCCATCACCTGGATTTATTCCACATGACGGCAAGTCCAGTCCAAGTAGGATGGATTAACTCTGCCCCACTTTGAAAAACCCTACTATGGAGGGAGTGCAGGCTGATTCCTGGGATGGTGGGAACTCAATGGGGCTTTGGCTGTGAGTGTAATGGGTGATTTTAACACAAAAACTAGCAATTTTAATGCGCCCATTGGCAATGGTAAGCAACTCTCCCACCTGCTCCTTTCTGATTCGCAACAGCCGCACCTTCAAATACATTATTGCTGTGCTCTGTACCATTTCTATAATCGGGATGATTGACAACCCAACTTTGCTGAGAATTACCATAAAGCACATCTGCTTCCTTCTGTAGCTCGCATTCCTTGCCTTCAGCTCTCCTGTGCAATCAATTGCCGCATCAGCATTGCTCCTGATCTATTCTCTCATTTCTCTCCTAAACTTCAAATTACATTGTCTGTTCTTTGTCTGCCCTCTGTCATTCTGGTCCTTGCCGTTCGCATTTTTTTGCAATTCTGAATTCTGCAACCCTCTGACACCTGCGGGTCATGAGCCCCACTTTGAAAAAGCCCTGCCATGGAAGGAGTGCAGGCTGATTCCTGAGATGATGGGACTGTCATATGAGGAGAGACTAAGTTGGTTAGGATTATATTCATTGGAGTTTAGAAGAGAGAGAGGGGGGGGGGTCTCGCAGAATCCTGCCCAGGGTGTTGGGTGTTGCCGAATGGATGTTCAAAAAAGGCCAGATGGCATTCCTCAACCATAAACTACGTTGTAAACTGAATAAATTATGCAAATAAGTGCAAAGTGTAAGCTTTTGGTAATATTTTAAGGTTCATCATTGGGCTGAAGTAATGTAGATGGATCTCATTTTTAACCACTTTTTAAATAGTTCAACTTGGGACACTTCACAGGGTGGCAGCTGTTGCCGATTAGAAACTACACTTAATGAATTAAGAACTTTTAAGTTGCCCGAGAGCCTGGTTTTTGAGCAGTTGTATGTTATTTTAAATGTATCGTGGGCAATTAAGTGGGCAGCTTTGTGATATCGCCAGGGGCTGGGGATCGGGGAGGGGAAGAGTTCACTCAGTTCATTGGCTCTCACAGTTAGAATCTGACACTTCTGCCCTTTCACTCTGCTGGTAACGTTCGGGGAATCCTACGAACATGAGGGATGAGAGGCTTACATGTGTTAAGTATATGTCATATCTTACTGAATAAATTCTACTTGATTCAGAAGTACTAGTTGTTCATGCCTTGTTAGGTCAGGCACAACTGAGGACTCGAGTGTTAGAAACTAAGAATTCAGAATTTAGAGATTACAAAAGTATTGCAGTAAATTTCTCATGGAAAAGTTTTTTTAATATACGGTTCATAGAAACAGCCTCATTGAAGTTACATTGTCATGGGTCAGAAGTTTTGTCATTGCAGAGACAAAAGAACCTTCTTTCAGCTCAAACTGAGAACTAATTTGAAACAGATTTATGAAATCTGAGCATACTTTATTGTATCAAATCATTTCAAACTCACAACCTCCAATTTACATTCCAAAGGAGTTTTGAGAAGCATTCATTTAAAATCCGAGATGTGCTTTAATGAAGAACTGATTCGGACAGAAGCAAGAACGGATCATCTGTACCAGAGGACTCCCAAATCCCTTTCGCAGATATTTTCTAACCAAATTCCAGTGAATTTTCAAAAATCTTCAGCAGCAGGACTTAGTTGACACCTACAGAATTATTATTTCTTCTTAGACTGTTCAGTACAGAGGTGAGATGACTGGGACTGTCTGACACAGAAATAGAGGGTACAAACAGACTTCACAGTTAGTTAATTCATCTGACATTAATCAAGTGTTCAATCAACATAGTGGAGTAGAAATTCATCTGGGGTGGTGCCATAAAATAGACGGAATTGAATCAATGTCCCATTATATGCAATGCCTGATATTTAATTCCATTGAATGCAATGGATATAAATGTCAGAGATTGCATATAGCAGGCGAATGATTGGATACCACTAATTTTGCTATGGCAGCACGGTAGTGCAGTGGTTAGCACTGCTACCTCATGGCATTTTAGCCATCTAAAATGGCCACCTGCAAATGACCATGGGAATTGTGGTCAACTTGGACACAATCTCTGTATATTGGGCAAAGAAGCCAGACCTGACCGAAACTTGCACCTATTAAAAGTCAATCACCATTTCCCCCAGGGCAATGGAACTCGAATCAAGAAGCAGCAACAGTAGCAGACTAACCGGTGCCACGTCCCCTTATTTGGAAAGGCCTACTTGCCTGGGACAATGACAGCTAGGACCCAACCAGCCACCGAGGTATCCGCCCCTTAGTTGGCCAGGATCAGAGGGCGATCGAAACCCTTTCGATCCATTGGATCTGGAGTTAGGACCGCCCAAAAGAGCGCGAAAGAGAAGGATAAGAAGCTCTGCGCACTAGGGATCGGCCTCTTTTGGACCGGCCTGTGTGCGACCAATTGCAGCATATCAACTAGCCAAGTTCAAGGACCTGTGATCTCTACCTGAAGGACGAGCCCAGCCGAGACAAACCTGAAGACTTCCAACCGACCCACATGGACACAGATAAAGGCCTTATCTCCCGCACAGTCGGTCACCCCGAAGTTAAGTAAGGGTCATCTTAGTTATTAGGTCTAGTTTAGTGCGTAGCCGCGTGAATCATCGCATATAGAAACAAGTGTGTTTGTTAATAAACTGTCTTTTGAACTAATAGACTGGTTGTGTGGTCATTCGGTCAATATAAGAAACATCTTGTGGTTCACATAGAAATAAAGAAGTCAACAGCATCAAGGACCCGGGTTCGATCCTGGCTGGGTCACTGTCCTTGTGCAGTTTGCACATTCTCCCAGTGTCTGCGTGGTCTCACCCCCACAACCCAAAGATTTGTAGGCTAGGTGGATTGGCCACGCTAAATTGCCCCTCAATTGGAAAAATATATAATTAACTAAGCACTCTGAATTTATTTTTTAAAACACTCATTTTGCTCCCTAGACTATAGATTTAATCCGTTTCTGGGTGGGTTTCCTCCGGGTGCTCCGGTTTCCTCCCACAGTCCAAAGATGTGCAAGTTAGGTGGATTGGCCATGCTAAATTGCCCTTAGCTAAGGTGGGGTTACTGGTTTACGAGGATAGGGAGGTGTGGGCTTAGGTGGGGTGCTCTTTCCAAGAGCCGGTGCAGACTCGATGGGCCGAATGGCCTCCTCCTGCACTGTAAATTCTGTGATCTGTGATTTACACTTTTGGAAAGTTGTCATAAATTCCAAGAGAGACTTCTAAATGAAACCAAAAACCTAGAGGATTTTAAAAAATTGTTATTTGCTACCTGGATGTGGGCAATTCTAACAAGATGGTTTTTATTGGTCATTATTAAATGTCCTGAGAAAATGGTTGTGAGTTTTCTCCTTGAACTACCTAAAGTCATTTGAGGGATAATGATCCCACGATCAGAACTGGATTAGAAGGACTTTGGTGCGTAGATGTTGTACGGTCTACTGCATCTTTGTTTCCAATATCTACCGAGTGACTGGACATCACAACCCATCGCAAATGTAACATGTTTGCAGCTGATGCCAAAATGGGGAGGGCAGTAACATAATTAATTATTTGCATAAGGAATTAGATTAATTGTGGAAAGAGAAAAATGAAAATTTAATGAGATAAGCATGACACTTAAACAAAAGCAATATCCTGTGGATGCTAAAAATCTGACATAAAAGCAGGAAATGCTGGAAACACTCAGCAGGTCTGGCAGCTTCTGCGGAGAGAGAAAAACAGAGTTTGTTGTATTACACTTTGTGGTAATATGTCGTTATTCTTTGCCTTTTGATCCAGAATGGTCTGATGAGTTAATGATAAAGAAACCACCAATCTTTAGAATGAAGCAAAACTAATTTATTGAATAACAATTAATTAAATAAAGTTCGAACACTCTACAGAGCTATAACTACTAATAAAGTAAGATTGAGTCTGTTAAACAGTAATCTATAATCTAGTATTAACTAATGATGTCCTTGTGCTAACTCTCTCTAATCTAAACTACTCCTCGTGCTGTGATCAATACTTCTTTGCTAAACTGCTACTAACTATCCAACATTCCCTGAGGTCTGCTATTTATACTGGGAACTGGTGTTGCCCTCTAATGTTTAAATTACACAGATGTAATAATTAACCCTTCACTGGCGTACCTATATACATATCATTACGTCCCCCTTTTTTAACATTTCTTTTCAACGTACTACAAAGGAAAAAATGTATAATATTACAATACATGATATGTATATAGCTTTGAAACGTAGTGAAAAATCAATAACGAAAAAGTTCAACAGGAACGATTCACAAATGGAGACTGTCCTAGTCTTCACTCGTGGTGTGTTGAAGTACCAGCAAGTCATCAGCAGGTGTTCGACTGGTTGAACTGCTTTTGTTCTCTGACCTGGTCTTTTTTTTGTGCATGTGGTATCGATTTTGTATGTCATTTGCCTTAAAAACTGGTTTGCTTTTTTTTTTTTTGAGCAAATCCGAATTCATGAAATTCGTTGGCATGACATTTGTTTTGTTTGAACAATGTCCGTTTGATGTGTCTACTCCTGGCATTGTTTTGGACTGTGCTGTTCGGTTGTCCTTCAGTTTCAGAGATGTACCTTGTTCCATAGTTTCTCTTTTTGTGCTGAAGAACTGTTCCGTCTAGATAGTTACAGTCATCTTCAAACTTTTTAGTATCAGTATCCTTTGTATTATTTGATGTTGCATTGAGCTTTATGATCTGAGGTTCCTGTGAATTATCTGATGTTTCATTGATCTTGGTGACATCAGTCACTTCTAGTTGATCTGATTTATCTTTGATCTCTTGATGCTCCTCTTCTGGAGTGAACTTCTCCAAGATGTTGTTTTCTTGTAGGTTCTTTAGAATAGATGTGGTTTCAATTGATTAATTTATTGTTTTACATTGATTGTCATGTTCTTTTGTACAGTCGAGCTGAGATCGGTCAGTCGTGCTGTTGTCTTGCACATCTTGTATGCTAATTGTGGTCATTGTGTCGCTATTCGCAAAAGACAGTGGGTAGACATTCATAGTCTTTTTTCAATTGATCAAATAAGCTGGAGAGACCTTCATAGTCTTCTTCTTGCATTGTTCTCCCTCTGGAGTCTTTCATTGCTTCCATTCTGGAGTCTGTCAATGATCTCTCTGTGGAGTCTTTCATTGCTCTCTGTGGAATCGTGCAGTGCTCTCTCTCTGTGGAGTCGTTCGGTGCTCTCTGTGTGGAGTCTTTCTCTTTTTATTCGTCTCACAGGTTACTGTCATCCTATGTATCAATGATCAAGGTATTGGATTTATCTACCATTAGTAGAGTGGTATTTAGCTTTTCAACCGTGTTGCTAATAAAATGATAATATCCGAATATCTCTGCCATGTAAGAATAGCATTCTTCAATGTAGTATTGATCATCTTTAGTTATAGATTGACATTTCCTTCATGTTAAATGCTGAAACATCTTGTTGCATAGTGCTGCAAATGTTTTCTTCAACTGTGTTGAAATTCAGGCATTGTTCTGCCTTGCGAGGTAACAAACTTGTATTTTGTACCTTTAAAACTGATTTTCCCAATTTTCTGGCAGTTACCCTTTAAGTGGGCGTGTCCAAAATGTTCTGATGTAATAATGTTCGTGACGTCATGCGTAATCTTTGATTGCGCATACGCAAATCGATCTTCTTCCGGAGTGCGCTCTTTTTTCAACTGTGCATACGCAGCTTCTCACGCATGCACACTGTTGCTATATTTATTTGGTTATCAATATGGCGGTCAATATGGTCACCTTTCTTAATCCTAATTATGAGTGTACTTTCAGAGTCGCCAGGTATCTCTTGATACCGCCACAAGGTTCAACCTGAATACCGATCAAAGAGCCAGTTAGTTAGTTCAAAGTCAATACTATTTATTTACACACAGTAAGATCTACTCATGCACGGTATTACTACAAACTAAACTACCTCTAACGCTAACACCTATAATTAACTTCGGGTGTCCACTTAGTCAGAGGAACAATGGCCGCTGGTCGGATCTGAGGCTGTTGGGTTCGAAGAGGTAATAGGAGTACAGCTAAGGTCGTCCACCTGGTAGCGAGCGTTGACCTTGATGTTACTTGCTTCTGGTGATGCTGGTGGATGGGTCTCTCCGCTTGAGAGCCGAATCCAAGAGACTGAATCTTTGTCAGGGGTTCCTTCTTATACTTGGAGGGGCCTCGCGCGCTTTTAGGCGGGCCTTATACTTGGTCCCAATTATTGGGCAGCTTCTTGATCATTGTCATCGATCTAAGCCAATAAAGGGGTGGGTGCCCTGATGGCTGGGTGTGTCTTAGGTGGCCGTTGGCCTTGCTTTGTTTGTGTCTTTCGGTTGGGGTACTGGCGCCGGGATGACTGCGACAGTGTCGGCTTCCTGAGTATTAGTCCTTTGTTCCTCGGAGATGGGCCATCAATATGTTAATCGATCCAGAGTTTCGATTCCGTCTGCTGACTGCTTCCCAAATATACATTCAGACTGTGCCTGCTTGTTGCTTAGTATTGTCCACATTTCCCTATATTCTCTGTGAGTGTCCATTTTGTATTCTGAAAGTGGCCATCCCAGATGGCTACAGCAGAACGGTATTTTTCCGGTTTGCGTCTTTTTTGGAAGTGCGCATGTACGTACTGACCCCCATTTGCGCAGAACGGTCAGAATCGGAATTGCCCGTTTTTTTTGGGTGCACTTGCGCACTGTCGTCTTTTTTAGCACGAATAATTTTCTGCTGCGCCACAGCTTCAATGCAGTGAAAATTCTCTTTACTTTGACGATTAAACATTTCGGCATGTCTATTTTTAGATTGCTTCCTTGCATAGCACATTTTAAACAAATCTTGAGAGAGCATTTTTTTGTTGCTTTTGCAATCTTTTGATGAACTCTTCATCACTTTCACAATATTGATCAAATTTTTTAACTACCAGTTCAAAGTTTTCTTTTTCAGCATCATTCTCAAAATGGAATGTGTTATATACTTCTATGGTCTGTTGCCCAGCCGTGAGTAATAATAAGGCAGTTTTTTGCTCATCTCTGGCAATTCCTAGATTGGAGGATGAGAAATAGAGTTGAAACTCTTGTTTAAACACTCGCTAGTTAGCATTATTATATACGTTCATCCGGAGTCATCGTGGAGCTTGAGCTTTCTCCATCAGTCCTGGATTCATCGATGTCTCGCAGTAACAGGTCTTTGGTGCTTCGAAATTCGAATTGCTTCTTAATTTTCTGTACTAGATCCTCACTAAACTAAACTAGTTGGCTACAGTAGACACATCTGGTACCATGTTATATTACGTGGTCCATTAAATTTTTTAAGCTTTCCACTCCCGGAAGCATGTTATATTACACTTTGTGGTAATATGTCATTATTCTTTGCCTTTTGATCCAGAATGGTCTGATGAGTTGATGATCAAGAAACCACCAATCTTTAGATTGAAGCAAAACAAATTCATTGAATAATGATTAATTAAAGTTTGAACACACTACAGAGCTATAACTACTAATAAAGTTAAACAGTAATCTATAATCTAGTATCAACTAATGATGTTCTCGTGCTAACTCTCTCTTATCTAAACTACTCCTCGTGCTGTGATCAATACTTCTCCTTTGCTAAACTGCTACTAACTACCCAACATTCCCCGAGGTCTGATATTTATACTGAGAACTGGTGGTGCCCTCTAGTGTTTGAATTACACGGAGATGTAATAATTTTTAAACCAATTTTTAAAAAATCCAATTAAGGGGCAATTTAGGGTGGCCAATCCACCTAACCTGCACATGCTTGGGTTGTGGGGGTAAAGCCCACGCAGACATGGGGAGAATGTGCAATCTCCACACGGACAGTGACCCAGGGCCGGGAGTTGAATCCTAGTCTTCAGTGCCGCAGTCCCAGTGCTAACCACTGTGCCAGATGCCGCCATTGAGATGTAATAATTAACCCTTCACTGGCATACCTATAAACATATCACTACAGAGTTAACGGGGAAAATTCTGCCAAAAAAGGACTAAAGGCCGGATTCTTCCGCCCGCCGCAAGATCGCCACGGGCGGGATGCGGACCATGTAAAGGTAAAGCGTGGCCGGAGAATCCCGATCCAAGTGTCATTTTGGGCAGGTTTCACGGAGTGTTGAACACGATCCAGGTCTGTATTCACACACACTTTCTTTTGGAGCTTGGGCAGTTTCTCGCTGGAAAATCCCACACTGAATTTTTTTCTGCAGTGGGGAAATAAAGATGCTGGCAAGACTGGCTCCTCCGAGATCAGGGTGCCATTTTTAAAGGGTACCCATATCTCAAAGTTAGGTTGAGGGCCCCTCATATCCCTCCACCCAGGAAAATTGTGATTCCCCCGCAGAAATGGGCAACACACCCAAATCTCGACTTCGGAGGGGCAAAGTGCCCCCCCCCCCCAATCACTGGATGTCCACATGACCCCCATCCCCACCCAGCCCCACATCCATTCATCCTCACCATCCCCACCCTCTCAGGTGAGCATACCCCACTGTGGGTCGCTGAGGGCCCCCCCTTTAAGGCTATCCCCCTTTTATCACCCTCCGACCCTTCATAACCTCTCTTCATCCCCATTTCATAGGCATGGCCCCCCTCAGGCCCCGTCCCTTGGCAGTTACCCCTGGTACCCTGGCAGTGCCAACCTTGCACCCTTTTTAATATGGCGTCCGGATAAGATAGCGGATTATGCGCCATCAGTGATGCTACGCCATGGAAACCAGCACAAAACACCTTGGTGCATAACTAATGAGGTCAAGGCCTGAGATTTGGAGTGTTTTCCCATTGGCTACCACAGTGGGAAACACTCCACGTTCCTGCTCCACCACAGCAATTAGTCCTAGAATGGAAGAATTCTGCCTCAAGTCTTTGAATATCAACCTCTTCTCATTGCATCACCATCATCTTTAAAGTAATTTCTGCCCTTCTGCCTTCAGCCAGGATCCCATCTGAACTGGAGCTTCTCCAGAAGGGAATCCCCAATCAATCAAATGTATATCCATTTCTGTATTTTATTTTACCTTTAAGTTATTCAGAGCTGTAAAACCCCTTTTTCATATCTCCCTACTATGTGCGTGTGTGATCATCACCCACCTCTCCAGGTTTGGATGTGTAAAAAACTAAATTTCTAATTTAATTCTAAGAGTTTGCTGCAAATCATTTTAAACATTGATTGCACAAAGTTTTTTTGTAATAAGCGCCACACCTGTTTTTCAAACAAACACCTCTGCTTACAGGCGGACTGTGAGAATTAAGACATCCAGTTATGCCTTGCTCTCCTGTCCATAACAAAGCCACTTGGTTGAATCACTAACTTCCCAGGGCAACTAGAGGGTAATAATTGTCAGTTTTGAATACGATACTCACACTTCAAAATGATTATGATTTCCTATATTGTAAACTCTTGATCTCAACTACTCTGAAGGAATCATTCCAGGCTATTCTTGCCTATCCTGCAATTATCTAATTACAGAGAAACTTTGGCAAAACTGGAAGCAGGATGCAAAATTGCATGCATATTGAGTTTTTTGACACAAGGTATGAGGAGAACCTAGCAGTTAGTGGATGCTCGAACGATTGACATTACTGATCTTATACACTATACCTTTGTATCCAGGAACTTTTGCAAACAAATCTACAAAACAGTACAGTATTTCAAATTACTTACCAGCTGCTTCAGTGTATTCCTCCGAGTGATTCAAAGCTGATGTTCCAATGTAAAAATAGGGGTGAATTCCAGGAACAATGAAAGAAACATTACCAAAATCTGTGGAGCCTAAAAGCCAAAAGGTAAAGAAATCTATTAACATCTTTTCTAACCAACCTGTCACACTAGGGCATTCTAGAAAGTCATATTCAAATACAATAATGGATTTAAAATTACGCAGAAGCAATACAGTGTTTAGTTAGCAAAAAATTATCTAATTATTTAGATACGATAAAAATTAAAGAATCCGATGCTTATTGCGAGTTACGTAACTTTAATATGGAGGTGAGAGGAAAGATTCAGCTACAAATAGAACACTGCATCCCATCCTTCCACAAAATACCATCACTGCCATACAATGAAAGGGTTCAGCCATTATTAACTTGTTCAACAACAAATAATTAGATGTTTGTCCTATTCAATACCATCTGGAAAGTTGGAATAGGAAGTATTACTGCCCAGGCAGCTGATCTGCAGCAGCAATCTGCACATTGCAATCTAATCTGGTAAATATTACAATTCACAATATCATGCTGATATATTACTCTTTGAAAAACTGTACATTATTAGAGAATATAAAATTTTAGAACCATAGAATCCCTACAGTGCAGATGGAGGCCATTCGGCCCATCAAGTCTGCACCGACCCTCTGAAAGGACATCCTACCTAGGTCCAAGCCACCGTCCGAACACCGCAATCCTACCTTAGCTACACATCCCTGGACACTAAGGGGCAATTTTATCATGGCCAACCCACCTAAGCTGCACATCTTTGATCTGTGGAAGGAAGCAGGAGCACCCGGAGGAAACCCACACAGACATGGAAAGAACGTGCAGACTCCACACAGTCAGCCGAGGCAGGAATTGGACTGGAGTCCTTGGAGCTGTGAGGCAGCAGTGCTAACCACTGTGCCACAATCTCACAACATTTTGTTGAACAAAATGTATTTAAAAAGCCAAGAGTAAACAGGAAAACTTTTAAAATATTAAAATTCAGTTTTATTGGTAACACATCACTGCTATTAAATTGTCAGAGATTTGAGAAGCTGTTCTAGAATAAAACTGATAAAGGCACTACCAAAGTTTCACAGCAGTGTCTGCAACTCAAAAGCTTTTAAACTATAATTTTCAGATCTTGGTGTAGGACTTCCGGAGAAACAAAGAGAAACTACAAAAGGAGATGAGGCAACATTCAAGGAAAAAAAGATTTTATTTCTGACAGCAATTTTGAAAAACAGATTTTTAACATCTTTAGCTGATTGGTAGGAAATAATTTGAGTAATCATTATATAGATAGCATGCCTACAGCAGAGGTGAGCCTCAATATGCTGAGTGTTTCAGAGTAAATTGTGCACAATTTGTAAAAAATAAAATGGTTTCAGAAAGCTCATAGAATTTACAGTGCAGAAGGAGGCCATTCAGCCCATTGAGTCTGCACCGGCCCTTGGAAAGAGCACCCTACTTAAGCCCACAATTCCACCCTATCCCTGTATCCCAGTAATCCCACCGAATCTTTTTGGACACCAAGGGCAATTTAGCACGGCCAATCCACCTAACCTGCACATCTTTGGACTGTAGGAGGAATCCGGAGCACCCGGAGGACACCCACGCAGACACGGGGAGAACTCCATACAGACAGTGACCCAAGCGGGAATTGGAGCTGTGAAGCAACAGGGCTAACCACTGTGCTACCATGCCGCCCTTAATGCTCACTACTAGAAACTACTCACTTAATAGAAACTGTTCAAAATTGATCAGTAACCTTGGCTATTTTCTGCCCATTCCATTGGCCAGAAATAATGCAGGACATGTTTGAGCTGGGCAGGAGTTGGGAAAGAGAGAAAGGAAGAGGGATGACCAGAAGGAACATTAAGTAAACCAGAAAAAAATTGCATGAAAATTAAAGCAGCAAAAAGCGAAAAGAAATACAAGGTGCACCAGACACTACCAACTAGTCAGAAATGAAAATTGCAAAAAAGATACTATAACAAATTTACCTGTTAGTGTATTCAGAATTTTATTAGTTTTGAATTCCATGCCAAGGCTTCTGCCATTCACCTCATACAAACGTTGGAGAGTTTCATTAGGAATCACATTATAGTATACTTTCTTACCAAATTCCAGTTCTACCTGTAAGAAATAGTATTAGCATTCGTAAATTATTTGTCCAGAACAGTTAGTAAATAACCAGTCCCTTGGGATTCAAAGTATCTAGGCAAATTAAAACACGAATCGATTTCACTGGAAATAGGAACAGATTTCAAACTAGACTTAAATAGTTGTGTTTGGCTCCTACAAATCTAGCTGCACCGAACTATAGTTCCTCTCTGTTATATTCTGAAAAGAAAAAAGGTAGAGGTTACAAGTTGTTTGTGCAAGATTGAACAGTTTCAGTCCTTACAAAATTGGAACAGAAACTTGGGAATTATTCATAATTTGCAGCATGAAATTAATCCTGTGGAAATAAAGATATCTTTTAAAATAAATATATTATTTAATTTAAGAAGGTGGTCTTATCTGGGATTTCTAACCCAACCTGGCTGCCTCCGGTTTCCAAGCCTGCTCTCCCAACTTCCAAGGTTTGCTTGGTTTCTTTTGTAAGGATCCTCTTCTTTAAACCATGTTTGTTCCCTGTTTTCCCCTTTGTTATTTTTATTTTTCCTATTACTATTCTTGTCCATTGACGATTAATGGGCCTATGCTTTTAATGTGGACTTTGCCTTTAATTCGAGCAGAAGCCTGTGTTGGTTTAAACTGAAGATTGACCTGCGTCTCTAAGGCAAAGTAGTCTGCATGAAGTTGCCTGTTAATTCCAATCAGCAGATTCCAGAGCGATTTGACTGACATCAGTGATGACTCAGAGTGATGGACTTGGCTGGCGACCAATGAGCTGACTCAAAATGCTGGGCTTTGCCAATACCGAGTGGTGATTTGTTCTGACTTCTCTGGAACATTCTTCAGAGCCATGAGGTTCCATTTTTACTTGTGAGTTTGAATTCCGGCAGTGGAGGTGAAAGATCCAGCTGAACTCTCTCCAGAAAAATGAAAGCTAAGCCTCTGCATGAAAAGATCCAGCTAACTCTTTCTGTCCAATAAGCCTGTGAATATTGGGGGCGGGATTCTCTGGTCCTGAGGCTAAGTGTTGACGCTGTCGTAAACACCGTTGCATTTCACGGCGGCTTCAATATGCCCCCATGAGCAGCGATTCTGACCCCTACAGGGGGCCAGCATGGTACTAGAGCGACCCATGCCGCTCCAGCTGCCGATACCGATGTCAAATGGGTGCCGCGGGTCTGCGCATGCGCGCTGCAACCAGCGCAATTGCGCGCAGGCTCCCTTTTCCGCGCCGGCTATGATGCAACATGGCGTAGCGCTACAGGGGCCGGCGTGCAGCAAAAGAGGCCCCCAGCCAGAGAGGCTAGCCCACCGATCAGTCGACCCCCCGAGGTCGGACCCCCTCCCCCCCCACCAGGCCATCCCCAGATGGATGCACACTGAGGTCGCACCGGGTAAGACCACACGTGGTCGACCCATCCCGGGTGGGGAAACCGCCGGGGGGGGGGGGGGCTGCGCAGAGCGACCCCCGGCCGGCGCCGCGCCGGCGCCAATTCTCCGCTCTCCAGAGAATCGGAGAACCGGCATCGGGGCGTCGTCGTGCGATTCGCACCCAGCCTGGCGATTCTCCGGCCTGGCCTGGGCTGAGAGAATCTCCCCCTGGATTCCTGAAAACAGGGCTTGGAGGAGACCCCATGGGCTCAGAGCAAAGTCTGAAGAAACAAAGCCTCTGTCACTCCAGAAAAGGTGTTTTAAAAGTTAGTGCAGGCTACATTAGACTTAGGAAGAAGATGCACTGAAGAAATCCTCAACTGAAGCAAGGACTTTTTTCTTTTTCCCTTAACCCGTATTATTTTCACCTGTTTCCACCCCTCTGTGTATGTCTGTCCTGTGTGTGGGTGGCTAGAGAGTGGGACAGTTAAAGAGGGGGGGGGGTAGTAGCAGGTTAGCTTGCCGTTAATCTGTTATAGTCACTGTATATTTCATCTTTATTTCTGTTATAAATAAACATTAATTGTGTTTCAATTTTCAAACCTGGTGACTGTAAATTATTGGGCAGCCAAGAGCCGAAGGTTTCGGAAATGTTATACAAATTATTGGTTCATTCACTTGCGTTGGGACTCTGGGGTCTGTGTCGGGGGGGGGGGGGGGGGGGGGGGGGCCTCACGCACTAGTCATAACACACTCTATAAAAAGCCTGTCAGGTATTTGAAACAAGCACCACATTTGCTCATCCAACAAATGCTCTCATGTCCTCATAGACATAGAATTTACAGTGCAGAAGGAGGCACTCAGCCTATCAAGCCTGCACCAGCCCTTGGTAAGCCCACACCTCCGCCCCGTAACCCAGCAACCCCACCCAACTCCATTGGACACTAAGGGCAATTTAGCATGGCCAATCCACCTAACAAGCATGTCTTTGGACGTCTTCACGTTCCATGGATACCACTGTTCTTGCTATTCCATCCATTCCCCCCTCCTGGCTCCATGCTTGCCCCAGACATTACTGATCACTCTTAAACTATACTGTCCATGAAAACATCATAGAAATATCAACTATTAAAACTGACTTCAACAGCAATCAAAAAACCATTAGATAAACAAGGTCACCAGCACTAACTACTTAGAACACAGAATAATTATAGCACACAAGGCTACCAATTGGCCCATCGGGTTCATGCTGGCCCAGTTCAAGAGGAATTCACCCAGTGCCACTCCTGCTTTTTCCCTGTAGTTCTGTACAAAGAACAAAGAAATGTACAGCACAGGAACAGGCCCTTCGGCCCTCCAAGCCCGTGCCGACCATGCTGCCCGACTAAACTACAATCTTCTACACTTCCTGGGTCCGTAGCCCTCTATTCCCATCCCATTCATGTATTTGTCAAGATGCCCCTTAAATGTCACTATCGTCCCTGCTTCCACCACCTCCTCCGGTAGCGAGTTCCAGGCACCCACTACCCTCTGCGTAAAAAACTTGCCTTGTACATCTACTCTAAACCTTGCCCCTCTCACCTTAAACCTATGCCCCCTAGTAATTGACCCCTCTACCCTTGGGAAAAGCCTCTGACTATCCACTCTGTCTATGCCCCTCATAATTTTGTATACCTCTATCAGGTCTCCCCTCAACCTCCTTCGTTCCAGTGAGAACAAACCGAGTTTATTCAACCGCTCCTCATAGCTAATGCCTTCCATACCAGGCAACATTCTGGTAAATCTCTTCTGCACCCTCTCTAAAGCCTCCACATCCTTCTGCTAGTGTGGCGACCAGAATTGAACACTATACTCCAAGTGTGGCCTAAGGTTCTATACAGCTGCAACATGACTTGCCAATTCTTATACTCAATGCCCCGGCCAATGAAGGCAAGCATGCCGAATGCCTTCTTGACTACCTTCTCCACCTGTGTTGCCCCTTTCAGTGACCTGTGGACCTGTACTCCTAGATCTCTTTGACTTTCAATACTCTTGAGGGTTCTACCATTCACCGTATATTCCCTACCTGCATTAGACCTTCCAAAATGCATTACCTCACATTTGTCTGGATTATATTGACTTACCTTCAGCAAAACCAGTGCAAATAGTATGGAGCATGATCAAAGCTCCAAAGTGATCATGTTGCTAATGCTTGCTTCTTCTCAGCTATTTGTCTGTCTATGTCTCATTTCCTCCTCCTCAGCTTCTTTACCCTCAACTCCTTTTGAGTCTCTATCCTCCTGCTGCACTTTTTCTCCTCTCCTTTCTCACTAGTGAGTGGTACAGCAGGTTGTCGTGCTAGTTGCATTTGGTGTGGGCATTGTGCAGAAAGTGTAGCTTTTTGTGGCTCTCTACCCACCCCCTCTTCCCTCATCTCGGGTTTCCCATTGTGTTCTCCAATCTATCACCGATCACTCCCTCTGCCTCCTCCCCTCCCCCATTGTACTAACAAAGAAATAGCAATCATCTTTGGCAACCATAAGTAAAACACAAGCGAATAATTAGTTGGCTTCAAATATTCAACAGATTTTTTTAATTTAAAAAAAAAATGAAAATTAACAAAAGTTATCTTTTTATTTGCACACATTCCTCCTTAACAACCTAACACTAAAGTTATAAGAAAATTAAAAAGCTGCAACTTTTTATGCAATTATTCTTGCTGTAAATGTTTTCGGCAACGATACACCCAGTTGCATTTGGTGTGAGCATTGTCAAGAAAGTGCATACTGGGTTTTTAAATGGATACTAGGTTACAATGATTAAAATACAACCTCCCTGGCCCCCACAAAAGTGAATTTTAAACTTGCGAATGCAAGAGTGTATGGTCTTTCAGCTTCTCCTTTAATCCCAGGTGTATGCATTAGTCTTTACTTATATCTTATAGAAACATATAAAATTATGAAGGGAATAGATAGGATAGATGCGGGCAGGTTGTTTCCACTGGCAGGTGAACGCAGAACTAGGGGGCATAGCCTCAAAATAAGGGGAAATAGATTTAGGACTGAGCTTAGGTTGAACGTCTTCACCCAAAGGGTTGTGAATCTATGGAATTCCTTGCCCAGTGAAGCAGTTGAGGCTCCTTCATTAAATGTTTTTAAGATAAAGATAGATAGTTTTCTGAAGAATAAAGGGATTAAGGGTTATGGTGTTCGGGCCGGAAAGTGGAGCTGAGTCCATAAAAGATCAGCCATGATCTCATTGAATGGCAGAGCAGGGTCGAGGGGCCAGATGACCTACTCCTGCTCCCATTTCTTATGTTCTGTAATAGTATAAAAAAAAGAATGAAAAAAAACGCTTGTTACTTTCCGGTTTGCTGCCTGTGCGGACAAATATTGACTGGCTGCTTATGCTTGCTGATGTCTTTGGATACCAGAGAGCCAATATAACTGATGCCAGAATTAAATTAATATCAGAAAACTAGCTCTTTGTGGGCAGCGTTATTAGGGGTCAGTGGAAAACACATTTACTTCTGGTGCCTGCAAAATCCAAGTCAAAGTCTGCAATGCCATCAACAGCAAGTGGTTCTACGCGTTTATACAATTATCATGCAATAACTACCTGGCATCCCGTTGCCAAGCCCGCAGCTTTGAAGCACTGTGTTGCTTTTTCACACAGGGTACACAGGTCTTTGTACTTTGGAGTACGGAGATAAAATAGCAGCTCAGAGTACGATGGAATAATGTTTGGCTTCACTCCTCCATGTTTGATAATACCTAGCAACAAGACAGCATAGTGATCAAACAATCAAATAATTATGGAAAATCCACTTCAGAATCATAGAACCCTTACATGCAGAAGACCGTCATTCGGCCCATCAAATCCACACCGACCCTCCGAAGGAGCACCCTACCTAGGCTCACGCTACTCCCCCCCCCTTTCCCCGCAACCCAACCTAACCTTCTGGACACTAAGGGGCAATTTATCATGGCCAATCTACCTAACCTGCGCATCTTTCGACTACGGGAGGAATTTATCATGGCCAATCTACCTAACCTACACATCTTTCGACTGTGGGAGGAAGCCGGAGCACCCGGAGGAAACCCACATAGACACAGTGAGAATGTGCAAACTTCACATAGCCAACCAAGGCCGGAATTGAACATGGGCTCCTGGTGCTGTGACGCAGCAGTGCTAACCACTGGCCACCATGCCATAATGTTTACTCATTATATCTTCTTACATTTGGTCACTGTTTATATGAACGCCATGCCTTAATCCATAATTAGTAAGCAAATCCATTTGGGTGGATTCAACGGTTATGAGTATGAGGTTTTAGATGGTGGCTATGTTTCACACTGCCTCTTAATTCAAGGTAAAACATAGTGGAGAGGAACACGTGGTCTCTCACTAGTTCTACCTGACAGTAAGCCTATGCAACCTGGTTACCATGGACACCAGAGGCCCAGGACACGCCCTATTGAAGCCCAAAGTGCCAGCTTTCATATCTGAACACCAAAGAAAGAGCAGCACAGACTTATTGGGCGGGATTCTCCCGGATCGAGGTGGCCCGGCGGCGGTATAAAAAACGGCACAAAACACTCCGGCGTTGAGCCGACTGGAAGTTGCAGAATTCTCCGCAATTCCGGGGGCTAGGCCGGCGCCGGAGAGCCGGCGGCGAAGGGATTGCGCGAGTTAGTGCATGCACAGAACCGCTGGCGTGGTTCGGCGCATGCGCAGACCTGCCAGCGTATTCTGCCGCATGCGCAGGGGGGTGTCATCTCCGCGCCGGCCAAGAAATGCCCCCACGGCACAGGCCCACCCGCTGATCGCTGGGCCCCGATCGCGGGCCAGGCCATCGTGGGGCCCTCCCCCACCAGGGCAGCTGGCATCGGAGCAGCGGGGCGGGATTCACACGCCCCCCCCCCCCCCCCCCCCCCGCCCCCCGCCCCCGAGAATTCTCCGACCCGGCGGGTCTGAGACAGAAGGGGAGGGGTTGTGATGGAGGGATACACACATGAAAACAGCAGCTACTATGAACACCAAGGGAAAAAGGCAGACTGTGGATGGGAGCTCGGTCATTGGTTGACAATATGGGACCAGCAGAAAGTCAAGGACTGGAAGGTGCACCCTTGTGTGATCGTAATATTTTTTCTACATAATGTTGATTTTAATTTGATACATTAAGTCATCCATTGGGGGAATTCTTCCACCTGAGACTATGTGCCATGGCGGGGCTGGGAATGTGGAGTGTTTCCCGCTGAGGAGGCTGACGGGAAACCATGTTATATCTTTCAGCCTTGCCCTCATTAATTATTTAGCCAGGCGTTTTGTGCCGTATTCTGGGATGGGACATGCCTGATGGTGCATAGGCTTCGGTTGTATCCAAGTGCCCTATTAAACAGGTGCCCAGCTTGGAGGTCATACTTGCCCCTGGATGGTCGGGGACCTGGCAGGGCAGTTTTGACAGCTGTGCACTGCCAGAGGGCAGGGCCTCTGGTGACCCCATAGTGGAAGATCGTTCACTTGGGGGCCCATTGCTTAAGCAGGAAATCGTTCATTTGATTGGTCCCAACAGTGTCAGAGGGAGTGGTGGTAGCTACTGCTGGGACCGCAGCAAGTTTCCAGCAGAGATCTTGCTGGAGCAGGATGGGAAGGTAAATAGGATGGCTTTTCAGCAGGCCTGGCTAGCAGGCCTTGACGAGGGGTGGGATGCCAGTGTGGATAAGCCAGGGGGCTCCAATAGAACTAGGAACCTGTAAAGCAGCGCCTTGCCTGCCAGGGAATCGAGCAGACCACTTAAAAAGACTCAAGTGGCCCAAGGACAGGCAAGTCACGTGACCGTTCCACCACTCAAATTCCACTAGGAACAAGGGCCATGGCATTTTGCTCATGTTCACACCTCTCATCCCAGCCCTTGAAATGTAAAATTCTGTCCTAGGTTTTCATAAAATTGAAAAAGATAAGAGTTAACAAAAAATAGATATCAGCAAATGGATGGAGCAATGTGATTCAACATCGGAGATTACCAACACATTCGGAAAATATTCAACTCACCATGAAGTTTCCAGTCTGGCTTTAGCTGCTGTCTCAATGCTGACAGGTTGGTGTAAGCCAAAACTGCAGCATCTAACGCATTTATTCCTTCCCAGGGATAACCAGCAGCATGAGTGGCTTTTCCAAAATACCTCACAGTGACTCTGAAAATATGTAAATACAAAATAAAACACACACTTTACTTACAACTGGGGCAACATTCATAAATTACAGATGTATTGGCACAAAGTCTCTTACTCACTTCCATTTCAAAGAATTGAATGTCTACAATTACTTTACACTCTTGTGAACATCAAGTTTGCAAAACCAAAAGTTAAATTCAGTTCCTTTCACTCTGCACATTAGCTCCAACCAAAAATAACTCACCTCATAATGTTTCAATTTCCCCACATAACCACCCATAGCCTCTCAAAAACAATAACTGGTTGTGTACTGGGAATTGCAAGAACAAGAATGCCTTGAAATCGAACTGCTGCCCGCTCAAAAGAATCATTGCAAAATTTAGAAAAATGAACTCCTGTTTATAGCAGCTGCTTCCATCAAGTATGGCACAAAGTGAATTCAGGCTTTTAACCAATATTGACAGGTCATACTTTCCAAGTAAATACTAAATGTTCCTATGATTGCCATTTATTAACCTTGGGTATTTTTGCCTGGTTTAGATTATAGGGAAGAAAGGGGAATTTTAAATTTTTTTTTTTTTTTGAATGTACTTTGTTCAAAACATGTGTAAACAAAAGCACAACACATACAAACACATTCACAAACTCACAGTTGGCAAGTTTGTACAATGTTTCCACTTTTTAGCATCCCCAAGACGAACAGTTCCTCAAACATCATGAATAACCCCCACCACATCTCAAAGTCCCCCTCAACTCAAATTTAGGGCACGATTTTCCCAAAGGGGAACAAAACCCCTGCAGCACATTTAGCCGTGTGTTTTTTTTTTAAAAAGGCATCCCGATCTCTGAGGCCCGTGAAACAATCCTCCACCGCCCCCCCCT
The DNA here is from genome assembly GCF_047496885.1 of Scyliorhinus torazame. NCBI lineage: Eukaryota > Metazoa > Chordata > Chondrichthyes > Carcharhiniformes > Scyliorhinidae > Scyliorhinus > Scyliorhinus torazame. The sequence continues at coordinate 267,858,121 of NC_092710.1, forward strand.
CTGACCAAACACAATAAATAGGGAGGGTCCCTGGTGCCTCCCCCCATTCCCCCAACAACGCCAGCCTGAAAGCGTGCGTGATAAAAATGGCAGTGCCCATCCAGGTGGCACTGCCAGGATGCCAGAGCACTACCCTGTCCACAGGGTATGCAGTTGGGGCTTCCAATCCCCTGGGAGAGCCCCACAAGTACCGTTCTGTCTGGTCTCTGTTTGTGGGGGCCAGTGCTGAACGGCCCTCGTCCGAGCATTGAAGGCGGGGGGGGGGGGGGGGATATCGGGGCTTTCATTGAAGAACTCAATCTAAACACAGAAGTCCAACGTCGGTGGAGATTCTCAGGTGCCATCAGCCAAGGGTGGGAATCCGAATTCCCCGGTGAATCAGGGTTCGGGCAAAAACTGGCTACTCTCCCGGCTTGCCCCAATGAGGTTCCCGCCCAAACCCAGGAAGAAGATGCAAATAGGTCATTCTCCCTAATCCGAATTTCATTTATGGCATGATTCGGCGGGGGGGGGGATTACACCCTGCCCCCTCCATCAAGAACCCAGATCCTTTTTTAAAAAGTTAACTCTGTGTTATGGAATGGCACAAGGAGCTTGGGCTTGGTTAAAAAAAAATTCTAATCAGCATCGCTCCTGGCGCCAGTGGGACTCACTCCTGTTTTCCCGCTGGTGGGAGCACTTATTCTGCAAATGGGAAAAATGCGACCAGCTAGTTTAGCATACAGGGCTAAATCGCTGGCTATTAAAGCAGATCAAGGCAGGCCAGCAGCACGGTTCAATTCCCGTACCAGCCTCCCCGAACAGGCGCCGGAATGTGGCGACGAGGGGCTTTTCACAATTACTTTATTTGAAGCCTACTTGTGGCAATAAGCGATTTTCATTTCATTTCATTATTTTAGTGCTGCTTGTGGATCTTGTTGAAAGCAAATTGGCTACCTGCCACATCTTCTTACATTTTCACAAAATTATAATGGCACAAAAGGAGACCATTTGGCCCATCGTGTCTGTACCGGCTCTCCAAACGAGCATCGTGACTTAGTACGGTCCCCTGTCTTTTCTCTCTACCCCTGCACATTGATTCTATTCAAGTAATCATCATTCAGGGGTTAAAAGAAATGTGAACAGCAAGCAGAACAGAGGAGTAGGTGGGACTAACCACAGGCAGCCACAATGTATACGTGCCTTAGTTGTGATGGCAATGTACTATTAACATTGATTGGATAGTATATTCACACGTACTCACTCAGAATGCAATGAAGTAATATAGTCTTGTAGATTAATTGGGCTGAGTTAGCTTGATGATTGGTGAAAATGGAAATTATCACTATCTGTATACCAGGAGCCATAGAATTCCTACAATGCAGAAGGAGGCCATCCCGCCCAACAAATCTGCACCAACCCTCTGAAAGAGCACCTTATCTAGGCCCTCTCCCTATCCTACCCCGCAACTCCACCTAACCTTCACATCTTTGGACACTGAGGTGCAATTTAGCATGGCCAATCCACCCAAGGTGCACATCTTTGGACTGTGGAGGAAACTGGAGAACCCAGAGGAAACCCACGCAGACAAGGGGAGAATGCGCAAACTGCACACAGAGTCACCCAAGGCCGGAATCAAACTCGGGTCCCTAGTGCTGTGAGGCAGCAGTTCTAACCACCGTGCCCACCAGTATAAAACTGGTGGTTTTGTAGTTTTTCAAGGAACCCGTGCTCCATCTTCTATCAGTATGATTTTTCTCGCATATGCCTGATTTAATAACTGGTATAAACAAAGCGGAACTCCAAGTCCCTTTTGGACTTTGTGGAATCGGAGTAGATCCTTATATCCCTATCAATCTAATGCCTCGATTGAAACTACCTTCACCACACTTCCAGGCAGTGGGCTGGATTCTCCATTTCCCCAGCCACGGGTTTTTCGGCCTTGCACCGTTCGCTGGAGTGGGATCCTATTTTCTTGCTGCTCGTCAGTGGAATTCCTCATTGTATCCACCGCACACCACCGGGAAACCCACTGGCGGGGCTGCACTGGCGTGTGGGAATAGTGAATCGCAACATTCAGATGATTCCAGCCAGTATATTTCAGACCCAAACTATTTGTTGTGTGAAAATGTTTTTTTCTCACGTCACGTTTGTTTCTTTTGCAAATCACTTTAAATCTTGATCCTTTCTTGATCCTTTTACGAGCAGGAACAATTTCTCCCTATCTACTTGTCCAGCCTCATCATGATTTTGAACATCTCTATCAAATCTCCTCTTAGCCTTATTCTCTCCAAGGAGAACAGTCCCAACCTCGCCAATCTACCTCATCTCTGGAAATTTCTCATTTCTAGAACTATTCTTGCAAACCTCTTCTGTAGTCTCTCCTATAGTACACAATATTACGGCGGAGATATATCAAGTGTGTTGTATAAGATCTGCTTAACCTCCTTGCTTTTGTACTCTATGCTCCTATTAATAAACCCAGAATGCTATATGCTTGAACTGCTCTCTCCACCTGCTCTACTACCTTCAATGATCAATGCACATATACACCCAGGTTTCCTCTGTTCCTGCACTCCATTAAAATTTTTACCTGTAGCGCACAAAGACTCCATGAGACGAATAGAGTGAAGTCGATGAGGCTTTATTAAGCGTGTCTGTTCCCCCGCAGCTCGATAGTAAACTGGCCTGCGGGGGAAGACTCCGGCTTCTTATACTCCGCCTTCAGGGCGGAGCTAGAGGTCAACGGCCAACCAGGACCCGGGATCTGTCAGCCAATGACATTAGGGCTTCCAGTCCCACATGACCCAGGTACAGATTAACTTACTTGCCTTGCAGGTCAGCTGTTGAGTTCGGGAGTGAGAGCTGGGACCTTAGAATCAGCGCGGGAATTTTGAAAAGCGCGGGGGCTGCGAGACAGAGGGGACCATTTAAAAGGTTGCTGTCTGTGGTGAGGTGAGTACAGATTAACTTACTTGCCTTGCAGGTCAGCTGTTGAGTTCGGGAGTGAGAGCTGGGACCTTAGAATCAGCGCGGGAATTTTGAAAAGCGCGGGGGCTGCGAGACAGAGGGGACCATTTAAAAGGTTGCTGTCTGTGGTGAGGTGAGTACAGATTAACTTACTTGCCTTGCAGGTCAGCTGTTGAGTTCGGGAGTGAGAGCTGGGACCTTAGAATCAGCGCGGGAATTTTGAAAAGCGCGGGGGCTGCGAGACAGAGGGGACCATTTAAAAGGTTGCTGTCTGTGGTGAGGTGAGTACAGATTAACTTACTTGCCTTGCAGGTCAGCTGTTGAGTTCGGGAGTGAGAGCTGGGACCTTAGAATCAGCGCGGGAATTTTGAAAAGCGCGGGGGCTGCGAGACAGAGGGGACCATTTAAAAGGTTGCTGTCTGTGGTGAGGTGAGTACAGATTAACTTACTTGCCTTGCAGGTCAGCTGTTGAGTTCGGGAGTGAGAGCTGGGACCTTAGAATCAGCGCGGGAATTTTGAAAAGCGCGGGGGCTGCGAGACAGAGGGGACCATTTAAAAGGTTGCTGTCTGTGGTGAGGTGAGTACAGATTAACTTACTTGCCTTGCAGGTCAGCTGTTGAGTTCGGGAGTGAGAGCTGGGACCTTAGAATCAGCGCGGGAATTTTGAAAAGCGCGGGGGCTGCGAGACAGAGGGGACCATTTAAAAGGTTGCTGTCTGTGGTGAGGTGAGTACAGATTAACTTACTTGCCTTGCAGGTCAGCTGTTGAGTTCGGGAGTGAGAGCTGGGACCTTAGAATCAGCGCGGGAATTTTGAAAAGCGCGGGGGCTGCGAGACAGAGGGGACCATTTAAAAGGTTGCTGTCTGTGGTGAGGTGAGTACAGATTAACTTACTTGCCTTGCAGGTCAGCTGTTGAGTTCGGGAGTGAGAGCTGGGACCTTAGAATCAGCGCGGGAATTTTGAAAAGCGCGGGGGCTGCGAGACAGAGGGGACCATTTAAAAGGTTGCTGTCTGTGGTGAGGTGAGTACATATTAACTTACTTGCCTTGCAGGTCAGCTGTTGAGTTCGGGAGTGAGAGCTGGGACCTTAGAATCAGCGCGGGAATTTTGAAAAGCGCGGGGGCTGCGAGACAGAGGGGACCATTTAAAAGGTTGCTGTCTGTGGTGAGGTGAGTACATATTAACTTACTTGCCTTGCAGGTCAGCTGTTGAGTTCGGGAGTGAGAGCTGGGACCTTAGAATCAGCGCGGGAATTTTGAAAAGCGCGGGGGCTGCGAGACAGAGGGGACCATTTAAAAGGTTGCTGTCTGTGGTGAGGTGAGTACAGATTAACTTACTTGCCTTGCAGGTCAGCTGTTGAGTTCGGGAGTGAGAGCTGGGACCTTAGAATCAGCGCGGGAATTTTGAAAAAGCGCAGATTAACAACTTGCTTACCTTGCAGGCCAAGTCGATTTCAGCAGGAGCGGAGCAGGTTAGTCCATTTCTGCGGGGGCAGTGCGGAAGTGATTTCTGGGAGGTAAGTTTCTCCTTTAAATACATTTTTTAAAAAAAATTCTAGTGTTTAAGGTGGGAACAGGAAGTCGACCCGCGGACGTCTGGGAAGACCCTCACCAATAAATTCTGGTGGAGAGGAAACCCGAGACACTACACGTGTAGTGTCTCCCACCCGCCCTCCTCCTCTAACCTAATAATAAAACCCTTTGGAGTGAGGTAAGTACCATATTTTATTATTGTTATTAATAATTTTTATTCTTTCTTTTTTTTTTATATATAAAATTTTTTTTTTTAAATTTAGTTGTTAGCCAGATCTTGGTAGAAAGTTAGAGGAATGGCAGGGAAGGGAGTGCAATGTTCCTCCTGCAGGATGTTTGAGGTGAGGGATGCCGTTAGTGTCCCTGCTGATTTTACCTGCAGGAAGTGCTGCCATCTCCAGCTCCTCCAAGACCGAGTTAGGGAACTGGAGCTGGAGTTGGAAGAACTTCGGATCATTCGGGAGGCAGAGGGGGTCATAGATAGCAGCTTCAGGGAATTAGTTACACCAAAGATTGGAGATAGATGGGTAACTGTAAGAGGGACGGGGAAAAAACAGTCAGTGCAGGGATCCCCTGCGGTCGTTCCCCTGAGAAACAAGTATACCGCTTTGGATACTTGTGGGGGGGACGACTTACCAGGGGTAAGCCATGGGGTACAGACCTCTGGCACAGAGTCTGTCCCTGTTGCTCAGAAGGGAAGGGGGGAGAGGAGCAGAGCATTAGTAATTGGGGACTCTATAGTCAGGGGCACAGATAGGAGGTTTTGTGGGAGCGTGAGAGACTCACGTTTGGTATGTTGCCTCCCAGGTGCAAGGGTACGTGATGTCTCGGATCGTGTTTTCCGGGTCCTTAAGGGGGAGGGGGAGCAGCCCCAAGTCGTGGTCCACATTGGCACTAACGACATAGGTAGGAAAGGGGATAAGGATGTCAGGCAGGCTTTCAGGGAGCTAGGATGGAAGCTCAGAACTAGAACAAACAGAGTTGTTATCTCTGGGTTGTTGCCCGTGCCACGTGATAGTGAGATGAGGAATAGGGAGAGAGAGCAATTAAACACGTGGCTACAGGGATGGTGCAGGCGGGAGGGATTCAGATTTCTGGATAACTGGGGCGCTTTCTGGGGAAGGTGGGACCTCTACAGACAGGATGGTCTACATCTGAACCTGCGGGGCACAAATATCCTGGGGGGGAGATTTGTTAGTGCTCTTTGGGGGGGTTTAAACTAATGCAGCAGGGGCATGGGAACCTGGATTGTAGTTTTAGGGTAAGGGAGAATGAGAGTATAGAGGTCAGGAGCTCAGATTTGACGTCGGAGGAGGGGGCCAGTGTTCAGGTAGGTGGTTTGAAGTGTGTCTACTTCAATGCCAGGAGTATACGAAATAAGGTAGGGGAACTGGCAGCATGGGTTGGTACCTGGGACTTCGATGTTGTGGCCATTTCGGAGACGTGGATAGAGCAGGGACAGGAATGGATGTTGCAGGTTCCGGGGTTTAGGTGTTTTAGTAAGCTCAGGGAAGGAGGCAAAAGAGGGGGAGGTGTGGCGCTGCTAGTCAAGAGCAGTATTACGGTGGCGGAGAGGATGCTAGATGGGGACTCATCTTCCGAGGTAGTATGGGCTGAGGTTAGAAACAGGAAAGGAGAGGTCACCCTGTTGGGAGTTTTCTATAGGCCTCCAAATAGTTCTAGGGATGTAGAGGAAAGGATGGCGAAGATGATCCTGGATATGAGCGAAAGTAACAGGGTAGTTATTATGGGAGACTTTAACTTTCCAAATATTGACTGGAAAAGATATAGTTCGAGTACATTAGATGGGTCGTTTTTTGTTCAGTGTGTGCAGGAGGGTTTCCTGACACAGTTTGTTGACAGGCCAACAAGAGGTGAGGCCACATTGGATTTGGTTTTGGGTAATGAACCAGGCCAGGTGTTGGATTTGGAGGTAGGTGAGCACTTTGGGGACAGTGACCACAATTCGGTGACGTTTACGTTAAGGATGGAAAGGGATAAGTATACACCGCAGGGCAAGAGTTATAGCTGGGGGAAGGGAAATTATGATGCCATTAGACGTGACTTGGGGGGGATAAGGTGGAGAAGTAGGCTGCAAGTTTTGGACACACTGGATAAGTGGAGCTTGTTCAAGGATCAGCTATTGCGTGTTCTTGATAAGTATGTACCGGTCAGGCAGGGAGGAAGGTGCCAAGCGAGGGAACCGTGGTTTACCAAAGAAGTGGAATCTCTTGTTAAGAGGAAGAAGGAGGCCTATGTGAAGATGAGGTGTGAAGTTTCAGTTGGGGCGATGGATAGTTACAAGGTAACGAGGAAGGATCTAAAGAGAGAGCTAAGAAGAGCAAGGAGGGGACATGAGAAGTATTTGGCAGGAAGGATCAAGGAAAACCCAAAAGCTTTCTATAGGTATGTCAGGAATAAGCGAATGACTAGGGACAGAGTAGGACCAGTCAAGGACAGGGATGGGAAGTTGTGTGTAGAGTCTGAAGAGATAGGCGAGATACTAAATGAATATTTTTCGTCAGTATTCACTCAGGAAAAAGATAATGTTGTGGAGGAGAATGCTGAGCTCCAGGTAAATAGATTAGATGGCATTGAGGTAAGTAGGGAAGAGGTGTTGGCAATTCTGGACAGGCTGAAAATAGATAAGTCCCCGGGGCCTGATGGGATTTATCCTAGGATTCTCTGGGAGGCCAGGGAAGAGATTGCTGGACCATTGGCTTTGATTTTTATGTCATCATTGGATACAGGAATAGTGCCAGAGGACTGGAGGATAGCAAATGTGGTCCCTTTGTTCAAAAAGGGGAGCAGAGACAACCCCGGCAACTATAGACCGGTGAGCCTCACGTCTGTAGTGGGTAAAGTCTTGGAGGGCATTATAAGAGACAAGATTTATAATCATCTAGATAGGAATAATATGATCAGGGATAGTCAGCATGGCTTTGTGAAGGGTAGGTCATGCCTCACAAACCTTATCGAGTTCTTTGAGAAGGTGACTGAACAGGTAGACGAGGGTAGAGCAGTTGATGTGGTGTATATGGATTTCAGCAAAGCGTTTGATAAGGTTCCCCACGGTAGGCTATTGCAGAAAATACGGAGGCTGGGGATTGAGGGTGATTTAGAGATGTGGATCAGAAATTGGCTAGCTGAAAGAAGACAGAGGGTGGTGGTTGATGGGAAATGTTCAGAATGGAGTTCTGTCACAAGTGGAGTACCACAAGGATCTGTTCTGGGGCCGTTGCTGTTTGTCATTTTTATCAATGACCTAGAGGAAGGCGCAGAAGGGTGGGTGAGTAAATTTGCAGACGATACTAAAGTCGGTGGTGTTGTCGATAGTGAGGAAGGAAGTAGCAGGTTACAGAGGGATATAGATAAGCTGCAGTGCTGGGCTGAGAGGTGGCAAATGGAGTTTAATGTAGAGAAGTGTGAGGTGATTCACTTTGGAAGGAAAAACAGGAATGTGGAATATTTGGCTAATGGTAAAGTTCTTGGAAGTGTGGATGAGCAGAGGGATCTAGGTGTCCATGTACATAGATCCCTGAAAGTTGCCACCCAGGTTGATAGGGTGGTGAAGAAGGCCTATGGAGTGTTGGCCTTTATTGGTAGAGGGATTGAGTTCCGGAGTCAGGAGGTCATGTTGCAGCTGTACAGAACTCTGGTACGGCCGCATTTGGAGTATTGCGTACAGTTCTGGTCACCGCATTATAGGAAGGACGTGGAGGCTTTGGAACGGGTGCAGAGGAGATTTACCAGGATGTTGCCTGGAATGGAGGGAAAATCTTATGAGGAAAGGCTGATGGACTTGAGGTTGTTTTCGTTAGAGAGAAGAAGGTTAAGAGGAGACTTGATAGAGGCATACAAAATGATCAGAGGGTTAGATAGGGTGGACAGTGAGAGCCTTCTCCCGCGGATGGAAATGGCTAGCACGAGGGGACATAGCCTTAAACTGAGGGGTAATAGATATAGGACAGAGGTCAGGGGTAGGTTCTTTACGCAAAGAGTAGTGAGGCCGTGGAATGCCCTACCTGCTACAGTAGTGAACTCGCCAACATTAAGGGCATTTAAAAGTTTATTGGATAAACATATGGATGATAATGGTATAGTGTAGGTTAGATGGCTTTTGTTTCGGTGCAACATCGTGGGCCGAAGGGCCTGTACTGCGCTGTATTGTTCTATGTTCTATGTTCTATGACCCCTAATACATACTACCACATTCACCCCTTGTCAAAAATGAACCCGGCGGGGTGATGCTTCGTATGGTGGTAAGGGTTTACAGGGCTGGTCCTGGGAGGATAAAACATTCACATGGCAATACAGTATTGGACAATTTCGTCCTGTTGCAACTATTTACAGAGGGTATAGGAAGAAAAGCAAAATGTTCTTGTGAACAGTCCATATTTGTTTTACATCGACGCCACGAGTCGGTCGGGCGGTCTGGTCGTCCGTGTCGATCGCCTCGGCCCCAGCGGTGGTGGTGGTGCTTGTACCAGTGTTGTCGCCTCCAGGAAGCCGTACGGTTTCAGCTGTCGGTGCAAAGGGGAGGGGGACCGATCCTCCTGGGAAGGGGGCGGTCGCGGGGTGCGGCGGTGGCAGGAAGGGGGGGGGTTGGGTTGCTGGTGTCGGGGGGTGTGCGTGTTGCCGGCGGGCGCCAGATCCCGCAGGGAAACCGTGTCCTGTCGGCCGTCGGGGTACTCCACGTAGGCGTACTGGGGGTTCGCGTGGAGGAGGTGAACCCTTTCGACCAACGGGTCCACCTTATGTGCCCGCACATGCTTTCGGAGCAGGATGGGTCCTGGGGCCGCCAGCCAGGTCGGCAGCGACGTTCCAGAGGAGGACCTCCTAGGGAAGACAAGGAGACGCTCATGCGGCGTTTGATTAGTGCTCGTACATAATAACGACCGGATGGAATGGAGAGCGTCCGGGAGGACCTCCTGCCACCTTGAAACTGGGAAGTCCCTGGACCGTAGGGCCAGTAGGACGGCCTTCCAGACCGTGCCGTTCTCCCTTTCTACTTGCCCGTTCCCCCGGGGGTTGTAGCTGGTCGTCCTGCTTGAGGCTATGCCCTTGCTGAGCAGGAACTGGCGCAGCTCGTCACTCATGAAAGAGGACCCCCTGTCGCTGTGGACGTATGCGGGGTAACCGAACAGTGTGAAGATGCTGTTCAGGGCTTTAATGACTGTGGCCGCGGTCATGTCAGAGCAGAGAATGGCAAAAGGGAAGCGGGAGTATTCGTCCACTACGTTAAGAAAATATGCGTTGCGGTCGGTGGAGGGGAGGGGCCCTTTGAAATCGAGACTGAGGCGCTCGAAGGGGCGGGAAGCCTTAATCAGGTGCGCTCCATCTGGCCTGAAAAAATGCGGCTTGCATTCCGCGCAGATGTGGCAGTCCCTCGTGACTGTACGGACCTCCTCTAAGGAGTATGGGAGATTGCGGGACTTGATGAATTGGTAAAACCGAGTGACCCCCGGGTGGCAGAGGTCCTCGTGGAGGGTTTGGAGGCGATTAATTTGTGCGTTGGCACATGTGCCGCGGGATAGGGCATCGGACGGCTCGTTCAGCTTTCCGGGATGATACAAGATCTCGTAGTTGACGGTGGAGAGCTCGATCCTCCACCTTAAGATCTTGTCGTTTTTGATTTTGCCCCGCAGTGCATTATCAAACATGAAGGCTACCGACCGTTGGTCGGTGAGGAGAGTGAATCTCCTGCTGGCCAGGTAATGCCTCCAATGTCGCACAGCTTCCACTATGGCTTGGGCTTCCTTTTCTACTGAAGAGTGGCGGATTTCTGAGGCGTGGAGGGTCCGGGAGAAAAAGGCCACGGGTCTGCCCGCTTGGTTAAGGGTGGCCGCTAGAGCTACGTCGGAGGCGTCGCTCTCGACCTGGAAGGGGAGGGACTCGTCGATGGCGCGCATCGTGGCCTTTGCGATATCCGCTTTGATGCGGCTGAAGGCCTGGCAAGCCTCTGTCGACAGAGGGAAGGTCGTGGTCTGTATTAGGGGGCGGGCCTTGTCTGCGTACTGGGGGACCCACTGGGCGTAGTATGAAAAGAACCCCAAGCAGCGTTTCAGGGCTTTTGGGCAGTGCGGGAGGGGAAATTCCATGAGTGCGCGCATACGTTCGGGGTCGGGGCCTATTATCCCATTGCGTACTATGTAGCCCAGAATGGCTAGCCGGTCGGTGCTAAATACGCACTTGTCCTCGTTGTACGTGAGGTTCAAGGCTTTGGCGGTCTGGAGGAATTTCTGGAGGTTGGCGTCGTGGTCCTGCTGATCGTGGCCGCAGATGGTTACATTGTCGAGATACGGGAACGTGGCCCGCAACCCATGTTGATCAACCATTCGGTCCATCTCCCGTTGGAAGACCGAGACCCCGTTTGTGACGCCAAAAGGGACCCGTAGAAAATGGTATAATCGCCCGTCTGCCTCGAAGGCTGTGTACTTGCGGTCACTTGGGCGGATGGGGAGCTGATGGTAGGCGGACTTGAGGTCCACGGTGGAGAAGACTTTATATCGGGCAATCCGATTGACCATGTCGGATATGCGGGGGAGAGGGTACGCGTCTAGTTGTGTGTACCTGTTGATGGTCTGGCTATAGTCAATGACCATCCTTTGTTTCTCCCCTGTCTTCACTACTACCACCTGCGCTCTCCAGGGACTATTGCTGGCCTGGATTATGCCCTCCTTTAGTAGCCGCTGGACTTCGGACCGAATGAAGGTCCGGTCCTGGGCGCTGTACCGTCTGCTCCTAGTGGCGACGGGTTTGCAATCCGGGGTGAGGTTCGCAAACAAGGACGGGGGTTGCACTTTTGAGGGTTGCGAGGCTGCAGATAGTGAGTGGGGGTATGGGGCCGCCGAATTTGAACGTAAGGCTCTGTAGATTACATTGGAAATCTAATCCCAGCAAGGTGGGGGCACAGAGTTGGGGAAGGACGTTAAGTTTGCAGTTTTTGAACTCCCTCCCCTGCACCGTAAGGGTAACTATGCAGAATCCCTGGATCTGTACGGAGTGGGATCCTGCAGCTAGGCAAATCTTTTGTGCGCTGGGATAGGTGGTCAAGGAACAGCGTCTTACCGTGTCGAGTGTATAAAGCTTTCCGTGCTCCCGGAGTCGACTAGGCATGGCGTCTTGTGGCCGTTTATTAGGACCGTCGTCGTCGTCGTCTGGAGTGTCCGGGGCCGAGCCTGATCGAGCGTAATCGAAGCGAGCCATGGTTGTAGTAGTGGAGTGGGGTCCGTTGTTGCCGTCCAAGATGGCGTCGGGGATGAACAAAATGGCCGCCCCCATACATCGCACGTGGTTGGGGGTCACAAGATGGCGGCGGGGGTGGACAAAATGGCCGCCCCATGCGTCGTACAGGTCTGGGGCGGTCCAAGATGGCGGCGCCCCTCCTCCCCTCATGGTGGTCGGGACCCAAAATGGCGGCGTCTGCGGGTCGCACATCGGCGCCCCTCCTCCCCTCGTGGTGGTCGGGACCCAAAATGGCGGCGTCTGCAGGTCGCACATGGTGTGCTGGGGGGGCTGGGGAGCGCTAGGACCGCGAGCGCTAGGACCGCGCGGAGCTCCCTCACCGGGGACAGCAGTGGTCGGGGCCCAAGTCGGCGGCGCCGGCGGGTCAGGCGTGGGGCCGCGAGCGCAAGGACCGCGCGGAGCTCCCTCACCGGGGACAGCGGTGGTCGGGGTCCAAGTAGGTGGCGCCGGCGGGTCAGGCGTGGGGCGCGGGACGGGGGTTAGGGTGGCGTTTGGGACGCGAAAAACTCCCTCCTCTCCGTGGAGAGTGTTGGCCGGGACCCAAAGCGGTAGCGCCGGCGGCGGGTCATACATGGGCTGCGGGGAGGGGGGTTGGGGAGCGTAGGCGGCGTGCAGGGCTCCCAGTTCTCCCGGGACCGCGGTGGTCGGGACCCAGAGCGGCTGCGCCTGCGGGTCGTACATGGCGTGCTGGGGGGGTTGGGGCGCATAGGCTGCTTGCAGGGCTCCCTGTGCTCCCGGGACGGCGGCGACCACGCGGGACCGGCACACAACCGCATAATGGCCCATTTTCCCGCAGCTTTTGCAGATGGCTGCGCGGTCCGGACAGCGCTGTCGGGGGTGTTTCGCCTGGCCGCAGAAATAACAGCGGGCGCCCCCGGTGCGACTCGGCATTTGGACCGCGCAAGCCTGTGGGGTGTCCGGGGGGGGGTAGGGGGTTTGCCGCGACGGGTACGTACGGGGCCCAATGGCCTGCCGCGCGGTCGGGGCCGTAGGCGCGGGTATTACGCGCGGCCACGTCTAGGGAGGCTGCTAGGGCCCGTGCCTCAGAGTCCTAGCGACTCTTTTTCTAGAAGTCTTTGGCGGATTTGGGAGGATTGCATACCTGCCACAAAAGCATCGCGCATTAACATGTCCGTGTGTTCGTTTGCGTTCACCGACGAGCAGCTGCAGGCTCGTCCCAAAATCAGCAGCGCGGCGTAGAACTCGTCCATCGATTCTCCGGGAGCTTGCCGTCTCGTCGCGAGCTGGTAGCGAGCGTAGATTTGGTTAACTGGGCGAACGTAGAGACTTCTGAGTGCTGCGAACGCCGTCTGGAAATCGTCGGTGTCTTCAATGAGGGTGAAAATCTCCTTGCTCACCCTCGAGTGCAGGACCTGCAGTTTTTGTTCGTCTGAGACTCGGCCGGTGGTCGTTCTGAGGTAGGCCTCGAAGCAAGTCTGCCAGTGTTTGAAGGCTGCTGCCGCGTTCAATGCGTGGGGGCTGATCCTCAGGCATTCTAGAATGATCCTGAGCTCCATAGTCCTTTTTAGGCACGCTTAATAAATTGTAGCGCACAAAGACTCCATGAGACGAATAGAGTGAAGTCAATGAGGCTTTATTAAGCGTGTCTGTTCCCCCGCAGCTCGATAGTAAACTGGCCTGCGGGGGAAGACTCCGGCTTCTTGAGCTTGAGGTCAACGGCCAACCAGGACCCGGGATCTGTCAGCCAATGACATTAGGGCTTCCAGTCCCACATGACCCCCAATACATACTACCACATTACCCGTTATTGTTTACCATCTGTCCAAGTTCTTCATACCAAAATGCATCACCTCACACCTTTCCGCATTGAACTTCATCTGCCACCTATCTGCCCACTCCACCAACTTTTGAAGTTCAACAAGGTCTTCTTCACAGTTTACAATACTTCCAAGTTTTGGGTCAACAGCAAACTTTGGAATTGTCCCCTGCAGACTAAGATCTAGACTATTGGACCTGGTATTGGGGAATGAGCCCGGCCAGGTGGTAGATGTTTCAGTAGGGGAGCATTTCGGTAACAGTGACCACAATTCAGTAAGTTTTAAAGTACTGGTGGACAAGGATAAGAGTGGTCCGAGGATGAATGTGCTAAATTGGGGGAAGGCTAATTATAACAATATTAGGCGGGAACTGAAGAGCATAGATTGGGGGCGGATGTTTGAGGGCAAATCAACATCTGACATGTGGGAGGCTTTCAAGTGTCAGTTGATAGGAATACAGGACAGGCATGTTCCTGTGAGGAAGAAAGACAAATACGGCAATTTTCGGGAACCTTGGATGACGAATGATATTGTAGGCCTCGTCAAAAAGAAAAAGGAGGCATTTGTCAGGGCTAAAAGGCTGGGAACAGACGAAGCCTGTGTGGCATATAAGGAAAGTAGGAAGGAACTTAAGCAGGGAGTCAGGAGGGCTAGAAGGGGTCATGAAAAGTCATTGGCAAATAGGGTTAAGGAAAATCCCAAGGCTTTTTACACTTACATAAAAAGCAAGAGGGTAGCCAGGGAAAGGGTTGGCCCACTGAAGGATAGGCAAGGGAATCTATGTGTGGAGCCAGAGGAAATGGGCGAGGTACTAAATGAATACTTTGCATCAGTATTCACCAAAGAGAAGGAATTGGTAGATGTTGAGTCTGGAGAAGGGGGTGTAGATAGCCTGGGTCACATTGTGATCCAAAAAGACGAGGTGTTGGGTGTCTTAAAAAATATTAAGGTAGATAAGTCCCCAGGGCCGGATGGGATCTACCCCAGAATACTGAAGGAGGCTGGAGAGGAAATTGCTGAGGCCTTGACAGAAATCTTTGGATCCTCGCTGTCTTCAGGGGATGTCCCGGAGGACTGGAGAATAGCCAATGTTGTTCCTCTGTTTAAGAAGGGTGGCAGGGATAATCCCGGGAACTACAGGCCGGTGAGCCTTACTTCAGTGGTAGGGAAATTACTGGAGAGAATTCTTCGAGACAGGATCTACTCCCATTTGGAAGCAAATGGACGTATTAGTGAGAGGCAGCACGGTTTTGTGAAGGGGAGGTCGTGTCTCACTAACTTGATAGAGTTTTTCGAGGAGGTCACTAAGATGATTGATGCAGGTAGGGCAGTAGATGTTGTCTATATGGACTTCAGTAAGGCCTTTGACAAGGTCCCTCATGGTAGACTAGTACAAAAGGTGAAGTCACACGGGATCAGGGGTGAACTGGCAAGGTGGATACAGAACTGGCTAGGCCATAGAAGGCAGAGGGTAGCAATGGAGGGATGCTTTTCTAATTGGAGGGCTGTGACCAGTGGTGTTCCACAGGGATCAGTGCTGGGACCTTTGCTCTTTGTAGTATATATAAATGATTTGGAGGAAAATGTAACTGGTCTGATTAGTAAGTTTGCAGACGACACAAAGGTTGGTGGAATTGCGGATAGCGATGAGGACTGTCTGAGGATACAGCAGGATTTAGATTGTCTGGAGACTTGGGCGGAGAGATGGCAGATGGAGTTTAACCTGGACAAATGTGAGGTAATACATTTTGGAAGGGCTAATGCAGGTAGGGAATATATAGTGAATGGTAGAACCCTCAAGAGTATTGAAAGTCAAAGAGATCTAGGAGTACAGGTCCACAGATCACTGAAAGGGGCTACACAGGTGGAGAAGGTAGTCAAGAAGGCATACGGCATGCTTGCCTTCATTGGCCGGGGCATTGAGTATAAGAATTGGCAAGTCATGTTGCAGCTGTATAGAACCTTAGTTAGGCCACACTTGGAGTATAGTGTTCAATTCTGGTCGCCACACTACCAGAAGGATGTGGAGGCTTTAGAGAGGGTGCAGAAGAGATTTACCAGAATGTTGCCTGGTATGGAGGGCATAAGCTATGAGGAGCGATTGAATAAACTCGGTTTGTTCTCACTGGAACGAAGGAGGTTGAGGGGCGACCTGATAGAGGTATACAAAATTATGAGGGGCATAGACAGAGTGGATAGTCAGAGGCTTTTCCCCAGGGTAGAGGGGTCAATTACTAGGGGGCATAGGTTTAAGGTGAGAGGGGCAAAGTTTAGAGTAGATGTACGAGGCAAGTTTTTTACGCAGAGGGTAGTGGGTGCCTGGAACTCACTACCGGAGGAGGTAGTGGAGGCAGGGACGATAGGGACATTTAAGGGGCATCTTGACAAATATATGAATAGGATGGGAATAGAAGGATACGGACCCAGGAAGTGTAGAAGATTGTAGTTTAGTCGGGCAGTATGGTCGGCACGGGCTTGGAGGGCCGAAGGGCCTGTTCCTGTGCTGTACATTTCTTTGTTCTTTGTTCTTTGTTTGTATTAATACCTATCAGGAAAAGCAAGGGTCCCAACACAGACACCTGCGGAAAACCACCACAAACCTTCCTCCATTCCAAAATATACTATGACAGCGACGATACATCCAGAGGTATTTCATTGGCTGTAATCTGTTTCAGGCATCCTGAGGATTGCAAATGTACTGCATAAATAAATTATGATGTGGAGATGCTGGCGTTGGACTTGGGTGAGCACAGTAAGAAGTCTTACAACACCAGGTTAAAGTCCAACAGGTTTGTTTCGATGTCACTAGCTTTCGGAGCGCTGCTCCTTCCTCAGGTGAATGAAGAGGTATGTTCCAGAAACATATATATATATATATATATATATATATATGACAGATTCAAAGATGCCAGAATGCTTGGAATGCGAGCATTAGCAGGTGATGAAATCTTTACAGATCCAGAGATGGGGTAACCCCAGGTTAAAGAGGTGTGAATTGTGTCAAGCCAGGACTGTTGGTAGGATTTTGCAGGCCAGATGGTGGGGGATGAATGTAATGCGACATGAATCCCAGGTCCCGGTTGAGGCCGCACTCATGTGTGCGGAACTTGGCTATAAATTTCTGCTCGGCGATTCTGCATTGTCGCGCGTTCTGAAGGCCGCCTTGGAGAACGCTTACCCGGAGACCAGAGGCTGAATGCCCTTGACTGCTGAAGTGTTCCCCGACTGGAAGGGAACATTCCTGCCTGGTGATTGTCGCGCGATGTCCGTTCATTCATTGTCGCAGCGTCTGCATGCTCTCACCAATGTACCACGCTTCGGGACATCCTTTCCTGCAGCATATGAGGTAGACAACGATGGCCGAGTCGCACGAGTATGTACCGCGTACCTGGTGGGTGGTGTTCTCACGTGTAATGGTGGTATCCATGTCGATGATCTGGCACGTCTTGCAGAGATTGCCATGGCAGGGTTGTGTGGTGTTGTGGTCACTGTTCTGAAGGCTGGGTAGTTTGCTGCAGACAATGGTTTGTTTGAGGTTGCGCGGTTGTTTGAAGGCAAGTAGTGGGAGTGTGGGGATGACCTTGGCAAGATGTTCATCTTCATCGATGACGTGTTGAAGGCTGTGAAGCGATGTCGTAGTTTCTCCGCGCTGGGAAAGTACTGGACGACGAAGGGTATTCTGTCGGTTGTGTCCCATGTTTGTCTTCTGAGGAGGTCGGTGCGGTTGTGCTGTGGCGCGTTGGAACTGTCGATCGATGAGTCGAGCGCCATATCCCGTTCGTACGAGGGCATCTTTCAACGTCTGTAGATGTCTGTTACGCTCCTCCTCGTCTTGTGCAGATCATCGACATGGATACCACCATTACACGTGAGAACACCACCCACCAGGTACGTGGTTTCTGGAACATACCTCTTCATTCACCTGAGGAAGGAGCAGCGCTCCGAAAGCTAGTGACATCGAAACAAACCTGTTGGACTTTAACCTGGTGTTGTAAGACTCTTACTGTAAATAAATTATGTTTCTTATTTTAGAAAATGATGGGTTAAAACAGATTAGAAAACAAAAGTATCATGGAAAAGTATTTTTTTTAAATGTAAAAATTACTTTGGAAAGAGTAATTAATCCAGTGAAGAGAAAAAATTGAATATAACAACTCCTGGAGACCAACTTTACTTTTTTTAAAAATGTGTTCATGAGACTTGGGCATTGCAGACTGTGCCAGCATTTATTGCCCATCCCTAATTTCCCTTCAGGGGCAGTTAAGAGTCACATTGCTGTGGATTTGGAGTCACATGTCGGCCTGATCAGGAAAGGGTGGCAGATTTCCTTTCCTAAAGGACATTCGTGAACCAGATGGGCTTTGACGACAATCAACAATGGTTTCACGGTTATCGTTAGACTTTTAATTCCAGATTTTTATTGAATTCAAATTTCACCATCTGCAGTGGCGGTATTTGAACCTGCGTCCCCAGAGCATTACTCTGGGTCTCTGGCTTACTAGTCCAGTGACTATGCCACCGCCTCCCCTACTGTAAATTCAGAAAAGCATTCCATATTCTGTTAATTATCATTTATGCATATTTTCCATTTCTTATAAATGAAATGATGTGGAGATGCCGGCGTTGGACTGGGGTGTGCACAGTAAGAAGTCTTACAACACCAGGTTAAAGTCCAACAGGTTTGATTCAAACACTAGCTTTCGGAGCACTGCTCCTTCCACAGGTGAATTCACCCGAGGAAGGAGCAGCACTCCGAAAGCTAGTGACATCGAAACAAACCTGTTGGACTTTAACCTGGTGTTGTAAATGAAAGGAATACTGCAAAAACAATGGGGGAAATGTACTGATAGTTTATACCATCTCTTTCGGAATAATCAAATATTACTTACTCATTTAAAGCCATGCTAGGCATGTAAGAAGCATCTTCTTGTGCAGGGTGAGCCATGAGTACCATATCCAGATCATTAAATATACCAACTTGAATGAGATCAATCTTTCCTCCACCATCCTCTTCAGCTGGTGTTCCAATCACTGAGACCTAAATTAGAATGATGGGGCGAAGGAAACAAGAGATGGGCAAAGAAACAAAAATACTTTTGCACTTTGCTGAGAAATAACTACTTGAAATTACCTTCAGCTACGTAAATGGCAAATGGCACATATTTTCTAAATTTAAATTAGAAAAATAAAAAATACACATGACAAGTTTGCTTACCATATGAATTACCTGTAAAATTACATTGATTTACATTGACAAAGGCTTGATAAAGAGTCATCCAGACTCGAAATGTTAGCTCCCTTCTCTCTTCATAGATGCTGTCAGACCTGCTGAGATTGTCCAGTATTTTCTGTTTTTGTTTCAGATTCCAGTATTCACGGTAATTTGCTTTTATTTAGTTCTACATTGGTTGATAATATGATACATCGCATTGTTATGGGCCAGGGCTTAGAAACTCCAAAGTGTATAATGAAGCTCACCTGACCTATAACTTTTATGTTGAATTTGGCTTGGATGAGCACAAGAACCTTCACTTCAGGTGTGATTCAACAGACTTCCTAGGCACTTTTATCAAAACAAAGTTTATTATAAGAATGTAGTTAACATATATAAAACACAGCAAGAATGTGTTATCAATTACAAACATAAAAAAAACACAACAGCTACAGTAATCTATGTAAATAACTCTTAATGAATCTCCCTTACTGGCTGTTCCAATTCAATACAAACTCCAATAAACCAAAACCCCTTGCAAGGACGTGGCCCAGCACATTGTAATCTCACTTGAATGGGACTGGTCCTTTCCCCGAGACTCAGATCCCATTCCAACCAGCAGATTCAACGCTCCTTCCAGAAAGCAACTCTATCTTTAAAGTTACCAATGCAGTTTGCCACACCAAATGGGCTTTCAGTTCCCTGGAACAGTTTTTAAAATGAAAACAAGGAAACACTGCTTCTCGTCTGCAGTCCAAAGCAACAAGTCAAAACTGAACCCAAAAACCTCAACCCCTCTCACCTGACAGCCACAGCCCAGCTCCACCCACAAATAACATCACTGAGGCCGTGCTACAAGTCATGTGGTAAGACCTTTCTTAAAGGGACACTCCCATGACAAGGTGCAAAAAACATTTTACCTCATCCATTTCAATGGATTCAATCTGATCATGACCACATGACATCAATGGTCAGTTTACTATATGAAGACACAACCAATTTCCAGTATTGTCCTTTCAAAAGGAAACCACTTCTTTGAAAACACATTTTCAACAACATAAAAATTAGGGTGGCAAAAGAGTGCCTTCAATTAAAATGCTGAGACAAATCAAAACCAAAAGACTCTGGTATTGTTATTACTTTTCTAAAATTTCCTAGATTCTGGAAAGTTCCCATCAGATTGGACAATAGAGAATGTGACTCCTCTATTTAAAAAAGGAGGGAGACAGAAAGTAGTAAACTTCAAGCTAGTTAGTTTCACATCTGTTATCGGGAAAATGCAGGTATCTATTATCCAGAAGGTATATCAGGACACTTTAAAAATCTCAAAGCAATCAGGTAGAGTCAATGTGGTTTTGTAAAAGGAAAATTATGTTTAACCAATTTATTGCAGCTTTTGAGGAAGTAACAAGGAATATGGATGAAGATTAACCTTTCGATGTGCTGTACTAAGTGTGAGATTCAATGGTATTTCTGAAGTATTTGGGGGAATATTGTGTTATTTGGTGAAAGAAAGCCGTGTGAGTGTACATTATTTAATTAAGCTGGGAAGTATTAATAGAGACAATTTGTCAGGGAAAGTTGAGAGATGGCAGGGTAAAGGTGCTAAATGCATGCATTAGTTTTAAGTGGCCATGGTGAAGTGGATTTATAATAAAAGGGTTGGGTTTTTAAATTTGCATTAGGAGATGGGTCAGGATATGAGTCGATTTCGGCAGGAGAACATCTGGTGAGTCAGTTTCAGCGGGAGCAGTGCGGAAGTGGTTGCTGGGAGGTAAGTCTGTCCTTTAAAAGCACTTGTCTTTGCAGGGGTAGGCCAGTCGATTTTGGCGGGAGTGGAGCTGGCTGGTTAGTCAATTTCAGCAGGAGCTGAGAATTTTTTTTTTTTTTTTAATTAGTGTTTTAGGCGGAAACAGGAAGTCGACCCGCGGACGTCTGGGAAGACCCTCACCAATAAATTCTGGTGGAGAGGAAACCCGAGACACTACACGTGTAGTGTCTCCCACCCGCCCTCCTCCTCTAACCTAATAATAAAACCATTGGTCTGAGCTAAGTACCATATTTTATTATATTATTGTTATTTTTTATAAAAAGTTTAATTTAGTTGTTAGCCAGATCTTGGTAGAAAGTTAGAGGAATGGCAGGGAAGGGAGTGCAATGTTCCTCCTGCAGGATGTTTGAGGTGAGGGATGCAGTTAGTGTCCCTGCTGATTTTACCTGCAGGAAGTGCTGCCATCTCCAGCTCCTCCAAGACCGAGTTAGGGAACTGGAGCTGGAGTTGGAAGAACTTCGGATCATTCGGGAGGCAGAAGGGGTCATAGATAGCAGCTTCAGGGAATTAGTTACACCAAAGATTGGAGATAGGTGGGTAACTGTCAGAGGGACTGGGAAAAAGCAGTCAGTGCAGGGATCCCCTGCGGTCGTTCCCCTGAGAAACAAGTATACCGCTTTGGATACTTGTGGGGGGGGGGGGGGGGGACTTACCAGGGGTAAGCCATGGGGTACGGGCCTCTGGCACGGAGTCTGTCCCTGTTGCTCAGAAGGGAAGGGGGGAGAGGAGCAGAGCATTAGTAATTGGGGACTCTATAGTCAGGGGCACAGATAGGAGATCTTGTGGGAGCGTGAGAGACTCACGTTTGGTATGTTGCCTCCCAGGTGCAAGGGTACGTGATGTCTCGGATCGCGTTTTCCGGGTCCTTAGGGGGGAGGGGGAGCAGCCCCAAGTCGTGGTCCACATTGGCACTAACGACATAGGTAGGAAAGGGGACAAGGATGTCAGGCAGGCTTTCAGGGAGCTAGGATGGAAGCTCAGAACTAGAACAAACAGAGTTGTTATCTCTGGGTTGTTGCCCGTGCCACGTGATAGTGAGATGAGGAATAGGGAGAGAGAGCATTTAAACACGTGGCTACAGGGATGGTGCAGGCAGGAGGGATTCAGATTTCTGGATAACTGGGGCTCTTTCTGGGGAAGGTGGGACCTCTACAGACAAGATGGTCTACATCTGAACCTGAGGGGCACAAATATCCTGGGGGGGGAGATTTGTTAGTGCTCTTTGGGGGGTTTTAAACTAATGCAGCAGGGGCATGGGAACCTGGATTGTAGTTTTAGGGTAAGGGAGAATGAGAGTATAGAGGTCAGGAGCACAGATTTGACGTCGCAGGAGGGGGCCAGTGTTCAGGTAGGTGGTTTGAAGTGTGTCTACTTCAATGCCAGGGGTATACGAAACAAGGTAGGGGAACTGGCAGCATGGGTTGGTACCTGGGACTTCGATGTTGTGGCCATTTCGGAGACATGGATAGAGCAGGGACAGGAATGGATGTTGCAGGTTCCGGTGTTTAGGTGTTTTAGTAAGCTCAGAGAAGGAGGCAAAAGAGGGGGAGGTGTGGCGCTGCTAGTCAAGAGCAGTATTACGGTGGCGGAGAGGATGCTAGATGGGGACTCTTCTTCCGAGGTAGTATGGGCTGAAGTTAGAAACAGGAAAGGAGAGGTCACCCTGTTGGGAGTTTTTTTATAGGCCTCCTAATAGTTCTAGGGATGTAGAGGAAAGGATGGCGAAGATGATTCTGGATAAGAGCGAAAGTAACAGGGTAGTTATTATGGGAGACTTTAACTTTCCAAATATTGACTGGAAAAGATATAGTTCGAGTACAATAGATGGGTCGTTTTTTGTACAGTGTGTGCAGGAGGGTTTCCTGAAACAATATGTTGACAGGCCAACAAGAGGCGAGGCCACGTTGGATTTGGTTTTGGGTAATGAACCAGGCCAGGTGTTGGATTTGGAGGTAGGAGAGCACTTTGGGGACAGTGACCACAATTCGGTGACGTTTACGTTAATGATGGAAAGGGATAAGTATACACCGCAGGGCAAGAGTTATAGCGGGGGGAAGGGCAATTATGATGCCATTAGACGTGACTTGGGGGGGATAAGGTGGAGAAGTAGGCTGCAAGTGTTGGGCACACTGGATAAGTGGGGCTTGTTCAAGGATCAGCGACTACGTGTTCTTGATAAGTATGTACCGGTCAGACAGGGAGGAAGGCGTCGAGCGAGGGAACCGTGGTTTACCAAGGAAGTGGAATCTCTTGTTAAGAGGAAGAAGGAGGCCTATGTGAAGATGAGGTGTGAAGTTTCGGTTGGGGCGATGGATAGTTACAAGGTAGCGAGGAAGGATCTAAAGGGAGAGCTAAGACGAGCAAGGAGGGGACATGAGAAGTATTTGGCAGGAAGGATCAAGGAAAACCCAAAAGCTTTCTATAGGTATGTCAGGAATAAGCGAATGACTAGGGAAAGAGTAGGACCAGTCAAGGACAGGGATGGGAAATTGTGTGTGGAGTCTGAAGAGATAGGCGAGATACTAAATGAATATTTTTCGTCAGTATTCACTCAGGAAAAAGATAATGTTGTGGAGGAGAATGCTGAGCCCCAGGCTAATAGAATAGATGGCATTGAGGTACGTAGGGAAGAGGTGTTGGCAATTCTGGACAGGCTGAAAATAGATAAGTCCCCGGGACCTGATGGGATTTATCCTAGGATTCTCTGGGAGGCCAGGGAAGAGATTGCTGGACCTTTGGCTTTGATTTTTATGTAATCATTGGCTACAGGAATAGTGCCAGAGGACTGGAGGACAGCAAATGTGGTCCCTTTGTTCAAAAAGGGGAGCAGAGACAACCCCGGCAACTATAGACCGGTGAGCCTCACGTCTGTAGTGGGTAAAGTCTTGGAGGGGATTATAAGAGACAAGATTTATAATCATCTAGATAGGAATAATATGATCAGGGATAGTCAGCATGGCTTTGTGAAGGGTAGGTCATGCCTCACAAACCTTATTGAGTTCTTTGAGAAGGTGACTGAACAGGTAGACGAGGGTAGAGCAGTTGATGTGGTGTATATGGATTTCAGCAAAGCGTTTGATAAGGTTCCCCACGGTAGGCTATTGCAAAAAATATGGAGGCTGGGGATTGAGGGTGATTTAGAGATGTGGATCAGAAATTGGCTAGCTGAAAGAAGACAGAGGGTGGTGGTTGATGGGAAATGTTCAGAATGGAGTACAGTCACAAGTGGAGTACCACAAGGATCTGTTCTGGGGCCGTTGCTGTTTGTCATTTTTATCAATGACCTAGAGGAAGGCGCAGAAGGGTGGGTGAGTAAATTTGCAGACGATACTAAAGTCGGTGGTGTTGTCGATAGTGTGGAAGGATGTAGCAGGTTACAGAGGGATATAGATAAGCTGCAGAGCTGGGCTGAGAGGTGGCAAATGGAGTTTAATGTAGAGAAGTGTGAGGTGATTCACTTTGGAAGGAATAACAGGAATGCGTAATATTTGGCTAATGGTAAAGTTCTTGAAAGTGTGGATGAGCAGAGGGATCTAGGTGCCCATGTACATAGATCCCTGAAAGTTGCCACCCAGGTTGATAGGGTTGTGAAGAAGGCCTATGGAGTGTTGGCCTTTATTGGTAGAGGGATTGAGTTCCGGAGTCGGGAGGTCATGTTGCAGCTGTACAGAACTCTGGTACGGCCGCATTTGGAGTATTGCGTACAGTTCTGGTCACCGCATTATAGGAAGGACGTGGAGGCTTTGGAGCGGGTGCAGAGGACATTTACCAGGATGTTGCCTGGTATGGAGGGAAAATCTTATGAGGAAAGGCTGATGGACTTGAGGTTGTTTTCGTTGGAGAGAAGAAGGTTAAGAGGAGACTTAATAGAGGCATACAAAATGATCAGGGGGTTGGATAGGATGGACAGTGAGAGCCTTCTCCCGCGGATGGAAATGGCTGGCACGAGGGGACATAGCTTTAAACTGAGGGGTAATAGATATAGGACAGAGGTCAGAGGTAGGTTCTTTACGCAAAGAGTAGTGAGGCCGTGGAATGCCCTACCTGCTACAGTAGTGAACTCGCCAACATTGAGGGCATTTAAAAGTTTATTGGATAAACATATGGATGATAATGGCATAGTGTAGGTTAGATGGCTTTTGTTTCGGTGCAACATCGTGGGCCGAAGGGCCTGTACTGCGCTGTATTGTTCTATGTTCTATAGGACTTGGCTTTTCAGTGACTCTAAGTGGTGAAACCCCAATGTTTACGAATATTGACTACACCAAGGAGAGGTTAAGTGTATTGTATCACACGCTTGATGTGGTCAATGTTTCACCATTTAGAGTCACTGATCCATTAAGGGAGATGAATGAATCAAGGCTGCAGCTGGTTTGTGGAAGCTGTCAATCACAGCCCACTACTAGCAAGTCATGAATGGCTTGCAGCTAATGGTTATGCGCAGGCGAAAGACAGATCACAGTTGTACCCCTTGGAGGAATGGACATGTGGTGCTTCCAGGTAAGTTGTACTGCTGTAATTTTTTCACTGCCTCTATCTGAACTGCTCTCTAGCTTCTCTTTGTAGGGGAGGGTTGTGCTTTAGTTAGGGGGTTCCTGAGGGGGGTTTCTTTGGACAGGGGGTCCCTAAGCAGAGAGTCTCCCTATTGCAGGAGTCCAGGGAAGGGGGGGGGGGTCTCCCAATTACTGGGGTCCCTGGGAGGGTTATTCCTGTACCTGGGGGAAGGGGGGGCAATCTGGGTGTGGGGTTGCTTTGTGGTGTGGGGGCTTCAGGGGCAGGACTTCGCTATCGGGTCGCCCTCTTGAATCGCTCATATTCCATGCCATGCATAAATTTGCATGGCAAGGGATACAGAATTGCATCTTGATTTGTGCTCTCAGGGGGATCGTAATATGGGTGCAATTCTCCTCCGGTGGGTGAACATGGTATTCTCAGTCCTGTGGTGGTGGAACAGCAAAGCACAATCGGGCAGACAATCGTGTGTCAGATGAAAATCAAGGTTGGCGCCAGGCGCAAAAGAGAATTGGCCTCCACAGCCTTCTGCGGCAAAGTGTTCCACAGATTCACCACACTCTGGTTCAAGAAATTCCTCCTCATCTCTGTTTTAAAGGACTGTCCCTTTAGTCTGAGATTGGGTCCTCTGCTTCTAGCTTTTCCTTCAAGTGGAAACATCCTCTCCACGTTCACTCTATCCAGACCTCGCAGTATCCTGTAAGTTTCAATAAGTTCCCGCTCATCATTCTAAACTCCAACGAGTACAGACCCAGAGTCCTCAACCTCTCCTCATATGACAAGCTCTTCATTCCAGGGATAATTCTTGTGAACCTCCTCTAGACCCTTTCTAAGGCCAGCACATCCTTCCTTAGATACGGGGCCCAAGACTGCTCACAATACTCCAAATGGGGTCTCACCAGAGCCTTATTTAGCCTCAGAAGTACACCCCTGATCTTGTATTCTAGCCCTCTCGATATGAATGCTAACATCACATTTGCCTTCCTAACTGCCGACTGAACCTGCACATTAACCTTAAGAGAATCATGAACAAGGACTCCCAAGTCCCTTTGTGCTTCTGATTTCCTAAGCATCTCCCCATTTAGAAAATAGCCTATGCTTTCATTTTGCCTTCCAAAGTGCATAACCTCACACTTTTTCACATTGTATTCCATCTGCCACTTCATTGCCCACTCTCCTAGCCTGTCTAAGTCCTTCTGGAGCCCGCCTGCTTCTTCAATACTATCTGTCCCTCTACAGATCTTTGTATCATATGCAAACTTAGCAACAGTGCCTTCAGTTCCTTCTTCTGCACGGATCCCTGAGGCACATCACTAGTCACCAGCTGCCATCCTGAAAAAGACCCCTTTATCCCCACTCTCTGCTTCTGCCAGTCAGCCAATCCTCTATCCATGCCAGGATCTTGCCCTTAACACCATGGGCTCTTAACTTATTTAACAGTCTCATATGCAGCACCTTGTCAAAGGCCTTCTGGAAATCTAAATAAATCACGTCCACTGGTTCTCCTTTGTCTAACTTCCTTGTTACTTCCTCAAAGAACTGTAACAGATTTGGCAGACATGACTTCCCCTTGACGAAGCCGTGCTGACTCAGTCCTATTTTATCATGCACTTCCAAATACTCCGTGACTTCCTCAAAGAACTGTAATAGATTTGGCAGACAAGACTTCCCCTTGACGAAGCCGTGCTGACTCAGTCCTATTTTATCATGCACTTCCAAATACTCCGTGATTTCATCTTTACTAATGGACTCTAAAATCTGATCAATGACTGAAGTCAGGCTAACCAGCCTATAATTTCCAGTCTTCTGCCTCCCTCCCTTCTTAAACAGCGGTGTTGCATTAGCCACTTTCCAGTCCTCAGGGATCCTTTCTGCCTCCAGTGATTCCTGAAAGATCAGCACCAATGCCTCCACAATCGCTGGGGTGTAGTCCATCCGGTCCAGGTGATTTATCCACTTTCAGACCTTTCAGTTTCCCAAGAACCTTCTCCTTAGTGATGGTTACTGCACTCACCTCAGCCCCTTTATTCTCCTGGACTCTGGCATCGCACTGGTGTCTTCCAACGCGGAGACTGATGTAAAGTAGCCATTCAGTTCCTCTGCCATTTCTTTGTTTCTTATTATTACTTCTCTAGCCTCATTTTCCAGTGGTCCAATGTTTATTTTTGCCTCTCTCTTACCTTTTATAAATTGATACCTTTTATAAATTTATATTACTATCTAGCTTGCACTCATATTTCATCTTCTCCCCCTTATTGCTTTTTTAGTTATCCTCTACTCGCCGTTAAAGGCTTCCGAATCTGCTGGTTTCCCACTAATCCTCGCCATTTTGTACGCTTTCTTTTGCTTTTATGCAGTCCTTGACGTCCCTCGCCAGCCATGGATGCCTTGTCCTCCCCTTAGCATGTTTTCTCCTCCTTAGGATGAAGTTCTGTTGTGCCTCCAGAATAACCTCCAAAAACTCCTGACATTGCTGTTCCACTGTCTTCCCTGCTAGGCTCCTTTTCCAATCAACTCTGGCCAGCTCCTCCCTCATGTCTTTGTAGTTACCCTTATTTAATTGTAATACCTGTACATCTTCTCTCTATCAAACTGCAGTGTAAATTCTATCATATTGTGGTTACTGCTTCCTAAGGGTTCCCTCGCCTTAAGTTCCCTAATCAAGTCTGCCTTGTTACACATCACCAAATCCAGAATTGCCTCTTCCCTCATAAGCTCGGTCACAATCTGCTCCAAAAAAACATCTCTTCGACATTCCACATATTCCTTTTCTTGGGCTCCACTACCAACCCGATTTTTCCAATCCACCTGCATATTGAAGTCCCCCATGATTATTGTGATATTGCCTTTTTTACATGCCTTTTCTATCTCCTGATTTATATTCTGCCCCACATTCTAACTACTGTTAGGGGGCCTGTGCATAACTCCTATCAGGATATTTTTACCTTTGCGATTCCTCACGTGGGGGCAGCTGCTGCAGTGTAGCCCGTTGGACCTGGGTTGGGCACGGGGTTCGCACCATGCTAACAGACTTAAGTAGTGTCCTTCATTGATATCTGCTGGATCATGGCACACCTGGAACCACGGGGATATGGGGGAGGACATCGCTCCCAATGGCCATTAAGGCGACGGTAGCCCTGAACGTTTTCGCCATGGGGTCCTTCCAGGAGCCGAGTGGGGACCTGTCTGGGATCTCTCAGATTTAGATGCAGAGTTACATCCGTGCCATGACGGAGACTCTATATGCCCAAGACGGCTCAATACATCTATTGCCGGGATGCTCCAGGTCCAGGAGAGTGATCGACGGAACGCATGCACCCCTACTGTAGCCATCTGGGATGGCCACTTCCCGAATATAAAATGGACACATTGCAGAGATTGCAGGGAAAATGGACAATACTGAGAAAGCAAACAGGTGCAGGGTTTGTCTGTTGATTAGAGCCGCAGCTCCCAGACAAGACCTATACTGCAAAACCATTACCATACTAATGAGCCATCCCCAGGGACAAAAGAGTAACATTTAAGTAAACGATACCAAGACAGACACCCCAGCGCCAGAGGAGACGCAGACACAGGGAGAACGTACAGACTCCGCACAGACAGTGACCCAAGTCAGGAATCGAACCCAGGACCCTGGCACTGTGAAGCAACAGTGCTAACCACTGTGCTACCGTGCTGCCCTTAAATGATAGTTTCTCTAAATGCTGAAACGTCATTTGATAGAGTGGAGTGAGGGTATTTATTAGAGATTCTTAGAATCTCTTGGATTTGGTCATAAATTTGCATCCTGGATTCGCCAGTTATATAATGCCCCTTCTGCCAGTATTAGTACAAACGCTCTGAACTCTTGACTATTTTTCCTTGAATCGGGGCACTAGACACAGCTGTCCACTTTATCAAATCCTGTATGCTCTGAAAAAGAGCTGCTCTCTATAGCGCTGAGGTCCTCGAGTCACTGGAAAGGTATTGGTCAGGATGGGATGGAGCATTGGGTGTCGCTCTATGTGGGTGACCTACGTCTTTATATTACAGACCTAGCCACCTCAACATAATGATGTTCGTTTAACACCTTCGGACCCTTCTCGGGTATAAAGTGAACTTAGGCAAAAGTGGATGTTTCCCAGTCCTCCCCCTCCGGGAGGCTAGCCCAATTGGGGACGCTACCTTTTCGCCTAAGACAAGCTTTGCCTATCTGGGGGTCCGGGTGGCCCACGATTGGGCCTCACTTCATAAGTTGAACTACACTAGTCTCTTAATTAGTATCAATAGATTTGCCAAGGTGGAATAGCCTTCCTCTATCCTTGGTGGATGGGAATCAGACTACTAAAATGAATGTGCTCCCGAGGTTTTTCTTTTTCTTTCAGTGCCTTACCATTTTTCTCCCAAGTCTTTTTTTTATCAAAGTCAATAAATTGATATCCTCTTTTATTTGGGGGGGTAAGTATACTAGAATCCACAGCATTCTGTTACGAAGGGACAGACAGTCCCTTCCCTCCCCAATTTATTGTTCTATGCTAACATTCAAAAAATTCTGTTTTGGATTAGTGATCCCAAATCTATACTCTTCTGTTCCAGCAGCTCTTTCCTTCTTGCCCCACTCCTAGTCTGTGAATCCATCCACCAGCCACACCAGAGAAGTAAGACACTCCTGCACCGCTTGCACACAAATGCTTCGCCCTTTGAGCGGGTCAAGACCAAAACAAACACTCGAGCGGGAGCCACATAGTATTCGACCTCTCACTACATGGGCGCCACCGGAAATCTTCAAAAGCATAGTTAAAACATTGTAATGTAACCTTTATGATATATTTCTGCAATACATTCGTTGCATTAGAAGGACATGCGCATTTAGGTTACAGTGCAACTGCAGTAAACACCTGAAACTGCACCCATAGTAATTTTCCAAGTGTTTAAATCACACCAGATATTATTGCTGAGCAAGCCAGACTGCAGAGCGAGGTCTATTTCACTGGTAATAAACTGTTTTTAATTGTAAATTCTAGGAGGAAGAGCTACTGATCCCAAAAGCATGGAACTTCAGCACCACCTTTAGAATTTTGAAAATTGAGGCTTCTTAAGAGGAACAAACAAAAACTTAAAGCACACAAGATTAAAGTTACACAGTTCAAACAGTCATACAAAATAAGCCCTAGAAACCAGCTTGGTCAAATGTACACAAATAAACAGCCTTCTTGGCAACAAACCCCTTACAGATTTATCATAATAAAAATCCAGTCATATTACTCAAGTCAAGGAATTATTGTCACTTTATTAAAAGGTACAGCTCATGACTTCTGAAACTTCCACACTGGTGTGTAATTCAAAATAAAAGAGGTTCAGAAACTAACCGTTTTTTGAAAACAAAGGCTTCTGATTTAACACTGGGTAGCTGCCTCCATTTCAAAACTTTCACAGCTTCTTAGCACAAAGAGGCTTGTCTTCAGGGCTTTCCCCCACAGCCACACAACCCAGTTGACCATCCTTCATTAAATGTATTTTTCCCCTTTCATCACAGGTTCCATTGTTCTCAAACATCTCTTTAAACTCAACTTCTACAAATATTTTAAAAAGTCATGTTTTTCTATTTTGCCCCGACTTTCAGATCAATAAAATCTAATCTATTTTCTATTGGTCACCCAGGAAATCCACCACAGAACTGCCTTTTGAAATTCCACAGCTGAAAACCAATTTCCCCACTTATCTCACAATGCAAACGTTACATCCAACTTATTTACTTGCAACTGTGATGAAGAAAGGAATTTCAGATATATTATATCATAGGTATTTGGCTCAGTAAGGGTTAGAAGCCCTAGTTTTAAAGAATCCTGGGTTGAAAAATGTTGGGAGCCAGGGGTGCAATTAAAGCATCATAAATAGCTTGAGCTAATGGATTGTTCTTTGGATTAAGGGGGTCCCCCGTGAATACAATTAGATTTCAGCTTGGTAAGATAATTGGATTTCAGCTTAGAGGAGCCACGGTATCAGACAATTTGCAAGAAAGCAGTGTTAGTTGAGTGTTGGCTGAAGATGTGAGCAGAAGTCAAGCATCTCAGTTCAGTTAAGATATGTATGTAGCTAGATTGGCAGTTCTGTCCAAGAAGTTCAGAAGATTGTGTTTAGAAGGTGAGCAGAAACAAGCTGGAGCAGCTTTTGAAGAAATACTGCCAGAGTTTCTGCATGGTTCTGACAGGATTCAGGGGCGAAATTCTCCCCAAACGGCGCGATGTCCGCCGACTGGCGCCCAAAATGGCGCCAATCAGATGGGCATCGCACCGCCCCAAAGGTGTGGAATGCTCCGCATCTTTGGAGGTCGAGCCCCAACATTGAGGGGCTAGGCCGGCGCCGGAGGGATTTCCGCCCCGTCAGCTGGCAGAAACGGCGTTTGTTGCCCCGCCAGCTGGCGCGGAAATGACATTCGGGGCGGCGCATGCGCGGGAGCGTCAGCGGACGCTGACAGTTTCCCGTGCATGCGCAGTGGGGAGAGTCTCTTCCGCCTCCGCCATTTGGAGACCGTTGCGGAGGCGGAAGGGAAAGAGTGCCCCCACGGCACAGGCCCGCCCGTGGATCGGTGGGCCCCGATCACGGGCCAGGCCACCGTGGGGGCACCCCCCGGGGTCAGATCGCCCCGCGCCCCCCCCAGGACCCCGGAGCCCACCCACGCTGCCTTGTCCCGCCGGTAAATAGGTACTTTAATTTACGCTGGCGGGACAGGCAATTTCTCGGCGGGACTTCGGCCCATCCGGGCTGGAGAATCGAGCGGGGGGGCCCGCCAACCAGCGCGGGCCGATTCCCGCCCCCGCCGAATATCCGGTACCGGAGACTTCGGCAACCGGCGGGGGCGGGATTCACGGCGGCCAACGGCCGCTGGGGGGTCAGAGAATGATGCCCCAGGTCTTTTATTTAAAGAAGCGTCAGAAAATCTATTTCTCTCAAATTAGAGTATCCAGACATCTCTGTGAAGCAGGTATTCCTGAGTGCTAACTGTATCTTAACAGTGATCTGAGAACCGAGATTGGTTTTTTTGATGTTTGAGTGGGAATAGAGATAGCAGTTAAGGGTTACTGCAATCATATTATTTATTAGCATTGTTTTAAGGGATAATTGTAAGCTATTTTCTGGTGTGATGTTAAGATATTTTAATACTGTGTTAGCAATAAAGTTTGTTTTATTATACCATACCCCTATTTCTTCCTGAAATCCCTCCTGGAGCGAGGTATCCTTTCCTCAGTCTTACAAAATTAAAATAAAATATTGGGGTTTCTGTCCAGTATCCTAGCCACTGTTGGCGTCTGGTCAGCTCAAAACGTACAAAGCCTCTCATTAAAAATGCATCAACCTAACACATTTAACCTTTTGTCTGTTAGCCCTCACAGACAATCTGTCTCTAGTAACCTTTGCTAGCACATTCCTCTTTTCACCAATATTCAAGCTCCACATTACCAAGTGACAGTTAGCTATATACCCGTTTATCGAATTTCTGTTAAAACCGGAGGTAGGCAGATTGGGTTTGGATTTGAAATTAACATTTTAACTTATCACCCAAACCCACAGGATTGAGGGCTTAATTTGCTGGATTCCAAAACACATAACTGGAAATTTCCACACATGATAAGAACAGTATGGCAGCACAGTGGTCAGCACAGCTGCTTCACTGCACCAGGGACACGGATTTGATTCTAGCCTTGGGTGACTGGCTGTGTGGAGTTTGCACATTCACCCCGGTTTCCACAGTCCAAAGATGTGTATGTTAAGTGGATTGCCATGCTAAATTGTCCCTTGGGTGTCCAAAGTGTGCAGGTCAGATGGGGTTACGAGAATAGGGCAGGGGAGTGGACCAAGGTAGAGTGCTCTTTCAAAGGGTGGGTGCAGACTTGATGGACTGAATGGCCTCCTTCTGCACTTTGGGGATTCTATTAACATAGTATTGCAGTAGAAGCCAAGATTTCAGCTGATGGTAGTGAATGAACCAACCAGCTGTTACACATTGAGCCAGGTGTATAACATGCAGCTTAACTGCTTCCACCTGTTTTACACCTCGATGTGGAGATGCCGGTGTTGGACTGGGGTGGGCACCAGTGATTCGAAACAAACCTGTTGGACTTTAACCTGGTGTTGTAAGACTTCTTACTGTTTTACACCTCCACTGAGGATCTTTTCTTTTGTTCTGAACGCTTTGTACGGTTTTTATTTCCCATTAATCTGCTTGTGGTGTGACATACTTCCACAGAGGTTCCCATAATATAGGTGGCAACCCCAAATAGGTGACCGAGATAGCAGATGGGGTTGCGAGCTTCTCTCCCTCAGTTACCGAGTCCCACACAGCATTCAGTCCTGCCCTTCCCCTGCTCGTCTCTCTTGAGTTGGTGAAGAGAGTCCTGCGCGTTGCCAATACTATAAACACATGCATCGCAGGAGGCACTGATATTCTCCTCCCACTTAATTGAGTTATACAGCACAAAGAGAGGGAGGGGAGGAGAGAAGAGGGGCTTTGTTGAGTCTCTATCATCGGGTGAGTGAGTATGGAGAGCGTGGCTCAAACAAAGAGTCGATAAAACAACAATATTTTACACAATGCTTTAATAATACCGTGGGATAGCACAGTGGTTAGCCCTGTTGCATCACAGCTCCAGAGTCCCAGGTTCGATTCCCGGCTTGGGTCACTGTCTGCGTGGGTTTCCTCCGGGTGCTCCGGTTTCCTCCCACAAGTCCCTAAAGACATGCTTGTTAGGTGAATTGGACATTCTGAATTCTCCATCGGTTTACCCAAACAGGGTTTTTTCACAGTAACTTAATTGCAGTGTTAATGTAAGCCTACTTGTGACAATAAAGATTACTACAAACAGATTTTCATATCTATACTGATGTTCCATCTAACATGGCAAAGTTTAATAATTATATACTGCTGCTACATTTGCAGTTTTAATTTAGGAAGCACTGGTCTAGAAACCATCAGGTATGAGAACATCGCTAATCTCATCCAAGGGCAAAATGTGTCTCATATCAGGAGCGCCTGACCGAGGCGTGATTAAATGCAACGAACTGCCAAGCTTCACCAATTCACCAGGCTCTTGTCTGTCGCATGTCAGCAAACATCCAATTCATTGCTATGGTTTGGGCAGGACTTCCACTTTAATTGCAGCAATAAAGCAAACGATCAGGTAAATGCCAAAAAAATGCACTGCAAGCCTTTGGCCTCTTAAGGAGCAAAGATCATCCACCAAGTCTGATGAAGGAGATTCAATGCAAAATATTAAGTTTCTCTGCCAGGTGCTGCCCCATTTACACCTCTTTCCGTTCTTGTTTCAGCTTTCACCAGTCCAATTACCTCATTTTACCGGCCAGCTTAAAAGAAGCCCCAGTCAGCAAGCCTACCTTCACTTTCAGGTCAGGCAACGTCTCCAGGACTGCCTTCAGCGCCAGAGAAGAGGCGACACCCACCTCGGCGATCAGGTTGTGCCCACAGGCATGCCCGATCTGGGGAAGGGCATCGTACTCGCACAGGACGCCCACGGCCAGCCCTCCCTCCGGGCCCCAGTCCGCCCTGAAAGCGGTGTCAAGGTTGTAGTGAGGCTTCACCTGCCAGCCGCCGGCCGTCAGGAAAAAGTTGCAGAGGGCGTCGTGGGCGCGGCTCTCCTGGTAAGCCAGCTCCGGCTGACTCCAGATCTGGTGGCTCAGGGCGGACAAGCCAGCGGCGGCATCCTCCACAACCCGGGACAAGACAGCCTTCAAGGCGGCCAGCTCCTCCGGCCCCATGGTCAACCCGTGTCCGGGGGAGATAACGGGGCTCCCTGCAGCCTCTCCTCCAATCAACAACTGTCTTATCCGGAGGGCGGGGCTCCCTGCAGCCTCTCCTCCAATCAGGAATCAGCTTTGTTGAAACAAAACCATGATGTGGAGATACCGGCTTGGACTGGGGTGAGCGCAGTAAGAAGTCTGACAACACCAGGTTAAAGTCCAATAGGTTTGTTTCGAATCACTGCTTTCAGAGCACAGCTCCTTCCTCAGCTGAATGAAGAGGTATGTTCCAGAAACATATAGATAGGGGTAACCCCAGGTTAAAGTGGTGTGAATTGTCTCAAGGCAGGACAGTTGGTAGGATTTTGCAAGCCCAGGCCAGATGGTGGGAGCGACATGAATCCAAGGTCCCTTCTTGGCCTTTTGGCTAAGATCAAGTGTCTGTAGATTGAGCCTTTGGGTTCAGATCTGGTATGTCTCTCTTGTGGGGACCATGAATTCGATTCAATTTGAATTAGTTTTTTGGAGCAGGTGAGGAGCAGGATTAAGGGTTCGCCCCTGACCCACACTCTGAGCCCTGGCTTGGTAACTCAGAAAAGGACATTTTTTTTTAAAAAAATGAATCCAAGGTCCCGGTTGAGGCCATACTCATGTGTGCGGAACTTGGCTATAAGTTTCTGCTCGGCGATTTTGCGTTGACGGCGCATCCTGAAGGCCGCGTTGGAGAACGCTTACCTGGAGATCAGAGGCTGAATGTCCTTGACTGCTGAAGTGTTCCCCGACTGGAAGGGAACATTCCTGCCTGGCGATTGTCGCGCGATGTCCGTTCATCCATTGTTGCAGCGTCGGCATGGTCTCGCCGATGTACCACGTTTCGGGCCATCCTTTCCTGCAGCGTATGAGGTTGACAACGTTGGCCAAGTCGCACGAATATGTACCGTTCTCACGTGTAATGGTGGTACCCATGTCAATGATCTGGCCCGTCTTGTAGAGATTGCCATGGCAGGGTTGTGTGGTGTCGTAGTTGCTGTTCTGAAGGCTGGGTAGTTTGCTGCAAACAACAGCTTGTTTGGAACAAAACCAAAAGAAATACTGGACAATCTCAGCAGGTCTGACAGCATCTGTTTAGAGAGAGAAGGGAGCTAACGTTTCGAGTCTGCATGACCCTTTGTCAAAACTGGAGGATGGGAGAACTGAAGTTCTCACAATGTGAATTTACAAGAGAGTTTTCCGTCCACTCTCCCTCTGGAACGCTTGTCAGCTCTTTCTACAGATCAAGATTAACTTCAGGGCAGCATGGTACCATTGTGGATAGCACAATTGCTTCACAGCTCCAGGGTCCCAGGTTCGATTCCGGCTTGGATCACTGTCTGTGCGGAGTCTGCACATCCTCCCCGTGTCTGCGTGGGTTTCCTCCGGGTGTCCCGGTTTCCTCCCACAGTCCAAAGATGTGCAGGTTAGGTGGATTGGCCATGCTAAATTGCCCTTGGTGTCCAAAATTGCCCTTAAGTGTTGGGTGGGGTTACTGGGTTATGGGGATTGGGTGGAGGTGTGGACCTTGGGTAGGGTGCTCTTTCCTAGAGCCGGTGCAGACTCGATGGGCCGAACGGCCTCCTTCTGCACTGTAAATTCTATGATAACTGTAGTGAAGTAGAAGTAAAGATTGTTTCTTCCAGATCTCAGGGAGAGCTATCAGCACTGTATTCTCCAGCCTTCCAAACAGAAGTTCGGCTTTCACAGATCTGTCTGGAGACTGCTTGCAGCCTTTTGATCAGAGGTTAAACTTCACAGGCCTGGCTGGGTAGAGAATGCTTGCGGCATTCAAATCAGGAGTATACCTTTACAAGACTGATAGAGTGTCCAGACCTGCTCCAGCTGAGATATCAGCACGAGCAGAAGTTCTAGTTTTTCTGGCAGAGATATTTAACAGGCTTCCGCCCAGCTCCTTCTCATAACAAAAACTGAAAGCAAAAATGGAACCTGCCTTCTGCTCCAGAATTGTTTGAAAGGCTCTACCGATCCCAATTGAAAACGGAAAATGTCCCAGAATTACAGAAGAGTGGATTGGCTGCCAGCCAAGTCCATCAAAATTACATCATGTATTATGCCACAGAGCACACTGCATCAACATAGAACATAGAACATAGAAAATACAGCACAGAACAGGCCCTTCGGCCCACGATGTTGTGCCGAACCTTTGTCCTAGATTAATCATAGATTATCATTGAATTTACAGTGCAGAAGGAGGCCATTCGGCCCTTTGAGTCTGCACCAGCTCTTGGAAAGAGCACCATACCCAAACTCAACACCTCCACCCAACACCAAGGGCAATTTGGACATTAAGGGCAATTTATCATTGGTCAATTCACCTAACCCGCACATCTTTTTAGAGAGAGGAGTGCCTGGGTCAGTTCAAATAGCAGCTTGCAGTGGGAGAGTTTCAGTTTAAAACCAAAAGTTTGTAGTTTTAAAACAGCCAGCAGGACAGGCATTAAAAGGAAACCAGGATCAGACAAGGATTTAAAAGAGGTTCCTTACATTGAAGACGGACCGGAGGTATTCTGCAAAGTGGTCACCCAGTCTGCATTTAGTCTCGCCAATGTAGAGTATACCACATTGGGAGCAGCAAATGCAATAGGTTGAAGGAGGTGTACGTGAAGTGATGCCTCACTTGAAAAGAGTGTTTCAGCCCTGGGATGGTGAACAGGAAGGAGGTAAAGGGGCAGGTGTTACACCTCCTGTGATTGCAGAGTAAGGTGCCATGGGAAGAGGGTGAGGTGTTGCCGGTGGTGGAAGAGTGGACCAGGGTAGCCCAGAGGGAATGGTCCTTCAAAATACTGACAAGGGTACTGAGGAGAAGATGTGTTTGGTGTTGTCTTCATGCTGGAGTTAGTGGAACTGACAGACGATGATTTTTGGAACACGGAGGTGGTGGGGTGAAAATTGAGGAGGGATCCTAACCTGGTTCTAGGAGGGAGGGGAGGGGTGAGAGCAGAGATGCGGGAGGTGTATCAGACACGGTTGAGAGTCCTGTCGACCACAGTGGGTGGGAAACCATGATTAAGGAAAAACTATGACATGTCAGCTGCACCATTTTGGAAAGTGGCATCATTGGAACAGATGCAACGGAGGCAAAGATACTGGGAGAATGGGATGGAGTCCTTGCAGGATGTGGGGTGTGAAGCGCTGTCATCGAGGTAGCTGTGGTACTTATTGGGTTTGTGATGGATTTTGGTGGACAGTCTGTCCCAAAAATTGAAATAGAAAGGTCAAGGAAGGGAAGGGTCAGAGATGGACCATGTGAAGGTGATAGAGAGGTGGAAATTGGAAGCAAAACTAATAAATTTATCCAGGTCTAGACCTCTCCACAACAGTATAAACTTGACCCTATTTCCAGTTCTCTCTAGCTTTGACAAAGAGTCATCCAGAATAGAAACGTCAGCTCCTTCTCTCTCCACAGAGGTGGGGAAAGGGTGAGGGGGGCATGGAACATAGAGACCTGCTGCGATTGTCCAGTATTTTCTGTTTTTGTTTCAGATTCCAGCATCTGCAGTAATTTGTTTCTACCTCTAATGGCGGGGAAATCCCTCCAGCCTCTCCACCAATCAGCAACTTCCTCCCTTGGGGCGGGGGAACTCCCTCCAGCCTCTCCACCAATCAGCAACTATCTCCCTTGGGGCAGGGGAACTCCCTCCAGCCTCCACCAATCAGCAACTACCTCTCTTGGGGCAAGGGAGAACACCATCCAGCGGCTTCCGCCACTACCTCTCTCTGGAGGCGGCCCTCCCTCCAGCTGCTCCCGCCAGTCATCAACTACCACATGCTGGGGTGCTGAGGGGCATTGGTTCAATGCAGTTTGGGAAGGCTCCGGGCCCGGATCAAATCCCAGCGGAACTCTTTAAAAAGTTTGCAACGGAGTTAGGGCCTCATCTGATGGAAATGTTCAATGATTTGTTAGCCGGGGTACTCCCGCCAATGTTGGCACAAGCTTTGATTCCGCTAATTTTGAAAAAGGATAAGAATCAAGAGGAGTAGGCTTCTTATCGACCGGTATCATTGTTAAATGCAGATGCACAGTTGTTGGCTAAGATGTTGGCAACATGTTTGGAGGATTGTGTCCCGGGGGTGATAGCTGAGGACCAGATGGAGTATGTGAAGGGGCGACGATTGTTGTCCAATATTAGGAGGCTATTGAATGTGTTAATTTTAATGTTCTTTGATTATGCTGATGTTGAATCTTGATGTGGTAGTGTTAACAAAGAACATTAGACTTTATTTTACAACAGAACTATTTATTACTACCACTACTTTAAATGATTACTATATTGTCTAAGATTAATAGAGTTGGAAATAATGATCTAACACTAACTTACATTAAGATACCTCAGAGTTACTCTAATATGCGGCTGCTATCAACTCCTTACTAACACCTTGCCCTGGAACACATGCTCTGTCCGGGTCACGTGCCTGCGTACTCTCACCACCTGCTGGTCGGATGCTAGAATTCAAACATATAATACACATACAGATGATGATGATCTACTCATATTACATACAGATGGTAATCTACCTATCATCACATCCTCCTTTCTATCGAAATGATTTTGATTCAAAATCATGTACACTCAACTATATGCATGTACATTGATTGTAGTCATGTAAAACTGCATGCATGCAAATATGACTATTCATCAGTTCAATCAATCAGGCTTCTGACTGATTCTGCTGCTGAACCGTCTTTGTTGCCTGAAGTGGTCTTTTTCCTTTTTTTGTTGTATTGAAATATGTGTTGACTTCTCGTTTTCTTTGCTCTATTTTTGAAGGATCATTGACTTCTTGCTTCATGAAAGATCTGTTGCTGAAGCATGAAGAACTCTCGTTCTTTTCTGTTTTCTCTCTCAATACAGGCTTGGTATCTATACGCACCTTGATCTATATTTTTCTTGAGCGTGAACTGGTCTAGTTGTGAGACCTGACTTGCTGAGGTTTCACAAAATTTGGTTAGGTTTGCCTGAAACTTCTGTATATCCTCAACTAATTGTATTATCTCACAGTCCTTTGCCACCAGTTCAACTTCCTGACTTGATCGAGTTAACACTTCGATAGCTTGTTCCACACCAGGAGCTTTCTGGATCTGGGTGGCCAGCTGCAGGGATTTGTTAGCTGAGGAAAGTTGCTCACGTAATGTCTCTATGTCTCTTCGAATCACCTCTGCCCTCTGATTGGCTCTTTCCAGATCTGTCCTAATAATTTCAACTTTACCCACTTTGGCAGTTGATTCTGTCATAATATAAACCAGTAAATTATGGTGCAGACACACACACACTGATGGACATGCAGTGGGACCAATCAGCATACACAACACCGCAGTCAATCACCAGTGAGAGCACACGCACTATAAAGACAGGGGACAGGAGAGTTCCCGCTCATTCTAGTAGCAGCCAGCTCGGAGCACAGAGCTCACAGCCTGCAACACAGACATTCACCATGTGCTGAGTGCAACACCTGGTTAGGACTAGGCAAGGGTCAACAGTTAAAGCTGATATTGCATTTACCCACAGTTCAAGTATGTCAATATAGTTAACCTTATAATAAAATAGAGTTGCACCACTTCCAGTGTTGGTGACCTGTTTGTGATCCAGAACACCCAACACATCATGGTACAAGGAGTGGTTGCATACTAGCACTTCTGAGACCCACCTGCAACTAATCAGCATTCCGGCATCCTGAAGTATGGAGAACATCAAGCTCCATATGGAGCTCCACATCGCCGGCAATCTCGGGGAATTGGAAGATTTTTAAACAGCGCTTCCAGCTCTTCCTCAAAGCCACGGACAGGGAGAACGCCTCGGGACACCAGGAAGATTGCTCTGCTCCTCTCCACGGCCGGGCAACACGCCATCCACATCTTCAACTCCCTCATATTCGCAGACGACGAGGACAAGACAAAGTACAAGACGGTTCTCCTCAAATTCGATACCCACTTCAGCATAGAGGTCAATGAAAGCTTCGAAAGATACCTGTTCCAGCAGCGCTTGCAGGGTAAGGACGAGCCTTTCCAATCCTTTTTAACACACCTCCACATCCTTGCGCAGTCCTGCGGCTATGGGCCCACCTCCGACTCCATGATACGCGACCAGATCGTATTTGGTGTTCTGTCGGACCCCCTGCGTCAGCAGCTCCTCAAAATTAAGCAACTCAACCCAACGACTGCCATCGAGACCTGTGTCCTGCATGAAAATGCCACCAGCCGGTACTCCCGCATACAGGCGGCTGAAACGGCGTGGCAAGGTCCCCACGAGGCGGAACGGGTCCAAACAATTGAACACCTCCAAGGCTGCAGCCTGGATGAGGGCGGCCATTTTGCGTGCTTTTCGCGGCCTCCCGTGCTTGTATGCGCCAAACGAGGGGACGGTGACGTGGAGGAACATGATGCGCAGGCGGCACCACGCAGGACCGCACCGCGCATGCGCGGTGGCGCAACGAGCGTACTGACGTCACGACGTGCGGCAACTGTGGCTCCGCCCATTTAAAGCGGCAATGTCCTGCAAAATCGCGACAATGCCTACGATGTGGCAGACTTGGCCACTCTGCTGCCTGCTGTCAAGCAGCTCAGCCTGCCAATTCGCATCGCAGGAACGTTCGGGCAATTCAACCCACGTTCACCGAGTCCGATTCCGACTTCCCACAGATCAGTGACACAGGACCCGAGGGAGCCTTTTCGAGTCGCTGTTATAACAAAGGACAGGCTGTCCCTGAATCAAAACCACCAGCCGCTGTTGGTGCACAGCATTGATCCAGACGACGAGTGGTGTGCCACCCTGACGGTCAACCGATCCCAGATACGATTCCGCCTGGACACTGGTGCTTCTGCTAATCTCCTAGCGTGGTCAGACTTTCAGACACTTGGGGTTAAACCAACCATTCATCCGTCGACCTGCCAACTAGTGGACTACAATGGCAATGTCATTCCTGCTACCGGTTTATGCCAACTCGAAGTGACGCACAACTCGCGAAAAGCCATCTTTCCCTTCGAGATCGTGGGCTCCTCGAAGGACTCTCTGCTAGGCGCACAGGCGTGCAAACCCCTAAACCTCGTTCAATGAGTACACTCTCTCTCTCCAGAGGACACGTCTGCCTTCCAGGATGCGGACTTCAGGGCGCAACTCAATGCCATCGTCGACCAGCACCGCAACGTTTTCGAAGGCATGGGCACGCTTCCATACACTTACAAAATCCTGCTCAAACAAGACGCAATGCCTGTGGTTCATGCACCTCGCAAGAGTCCCCGTACCCCTCAAGGACCGCCTCAAGCAGCAACTGCAGGACCTCCAGGGCCAAGGAGTGCTCTCCAGAGTGACGGAACTAACCGACTGGGTCAGTTCCATGGTGTGCGGAAAGATGCCTTCCGGCGAGCTCCGGATCTGCATTGACCCAAAGGATCTGAATCGCAACATAATGAGGGAGCATTACCCTATCCCCAAGCGCGAGGAGATCACGTGCGAGAATGGATCAGAGTGTCCAAGGCCTGGGGTATTCTGTGCAGGCGGTGGCCAAGACCCAGGACAGGGCTGCTCTCTCACAGGCAGGCATGTGCCAGAGCCACCTGGACATTGCAGCGGCGCTCCTCAGCAAGGCCCAGTCACAGCAGGTCATTACTGGGCACGTCGGCGGCATTGCCCAGGTGCTGGCCGGCATTGCGCAGACACTAGGCAGGGTGGCCCAGACCCAGAGGGAGGTGGCCCAGACACTGGCTGATGTGGCATAGACCCACAGGGTAGTGTCCCAGTCGCAGTGTGATGTAGTGCAGTCCCAGACGGCGATGGTCCGCTCCCTGTGCTCCATAATAATAATAATCTTTATTGTCATAAGTAGGCTTACATTAACACCTTCAATGAAGTTACTGTGAAAAGCCCCGAGTTGCCACATTCCGGTGTCTGTTCGGGTACACAGGGGGGGGGGGGCGAATTTGGAATGTCCAAATTACCTAACAGCACGTCTTTCGGGAATTGGGTGGGAGGGAACCGAAGCACGGGAGGAAACCCATGCAGACACAGGGAGAATGTGCAATCTCCGCACAGACAAGCCGGGAATCAAACCTGGGACCCTGGCACTGTGAAGCCATAGTGCTAACCACTATGCTACCATGCAGGCCCTAGTTGAGACCAGAGTGGGCCTCCAGGACTAGCAGCGCCAGGTGGCGGGGGAGCCTCAGGGTATGGCTCTGCTCACACCCTCGTCCAATGGGGTAGCCTGGGGCCAACGGGCACCCCGAGGTATCACCCAGGTAGAAGCTGCTACAGTAGGCATGAGTCAAACATTGTCATACGATGTGGAGCACCAGAGCTCATCACAGAGTGGGTTGTCATCATGCTCCATCCCATGGACCAGACCCGCTGTCACGGCCAACCCTGGGCATGCAGTTTGTAGCACCGCAGGTATGTATAACGGAGGGGTGCTCAAGGGGGCGGTGTGGGGAGTGAGGGGGTCTGGGTCTGGGGATGTGGTGTCCATGCGCCCCCCCCGCTGTCCGTGAACCTGGGCAATCAGAGCGTCCCATGCGCGTTGGCCCTGGTGCATCGACAGGATGCCGAAGCACCACTCGATCACACTCCTGGTCGTTGTAGCGGGTCTCTGCGTCGGTCTGTGGCCTCTGGATGGTTGTCATCAGCCACGGTCGCAGCGGGTAACCCTGTCGCTCGGGTGCCAATGCCTCAGCTGTGGGGGTGCTCCTCAAACATGTCAGGAATCACCTAGTGTGCCAGGATGAAGGAGTCGTGCACACT
The DNA here is from genome assembly GCF_047496885.1 of Scyliorhinus torazame. Classification (NCBI taxonomy): domain Eukaryota; kingdom Metazoa; phylum Chordata; class Chondrichthyes; order Carcharhiniformes; family Scyliorhinidae; genus Scyliorhinus; species Scyliorhinus torazame. The sequence continues at coordinate 267,901,704 of NC_092710.1, forward strand.
GCCCGGGTATTGGGTGCAGTGGTGCACGATGCTTAGCTGATGGTCTCAGACCAGCTAGATGTTCGAGTGGTACCACTTTGGTTAGTGTAGAAAGGCCTATTATCCGCAGGTGCCCGTAGAGCGATATGCATCCCGTCTATTGCCCCCTGGACCCGGGGCATCCCGGCGAAGGCAACCCGGGCATCCTGGTGGGCTCGGTCCACATGGAAATGGATGTATTGAGGCGTCTGGGCATATAGGACCTCCGTGATGGTACGGATGCACCTGTGCGCCAAGGTCTGTGGGATCCCGGAAAGATCCCCACTCGGCGACTGGAAGGATCCCATTGTATAGACGTTCAGGGCGACTCCATACCCCCGCGATGACAGGTGTGCCATCATCAGGCAGATTTGTGGCACTGTCTCTCTGCTCAGCCGGAGTCTCAGGCGGCATGCCCGGTCCAGCAGGTCCTCGAATGACAGGCAGTGCCGGTACACACGAGTCCTCATGCGGCGCCTCCTTGGCACCTTCTCCTCCTTGGCCTGTTGGGCAGCCGGTCTTCTAGCCTGTGCGGCCGCTACCTGCCCCTCTACAGTCCGTTCCTCTGCAGCCCAGTCCTCTGCAGCCCGGTCCTCTGCAGCCCGGTCCTCTGCAGCCCGGTCCTCTGCAGCCCGGTCCTCAGCTGCCCGTTAGCTGCTGCCTGCTCTGTTGCTGCAGCTTCCCCCTCCTCTCTGAGCAGCCCCCACTCACGCGACCGCAGGGCATCATGCAGAGCTGCGACCATTGCCACGGTGGCCAACATTGCTGGTTGAACGCCAAATGCATTGTCTGCAGGAGGTGGAAGGCCAACATGTTAACATGGCACATATATCGTGGCCAGCCAGGTTCCATGGGCTACACTGTGGCCCTGGTTGGCACTGTGGGCCACGCCCTCGTATGTCCCTCCCCCACCCCTGCACCCCTGCCTCGTCGGTATCCGGCACCGTCGGCGCCCCCAGTCCTGCCGCCCGTCCCTGCTGCCAGGGGTACTGTTGGCTGGCACTGCCCTCACTGAGGGGCTGCCTTGGGTGTAGCCCTGGGTGGTCCCCTGGTGTGTGGCAGCCGGTTGGGCTGGGTGGTTGTGGCCGGAGGGAGGGAGGTCGCACTTTGGCGGGGGTGGGGTGGTGTCACTGTGTAGAACCAGGGGCCGAGGTAGGTGGTTAGTGGGTGCGCAGCAAGATAGCCACCGTAATGACGGTCGGTGCCTGGGCACCGCCCCAGTTCTGTGGGGGGGCTGCTCGGCCTGGCCCGCCCCATCGCTCTCCCCTCCACTGGCGCTGGCAGGGAGGGACCCCCCCCCCCCCGCCGCAGCCAGCATGGCCGGTGTCGGGGCCGGCAGCCCGCAGTCACTCCATGCCATTTCCTACCTCTTCTCTGTCTCGTTCAGCAGCCATGACGCCAGGTTCACGACCTTTGAGAGTACAAGTGAACCACGCTGTCGGGAACGCCACCCATTGGCGCCGGTGAATCTCGGAGAATAGGATATCAGGCTTGCTAATGATATGCCTACTGTACTTTTACCCTAGAGATGCATTTACCCCTTTTTCGGGGTGCCGGAGCATCCTGATTTGGCGTCAAACCTACCGTGATTTTGGCATGGGAACCTATCACGTTTCGGCGTCGGCAAACAGAAAATCCAGCCCATAGTCTCCCAAATGGAGAATTTCACCTGTTGTAAATGAATGTTAATTGTTTCATACCTAAATAGTGAGCCAATGTTATTACAGTAATATTGTTTTGGGCACAAAAAAAATATTCAATTCTAGTATCACGTTGGTGGGGGTCAGAAAATAACTTGAATTATTTTCTTTGGGATGCAATATTCTCCGAACATCCAAGTACTCCAATAAGGAGACCGTTGCATACCAATGCTAATGCATTTGCCTGTTAAGTGGGAGGATTCCTAGTTATGGGAAGTTGGAGTAAGCCAATCAGCTCCTTGAACCTGATCTGCCATTTTTTTTAAATTTAAGGTGCCCAATTTCTTTCCAATTAAGGGGCAATTTGGCATGGCCAATCCACCTACCCTGCACATCTTTTTGGGTTGTGGGGGCGAGATCCATGTAGACACGGGGAGAATGTGCAAACTCCACACGGACAGTGACCCGGGGCCGGGGTTGAACCCGTGTCCTCTTCGCCGTGAGGCAGCAGTGATAACCACTGTGCCACCTCCTGATCTGCCATTCAATTAGATCATGGCTGATCTATGGCCTAACTCCATATACCTTTGGCCCATATACCTTAATACCTTTGCTTAACCGAAATGTATCTATCTCGGATTTAGAATTAACAACTGATCTAGCACCAATTGTCATTTGTAGAAGAGAGTTCTAAACCTCTGCCACCCTTTGTGTGTAGAAGTGCTTCCTAACATCTCTCCTGAATGGTCTGGTCCTAATGTTTAGACTATGCCCCATAGTTCTAGTATCTCCAACCAGTGGAAACAGTTTCTCTTTATCTACCATCTCTTTTCCTGTTTATATCTTGAAGACTTTGATCGGATCACCCCTTAACCTTCTAAATTCTAGGGAAAACAGGCCTAATTTGTATAATCTCTCTTCGTAACTTAACCCCTGAAGTCCAGGTATCATTCTTGTAAACCTACATTGCACTCTCTCCAAGGCCAAAATATTCTTCCCAGGGTCTGGTGCCCAGATCTGCTCACAAACCAGGTGGCAGACTCCACACCGTCGCCCAAGGCCGGAATTGAACCCGGGTCCCTGGCACTGTGTGGCAGCAGCCCTAACCACTGTGGCCCCCTCTGATGAGCTCAGGGACGGCATTAGTGCGGACAGGAGAGAAACTAAAGGAAGATGTGATTTCAAGGCTAGGGCAGGGGTAGCTACAGGAAGTTTGGCCAGGTGGGCTAGTAGAAAGTTTGAACACACAGCAGTTGTCTTGATTTCAGTAACAAAAAGCCCATGAGTTCACATCTATTGTTGGAAGTGAGGGAGGACTGGACAGGGAGAGGGTTTATTAATAATAATAGTTGCTTATTGTCACAAGTAGGCTTCAATGAAGTTACTGTGAAAAGCCCCTAGTCGCCACATTCCGGTGCCTGTTCGGGGAGGCTGGTACGGGAATTGAACCCGCGCTGCTGGCATTGTTCTGCATTACAACCCAGCTGTTTAGCCCACTGTGCTAAACCAGCCCTAAACCAGGGTTTAAGAAGACAGTTGGCAGTTGAAAAAAGAACCAGGGTTATCTTTGCATTCCAGGATGATCCTGGAATAATGAGTAGTTTTAGCAAACAAAAGCAGGGATCCAATTGTATTTTATGTGGTCCAGTCAGGTCTGCAGTGAGTGGTTAAACCAGTTGAATGCCATGTCCTTTGAAATTTACAACTCTTGGGCTTAAAGATTTTAACCTGGAATCTTGGTGGAGCCCATTATCAGAAAAGTTGGTTGGTAAAACAATGTATGAAGTGAATGTCTGAAATATCGGAAGATAATCCGAGAAAAAAAATTACTTTGTCTGTAGTTGATGGTAGGTTTGACTACTTTCCGTGACTGAGGGATTCTGACAACCACTTTACTTATTTTTTTGTATAAATGACCTTTCTCACTCATCGTCCAACTTTTTGTTGAATATTTTATTCAATGTACATTAGCTTCCTTCAAAATGTATTCCCTCAATGTACAAATCTTTAATTCCTCTTGCAGTATAGTAACTGAATCACTAAACCTTTGACTTATCCATGCTGGTGGGCATAGTTTCCTTCATTTACTAACATTAGCAAAAGAAAAGTCAATGTAATTGAGTTTCTTTGGAGTTTCTTCACATCTCTTGGAAATCTGCAACATCTTATGTTGATGACTTCACCTTTCGTTCTCCTTCATCTGTTGACATTCTTAATCCGATGACATCTTAGCCTTATTATTTCCTCCAGATCTCAAATGGAATTCCCATATCTCCATCAGTCTTAAAGCTGCAGCCAAAAAGCTTCAGTAACTTTTTGGTGGCAAACGATTATTTACCGAAACAACTTCCATTTAACTCTCCATGAAGGTGGATTCCATTTGAATCGTGCTCTCATTCCTGGGGAAACTGTTCTGCCACTTCTCTTGAACTCCTGAGCAACATATTAAAAAAAACTGTTAGCTGGTACGTGACCATTTCCTCACTTCCACCACAAAGGGGTTAAAATAAACTTGAACAGTAAGCCGGAGAGAAGTGGGCAGGATTAACCACAGGTAGTCCCGTGCTACAATGTATACGTGCCATGTAAGTGATTGGACAATGTAGCATTAGTGGTGATTGGACAGTATAATCACATGTATTCACTTGGAGTGTAATTAAGTAATCTAGTAGTGCAGACGTAATTGGGCTGAGATAACAGAGTACTACTGTGGAACTTGATGATTTGTGAAAATTAAAAATATCACTATCTATATATCAGTATAAAACATTAGTTTTGTAGTTTTTCAGCGAACTTGTGCTCCACCGTGACCAAACGGGTGCAAACCCCACAGTGCCAAGACAACAAACGCAATAAAACCCCCAGATTGGTTCGGATAAGGCACCCCCGAACGGGGAAGCAGGACAGGCCGGCGGGTGCTCCACCAAGCATTACGTCCGGCACGACAGCCTCACCAGTCACACGGGGCGAAGCTGGCAACAGCTGAACCCAGGAATGGTGCACGCCATGGCATCGAATCCATCAACCCAATTGGCGTGGCATGCCTTCTGGCCACAGAGGGAACAGGTTGGGGGGGGGGGGGGCATTGGACAACATCCCGGAACTCCCAAACGCCCCTTAATTTAAAAAAAAAACAGGCACACTAAATTCTACCTAAAAATAAAGCACCTACCAAAATGCCCAGAGAGCTGTGGCCCCACATTCTTACAGTACCTCGACGCAGACAAATAAACTCACAGCGCAAATTTAAAAATCAGCAGGTTTCCGCGCAAGCCGCACAGGACCAGAAGTCACATATGGAATGCCCAGTCAACTCAACACCAACAGAGTCTCGAGACTCAAAAACTGCAGTCGTACAATAACCATCAGCTCGCAAGCAAAACATCACTGTTGCAAATCCCACAGTCCGAGCAGCCGCAGAGCAGTCTTCCAAACACAACTCCGCATTCACGATCAGAATGACGTTCCAAAAGAGCGGCGGCAACTCGAGAACGGACTCCCCGGTGGACCACTCTCCCAGCATCAGGAAACAACAGCAGACAGAGACAGACGAAACGCTACGTGACCCACACCAGAAGTCGCTCAGAAGATACCGCATCCGGTACTGCTGGACACGTCAGACTCCAAATCACTCCCAGCGGAGACACTTCACAAGCCGGCAGCAAAAACTCGACCCGGCGCTCGCCTTCCATGACATTACAGGCTCCGAAAAAAACACCACAGAAACAAACTCTGTACCATAGTCCACTCTTTTTTTTAAAAAAAACAATTCCGGGGAGGTAGCTCAGCCGAACAGGCAGCATGCAGACAGCTCCAATTCATCATCATCGCCAATGTGATGAAGCCAGGGGAGTCCAACAAGCTTCTTAAAAGTCCTTTATTTCAGCAACAGCATCATACGTGGACAGGGCCCGGTTAACTTTCACCGGGTCCTCATTCCCCTTTTTAGCTGGCTCTACAGCTGCCAGTCTTTTATGCTAGTGCTGGGTTAACTAAGTCCAATTGAGCACGGGGAACAATCATCCCCAGCTCGAAGTGCAGGTTATTACAGGTTATTACACCCCCCCCTCCCCCCCCCCCCCCCCCACACACACACACATATGGACACTACCCCACACCCTCCCAAGTGGGGACACCCCACTATGGGCTCCCCCTCTTCAGGCCCACCCCCCAAGACCCCTTACTGCACCCCCTCCCTTCCAGGACCTCCACCCGTCAGCCCCCAACCTCCTGGAGGCCCCTACTTACCTGGCCTGCACACCTCCACCCTTCAAATTCCCCCTCCACTGTCATTTCATGGTCATGGCCCCCTCTTCCCCTGACTCTTGGCAGTGCCACCCTGGCACCAGGCAGTGCTCCTGCCAGGTTGACCGTATCATCTGGGCACCTTGGCAGTGTTAAAGTGGCAGAACCAAGGTGCCAGGTGGGCAATGCCAAGGTTCCCATGTTCCAAGGGGAGGGCCATGGGGCCACCTTGCACTTACCCTGCCCACCCAGGGGCCTCTGAGGCCCAGGAAACACGCTGGGTGCCATTCCGCATGGTCCAAGTTTGTATGGACCAGCACTGATCGGCGCCCAGCTGCAAACTCCCTGGGGAGGCCAGAGAATCAACGGAGGCCGGTGGATCCCGGGTGGGTAGGTCGTAAGTAGGTTTACAACCTGTAGCACCATCAATCACACACGAGGCGAGACGTAAAGAACTTCAATTGAGGCTTTATTGAGCAGACTTGTTCAGACTCGTTCCCCAGCAGCTCAGTCACAGAATGCAGCAGCGGGGATTAAACCCAGGTTCTTATACCCCGCCTATCTGGGTGGAGCCCAGTAGGCGGCGGATCCAATCGGGATCCAGCATCTGTCCTCCAATGGCTCCTCGGCATTCATGGTGTACCGTATTACCCTTAATACATACCACCACATTCTCCCCTTGTTAAAAAAGAACCCGGCGGGGTGGTGGGTGGTATGGTGGTCGGGGTTTACAGGGTCGGTACCTTAACCATTGAACTATATACAATCATGCCGCTTTTACTGGGCCACCGAATTAGTCACATTTTACCCGATTTGCAGCGTTAACTATTTACAACAATGCCGCTTTACTGGGCCACTGAATTATATACATCTTAAGTCGATTCAATGAGTCGAGATGGTGCTCTGGTCGCCCTTTCCGATCGTCTCAGCCCGGGTGGTGGTGCTGGCTCGGGTCCGGTCGACTCTGGGAGCATCGCGCTGTCCCCCTCTGTTTCCTTACCCCTGGATGGGCCTGGGAGGAGAACTGATCCCCCCGGGAAGGGGGTGGCTGTGGGGTGCACTGGCGGGAGTGAGAGGGAGGTGATTTGTGTTGGGGGGTGGTGGGGAGCTCAGGCGGGCGCCAGGTCCCGCAGAGAGACCGTGTCCTGTTGGCCGTCTGGGTACGCCACGTAGGCATACTGCGGGTTTGCGTGGAGTAGATGTACCTTTTCCACCAGCGGGTCTGATTTGTGCGCCCGCACATGTTTCCGGAGTAGGATGGGTCCCGGGGCTGCCAGCCAGGTCGGAAGTGATGTTCCAGAAGCGGACCTCCTAGAGGAGACAAGGAGGCGCTCGTGAGGCGTTTGGTTAGTGGTGGTACACAGCAGGGACCGGATAGAGTGAAGGGCATCCGGGAGGACTTCCTGCCAGCGGGAAGTTGGGAGACTCCTAGACCATAGGGCCAGTAGGACGGTCTTCCAGACCGTTCCATTCTCCCTCTCTACCTGCCCGGTCCCCCGGGGGTTGTAGCTGGTCGTCCTGCTCGAGGCTATGCCCTTGCTGAGCAGGAATTGACGCAGCTCGTCACTCATGAAGGAGGACCCCCTGTCGCTATGGATGTAGGCGGGGAAACCGAACAGGGTAAAGATGGTGCAGAGGGCTTTAATGACCATGGACGCTGTCATGTCGGGGCAGGGGATGGCGAAGAGGAAGCGGGAGTATTCGTCAACGACGTTAAGAAAGTACGTGTTGCGATCGGTGGAGGGGAGGGGGCCTTTGAAGTCCAAACTGAGGCATTCAAAGGGACGGGAAGCCTTTATCAGGTGTGCTCTATCTGGCCTGAAAAAATGCGGTTTGCATCCTGCGCAGATTTGGCAGTTCCTGGTGACTGTTCGGACGTCCTCGACGGAGTAAGGGAGGTTGCGAGCCTTTATGAAGTGGTAGAAACGAGTGACCCCCGGGTGGCAGAGGTCCTCGTGGAGGGTTTGGAGGCGGTCCTCTTGTGCGTTGGCACAAGTGCCGCGAGATAGGGCATCGGACGGCTCGTTCAGCTTTCCGGGACGGTACAAGATCTCATAATTGTAGGTGGAGAGTTCGATCCTTCACCGCAGGATCTTGTCGTTTTTTATCTTGCCCCGCTGTGCACTATCGAACATGAAGGCTACCGACCGTTGGTCAGTGAGGAGAGTGAATCTCCTACCGGCCAGGTAATGCCTCCAATGTCGCACAGCTTCCACTATGGCTTGGGCCTCCTTTTCTACTGAGGAGTGGCGAATTTCTGAAGCGTGTAGGGTCCGAGAGAAAAAGGCCACGGGTCTGCCCGCTTGGTTGAGCGTGGCCGCCAGAGCTACGTCGGACGCGTCACTCTCGACTTGGAAGGGGAGGGACTCGTCGATGGCGCGCATCGTGGCCTTTGCGATATCCGTTTTGATGCGGCTGAAGGCCTGGCGGGCCTCTGTCGACAGGGGAAAAGTAGTGGACTGGATTAGTGGGCGGGCCTTGTCTGCGTACTGGGGGACCCACTGGGCGTAATAAGAAAAGAAGCCCAGGCAGCGTTTCAGGGCTTTGGTACAGTGGGGGAGAGGGAACTCCATGAGGGGGCGCATGCGTTCGGGGTCGGGGCCTATCACTCCATTACGCACTACGTAGCCAAGGATGGCTAGACGGTCGGTGCTATACACGCATTTTTCCTCGTTGTAGGTGAGGTTGAGGGCGTTAGCGGTCTGGAGGAGTTTGCGGAGGTTGGCGTTGTGGTCCTGCTGGTCGTGGCCGCAGATGGTGACGTTGTCGAGGTACGGGAACGTGGCCCGTAAACCGTGCTGGTCGACCATTCAGTCCATCTCCCGTTGGAAGACCGAGACTCCGTTCGTGACGCCGAATGGAACCCTTAGGAAGTGGTATAGCCGCCCGTCTGCTTCGAAGGCAGTGTACTTGCGGTCACCGGGGCGAATGGGGAGCTGGTGGTAGGCGGACTTAAGGTCTACGGTGGAGAAGACCTTGTACTGTGCAATCCGATTGACCATGTCGGATATGCGGGGAAGAGGGTACGCATCTAGCTGCATGTACCTGTTGATGGTCTGACTGTAGTCTACAACCATCCTTTGCTTCTCCCCTGTCTTCACTACCACCTGGGCTCTCCAGGGACTATTGCTGGCCTGGATTATGCCTTCCTGCAGCAGCCGCTGGACTACGGTCCTGATAAACGTCCGGTCCTGGGTGCTGTACCGTCTGCTCCTAGTGGCGACGGGTTTGCAATCCGGGGTGAGGTTCGCAAACAGGGAGGGCGGTTCGACCTTGAGTGTCGCGAGGCCGCAGATAGTCAGTGGGGGTATAGGGCCGCCAAATTTGAATGTTAAGCTCTGGAGGTTGCATTGGAAATCCAAACCCAGGAGGGTGGGAGCGCAGAGGTGGGGAAGGATGTACAGCCGGTAATTTTTGAACTCTCTCCCCTGCACCGTTAGGTTTGCGATGCAGAACCCTTTGACTTCAACGGAGTGGGACCCCGCCGCCAGGAAAATGTTTTGGGTGCTTGGCCGAATTACAAGGGAACAGCGTCTTCCCGTGTCCGGGTGAATAAAACTCTCCGTGCTCCCCGAGTCGATCAAACACGGCGTCTCGTGCCCGTTCACCAGCACCTTTGTCGTTGTCGTCTGGAGCGTCCGGGGCCGTGACTGGTCGAGGGTCACCGATGCCAAACGTGGTTGGTGTATCAGATCGTTGTCTTCAGGCAGTGTGGAGCCGTCCACGTTGGGGTCCTTGCCTGTCAACCAAGATGGCAGCGTCCATGGATCACACGCGGTCGGGGGTGGACAAAATGGCCGCTCCCATGAGTCGCACGCGGCCGGGGGTGGACAAAATGGCCGCTCCCATGGATCGCACGCGGCCCGTGGGTAGGAAGATGGCGGCGCCCGTCCCCCCCTCGTGGTGTCCGGGGTCCAAAATGGCGGCACCCGTTGGCCGCCCGTGGGTCGCTGGGGGGGGGGGGTTGAGCCCGTGGTCCCATTTCTTCCCCGGAGATAGCGGCGCCCCCACGGGACTGGCACACCGCTGCGTAGTGTCCCTTTTTACCGCAGCTTTTGCATGTGGCCGAGCGGGCCGGGCAGCGCTGGCGGGGGTGTTTTGGCTGCCCGCAAAAGTAGCAGCGGGGCCCCCCCGGGTGGTCTGGGATTCTGGCTGCGCACGCTTGCGGAGGGGTTGGTGTTGCCGGGGGGTCGGTCGCGGCGGGGGTCCACGGAGCCCAAGGGGCTGCAGCGCGGTCGGGGGCATAGGCGCGGGCGTTTTGGGAGGCCACGTCGAAGGAGGCTGCAAGGGCCCGTACCTCTGAGTCCGAGAGAGTCTTTCTCTAAAAGTCTCTGGCGAATTTGCGACGATGCCAAACCTGCTACGTAAGCGTCTCTGATCAGGAGGTCCGTATGTTCGTTCGCCGTAACCGCTGGGCAGTTGCAGTTTCGTCCCAGGATCGTTAGAGCATTGAAGAAATCGTTTAGCGATTCCCCGGGGATTTGTCGTCTCGTCGCGAGCTGGTAGCGTGCGTAGACCTGGTTGACGGGCTTAATGTAGATCTCCTTCAGCAAGTTGAGCGCCGCTGGGAATTCTTCCGCGTCCTTGATGAGTGAGTAGATTTCGGGACTCACCCTGGAATGCAGGACCTGCACCTTCTGGTCTTCTGTTGGTCTGCCGGGGCCATTCGGAGGTATCCCTCAAAGCACGCCAGCCGGTGCTTAAACGCCGATGTTGCATTAGCTGCGTGTGGGCCGATTTGCAGGCACTCCGGGGTGATCCGGAGCTCCATATTCCTTTTTAAGTCTGCTCAATAAATTGTAGCACCATTGATCACACACGAGGCGAGACGTAAAGAACTTCAATCGAGGCTTTATTGAGCAGACTTGTTCAGACTTGTTCCCCAGCAGCTCAGTCACAGAATGAAGCAGCGGGGATTAACCCAGGTTCTTATACCCCGCCTATCTGAGTGGAGCCCAGTAGGCGGCGGATCCAATCGGGATCCAGCATCTGTCCTCCAATGGCTCCTCGGCATTCATGGTGTACCGTATTACCCTTAATACATACCACTACCACCACACAACCTACTTCTGCTGGTGTCATTTAGTCCCGCCCCTTTTGGGCAAAGTTCCGACACCCAACGTCTCGAGGGACTTCGGTGCGAGGTGCAGAGTCAGTCGGGAGGTCTGCTGGAAGACTCTCCCGGCGTTCTCCAGTAGCCATGTGTTCTCGCTCGCGCACAACGCGACAAGAGAATCGCACCACGGGTCTGAACTTGATTAATGCATTTGGTAGCAAGGGTACCTCTTTAAGGAGGTCAGGTACCCCTTTGGAAAGGGATCTAGGATACTTTTGGGGAGGTAAGGCACTCTTTGGGAGAGTTAAGGCACCCTTAATTCATTTGTTAAAGTGAACATAATTATGCACTTCTTATGCACAAACTCATTGGAACTATCCAGCTGTTCAGGAAATGTCAAGCTGTCAAGGAAATGTTAAAGAATTGTCAAAGCTGTCCAGGAAGTGTCAAGGCACTGGCCAAGGATACTAGGTGAGTTGGCAAGAAGGGGGTGTGGTGAACCACTGTAATAGGAGATGTAAGGTAGGACCTGCACTACAGGTTCGCCGGTAGCTCCTGCCGGCTGGCTCCGCCCACAGAGAACTGTATAAATATGCATGACCTCCAGTGCCCTGCCATTTCGCCAGCTGCAGCAGGAGGCCACACATCTGACTGTAATAAAGCCACAGTTGTACTCAACTTTAGTCTTTGTGCAATTGATCGTGCATCAGGGGGTAAGTGCAAAAGGTGGTGGGGGATGGGCTAACATGAGTTGACACTAAATTAGCACAGGGAAAGTGGGTACAGCGGTATTAAGTTGGCATTGGGTTTGGGTACCATGGGGGATGAGTGGAGAGGCATGCGAACACATGGGTTGGACTTACGGAGTGTGGTGGTGATGTTTGGAGCAATTTGTCTTTGTTTTATTATTATTTATTTGAACAGTCTCAGGGCGCAGAGGCAGGACTTTCACCCAGCCCAGCCCACCTCTACATCCAGAAGCCTGTGGATTTGATCCAGGGTTGCCTGTCTGAACTCTGCTTTCAGCCAGTCTCTCCCCCCACAAACAGAAGTTTGACCTGTGGGTGGCCATTTTGTTTTCAAGGTGGATTCTTCGAGCCAGGAAATTCCCTGACTCTGCACTCCCAACCCGGTGATGCAAATGATGGCCTTATTATCTGTTGCGGCCTTTGCTATTTAAAAAAAACACTCTCGTTCATGAAATCCCTTTCAAAACCTTTAAGTGTCCTCAAGTGCTTAATTATACATAATAACAAATTCTATTCATAACGCTACGTCAAAGACACCTGATCCTTTAATAACCTCCTTGAGCTGTCAATCAAACCGTGAATCTAGGAACCCCTGCTAAGATAATTATTGCTTGTAGAAAGGACAGAGTTTTAATAGTAAATTTCTCTTTGAAAATTTCTGAGCGATTGGAGAAAAAAAAATCCTCCAACTCTTCAATTCAATTAACTGGTTTAATTGTGAGTAATTTTAAGGGCAAAACTTAAGAAAGAATTCCAATAGATGCTTATAGTCTCAGAGACAAAGGCTGAACAGTGGTGCAGTGGTTAGCACTGCTGCCCCACAGCCTGAGGACTCGGGTCCGATCCTGGCCCCAGGTCACTGTCCCGGTGGAGTTTGCACTTTCTCCCCGTGTCTATGTGGGTCTCACCCCCACAACCCAAAGATGTGCAGATTAGGTGGATTGGCCACGCTAAACTGGCCCTTAATTGGAAAAAAATAATTGGATACTCTAAATTTATTTAGAAAATATATATATAGTCTCAAAATCAAAAACTCACTGGTCAGCAAGCCAATTTTTAACCGGCAATTGCTGCTCTGACTTAATTTGTTATGAACATAAGAAAAGGGAGCAGAAGTAGGCCATTTAGCCCCAGAATACTTCTCCACAATCCAATAAGATCATGGATGATCTGATTGTAACCTCAAATCAGCACTCATCGGCAGGAACATAGGAACAGGAGTAGGCCATTCAGCCCCTCGAGCCTGTCCTGCCATTTAATGATATCATGGCTGATCTGTGGCCTAACTCCATATACCTGCCTTTGGCCCATATCCCTTAATACCTTTGCTTAACAAAAATCTGTCCATCTCAAATTTAAAATTAACAACTGTTCGAGCTTCATCTACTGTTTTGTGGGAGAGTTCCCAACTTCTACCACCCTTTGAGTGTAGAAGTACTTCTACTTATTATTTTCTGCACTTCTTTGTGACATTTTAAGGATGTATGCACCTGAACCCCCCCCCGTCCCCGCAAGTCTCTTTGGACATCCACCATATCTAACCTCTTTCCATTAGAAAGTACTCTGCCCTATCATTTTTTGGCCCAAACTTTCTTACGTTGAATTCCATCTGCCACAATTTTGCCCATTCACCTAGTCTGTGCAATTTTATTCTATCATCTTGGCTGTCTACAATGCTACCTAACTTTGTATCATCAGCAAATTTTATATTGAATTTCTATGTCATCATCCAACCCATTAATGAATGATTGAAGCCCCATCTCAGATTCCTGTGGTACACCACTAGTCGTGTCCTGCTATTAGAGTAATTATTCATTATCGCCACTCATTGCCGCCTCCCACTTACCCAATTTTCTAACCATGTCAATAATTTGTGCTCAATTCCGTGGGCCTCCACCTTAGTTAACAGTCTCTCATATTGGACTTTCTGAAATGACTTCTGGAAGTCCATGTAAATAACATCCATAGACAATCCCCTTTAGTCACCTCTTCAGAAAATTCAATAAGATTAGTCAGGGATGACCTTCCCTTGGATGGCACGGTGGCGCAGTGGTTAGCACTGCTGCCTCACGGCGCCAAGGACCCGGGTTCGATCCCGGCCCCAGGTCACTATCTGTATAGAGTTTGCAAATTCTGCCTGAGTCTGTGTGGATCGCACCCCCACAACTCAAAAGATGTGCAGGATTGGCTATGCTAAATTGTTTCTTAATTGGAAAAAAAAGAATTGGGCACTTTAAATTTTAAAAAGAAAAGCATGACCTTCCCTTCACAAATCCATACTGCCTCTCCCTGATCGACCAAAATTTTTTGAGGTGTTCAATTACCCAATCTCTGATTATAGACTCCAGCAATTCACAAATGTTAGGCTAACTGATCTGTAATTCCCTTGTTTCCTCCTTTCACCCTTCTTAAAAGGTGGAGTGACTGTGCAATTTTCCAATCCAGGGGGGTTACTCCTGAATCTAGGGAATCCTGCCTGAAAGATTATAGTTAGGGTATCTACAATGTGCTCACCTTCTTCCTTTAACACCCTCAGATGGAAACTGGCAGATCCTGGAGATTTGTCAATCATTAGGGTCACTGCCTGTACGGAGTCTGTGCGTTCTCTCTGTGTCTGTGTGGGTTTCCTCTGGGTGCTCTGGTTTCCTCCCACAAGTCCCGAAGGATGTGCTGTTAGGTGATTTGGACATTCTGAATTCTCCCTCTGTGTACCCGAACAGGCGCCGGAATGTGGCGACTGGGGGATTTTAACTTCATTGCAGTGTTAATGTAAGCCAACTGTGACAATAAAAATTATTGTTATTAATGTCTTAGTTATTGATGTGCTGTACTTACGTTTATTGTATTAAGTCCCTGTCCTCTATTGACTATTACTTTTTTCGGGACTTCCGGCAAGTTGTTTTTAAATGTAGAGTACCCAATTATTTTCTTCCACTTAAGGGGCAATTTAGCGTGGCCAATCCACGTAGCTCTTATAAGCTGCTTTGTGACCCTATGCTGGTCTTTGAATCTATCCCATTCGTCTGGATCTGTGCTATGTTTTGCATTTTTGTAAGCCCTTTCTTTTAGTTCTATGCAGTCCCTAACCTTTTTAGTTGTCCATGGCTATAGGCGCTCTGCATACTCTCTAACCTATAACCCTTGCTTACAAAGAATATTTCCACATCTGCCTTAAAAATATTCACATTCTGTTTCTAAAACCTTTTCAGGAAGAGAGTTCCGCAGACGCATGACCCTCTGAGTGAAAATATTTCACCTCATATCTGTTTTAAATGGGAGACCCCTTATTTTTAAACAGTGACCCCATTTCTAGATTCTCCTACAAGAGTGAACATCCTCTCCGCAGCCATCTTGTCGGGATCTTGTATGTTTCAATCAAATTGGCTCGTACTCTTCTAAACTCCAGCAGATACAAGCCTCACCTTTCTTCATAAGGCAACTCACCCAGTGGTAGACCTTCTCTGAACTGCATCCAGCAATTTTACATCTTTCTTTAAATAAAGTGACCGATACTGTGTACACAGTGCTCCAAATGTGGTCTCACTAATGCCCTGTATAGCTGAAATATAACCTCCCTACTTCTGTGTTCAATTCCCCTTGCAGTAAATGATAACATTCTATCAGCTTTCTTAATTACTTGTTGAACCTGCATAATAACCTTTCGTGATTCATACACTAGGATACCCAGATCCCTCTGCATCTCAGAGCTCTGCAATCTCATGCTATTCAGATAATATGCTTATATTTTCATTCTTTCTGCCAAAGTGGACAATTTCTCATTTCCCCACATTATACTCCTGCCAGACCTTTGTCTACTTGCTTAACCCATCTATCTATTTTTGTAGTTTCCTTATGTCCTCTTCAGAACATACTTTCCTACCTACATTTGTGTCATCTTTAGATGATCTTTAGTTTTATTTTGTGCAATGTTAGCTATATAAAGGTGTAATAGTTTTTCTTTTCTTTTTTATTTAAATGAAATATTTAATACAAATTTAAAAGGCAAATTTACAGAATATTTGTGAATTCAGGAGACATTCAGAAAATAACTTGAGCTTCTAATCCTATTTTCTTTGCAAGTACAGTAACATTTGGGCTACACTGACCTATGAATGCAGCGAAGATCTAGCCTTGCTGAATTTTGACTTCCTTACTTTCGATAAACTCATCCAGGCAGTAGCACAGCTGTCTGGGAATAACAAAAGTCAACCAAGGAGCAGTTCTGAAAAGCTTGTTGCTGATCCTTGAAAAGGAGACTGGCAAAAAAACTCCTTTTCCAGATGCAAAGCTGTAATTTCCACTAATGTTTTAAAATATTAATTCATGGGATGTGGGCATAGCTGGCTGGGCCAACATTTATTGTCCATCCCTAAATGCCCTTGAAATCAGTGGCATTTAAGAGTCAACCACATTGCTATGGATCTGGAGTCACATGTAGACCAGACCAGGTAACGATGGCAGATTTCCTTCCTTAAAGGACATCAGTGAACCAGATAAGATTTAAGATAATTTTAATAATAATCAACAATGGTTTCATGGTCACCATTACACTTTTAATTCCACATTTAATTCAAATTTCACCATCTGCCACGGTGCGATTTGAACCCAGGTTCCCAGAGCAGTATCCTGTGACTCTGGATTACTAGTCCAGTGATAATTCCCCTCCACCGCCACCTCCCCAAGTATGGTAGCACAGTGGTTAGCATTGTGGCTCCAGAGCGCCTGGGTCCCAGGTTCGATTCCCGGCTGGGTCACTGTCTGTGCGGAGTCTGCACATTCTCCCCGTGTCTGCGTGGGTTTCCTCCGGGTGCTCTGGTTTCCTCCCACTAGTCCCGAAAGACATGCTGTTAGGTAATTTGGACATTCTGAATTTTCCCTCTGTGTACCCGAACAGACGTGGGAATGTGGCGACTAGGGGCTTTTCACAGTAACTTCATTGCAATGTAAGCCTACTTGTGACAATAAAGATAATTAAATTAAATTCCATTCACCCATCACCCCTGTGCTCACTGACCTTCACTGGTGACTGGTTAAACAACAGCTTGATTTTAAAATTCTCCTTTTTTTTCCAAATCTTTCCATGGCTTCACTCCTCCCTAATTCTATAATCTCTTCCAGGCCTTCAAACCTCAGATACCTGCGCTCCTCTAATTCCGATTTCTTGAGCATCACGAATGTAATCATTCCACCATTGGTAACCATGCCTTTAGCTGCCATTGGCCGTAACTCTGGAATTCCCTCCATAAACCTCTTGGATCTCTATCTTACCTTGTCTTTTTTTTTAGAAAATATTTTATTGAAGCATTTGTAATTTTCAGTTTACAGTTTAACACCTTAACGTTCCTTAAACAACAGCACGGGCCGATGTACGCACAAAACCTAAAACTTACCTTCCGTCTTAAGGATGTTCCTTAAAACCTACCTCTTTGAATACAAGGACACAAAATTCAGGAGTAGGCCATTGGGTTCCTTAAGCTTGCTCCGCCATTCAATAATATTATGCTGCTCTGATTGTGGCTTCAATTCCACTTTCCTGTTTGTTCCTTCAAACGTTTGGTCATCTGATCTAACATATCCTTGTATGGTTCAGCGTCATATTTTATTTTGTTTCCGAATCCTCCTACGAAGCACTTTGGGGTGTTTTATTACCTTAAAGATGCTATATAAATGCAAGTTCTTATTGTTATTGAGAAACGTAGGCAAGATTTCCATTTTCACTGATGATGAAGTGGAAGTTTCTGCAAAGACTGAAAAATAGGAAAGTTATTCTGATTTTGGAGAAGACAGAGAAAGTATAACAGGTTGATAGTGATCGCAATCACCTCGATCTATTGTACGAGGGAGAAAATGAAGTAGTTTCCAATATCCGGAAGAATGCCAATCAAGTACATCTTCCTATGCCAGAAGTGCAGAGAGAAAGCCATTAAAGGCAAAAAAGCCAAAGAAAAAGTGGAAAGAAGAGAAGTCACACTAGGCACCACAGTGGTTAGCATGGCTGCATTACAGCACCAGGGACCTGGGTTCAATTCTGGCCTTGGGTTACTGTGGGGAGTTTGCATGTTCTCCCCGTGTCTGTGTGGGTTTCCTCCGAGTGCTCTGGTTTCCTCCCACAGTCCAAAGATGTGCAAGTTAGGTGGATTAGTCATGCTAAAAACTGCCCCATAGTATCCAAAGATGTGAAAATTAGACAAGGTTACTGGGGTAGGGTGGGGGAATGGGGCTAGGTACGGTCCTCTTTCAGAGGGTTGGTAACGACTTGATAGGCTGAATGGCCTCCTTCTGCACTGTAGGGATTCAATGGATACAAAAAGAACCAGGTAGATTGTATGCTTGTTTTGCTAATTAGTGGAGATCCAATAATTAATAAATTATGAAATTGAATCTACTTCTACCACCCTTTCAGGTAGTGAATTCCAGATGGTAATAACTTCCTGCATTTAAAAAATGTCCCTTGTTTTTCTCGTGAATATTTTGTCAATTATCTTAAATCTTATCCTTTGGTTATTGCATAGATACATAGCAGGTAGGAGCAGGAGGAGGCCCTTTTGGCCCTTCGAGCTTGCTCCGCCATTTATCACGATTATGGCTGATCATCCAACTCAATAGCCACCTCTTGAATATATTCAATGTTTTAGCATCAACTACTTCCTATGGTATTGAATTACACAGGCTCACCAGTCTTTAGATGAAGAAATGTCTCCTCGTCTCTTCAAAATGGTTTCCCCTGAATCCTCAGGCTGTGTACCCTGGTTCTGGACACACCCACCATCGGGTACATCTTCCCTGCATCTACCCTGTCTAGTCCTGTTAGATCTCTATGAGATCCTCCCTAATTCTTCTGAACTCCAGCGAGAACAATCCTAACCTAGTCAATCTCTCCTCATATGACAGTCCCGCCATCCCTGGAATCAGTCTGGTAAACCTTTGCTGCACTCCCTAAGTAGCAAGAACATCCTTCATTAGAAAAGGAGGCCAAAACTGCACACAATATTCTAGGTGTGGCCTCATCAAGGCCCTGTATAATTGTTATTGACCCTCCTGCCAATGGAAAATTTCTCTTGGTGTCTGTCAAAAACCATGATGATTTGGTAGACCTTTATTAAATTGCCCCTTAACCGAACAGGTGCCGGAATGTGGCGACTAGGGGCTTTTCACAGTAACTTCATTTGAAGCCTACTTGTGACAATAAGCGATTTTCATTTCATTTCATTTCATTTCAACTGAAAGAGAACAAATCCAGCCTCTATAGTTTCTACATATAACTGAAGTCCCTCATTCTCGTATCATTCAAACATATCTCCTTTGCACCCTTTCCATAGCCTTGATATCTTTCCTAGAAATGTGGTTCTCTGAAATCAACACAATATTCCAGATAGTTCACTTGACTCAATCCTGGAATGAAAGGCTTATTTTTATGAAGAAAGGTTGAATAAGTTCCCACCCATTGGGAGTTTAAAGAATAAAAGATGATCTTCTTGAAGCATGTAGGATCCTGAGGGGACTTGTTAGGGTGGATACAGGAAAGATGTTTCCTCTAGCGGTGGAGACTAGAACCAGGAGATGAGGGGTTTTTGTTTTGTTTCAGGGGGTTGTTAGCATGGAATTTTTTTCCCGCAGAAAGCAGTGGAAGCTGGGTCATTGAAATTATTCAAAATTGAGTTTGAAGATTTTGATAAGTGAGTAAGGGTTCTGGATGGCAGACAGGAGACTGGAGTTAAGACCACGATCAGATCGGCCATGATCAGGTTCAAAGGGTTTAACGGCCTACTCTTGAAGGGCAGCACAGTAGCACAAGTAGGGCAGCATGGTAACACAAGAAGGGCAGCACGGTAGCACAAGTGGATAGCACTGTGGCTTCACAGCGCCAGAGTCCCAGGTTCGATTCCCCGCTGGATCACTGTCTGTGCGGGGTCTGCACATTCTCCCCATGTCTGCATGGGTTTCCTCCGGGTGCTCCGGTTTCCTCCCACAGACCAAAGATGTGCAGGTTAGGTGGATTGGCCATGATAAATTGCCCTTAGTGACCAAAACGCTTAGGAAGGGTTATTGGGTTATGGGGATAGGGTGGAAGTGAGGGCTTAAGTGGGTCGGTGCAGACTCAATGGGCCGAATGGCCTCCTTCTGCATTGTATGTTCTATGTTATGCTATGTATGTCTTTCTCCTAAGCCCTATTTTTGTTAAGCCTGTGCCGTGATCATCAAGCCACACCGTGGCTAAATGGAGCTCTTCTGACCCCTCAACAGGACGTTCTTCAATTATATGAGTCATTGATTGGTGTGCACCACAGCTGCAGTCCGGGTTTCCTGCAATGGAATATGTGCTGATTTGCTGCACAAAGGCCAGAATGGTTAAGGAGTACTCAATGAGGCTTATCTGTAAAACTAAATGGGGTGGCACAGTGGTTAGCACTGCTGCCTACGGCACTGAGAACCTGGGTTCAATACCAGCCCCGGGTCACTGTCTGTGTGGATTCTCCCCGTATCTGCGTGGGTTTCACCCCCACAACCAAAGATATGCAGGCTAGGTGGATTGGCCACACTAAATTGACTCTAAATTGGAAAAAAATATTTGGGTACTCTAAATATATATATTTTTTTAATGTATTTATAAAATTAAACATCCCATGTGTATTGTAAGTTTCTTCATTTATCCAGTAGAAAAGTTTTTAAGTTTCATAGTTATTTACAGTGAGTTTACAGTTTAATTATGGGCAATAGTCAAAGTCGAAGTATGTCAACCCAATATGATTTTATGCTGAATTCTCGGACACTGGCTAAACAGGACTGGTCTTTTGGCCATTAAAGCCTATCAATTGTATGCCCCTCGCATTCAAAGGCCCATTTTTCAATAGGTGATAAAACATTCAGCCTTGTGCAATAACTTAGTGCAGTTTAACTTGTAATGTTTAAAAGAAGCAGTCACTTTGCTTCTTTGATTCTATAAGTTTAGAATTAAGTTCTGTAATTAATCTTTGTAGTTATGTAGTTCTCTGGAATTTTATTACTTAGGAACATGTATTGTTGAATGTGTTATGTTATATTTTTAAGTGCATCTTTGCTGCCTTAACTTTAGCATACCAATTACTTTTGAGCCCTGACTTTATATGTATTTTGTACAGATCACTTTTAAGCACTGACTTTATATATATTTTTTATAGACTTTGGATAATTTCTGTAACTTTGTAGTTTTTTTAAATATTCTTTATTGTCACAAGTAGGCTTACATTGCAATGGAGTTACTATGAAAACACCCTACTCGCCACATTCCAGCACCTATTTGGATACACAGAGGGAGAATTCAGAATGTCCAAATTACCCAACCCAAATTACGTCTTTCGGGACGAGTTGGAGGAAACCGGAGCACCCGGAGGAAACCCACGCAAACAAAGAACAAAGAAAAGTGCAGCACAGGAAGAGGCCCTTCGGCCCTCCAAGCCTGCGCCGACCATGCTGCCCGTCTAAACTTACATTTTCTACACTTCTGGGGTCCATATCCCTCTATTCATAGAATTTGTACATAGAATTTACAGTGCAGAAGGAGGCCATTCGACCCATCGAGTCTGCACTGGCTCTTGGAAAGAGCACCCTACCCACGTCCACACCTCCACCCTATCCCCATAACCCAGTAACCCCACCCAGCACTAAGGGCAATTTTGGACACTAAGGGCAATTTAGCTTGGCCAATCCACCTAACCTGCACATCTTTGGACTGTGGGAGGAAACCGGAGCACCTGGAGAAAACCCACGCAGACACGGGGAGAACGTGCAGACTCCGCACAGACAGCGACCCAGCGGGGAATCGAACCTGGGACCCTGGAGCTATTCCCATCCTATTCATGTATTTGTCAAAATGCCACTCAAACATCACTTTCGTCCCTGCTTCCACGACCTCCTCCGGCAGCAGGTTCCAGGAACCCACTACCCTCTGTGTAAAAAAAACTTATCTCATACATCTCCTCTAAACCTTGCCCCTCGCACTTTAAACCTATGCCCCCTAGTAATTGACCCCTCTAACCTGGGAAAAAGTCTCTGACTATCCACTCTGTTTATGCCCCTCATAATTTTGTAGACCTCTATCAGGTTGCCCCTCAACCTCCTTCATTCCAGTGAGAACAAACCAAGTTTATTCAATCTCTCCTCATAGCTAATGCCCTCCATACCAGGCAACATCCCGGTAAATCTCTTCTGCACCCTCTCTAAAGCCTCCACATCCTTCTGGTAGTATGGCGACCAGAATTGAACACTATACTCCATGTATGGCCTAATTAAAGTTCTTTACAGCTGCAACATGACTTTCCAATTTTTATACTCAATGCCCCGGCCAATGAAGGCAAGCATTCCGTATGCCTTCTTGACTACCTTCTCCACCTGTGTTACCCCTTTCAGTGACCTGTGGACCTGTACACCAAGATCTCTCTGACTGTCAATACTCTTGAGGGTTCTACCATTCTCTGTATATTCCCTACCTGTATTAGACCTTCCAAAATGCATTACCTCACATTTGTCTGGATTAAACTCCATCTGCCATCTCGCCGCCCAAGTCTCCAAACAATCTAAATCCTGCTCTATCCTCCGACAGTCCTCATCGCTATCCGCAATTCCACCAACCTTTGTGTCGTCCGCAAACTTACTAATCAGACCAGTTACATTTTCCTCCAAATCATTTCTATATACTACGAACAGCAAAGGGTCCAGCACTGATCCCTGCAGAACGCCACTCGTCACAGCCCTCCAATCAGAAAAGCGCCCTTCCATTGCTACTCTCTGCCTTCTATGACCTAGCCAGTTCTGTATCCATCTTGCCAGCTCACCTCTGATCCTGTGTGACTTCACCTTTTGTACCAGTCTGCCATGAGGGACCTTGTTAAAGGCCATACTGAAGTCCATATAGACAACATCCACTCCCCTACCTGCATCAATCATCTTTGTGACCTCCTCGGAAAACTCTATCAAGTTAGTGAGACAATACCTCCCCTTCACAAAATCGTGCTGCCTCTCGCTAATACGACCACTTGCTTCCAAATGGGAGTAGATCCTGTCTCGAATAATTCTTTCCAGTAATTTCCCTACCACTGACGTAAGACTCACTGGCCTGTAGTTCCCTGGATTATCCTTGCTACCCTTAAACAAAGGAACAACATTGGCTATTCTCCAGTCCTCCGGGACATCACCTGAAGACAGTGAGGATCCAAAGATTTCTGTCAAGACCTCCGGTGGCGGCCATGGAGGAGTAAGTCGCACATTTGATAGCTCACGCCTGTGACTGACTTTTGGACCTTTTTCCCCTGTTTTTTCCACGCATTTCATGGGATAAATGAGACAGTAAGGAGAAATCCCCCTCCGGTGTATGGAGAATTGGACCAGAAATCGCCGTGTGAGAAGATAAAGTCCAAAAAGAAAGTCGCGAGCAGAGCCGTTAATGCGGGAAAGCATGACGGAGAGCAAGGGCCACGGGGAGACGGCGCAGTGGTCGACGGAGCAGCTGGTGAAGTTTTTCGAAGATTGCTTCGCCAAGCTGAAGAAGGACACGCTGGACCCCATTAAGGCTTCGATTGATCAAGTTGTACAGAATCAAGAGACCAAAGGGAGAGCGATCCAGGAGGTGGAGAAAAAGGTGTCCGAGCATGAGGAGTACATAACCGTGCTGGAGACCAAGCTGGAGATGACGAACGAGCGCCAGAAAAGAATGCAGGAGAAGCTGGAGGACCTGAAGAAAAGGTCCAGGAGGCAGAATCTTAGAATTGTCAGCCTCCTTGAAGGCAGTGAGGGAGCGCATTCGAGGACTTATGTGACGGACATGCTGGAGAAGTTGATGGGGGCTGAGGCATTCCCTCGGCCACTGGAAGTGGATAGAGCGCACAGAGCCCTCGCAAAGAAGCCCCGAGCGAAAGAGCCACCTAGGGCCATGGTGGTACGCTTTCACCGTTTCCTGGACAAGGAACACGTTCTGCGGTGGGCCAAGAAGGAACAGAGCAGCAAATGGGAGAACTGTCAGCTGCGCATTTATCAGGACCTGGACATGGATCTGGCCTAGAGGCGAGCTGGGTTTAATCGGGCAAAAATGGCCCTCTTTAAGAAGGGGGTGAAGTTTGGATGCTGTACCCAGCCCGTCTGTGGGTCACACATGAGGAACGGGACTTCTATTTTGAAACACCAGACGAAGTATGGACTTTTATTAAAGAAAAGAGGCTGGAGGCGAACTAAAAGACAGTGAAGCCTGAGAGATATATTGTGGCGGCGATTTGTTGTGGGTTGTATAAATATAAGTAGTGTTATGTGTAATAAGAGGCTGTTTGGATGGCTAAAGGTAACTTTGTCTTGCAGGGAGCTGGTTAGAGGGGGGATGGGTTTGGGGTTGGTTCTGCTTTTTGGGTGATTATTTTCTAAAGTGGCTGTTTCTTCACTGTTTTTTCTGATGTTTGTTTACTGGGGAATATGATGCATTTTAAAATATTTGTCCAAGTGAAGGGAGAGGGGAGAGAACAAAGGGGAGACAGACTGCTTGGTGCCAGGGGCGGGCACTATCAAGTCAGCATGGGTCAGCTGACTCTCGGAAGCGCAGTGTGGGGGGTGAGCAGGTGAGCAGCTGGAGCTTGACTTGGGGGGGTTCGGTTTCTAGTGTTGTTGCTAGGGGGGGAGGGAAAGGGGGGAGGAGCGGCTTTGCTGATAGGGGAGGAATTATTACTAGGGGACAAATGGGAGGTCGGGAATGGCAACTGCCCGAGGGGGGGCTCGAGGAGGCGGAGGGCGCGAGCTAGAGGCTGGCCTAAAAAGGGTGATGGCTAGTCAGCAGGGGGAGAGCAGGGGTGGCTGGAAGCCCCCTGACCAGGCTGATTACGTGGAATGTCAGAGGGCTGAATGGGCCGGTCAAGACGGCTCGCATGTTCGCGCATTTGAGGGGGCTGAAGGCAGACGTGGCCATGCTACAAGAGACACACCTAAAGGTTACAGACCAGACGAGATTGAGAAAGGGGTGGGTCAGCCAAGTATTCCACTCAGGGCTGGACTCAAAGACCAGGGGGGTAGCGATCTTGATCAACAAACGAGTGGCATTCGAGGCAGGGAGAATTGTGTCATACAAGGGGAGTAGGTACATAATAGTGAGTGGGAAGCTGCAGGGGGTGCGGGTGGTACTCGTGAACATATATGCTCCGAATTGGAACCAAGTGGAATTTATGAGGCGGGTTTTAAGTAACATCCCAAACTCACAGTCGCATAACCTGGTCATGGGAGGAGACTTTAACACAGTCATTGATCCGGAATTGGACGGGTCAAAATCAAGGACAGGGAGAGGAGGCCCGCTGCGGCAAAGGAATTGAAAGGGTTTATGGAACAGATGGGGGAGTATACCCATGGAGGTTTGCACGGCCAAGGGTGAAGGAGTTTCCTTTTTCTCACATTTCCACAAGGTATACTTGCGCAACGGCTTTTTTGTTCTGAGCAGGGCGCTAATACCGGAGGTGATGGATACTGAGTACTCGGCAATCGCAGTGTCGGATCATGCCCCGCATTGGGTGGATCTACGGGTTAGTGTGGAGAGAGGTGTCATGTGAGGGTATGGATGTTTAAGCAATGTACCTTTAAGAAAACAGTGATGTCAGAGAATGGATGGAGCCCAGCTCAGTTCAGCCATTTTGCAGTTGGAAAAAGCAGTTGGTGTGTGTCTGTGTGTGTCCAGAGAGCTGCAGGAAGAAAACAAGGTGCTGGAGCTGAAGTCAACCAAGCTAATATATCTCTGCCATTCTACAGAAAATATATATATCCTTTAACCTGATGTGATACTGTTTAAAGGTGTTAAGTCTCTTGGACATTTGAAGGAACATTTTAAGGAGTTATTTATTGTTGCAATATTTTCTGAGTTATCTTTGAAGTAAGGGGTGTTAAGAGATCCAATGTTTATTTAAGATGTTAAGTTGAGTTCATGGAATAAACATTGTTTTGTGTTTAAAAACCCACATGTCTATAATTGTAATACCACACTTAGGGAAAATGCCGTGTGCCAGGAAAAGCAACAAATACATTAAAGGGAGAGGCTGGTTGAACTCCATGATACATTTTGGGGTTCCGAAAACGCCTCACCCACAACAATTGGGGGCTCGACGGGGATAAAAGTCTATCTATTGGATTGGCTTTTGTGAACTTAAAGACAGTGAAGGATTGTTGCTTTTCCGGTGTGGTATTTTAGTTTAAGTGGGGAGAGTGTTGTGAACAATGGCTCTTGCAGAGGCTCAGAAGTTTTTTGGGGTGGAGAATGTCACACGTAGTACTTTATGGACAGAAATGAAACGCAGACTGTTAGACTTGGCAAGAACATTGCAGTTAACATTACCTGACAAAATGCGAAAAGATGAGGTAATTATGGCGGTGGTTAAGCATTTAAAGTTGCCTGAGATAGAGTTTGACTCATTGGAAATGGCAAAAATTCAGTTGCAAATTCAACAAATGGAATATGAGAAACAATTAAAGCAGCTTGAATACGAGAGTGAGAGAGAGGAAAAAGAAAGAGAAAGAGAGAAAGAGGAAAAAGAAAGAGAAAGATAGAGAGGAAAAAGAAAGAGAAAGAGAGAGGAAAAAGAAAAGGAGAGCGAAGAAAGGAGAAAATAAAGAATAGCCCAGGCAGAACAAAAAGAAAAAGAAAGGGTCATACAGATCAGAGAAAAAGATAAAGACAGGGGGCAAAATTCTCCGGAAACGGAGCGATGTCCGCCGACTGGCGGCCAAAACGGCGCAAATCAGTCGGGCATCGCGCCGCCCCAAAGGTGCGGAAGGCTCCGCATCTTTGGGGGCCGAGCCCCAACCTTAAGGGGCTAGGACGGTGCCGGACAAATTTCCGCCCCGCCAGCTGGCGGGGCACCAAAGGCCTTTTCCGCCAGCTGGCGGGGCGGAAATTTGTCCGGCGCGGAAATGACATCACCGGGCGGCGCATGCGCGGGAGCGTTAGCAGCCGCTGACGGCATTCCCGCACATGCGCAGTGGATTCCGTGGCGAAGGCGGAAGGGAAAGAATGCCCCCACGGCACAGGCCCGCACGCGGATCGGTGGGCCTCGATTGCTGGCCAGGCCACCGTGGGGGCACCCCCCGGGGCCAGATCGCCCACGCCTCCCCCAGGACCCCGGAGCCAGCCCGCGCCGCCTTGTACTGCTGGTAAGGTAGGGGGTTTAATCTACGCCGGCGGGACAGGCATTTTAGCAGCGAGACTTCGGCCCATACGGGCCGGAGAATCCCGGTGGGGGGGACCGCCAACCGGCGCGATTCCCGCCCCCGCCGAATATCCGGTGGTGGAGAATTCGGCAACCGGCGGGGGCGGGATTCACGCCAGCCCCCGGTGATTCTCCGACCAGTTCGTCCTCCCATTTTTGTCTGATCTCGTCCAGTGGAGTCCGGGCTCTGTCCAGTAGCTGTCCGTATATTTTCCCACATAGCCCCCCTTCTCGCTGCTTGTGCCTATCAGGTCCTCTAGTAGTGTGCTTTCTGGGTCCCCAGGGTACCCCACTGTCTCTTTGCGGAGGAAATGTTTTATTTGGAGGTGTCTCATTTCCTGTCCTCTTGCTAGCCTCCACTTCCTCGTCAGTTCGTCTAGTGTCACCAATCTGTGCCCTACATAGAAGTCCCCGACCGTCAGTGTGACCCCGTCCCGCCTCCATCTTTTGAAGGTGGTATCTAGCATGGCAGGGGGGAATCTGTGATTGCCACAGATGGGGGCCATGGGGTCATTTTAGTTATCCCGAAGTGTTGTCTGAGCTGGGCCCATGTTCTCAGCGTGGCTGCTACCACTGGGCTTGTTGTGTATCTTGTTGAGGGGGATGGGAGTGCTGCTGTAGCCAGGGCCCGGAGGGTCGTTCCTTTACAGGATGCCTCCTCCATTTGTACCCAATCTGTGTCGGGTTCTTGTACCCATCCTCTCACTCTTTCTGCCGTTGCTGCCCAGTGGTAGTATTGTAGGTTTGGTAAGGCCAAGCCCCCTTTGATTTTCCTTCTTTGCAGTGTCTGTTTTGGGATTCTCGGGTTCTTACCACCCCCCCCCCCCCCCCCCCCCCCCCCCCCCCACACACAAATGCCATGATTAGACTGTCTACGTTTTGGAAAAAGGCCTTGGGGATGAAGTTCGGATGGATTTAAACAAGAAGAGGAACCTTGGCAGTACGTTCATCTTGATCATCTGCACTCTCCCCGCCAGGGAGAGTGGGAGTGAGCCCCACCTTTGAAGGTCTCTTCTTACTTCCTCCACCAGGCTGCTCAGGTTCCACTTGTGGATCTGTGTCCAGTCTCTGGCTATCTGGATCCCCAGGTAGCGGAATCTGTTCTGGGCTGTTTTGAACGGGAGCCCCTCCAGCTCTCTCCCTCCCCCGTTTGGGTTCACTGGGAATGCCTCACTTTTGCCCAGGTTAAGTTTGTAGCCCGAAAAGGTTCCAAACTCTTTCAGCATTTGCAGTATTGCCTTCAGTCCCTCCTGTGGCTTCGAGACATAGAAGAGCAGATCATCTGCATAGAGTGAGACTCTGTGCTCTCTGTCTCCTCTCCGGATTCCCTTCCAGCTTTTCGCGTCCCGCCAGGGGTTCGATGGCTGGCGCGAACAAGAGTGGGGACAGGGGGCAGCCTGTCTTGTTCCTCTCTGCAGCTGGAAGTAGTTAGAGCTGGTGGTGTTAGTTTGGACGCTCGCTTTGGGAGAGTTTTACAAGAGCCTCACCCAGGCGGTGAACCCCCCTCCTAGCCCAAACCGTTCCAGTACCTCGAGGAGGTATTTCCATTTGACTCTGTCGAAGGCCTTTTCTGCATCCAGGGAGACGATCACCTCTGGTGTTCTCTCCCCAGAAGGGGTCATTATTACATTCAGCAGCCGCCTGACGTTCGCTGTGAGCTGCCTACCCTTGACAAAGCCGGTTTGGTCCTCTGCGACCACCTCTGGTACACAGCCCTCCAGCCTTTTAGCCAGGACCTTTGCGAGTATTTTCGCATCCACGTTCAGCAGCGAAATGGGTCTCTATGATTCGCATTCCGTCAGGTCTTTATCTTTTTTGGGTATCAGTGAAATTGTGGCCTGCGCTAGCATTGGGGGCAGGGTGCCCCATGCCAGTGAGTCCGCGAACATGTCCCTTAGGTGTGGGGCCAGGACTGGTGCAAATGTTTTGTAGAAGTCCGCCGGGAACCCATCGGGTCCCGATGCCTTCCCTGCCTGCATGGAGCTGATGCTTTCCATGATTTCTCCCAGGTCTATTGGTGCTTCCAGCTCCGCCTGTCTGTCTTCCCCCACAACTGGTAGTTCCAGTGCGTTTAGGAACAGTTTCATCCCCGCATCCCCGTTGGGGGGCTTGGAGGTGTACAGTCCCCGGGAGAAGGTCTCAAATGCTCGATTGACGTCCTTTGGTTCTGTTACCAGTCTGCCTCTGCTATCCTTAACCTGCGCTGTTTCCCTTGTGGCTGCCTGCTTTCTCAGCTGGTGAGCCAATAGGCGGCCAGCCTTGTCTCCATGTTCGTAGAAGGTCCCCCGTGTTTGACGGAGTTGGTACACTGCTTTCCCAGTGGATAGCAGGTTAGAGTCCATTTGCAGCTCTTTCCTCTCCGCCAGCAGCCCTACGGTTAGGGCCTCGGAGTATTTTCTGTCGACTTCCAGGATGGAGTCCGCCAGTTGTTGCCTGGCCACCCTCTCTTCCCTATCTCTGCTTGCCTTGTAGGCTATTATCTCTCTCTAATCACGGCCTTCAGTGCCTCCCAGAACGTGGAGGGTGAGACCTCCCCGTTTTGGTTGTTACTCACGTAGTCGCCTATGGCCCGTGATGTTTTCTGACAGAAGGCCTTGTCGGCCAGTAGGTCCTTGTCCAGCCTCCATGTGGGGTGCTGGGCACGGCCTGTCTCCAACCTCACATCCATATAGTGTGGAGCGTGGTCAGAGATAACGATCGTGGAGTACTCCGTTCCCGTGATCCCTGGAAGCACCGATTTCCCCACTGCAAAGAAGTCGATACGGGTGTATACCTTGTGTACTTGTGAGAAGTATGAAAATTCCTTCTCTCCCGGGTGCAGGAATCTCCATGGGTCCACCTCCCCCATCTGCTCCATAAATGCTCCTAGTTCCCTAGCCATGCCCCTTCCAGGACACCGCTGACCATGACGTACCGTCCCCCTGGGTCCGTAACTGTCTTGGTTTCCGAAAACCTCGTCCTCTTACTAATTAATATTGCTACTCCCCTAGCCCTTGTCCCGTAGCATGAGTGGTATGTCTGTCCCACTCAGCCCTTCCTGACCAGCCATCGGTCCTTCTCCCTCAGGTGCGTCTCTTGTAGGTAGATTATGTCTGCTTTCAGGCTTCTTAGGTGACGAAGACTCTGGATCTTTTGACCGGGCCGTTGAGTCCCCTTACGTTCCAGGTAACAATCCTGGTGGGGGGTTTTTTGACCCCCCCGGTCCTGCGGGGTCACCCATACTTACCTGGTGGATGTGCCCCTGCCCTCCGGGGTTTCCCTTCGTTAGGGGGCCGTACAAAATGGCCGCGGTCACCGCTCTCATCATGAGGTCGGGCTCCGGGGTTTCCTTTTGTCCAAGGGGCACCCACCATGGCCGGCAGCTATGTGTACGCCATGTGGCTGCGCCCCTGCACTCCAGGGTCTCCCTTCGTCCTGAAGCCCTCCCGAGTGGCTGTTTGTGGCGTCGTCTTCGTTCCTCGCCCTGCTCCATGCCTGCCGAGGCCTGTGTTCGTGCTGTTTATCTATCTCACCCTTCCCTTTTGTTCTGCACTCTCCCCCCGACTCCTCTCCCCCCCTTAGTCCCTGTTCCTCTGTCCCCCCTGTGGTAATACCAGGTATTGCGGTACCAGAGAGAGGAATAACCATTGGCTAGACCGCGGGGCCTACCATTGGGCAATGTACATAGCCCCGCCCGAAAAGAGGCGGGGTATAAGAACCTGTGCCGTCACCAGCAGCCTTCACTTCTGTAACTTCGCTGCTGGGTACAGTTCTATCTGATTAAAGCTGAATCGATATGACTCCACGTGGACTCAAGCGTATTGATTGTGCATCACCCCCCCCTGTGTTCTTCCCTCCCTTCTGCCCTGCCCCCCCCTTCTCTTTGTGCCAGGCGCTCCCTCTCCCCTGAGAAGCGCGCCGCGGCCCTCCTTTCTTACTGCCCTCCCGTGTTAACCCTCCTCGCTGGCACGGTGGCCCCCCTCCCAGCACTTGCCCTGTTCTGGTCCTGTTTTACCTTCCTTTTGCTAACCCTTGTCTCGCCCTCCTGTCCGCCTTTTTCACCCTCATTCACCTTGCTTCACTCCCCCCCCATTGCATTGAGAGGTGGAACGAGCCCGGGAACGAGTCAGCACAGTCCCGCACAGTGCACCAAACACATGTGTACAGTTCGTGATCGTATTGTCTCTGTTTGCGGTCTGCCCGCTGCTCTTTGTTCCGATTCTTCCTTTCTTTTCCATCCCCATCACTTTCATGATGGCCGTTGTGGCTGTCCCTCCCCCAGTTTCTTTGCTCTAACGAACTCCTCCGCTGCCGCTGGGGTGTTAAAAAACAGCTCCTTCCCCTCAAATATTACCCAGAGTTTGGCCGGGAATAACATCCCAAATTTCACATTAGTTTTGTAGAATGCTGATTTGGCCCTGTTGAATTCAGCCCTTCTTTTGGCCAGGTCCGCCCCAATGTCCTGGTGCACCTTTGTGGTCTTCCCTTCCCACGTGCTCGCTTTGTCTGCCGGGCCCACTTTAGGATTTTTTTCCCTGTCTTGGAACCTGTGCAGCTTCACGATAATCGCTCTGGGCTGCTCCCCAGCTTTGGGCCTGGGTCGGAGCGACCTGTGCACCCTGTCGATTTCTGGGGGGTTTGGAAACTTCTCCCTTCCCGCTAGCTTGCCCAGCATTTGGGTGACGTAGCCTGTTGGATCTCTGCCCTCCATCCCCTCTGGCAGACCCACTATTTTAACATTCTGCCGCCTGGACCTATTTTCCTGGTCCTCCACTTTCCCTCTTAGGCTCCCCTGGGTCGTTACCAGCCTTTTCACCTCGGTTTCCTGAGTTACCATCCTGTCGCTCTGGTCCGAGGTGGCCCTCTCCAACTCCTGAATAGTTTTCTCCTGCACCTCTACCTTCCTTTCCAGGCCGTTGATGGTTCGCTGCATTTTTTCTGTTGTCTCCGCCAGCATCTCCTTCATCATTGTGTGGAGCTCCGTCCTGAGTGCCTCCCTCATGGCGTTTATCTCCGTTTTTATCTCCTCCTTTATGGCGTTTATTTCTGTTTTCAGCACGCTTCTCCATTCCTCCCCCTGTGCGGTGGGGGGGATGGTCGCCGCGTCCTGTTCCTGCTCAGCTGCTCGACTCGCCACCTTTTCCGATTCCTGATTCGGCTGAACCTCCGCCTCGCCCCGTGGGGTCGTCTGCCTGTGCGGCCGCAGCTCCTGCTTTTTTCCTTCGCCTTCGCTGCTGTTCCTTCTTACATCTCGCCGTCCCCTCAATTTATTATTTGGAGGCATATTTCTGTCTGTGCCTTCCTTTTAAAAACAATTGTTTTTTTTATAAAAAGGGATGTTTTTTTGAAACTTTTTTTTCCCCCTTTAAAAAAAAATTTTGCAGGAGAGGAAAAAGGAAGGTTGAATTAAAAAATTCTTATTTTGTCCTTGTGATCCTCTCCGTGCTCCGACTTTCAGGCCGTTTCTGAGCGATCCCCACTCCTCCTCCACGTGCAGCTCACCGGGACCAGTCTCTCCTTTTTTTCTTCTCTCCCTCTCCAGCTCCGTGGATCGGAGCTTTGGCGCCTGGGCAGGACCGAATTTGCGGGGCCTAAGGAATTTTTTTTTTTTAAACCCCGGGAAACACCTCCAAAAAAGCCGTGATTTTGTGGCTGTGCGGGAGCGTCTTTGCTGCGGCCACTCCGTTCACGATCGCCACCGAAAGTCTAGCATTGCCAAGGTTTGACGAGAAGGAAGTGGAAGCCTTTTTCATTTCATTTGAGAAGGTAGCTAAACAAATGAAATGGCCACAGGACATGTGGGTATTACTGATTCAAACAAAGCTGTTAGGTAGAGCTAGTGAAGTGTTTGCATCACTACCGGAGGAGATATCTGGAACGTATGAGGAGGTGAAGAAATCCATCTTAAGTGCATATGAGCTAGTGCCTGAAGCTTACAGACAAAGGTTTAGAATTTTAAGGAAAGAATTTGGTCAAACATACATGGAGTTTGAAAGGCTCAAACATGGTAATTTTGATAGGTGGATAAGGGCTTTGTAAATAGACCAAACTTATGAAGCTCTCAGAGAAATTATACTTTTGGAGGAGTTTAAAAATTCAATTCCTGATGTAGTGAGAACTCATGTGGAATAACAGAGGGTTAAAACTGCGAGATTAGCAGTGGAAATGGAAGATGATTATGAATTAGTTCATAAATCAAAGATTGGTTCCCGACATCAGTTTCAGCCGGTGAGGGATAGAAACTGGGGACATGAGAAATACTCAAGTGGTAAAGGTAGAGGTGATCTGATGGGAGACAATAAAGAGAATGTACCTCAGATTAAAAAAGAAATCCAGGAGGGTGGGAAAGAAATGAAAAGTTTCAAATGTTTTCACTGTAATAAACTAGGCCATGTAAAGTCACAGTGTTGGGTTGAAGAAAGGCACTGGGAAAGCTGATGTAGTAAAA
The DNA here is from genome assembly GCF_047496885.1 of Scyliorhinus torazame. Taxonomy (NCBI): domain Eukaryota; kingdom Metazoa; phylum Chordata; class Chondrichthyes; order Carcharhiniformes; family Scyliorhinidae; genus Scyliorhinus; species Scyliorhinus torazame. Next base: position 267,935,039 of record NC_092710.1, read on the forward strand.
CAGGATAAGACAGTGGGGTTTGTTAGAGTGGTGAAGGAAAGCCCAAGGGAAGCAAAGGAGGAGCAAACGATTGTACAGCATGTTCAAGAAGTAATTGTTAAGAAGGTGCCAGATGTCTTTAAAGAATTTACTTGTGTGGGTAAAGTTTACTCATGTGTATCAGGAGGAGCAGATAAAGAAGTCACAATTTTAAGAGATACAGAGGCTAGTCAATCTTTAATGGTAAGAGATGAGGAATTATGTAATTTGGGAAGAATGTTGCCAGAAAATGTGGTGATATGTGGAATTCAGGGTGAGAGGAGTAGCGTTCCATTATATAAGGTAAGTTTGGAAAGTCCAGTGAAGAGTGATGAAGTGGTAGTAGGAGTAATAGAGAAACTATCTTGTCCAGGAATACAGTTTATCTTGGGTAATGATATAGCTGGATCGCAGGTGGGAGTGATGCCTACTGTGGTTGATAAGCCAGTGGAAAATCAGTCAACTGAAGTCTTGAAGGACGAATATCCTGGGATTTTTCCGGATTGTGTAGTAACACGGTCTCAAAGTCACAGGTTAAGACAAGAGGAGATATCAAAGAGTGAAGATGAAGTTGAAGTGACATTATCAGAAACGATTTTTGATCAGGTGGTTGAAAAAGAACAAGAACAGGTGGAGGATGAGGCAGATATTTTTAGTTCAGGAAAATTGGCGGAGTTACAACAGAAAGATGTAGAAATAAAACGGATATATCAGAAAGCATATACGGAAGAGGAATCTGAGAGTATACCAGAATGTTATTACCGTAAAAATGATGTCTTGATGAGAAAATGGAGACCTGTACATGTGCAGGCGGATGAAAAGTGGGCAGAAGTTCATCAAGTAGTATTGCCGGTAGGGTATAGAAAGGAGGTGTTGCGAGTTGCACATGAGGTACCAGTGGGAGGTCATTTGGGAATACGGAAAATTCAAGCTAAAATCCAGAAACATTTTTATTGGCCTGGACTACATAAAGATGTAGTTAAATTTTGTCAATCATGTCACACATGTCAAGTGATAGGGAAACCTCAACCAGTGATAAAACCAGCGCCCTTAATACGCATTCCAACATTTGGGGAACCGTTTACGAGGGTCCTAATTGATTGTGTAGTACCGCTTTCTAAAACAAAAAGTGGAAATCAATATCTTTTGACGATAATGGATGTGTCTACCAGGCTTCCAGAGGCCATTCCAGTACGTAATATTACAGCTAAAAGGATTGTGGAGGATAAACTTAAATTCTTCACTAGATATGGACTACCCACAGAAATTCAATCGGATCAAGGAACAAATTTTACTTCAAAGTTATTCAAAGAAGTTATGAATAGCTGAGGAATAAAACAATTTAAATCCACTGCGTACCATCCAGAATCGCAGGGAGCGTTAGAAAGGTGGCATCAGACATTAAAGACAATGTTGACGGCGTATTGTCAAGATTATCCAGAGGATTGGGATAAAGGAATCCCATTCGTATTGTTTGCAATTAGGGATGCACCTAATGAGTCTACCAAATTTAGTCCTTTTGAACTAATTTTTGGTCATGAGGTAAGAGGACCACTTAAATTGATTAAAGAAAAATTGGTGGGTGAGAAATCGGAAATTACACTATTGGATTACGTGCCAAATTTTAGGGAACAATTAAATAGAGCAGGTGAATTGGCTAGACAACATTTGAAAGTTGCACAAAATGTGATGAAACGGGTAGCGGCCAAGAAATCCAAAGTTCGTAGTTTTGCCAGCGGGGATAAAATTTTAGTGTTGTTACCAGTGGTAGGGGAGCCTTTCAAAGCTAGGTTTTGTGGACCATATCAGATTGAAAGGAAATTAAGTGAGGTGAATTATGTGGTAAAAACACCAGATAGAAGGAAAACTCACCGAGTGTGTCATGTGAATATGCTTAAAGGGTACTTTGAAAGGGAAGGAGAGAAAAAGGAGGTTTTAATGATTCTAACTCAGTGACAAACCAAATCCAGATGACTGTGAATTTGACGTACCTCAAATTAAATTGGAAAATGAGGATGTTCTTAAAAATTGGGATGAATTGTTAAGTTACCTTTCAGAGGAAAAACGAACTGGCCTGAAAGAGATATTGATATCACATGGGCAAGTTTGTAGAGATAAATTGGGAAGTACTAAAATGGCTATACATGATGTAGATGTGGGAAATGCTGTTCCTATCAAACAACATCCATATAGACTTAATCCTTTAAAATTGGCACAGGTTAACAGAGAGATTGAGAGTATGCTGAAGAATGGCATAATTGAAGTGGGTTGCAGCCAATGGAGCTCACCCATAGTGATGGTACCTAAACCAGACGGTACCCAACGGTTGTGTGTGGACTATCGAAATGTGAATGCAGTTACAAGAACGGACTTTTATCCTATACCACGTTTCGAGGATTGCATTGAGAAAGTGGGACAATCTGCTTTTATTTCCAACTTCCAGACATGGAAAGAACCTTTAAAACATCGTATGGAGTTTTTCGATCGACTTCAGGTGGCGGGTTTGGGGATGAACCGAGCCGAAAGTGAATTTGGCGAAGCCCGAATCACTTTCCTTGCTGAGTTTCTGTTATCCTCAAGACGAAGGGAAATAATGCGATTTCTTAGCATGAATGAATTTGATCGAACCTTTGTGAAAAGGTTTTGTGGCATGATTACTCCACTGATGGACTTGCTAAAGAAACGTAAAAAATTTCAATGGACAGCGGACTTTCAACAGGCATTTGACTGCCTGAAAACTGTGATCACCAATGCTCCTGTATTGGAGAATTGCAAGGGGCTCTGTGGTCAGATTGAACTAAAGTATCTGATTCTAAAGAGAAATGCCAAGAAGTAGAGGAATGGATGGATCGTGCAGAGACTTTGTTCAAAGAGACTGTCAATCGAGAAGGATTTTGGATGGAGGAAGAAGAACAAAGAAAAATGGACTATATTATTATACCTGTTTTCATGTGTTTTTTTTTTAAATGAAAAGGTATATTTACTGTGTACATTTCTTAGTGGATGGTGCAAAAGTGAAAAATGAAACCGTCTTGAAGTTTTAAAAAAAATGTTTTTATTCTCCATTTTCACATTTTCTTTCAACATTTACACCCCACCCACAAACAGTAAACAGTAACAAATACGAAATCAATCCCCTTAACAATACCAACGATCCCATCCTCCCATCACCCCAAACAACGGCCCACCTGTCAATATATGCATCCAATAAAACAAACCCTCCCACGGTGGCAACAAAAAACAAAGGAGAAAAAGAAAAAGGAGTCCGGGACCGCCCATGTTCACCATTGACCTCTCGAGTCCACTCCCCCACCCCCCCCCCCCCACCCACCCCCAGCACTCAATGCCATCCAACCTCTGAAAGAGTACCGTACATGATACCCAAGAGTTGTACCCCCCCCCCCCCCCCGCCCCCCCGTCTCCAACTCCTCCCGTTCACTGCCTCTTGTAAAACTCCTCCCCCCAACCTCGGTTCCTTCCCCCCAACATTCCACCCTGACTAGACCACTCGGACCCTGTTCTGCCAGGCTCCGATGGCCGCAGCCCCTCCCCCACCTCACTCCCGTTCACTGGCCGGCTTAAACCGGCCAGCGTGGAGGCCCCCGTCTGGGTCCCTTTCCCCCTTGCCCGGCCCTAGGAAAGCCCAGAAATCCCCTTTTAGCACACAAACCCCGCATATCCACCTACACCCCAAAGAGCCCTCATTTCGAGTGAAAGTCCCATTACTTCCCTTGTCCGAATATATACAACATTGGCTCCTTTAGCCCATACACCTGCAAAACAAAAAAAAGAAGAAAATACAGTCAGTCATGAGGTCACCTCGACACATGGCCATTTCTCAGTTTCTCAGTTCTGCCACAGTCCTTCTGCCTTCGCAAACTCCTCCGCTGCTTCCGCCGTTCCAAAATAAAAGTCCCTGAGCTTGTAAGTCACCCTCAGCTTTGCTGGATATACAATGCCGCACCGCACCTTGCTAATGTACAGTGCCCTCTTCACCCGGTTGAAGGCAGCCCGCCTCCTCGCCAGCTCCACCGTAAAGTCCTGGTATACACGTATACCAGCTCCAGCCCACTGCACCACCCGCTTCTGCTTGGCCCAGCTCAGGACCTTCTCCTTCGCACTGTACCTACGGAAGCACAGAGTCACTACCCTTGGCTGCTCACTCGCCTTTGGTACAGGCCTCCACGACCGATGAGCCCGATCCAGTTCATATCGGGAGGGATCCTCCCCCTCCCCCAATAGTTTCGCCAGCATCGCGGCAAAATACTCAATCGGCCTCAGTCCTTCAACTCCTTCGGGCAGCCCCACAATCCACAAATTCTGTCGCCTGGATCGGTTTTCCAGGTCTTCCATTTTTCCTCGCAGATCCTTGTTAATGTCCATCACCTTACGCATCTCCTTCCCCATCGAGGCAAGTTGATCACTGTGCTGCAATAATGTCTCCTCCACTTCCTTCAGCGCCTCCCCTTGCTCTCGCACCTCCGCCACTGCGCTCGCCACCGCCGTCATCACCGGGGAAATCGCCTCCTCCACCAGCGCATTCAAAACCTCTCTCATCTCCTTCCTCATTGTCTCCATGTATCTTGTAAACTGCTTTTCGAATTCCGCAGCCATCACCTTAGTTATTTCTTCAGCCGTAAGCAATGCGGCCTCCACTGGTGCTCCAGCCTCCATTTTCCTTGGTGACACCGCGGTGACCTTTCCACTCCCCAACGGACCTTCAGCTGTTTTCTTTACGGATCATTTTTTGCTTACCCTCGACAGTTTTCTACTTCTTCACTGTGCCTTCACTGTTTCTTCCTGCTTTTGCCGCCTCCGTGGACCCTGGGACCGGGCTTAAAGCCCTGAAAGTGCCGTTCCCGAATGGGAGCCCTCCATTGTGTGGCCGCATCCGCCCGCCGTCACCGGAAGTCTCGAAACCATCTTGAAGTTGATGGTTTATCTTTTTTTCTTGGGGGGAGATGTCATGTGAGGGTACCTTTAAGACATGGATGTTCAAGCAATGTACCTTTAAGAAAACAGTGATGTCAGAGAGTGGGTGGAGCTCAGCTCAGTTCAGCCATTTTGCAGTTTGGATTTGCAGTTGGAAAAAGCAGTTGGTGTGTGTCTGTGTTGTCCAGAGAGCTGCAGGAAGAAAGCAAGGTGCTGGAGCTGAAGTCAACCAAGCTAATATATCTCTGCCATTCCACAGAAAATATATATATCCATTAACCTGATGTGATACTGTTTAAAGGTGTTAAGTCTCTTGGAGGTTTGAAGGAGCATTTTAAGGAGTTATTTACTGTTGCAATATTTTCTGAGTTATCTTTGAAGTAAGGGGTGTTAAGAGATCCAATGTTTATTTAAGATGTTAAGTTGAGTTCATGGAATAAACATTGTTTTGTGTTTAAAAACCCATGTGTCTAGAATTGTAATCCCACACCTAGGGAAAAAGCCGTGTGCTAGGAAAAGCAACAAATACATTAAAGGGAGAGACTGGTTGAAATCCATGATACATTTTGGGGTTCCGAAAACGCCTCGCCCATAACAGAGGGCAACACCCGCTGTGGAGACTGGATGTGGGGTTGCTAGCGGACAAAGCGATCTGTGGGCGGGTTAACAAGTCCATCCAGAAATACCTGGAAACAAATGATATGGGGGAGGTCTCCGCAGCGACGGTTTGGGAAGCTCTGAAGGCAGTGGTCAGAGGGGAATTAATCTCGATACGGGCCCACAGAGAAAAGGCAGAACGGGCTGAGAGGGATAGATTAGTGGAGGAGATACTCCAGGTGGACAGGAGATACTCGGATGCCCCGGACGCAGGGCTACTGATGGAACGACGGAGATTACAGGTGGAGTTTGGGCTGTTGACCACAGGGAAAGCGGTGGAACAGTTGAGGAAGGCAAGGGAGGCGATTTATGAGTACGGGGAAAAGGCAAGCAGAATGTTGGCGCACCAGCTCAGGAAAAGGGAGACGGCCAGGGAGATAGGTAAAGTAAAGAGTAGAGGCGGGAATATTGTCCTGGACCCAGCGGGGGTGAACGAGATGTTTAAGGACTTCTATAGTAAATTATATGAGTCGGAACCCCTGGCTGGGGTGGAGGGGATGAGGCAGCTTTTGGATCAGTTGAGGTTCCTGAGGGTAGATGAGGATCTGGTGGAAGGGCTGGGTGCCCCAATTGAGATTGAGGAAATAAGGGGCTGGAGGGCATGCAGTCGGGCAAGGCCCCGGGGCCTGACGGCTACCCGGTGGAATTCTGTAAGACGTTTTCAGAGATATTGAGCCCACTGCTGGTGAGGACATTTAATGAAGCAAGAGAGAAGGGAGTCCTCCCCCCAACAATGTCACAGTCCTCGATTTCATTGATCCTGAAACGGGAGAAGGATCCGGAGCAATGCGGGTCATACAGGCCAATTTTTCTACTGAATGTGGACGGCAAACTGCTGGCTAAGATACTGGCCACAAGGATAAAGGACTGTGTCCCGGGGGTGATAGGGGAAGACCAGACGGGATTTGTAAAGGGCAGGCAACTCAACGCCAATGTTCGAAGGCTTTTAAATGTTATTATGATGCCCTCCGAAGGAGAGGAGGTGGAGGTTGTGGTAGCAATGGATGCGGAGAAGGCTTTTGATCGGTTGGAGTGGAATTACCTGTGGGAGGCGCTGGGAAGGTTTGGGTTTGGTGAGGGCTTTATTGACTGGGTGCGTTTTCTCTATCAGACACCAGTAGCGAGTGTGCGTACGAACCGGCTGAGGTCGGGGTACTTTAAACTACACTGAGGGACGAGGCAAGGGTGCCCCCTCTCCCCGTTACTGTTTGCTCTGGCCATAGAGCCATTGGCAATGGCGTTAAGAGCCTCTAGGAACTGGAAAGGGCTGGTTCGGGGAGGGGCGAGGGGGGGTGCACCAGGTCTTGCTTTACGCAGATGACCTGCTCTTATATATTTCCGTTGGAGGGGATGGGGGAAGTAATGCAAATCCTGGGGGAATTTGGAAATTTTTTGGGGTATAAATTGAACTTGGGGAAAAGTGAGATGTTTGCGATCCAGGCAAGAGAACAGGAGAAGAGACTGGGAGAGCTGCCACTTAGAATGGTACGGAAGGGAATTTGATATCTGGGAATCCAGGTGGCCCGGGAATGGGAGGCACTGCACAAGTTATACCTATCCCGGTTGGTAGAACAAATGGAAGGGGACTTTAAGAGATGGGACATGCTCCCGCTATCACTGGCGGGGAGGGTACAGACCGTTAAAATGACGGTCCTCCCCAGATTTCTGTTTGTCTTTCAGTGCCTCCCCATCTTCATCCCAAAGGCCTTTTTCAAGCGGGTGAATAAGGTTATTTCGGACTTTGTGTGGGCGGGTAAAACCCCGCGAGTGAAAAAAGTGTTGTTGGAGCGCAGTCAGGGAGGGGGTGGGTTGGCACTGCCGAATTTCTGCAATTACTACTGGGCGGCTAATATAGCCATGATTAGGAAGTGGGTAGTGGGGGAGCGGTTGGTATGGGAGTGGCTGGAGGTGGCGTCATGTAAAGACACCAGTTTGGGAGCATTGGTAACGGCACCTCTGCCATTCTCGCCGGCCCGATACTCCACTCCGGTGGCATTGGTGGCTCTGAGAATCTGGGGGCAATGGAGGAGATATAAGAGAGTGGAGAGAGCATCGATTTGGACCCCAATTTATAATAATCATCGGTTTGTACCGGGTAGGCTAGATGGTGGGTTCCGGAGTTGGCAAAGGGCAGGAATTAGAAAGATGGGGGATCTATTTATAGATGGGGGCTTTCCCAGTTTGAAAGCCTTGGAGGATAAATTTGAATTGCCAACAGGGAACGGGTTTAAGTATTTGTAGGTGCGAGACTTCCTGAGAAAACAGGTGCCGGCCTTTCCGCTGCTGCCGCCATGGAGGATACAGGATAGAGTATCTCCAGTACCTGGGTGGGAGAGGGGAAAGTTTCAGATATTTACCAGGAGCTTTCGGAGGCGGAGGAAACTCCGGTGGAGGAGCTTAAGGGCAAGTGGGAGGATGAGCTAGGAGGAGAGATAGAGATGGGTCTATGTGTGAATGTCCTAAGCAGGGTTAATATCTCCTCATCATGTCCCAGGCTCAGCCTGATACAATTTAAGGTGGTCCACCGGGCACACATGACAGCGGCTAGGATGAGCAGGTTTTTGGGGTAGAAGATAGGTGTGCAAGGTGCGCGGGAAGCCCAGAAAATCATGTCCACTTGTTTTGGGCATGCCCGGAGCTTGGAGAGTTTTGGCAGGGTTTTGCTAAGGCTATGTCCATGGTGCTAAAAACAGAGAGTCCGGAGATAGCGATCTTTGGAGTGTCGGAAGAGCCGGGAGTTCAGGGGACGTCTTGGCCTTTGCCTCCCTGGTAGCCCGGAGACGGATCTTGTTAATGTGGAGAGACTCAAAGCTCCCGAGTGTAGAGACCTGGGTTAGTGACAAGGCAGGGGTTCTCAGTCTCGAGAAAATAAAGTTCGCCTTAAGAGGGTCATTGGTCGGGTTCACCCAAAGGTGGCAGCCGTTCGTCGACTTTATCGGGGGAAATTTAAATGTCAGCAAATGCATTATTCCAAGGCGGGGGGGGGGGGGGGGGGGGGGGGGCGGATTGTTGTTTTATGGTTGGGGTGTGTGAAGATTGAGATTGTAGCCATCTTGGATGGCCACTTCCAACTAGGTACAGAGAAACTCGCAAAACCTGGCGGGTAAAATGGACAAGCCAAGACTCAGGCAGGCTCAGAGCCTGAAATGCATATTCATAAGCAAGAAATCCAGACAGTATCGAAACTCCGTCCAATTAGCATTTTAATGGGGCCGATTAGCACTTGATGGCCCACCTTCCCCAAAACAAAGGACCGGTACTCAAGCAACCGGGACAGTCCCAGACATTTTGCCGCTGCTCCCTGTTCAAGGGAAACGCAAACAACGGGGTCAGTGACCGCTTGGGACACGCCCAGCCATCCAGATCCCCGCCCAATTATTGGCTAAGGAATCGAACGGAGTGATCAGGGATCACCCAATTAGTAAGGCCCAAATCGAAGGACCGCCCAAAAGAGCGCGAAAACCCCCTGAGTATCAGAAGAAGAGTTTGCCATATGTTTGCGCTCTCTTGGCCTTGGTACCCCGGTCACGGCCATCGCCAATTGCAGCAACACCAGAAACCTTCTTCCTTCGAACACGAGAGATCCAGAATCGAACAGCGGCCACTGTTTTCTGACCTAAGCCGGGTGCCCGAAGTTAAGTACAGGTTGTCTTAGCTGATAGTTGTAGTTAACTAGTAGTGTTTATGTTGCATGACTAATTATGTGCAAATAAAGTACCCTTGACCTTGAACTAACTAACTGGTGTTTGGCTCTTTGATCGGTAGCCGGTTGAAACTTGTTGTGGTATCATTCGATACCTGGCGACTCTAAGCATTAAGACATAGATAACATAGTAAGAAGTCTGTCAACACCAGGTTAAAGTCCAACAGGTTTGTTTCAAACACGAGGGTTTGAAGCCTCGTGTTTGAAACAAATCTGTTGGACTTTAACCTGGTGTTGTAAGACTTCTTACTGTGCTCACCCCAGTCCAACGCCATAATTGGAACAGAGCCACAGAAAGGACAGAGTGAAAGAAAAGGCAACAGTTATTGGCGACATCTGACGGGACTCGACCCAGAAGTGACCGTGTCATTCTACGAGAACCCACAAAAGTATTTGTATTAGAATCCAAATTGGCAAAGGAAAAGAAACCACAAGCGAAACCAGTATCGATCAAACACCCAGAATCCGGAAGTGTGTAATTTGCATGCGTACTAACAAAGGGATATAAGGTAAACTCGATGGATTTTGTTGCGTGAAACTTTCGGGAGTTGCGTAAACCGGAAAATAGCTTGAGCCGTCCCCATGTTTGCACCACCGCTTTATTCCCCCTTGTTCCAAATTTCTGGGAGTCAGAAGTATTTGTTGGGATAGCCATGAAGGCAATGGAACGCCTTATGCATCCACAAGAACCCGAGGTCGCAGCGACCAATTGATCAGAACAGTGTCCCGTATGGAAAGAAGAGATTAGAAGATACCTAAAGGGGAAAGGATGGTCCCTATGGTCTGAGTTTTGCGCGAATTAAGAGACAGGTCCTGGCAGCATAGGACAGGCTTGGTGGGACAGCCTGACGAGATCCATAAAAGGAGTTTGACTAAGGTCTGTAAGCCGATGGCAATCATGTCCTGTCTGGCACAATTGCGAGGCATAGAGGAGGTCGTGAAGATGCTCCGCAAGCAGCTAGAGGAAAAGGAGAAAAGTAGAGAGGGAGATTTAAGTGAAAGCGAGAGATTAAATGTACAGCTCCGGGAGCAGTTAGCAGCGAAGGACAAGCAAATGGATGATGTCAAGAGGGCACACCAATCCTGTCTCGCCCACCTAAGCAGCTTCCAAATCCAATACAATAAGGCCGTACCAGGACACACAGCGTGCTGTAATGGTAAGAGAAGAGACAGAGAATCAGGTACAGCAGTTAAAGAAACAGTGCGATGATCTAAAAGCAGCCCTCCGAGCACTCCACAGTTCCACCACGGAACAGAGGCAGAGTTCGGTGGACCATGCCAAACGCAGGCAGCAAATTGCAAGGTTGCAATCCCTGCTATCAGTTCAAAATGGGTTTAGAGACACCTTTGGCCCACAGCTAGATCAGGAGCACGGCCCCGATTGGCAGGAACTCAGTGAAACGGCCCAACGGTACCGAGAATCAAAATAGAGCCCCCCAAGCCCTGAAAAGAAAGGCACCTGCACCACCGACTGCACAGGCAGCATCCCAACCCAATGAACCCCATCACCACACAGCGCAGGATGACCACGGAAGACCAACCCGATTTTGTGTACACCACGCCATTAACGATCACCCAGTTACAAGATTCCCGCGAGAAGATAGATACTTTCCACCCCACATCGGGCCCGCGTCTTTTTCGATTTAGTGAAACAACAAACCCTTATGTATGGTTTAGACGAGCCGGAGCAGGTTAAGCTCATAGTTATATGCTTAGACCGGTCAGTTAGTTCTGCCCTTCCCGACCCACAAAATGTAGGAGGAGGTAGCCTCCAAGAAATGAAAATGGCCATTTTAGACGCCGTAGGATATAACAGAGGAGATCCGGTAGACGGACTCAACCGGTGCAGGCAGAAAAAGGGAGAGCATCCAACAGCGTTTGCTGGACGCCTTTGGATCCATTTCACTGCGGTATTTGGTGAGTTAGCCCGCGCCCGTTTATCAGCAGACAATACGGCCAAATGGACCCGTACGTTAGTATCCCATGCCACAGAGGCAGGACAGAAGGCATGCACCAGTTACGACCCCTCAGACCCAGCACACAATGAAGTGTGGGTTCTAAAACGATTGTCCAGAGCTTGGGAACAGTCTGTACAGAAAAAGACAGAACATGAGAGTGTAGATGCCACAATGAATCCAGTAAGGGCACACCAAGACCCCGCATGGGTAAATGAAGGCAGAGGTACAGCACAGCACCCCAAGACACAGGAATGCTATAATTGCAGACACGAAGGACATTATGCCCGAGAATGCAATGCCCCTCCGAAGCAGCAAAGGAATCAGCACTTAAACGCCTCCCCCCAGAACCAATACCCGACCCATTCACAGCGTTAGCGCCCGACCAGATAATTCGGCCATGAGTGGCATCGATTGACGGTGTTCGGGCTCCCCAACTTAGAACATATAGAACCTAGAACATTACAGCGCAGTACAGGCCCTTCGGCCCTCGATGTTGCGCCGACCTGTGAAACCACTCTAAAGCCCATCTACACTATTCCCTTATCGTCCATATGTCTATCCAATGACCACTTGAATGCCCTTAGTGTTGGCGAGTCCACTACTGTTGCAGGCAGGGCATTCCACGCCCTTACTACTCTCTGAATAAAGAACCTACCTCTGACATCTGTCCTATATCTATCTCCCCTCAATATAAAACTATGTCCCCTCGTGCTAGACATCACCACCTGAGGAAAAAGGCTCTCACTGTCCACCCTATCCAATCCTCTGATCATTTTGTATGCCTCAATTAACCTTCTTCTCTCTAACGAAAACAGCCTCAAGTCCCTCAGCCTTTCCTCATAAGATCTTCCCTCCATACCAGGCAACATTCTGGTAAATCTCCTCTGCACCCTTTCCAATGCTTCCACATCCTTCCTATAATGTGGCGACCAGAATTGCACACAATACTCCAAATGCGGCCGCACCAGAGTTTTGTACAGTTGCAACATGACCTCATGGCTCCGAAACTCAATCCCTCTACCAATAAAAGCTAACACACCGTACGCCTTCTTAACAACCCTCTCAACCTGGGTGGCAACTTTCAGGGATCTATGTACATGGACACCGAGATCTCGCTGCTCATCCACACTGCCAAGAATCTTACCATTAGCCCAGTACTCTGTCTTCCTGTTATTCCTTCCAAAATGAATCACCTCAGACTTTTCTGCATTAAACTCCATTTGCCACCTCTCAGCCCAGCGCTGCAGCTTATCTATGTCCCTCTGTAACTTGTAACATCCTTCCGCACTGTCCACAACTCCACCAACTTTAGTGTCATCTGCAAATGTACTCACCCATCCTTCTACGCCTTCCTCCAGGTCATTTATAAAAATGACACATGGCAGTGGCCCCAAACAGATCCTTGTGGTACACCACTAGTAACTGGACTCCAGTCTGAACATTTTCCATCAACCACCACACTTTGTCTTCTTCCAGCTAGCCAATTTCTGATCCAAACTGCTAAATCACCCTGAATCCCATGCCTCTGTATTTTCTGCAGTAGCCTACCATGGGGAACCTTATCAAACACTTTACTGAAATCCATATACACCACATCAACTGCTTTACCCTCATCCACCTGTTTGGTCACCTTCTCAAAGAACTCAAGGTTTGTGAGGCACGACCTACCCTTCACAAAACCGTGTTGACTATCTCTAATCAAATTATTCCTTTTCAGATGATTATACATCCTATCTCTTGTAAACCTTTCCAAGATTTTACCCACAACAGAAGTAAAGCTCACTGATCTATAGTTACCGGGGTTGTCTCTATTCCCCTTCTTGAACAAGGGGTCAACATTTGCTATCCTCCAGTCTTCTGGTACTATTCCTGTAGACAAAGATGACTTAAAGATCAAAGCCAAAGGCACAGCAATCTCCACCCTAGCTTCCCAGAGAATCCTAGGATAAATCCCATCCGGCCCAGGGGACTTATAAATTTTCACATTTTCCAGAATTGCTAACACCTCCTCCTTATGAACCTCAAACCCTTCTAGTCTAGTAGCCTGAATCTCAGTATTCTCCTCGACAACATTGTCTTTTTCCTGTGTGAATACTGACGAAAAATATTCATTTAGCACCTCTCCTATCTCCTCAGACTCCAAGCACAACTTCCCACTACTGTCCTTGACTGGCCCTACTCTTACCCTAGTCATTCGTTTATGCCTGACATATCTATAGAAAGCTTTAGGGTTATCCTTGATCCTACCTGCCAAAGACTTCTCATGTCCCCTCCTGGCTCTTCTTAGCTCTCTCTTTAGGTCCTGCGATACCCTTTGGGATAAGTCCGGAAGACCGGTCGTTGCAGGCACAGTCCGGGGACACCCTGTAGAGTTTCTTTGGGACACAGGAGGATCCTGAACCACGTTAAACTCCTCCACCATGTACCAGAAGGAGATATGGCCCACTACACCTAGTGGCTTTACAGGTCACCTCCAGCAGGGACACATCACAGCCCCTGTGGACATATAGCTTGGTAATATTAGGACAAAACATTTGGTTGTTTTAGTAGACTTGCCCCAGGCATCAGAACACATCCTAGGCATCGATTTAATTCGACCCAGTCAACCGATGCATACGGAAAATGGCTAGAGCAGTGCGAGCCCCCGCCACGCTCACAGGAGGAGATTATGCCCATAGAATCAACTCAGTAGGAGAGTACTGGTTTGATCCACAAACCATTACCACAGACAAAGCAGTTAGAGAGGTCTTGAAAAGACATAAAACAGCACTTGCCCCACACAAGCATGCCTGCGGCAAAATTCCAGGTGTAGTAAATATTTCAGGTCCCGATTCCAAGCCCCAGAAACAGTACGGCTTCCCCCAGCAATCCGAGGGAGAGATAGCCAAGGTAATTCAAAGTTTATTGAATCAAGGCGTGATTTGACCCGTTGCATCGACAAATAATGCCCCGATTTGGCCAGTAAGAAAATCCGATGGATCATGGCGATTGAATTGAGCAAAGTGACTCCCCTAGCAGCCCCCATCGTTGCCATAAGTCCCGAGACCATGTTGAGACAGGGACTCCAGACGAAATTGTTTTCGGTATTAGATATCAGTAATGGCTTTTGGTCCATACCACTGGACAAAGCATGCCTGTATAAATATGCGTTCACCCTCCAGGAACAGCAGTACACATGGATGTGCCTTCCACAAGGCTTCCACAACCCCCCCCCTCCATTTTTCACAGACAATTGGCAAACGGATTATCTAAATTTTCCCGCCCTGAATGCCTTGTTCAGTATGTGGACGACTTGCTCCTACAGACTGACACCAAGGAAGAGCACATCTCACTTCTTTCTGAATTACTAGAACTCCTTACAACGATTGGATGCAAAATTAACCCCAAGAAAGCCCAAATCACTGAGAATTTATGTAGATGGCTCCTCCACAGTCCTTGAGGGAAAAAGGATAACAGGCTGTGGTATTTATGTAGAGGACGCACAGGGACGCGCTTTAAAAGAGATAGCTTTAAAGTTGCCTGGACACTTAGGTTCACAGGCAGCCGAGTTAGCGGCCATTGCTTACATTGTCCAGCATCCCGATTCATTTCCAACCCCTGCAGACATATATTCGGACAGTTTGTTCGTCTGCAACAGCCTAACGGAATTCCTACCACTGTGGGAATCGCGAGGATTTATTTCCGCTGACGGAAATCCTCTACCATCAGCCCCACTGCTCAAACATATCCTTCAGACAGCTAAAGGCAGGAAATATGGCATCGTCAAAGTAAGAAGTCACCATCGTTCGCCCCCACCCAGTAATGTGAAAGCTGACGCCCTAGCGAAGGCAGGCTCATGGCATGGTCACTTTTGGCAACCCCCGAGAGTGCCCCAGTACACACAGTTCAGGTCTCACAGACCAACATCCAAGACCTAGCCCAGGCACAGAAAGAAGACGAAGCGTTAAAAGACATTTTAAAAGGGAACTTCCCAGTTCCAGATGAAAAGTTTAGGAATTCTTTGACGGTCCATGAGGGAATCGTTTTAAAAGATGGAATTTATGTAGTCCCCACCCAGGACAGGAATGAGATAATTTGTAAGTTCCATGACGGACATGGACACCAAGGGATTGAACTAGTAGTGTTATGTTGCATGACTAATTGTGTGTAAATAAAGTACCCTTGACCTTGAACTAACTAACTGGTGTTTGGCTCTTTGATCGATAGCCGGTTGAAACTTGTGGTGGTATCATTCGATACCTGGTGACTCTAAGCATTAAGACATAGATAACATAGAAAGAAAGGCAAACTCACTGATTGCCATAATTGGAACAGAGCCACAGAAAAGACAGAGTGAAAGAAAAGGCAACAAGATGGGGGGGGGGGGGGAATGTTTATTATACCATGTTGATGTCATTGTCTATGTTATTTTTATTAAAATTATTTTATTAAAATTAAATATTTTTTGTTTAAAAGATTTCTGACAAGGCCTCAGCAATTTCCTCTCTTGCCTCCTTCAGTATTCTGGGGTAGATCCCATCAGGCCCTGGGGACTTATCCACCTTAATATTTTTCAAGATGCCCAACACCTCGTCTTTTTGGATCTCAATGTGACCTAGGCTATCTACACACCATTCTCCAGACTCAACATCCTCTGGCTCCACACATAGATTCCCTCCCCTATCCTTCAGTGGGCCAACCCTTTCCCTGGCTACCCTCTTGCTTTTTATGTACGTGTAAAAACCCTTGGGATTTTCCATAACCCTATTTGCCAATGACTTTTAGTGACCCCTTTAAGCCCCCCTGACTCCTTGCTCAAGTTCCTTCCTACTTTCCTTATATTCCACAAAGGCTTTGGCTGTTCCAAGCCTTCTAGCCCTGACAAATGCCTCCTTTTTCTTTTTGACGAGGCCTACAATATCTCTCGCTATCCAAGGTTCCCGAAAATTGCCGTATTTATCATTCTTCCTCACAGGAACATGCCTGTCTTGAATTCCTTTCAACTGACACTTGAAAGCCTCCCACATGTCAGATGTTTATTTGCCCTCAAACATCCGCCCCCAATCTAGGTTCTTCAGTTCCCGCCTCATTTTGTTATAATTAGCCTTCCCCCAATTTAGCACATTCACCCTAGAACCACTCTTATCCTTGTCCACCAGCACTTTAAAACTAACTGAATTGTGGTCACTGTTCCCGAAATGCTCCCCTACTGAAACTTCTACCACCTGGCCGGGCTCATTCCCCAATACCAGGTCCAGTACCACCCCTTCCCTAGTTGGACTGTCTACATATTTTTTTAAGATGCCCTCCTGGATGCTCCTTACAAACTATGCCCCGTCTAAGCCCCTGGCAATAAGTGAGTCCCAGTCAATATTGGGGAAGTTGAAGCCTCCAATTACCACAACCCTGTTGTTTTTCCTCTTTTCCAAAATCTGTCTACCTATCTGCTCCTCTATCTCCCGCTGGCTGTTGGGAGGCCTGTAGTAAACCCCCAACATTGTGACTGCACCCTTCTTATTCCTGATCTCTACCCATATAGCTTCACTGCCCTCTGAGGTGTCCTCCCGTAGTACAGCTGTGATATCCTCCCTAACCAGTAGCGCAACTCCGCCACCCCTTTTACATCCCCCTCTATCCCGCCTGAAACATCTAAATCCTGGAACGTTTAGCTGCCAATCCTGCCCTTCCCTCAACCAGGTCTCTGTAATGGCAACAACATCATAGTTCCAAGTATTAATCCAAGCTCTATGTTCATCTGCCTTACCCGTAATACTTCTTGCATTAAAACATATGCACTTCAGGCCACCAGACCCGCTGTGTTCAGCAACTTCTCCCTGTCTGCTCTGCCTCAGAGCCATACTGTCCCTATTCCCTAGTTCTCCCTCAATGCTCTCACATTCTGACCTATTGCTCCCGTGCCCACCCCCCTGCCATACTAGTTTAAACCCTCCCGTGTGACACTAGCAAACCTCGCGGCCAGGATATTTATGCCTCTCCAGTTTAGATGCAACCCGTCCCTATATAGGTCACACCTGCCCCGGAAGAGCTCCCAGTGGTCCGGATAATGGAAACCCTCCCTCCTACACCAGCTGTTTAGCCACGTGTTTAGCTTCTCTATCTTCCTATTTCTAGCCTCATTGGCACGTGGCACAGGGAGTAATCCTGAGATTACAACCCTAGAGGTCCTATTTTTTAACTTTCTGCCTAGCTCCCTGAACTCCTGCTGCAGGACCTCATGCCCCTTCCTGCCTATGTCGTTAGTACCAATATGTACAACGACCTCTGCCTGTTTGCCCTCCCCCTTCAGGATGCCCTCTACCCGTTCGGAGACATCCTGGACTCTAGCACCAGGGAGGGAACATACCATCCTGGAGTCTCTTTCACGTCCACAGAAGCACCTATCTGTGCCCCTGACTATAGAGTCCCCTATTACTATTGCTCTTCTGCACTTTGACCCTCCCTTCTGAACATCAGAGCCAGCCGTGGTGCCACTGCTCTGGCTGCTGCTGTTTTCCCCTGATAGGCTATCCCTCCCGACAGTATCCAAAGGGGTATACCTGTTCGAGAGGGGGACAACCACAGGGAATTCCTGCACTGACTGCCTGCCGTTTCTGGTGGTCACCCATTTCTCTGCCTGCACCTTGGGTGTGACCACATTTATATAACTGCGATCTATGACGCTTTCCGCCACCTGCATGCTCCTAAGTGCATCCAATTGCTGCTCCAACCGAACCATGCGGTCTGTGAGAAGCTCCAGTTGGGTGCACTTTCTGCAGATGAAGCCATCCGGGACGCTGGAAGCCTCCCGGACCTGCCACATCTCACAGTCAGAGCACTGCACCCCTCTAACTGACATTGCGTCAATTAATTAGTAAATTAAAGTTAAAAGTTTTTTTAAAAATTAAACGTTACTGTTAACTATCTGTTTCCTAGCACTAGATTTCTACTATAAATGTGAAAGCTAAATATAGTACTCTCCGATCTCTGGCTTAGATACCCCTCTAAATTATAATTAAGTAATTATGTTTAATTAGTTACCAATGCTTAATTTTTTAAAATTTAGTGTAGATTCCCAACCAGCCACTCAGGTCACAGCTTTTCTGTGATGTCACTTCAGATGACACTTCACCCCCCGCCCCACACACACAATTTGAAAAGGTAATAAAAGTAAAAATGAGTAAAAATCACTTACTTACCTTCTGAGGGTCTCAGATGTTCTCAGGTTCTCTCCCTGATAGAGACTGCTCCTCCTCCTCCGAACGGCTCCGGAAACTAGGCCGCGCATTTTAAATCTCCGCTCGGACTCGCAGCTCCCGCTCTTTTTAAATCTCCGCGACTCGCAGCCCTGGCTCTTTTTAAATCTCCGCTCCGACTCGCAGCTCCCGCGCTTTTTAAATCTCCGCTCTGACTCGCAGCTCCCGCGCTTTTTAAATCTCCGCTCTGACTCGCAGCTCCTGCGTTTTTTAAATCTCCGCTCCGACTCGCAGCCCCTGCGCTTTTTAAATCTCTGCTCCGATTCGCAGCTCCTGCGCTTTTTAAATCTCTGCTCCGACTCGCAGCTCCTGCGCTTTTAAAATCTCTGCTCCGATTCGCAGCTCCTGCGCTTTTTAAATCTCTGCTCTGCCTCGCAGCTCCCGCTCTTTTTAAACCTCCGCTCCGACTAGCAGTTCCCGTGCTTTTTAAATCTTCGCTCTGACTCGCAGCTCCCGCGCTTTTTAAATCTCCGCTCCGACTCGCAGCTCCTGCGCTTTTTAAATCCCCGCTCCGACTCGCAACTCCTGCGCTTTTTAAATCTCCGCTCCGACTCGCAGCTCCTGCACTTTTTTAATCTCCGTTCCGACTTGCAGCTCCCGCTCTTTTTAAATCTCCACTCCGACTCGCAGCTCCTGCGCTTTTTAAATCTACGCTCCAACTCGCAGCTCCTGCGCTTTTTAAATCTACGCTCCGACTCACAGCTCCTGCGCTTTTAAAATCTCTGCTCTGACTCGCAGCTCCCGCTCTTTTTAAATCTCCATTCCGACTCGCAGCTCCCGCTCTTTTTAAGTCTCTGCTCCGACTCGCAGCTCCTGCGCTTTTTAAATCTCCGCTCCGACTCGCAGCTCCCGTGCTTTTTAAATCTCTGCTCCGACTCGCAGCTCCCGCTCTTTTTAAATCTCCGCTCTGACTCGCAGCTCCTGCGCTTTTTAAATCTCCGCTCAGACTCGCAGCCCCTACGCTTTTTAAATCTCTGCTCCGACTCGCAGCTCCTGCGCTTTTTAAATCTCCGCTCCGACTCGCAGCTCTCGCGCTTTTTAAACCGCCGCTTCGACTCGCAGCTCCCGTGCTTTTTAAATTTCCTTTCCGACTCGCAGCTCCTGCGCTTTTTAAATCTCCGCTCCGAATCGCAGCTCCTGCGCTTTTTAAATCTCCTCTCCGACTCGCAGCTCCCGATCTTTTTAAATCTCCACTCCGACTCGCAGCTCCTGCTGGTTTTATATCACCGCTCCGACTCGCAGCTCCCGCTCTTTTTAAATCTCCGCTCCGACTCGCAGCTCATGCTGTTTTAAAATCTCCGTTCCGATTCGCAGCTCCCGCTCTTTTTAAATCTCTGCTCCGACTCGCAGCTACCGTGCTTTTTAAATCTCCGTTCAGACTCGCAGCTCCAGCTCTTTTTAAATCTCCGCTCCGACTCGCAGCTCCCGCTCTTTTTAAATCTCCGCGCTGACTCGCAGCTCCTGCGCTTTTTAAATCTCCGCTCCGACTCGCAGCCCCTACGCTTTTTAAATCTCTGCTCCGACTCGCAGCTCCTGCGCTTTTTAAATCTCCACTCCGACTCGCAGCTCTCGCGCTTTTTAAACATCCGCTCCGACTCGCAGCTCCCGCGCTTTTTAAATCTCCGCTTCGATTCGCAGCTCCCGCTCCTTTTAAATATCACTCCGACTCGCAGCTCCCGCTCTTTTTAAATCTCCGCTCCGACTCGCAGCTCCCGCTCTTTTTAAATCTACGCTCCGACTCGCAGCTCCCGCTCTTTTTAAATCTCCGCTCCGAATCGCAGCTCCTGCGCTTTTTAAATCTCCTCTCCGACTCGCAGCTCCCGATCTTTTTAAATCTCCACTCCGACTCGCAGCTCCTGCTGGTTTTAAATCACCGCTCCGACTCGCAGCTCCCGCTCTTTTTAAATCTCCGCTCCGACTCGCAGCTCATGCTGTTTTAAAATCTCCGTTCCGATTCGCAGCTCCCGCTCTTTTTAAATCTCTGCTCCGACTCGCAGCTACCGTGCTTTTTAAATCTCCGTTCAGACTCGCAGCTCCAGCTCTTTTTAAATCTCCGCTCCGACTCGCAGCTCCCGCTCTTTTTACATCTCCGCGCTGACTCGCAGCTCCTGCGCTTTTTAAATCTCCGCTCCAACTCGCAGCCCCTACGCTTTTTAAATCTCTGCTCCGACTCGCAGCTCCTGCGCTTTTTAAATCTCCACTCCGACTCGCAGCTCTCGCGCTTTTTAAACATCCGCTCCGACTCGCAGCTCCCGTGCTTTTTAAATTTCCGTTCCGACTCGCAGCTGCTGCGCTTTTTAAATCTCCGTTCCGACTCGCAGTTCCTGCGCTTTTTAAATCTCCGCTCCGACTCGCAGCTCCTGCGCTTTTTAAATCTCCGCTCGGACTCACAGCTCCCGCGCTTTTTAAATCTCTGCTCCGACTCGCAGCTCCCGCTCTTTTTAAATCTCCGCTCGGACTCGCAGCTCCCGCTCTTTTTAAATCTCCGCTCTGACTCGCAGCACCCGCTCTTTGTAAATCTCTGCTCCAACTCTCAGCTCCCGTTCTTTTTAAATCTCCGCTCGGACTCGCAGCTCCTGCGCTTTTTAAATCTCCGCTCCGACTCGCAGCCCCTGCGCTTTTTAAATCTCCACTCCGACTCGCATCTCCCGCTCTTTTTAAATCTCCGTTCCGACTCGCAGCTCCCGCTCTTTTTAAATCTCCGTTCCGCTCGCAGCTCCTGCGCTTTTTAAATCTCCGTTCCGACTCGCAGCTCCTGTGCTTTTTAAACCTCCGCTCCGACTCGCAGCTCCCGTGCTTTTTAAATTTCTGTTCCGACTCGCAGCTACTGCGCTTTTTAAATCTCCGTTCCGACTCGCAGTTCCTGCGCTTTTTAAATCTCCGCTCCGACTCGCAGCTACTGCGCTTTTTAAATCTCCGCTCGGGCTCACAGCTCCCGCGCTTTTTAAATCTCTGCTCCGACTCGCAGCTCCCGCTCTTTTTAAATCTCCGCTCGGACTCGCAGCTCCCGCTCTTTTTAAATCTCCGCTCTGACTCGCAGTACCCGCTCTTTGTAAATCTCTGCTCCGACTCTCAGCTCCCGCTCTTTTTAAATCTCCGCTCGGACTCGCGGCTCCTGCGCTTTTTAAATCTCCGCTCCGACTCGCAGCCCCTGCGCTTTTTAAATCTCCGCTCCGACTCGCATCTCCCGCTCATTTTAAATCTCCGTTCCGACTCGCAGCTCCTGCGCTTTTTAAATCTCCGTTCCGACTCGCAGCTCCCGCTCTTTTTAAATCTCCGCTCCGACTCACAGCTCCCACGCTTTTTCAATCTCTGCTCGCACTCGCAACTCCCACGCTTTTTAAATCTCCGCTCCGACTCGCAGCTCCCGCTCTTTTTAAATCTCCGCTCCGACTCACAGCTCCCGCGCTTTTTAAATCACCGCTCCGACTCGCAGCTCCCGCGCTTTTTAAATCTCCGCTCCGATTCGCAGCTCCCGCTCTTTTTAAATCTCTGCTCCGACTCGCAGCTCCTGCTCTTTTTAAATCTCTGCTCCGACTCGCAGCTCCCGCTCTTTTTAAATCTACGCTCCGACTCGCAGCTCCCGCTCTTTTTAAATCTCCGCTCCGACTCGCAGCTCCTGCGCTTTTTAAATCTCCGCTCCGACTCGCAGCTCCCGCTCTTTTTAAATCTCCGCTCCGACTCGCAGCTCCTGCTGTTTTTAAATCTCCGCTCCGACTCGCAGCTCCCGCTCTTTTTAAATCTCCGCTCCGACTCGCAGCTCATGCTGTTTTTAAATCTCCGTTCCGATTCGCAGCTCCCGCTCTTTTTAAATCTCCGCTCCGACTCGCAGCTCCCGCTCTTTTTAAATCTCCCCTCCGACTCGCAGCTACCGTGCTTTTTAAATCTTCGCTCCGACTCACAGCTCCCGCTCTATTTAAATCTCCGCTCCGACTCGCAGCTCCCGCTCTTTTTAAATCTCCGCATGCGACTTGCAGCTCCCGCTCTTTTAAATCTCCGCTCCGACTCGCAGCTCCCGCGCTTTTTAAATCTCCACTCCGACTCGCAGCTCCCGCGCTTTTTAAATCTCCGCTCCGACTCGCAGGTCCCGCTCTTTTTAAATCTCCGCTCCGACTCGCAGCTCCTGCGCTTTTTAAATCTCCGCTCCGACTCGCAGCTCCTGCGCTTTTTTAATCTCCGTTCCGACTCGCAGCTCCCGCACTTTTTAAATCTCCGCTCCGACTCGCAGCTCCTGCGCTTTTTAAATCTCCGCTCCGACTCGCAGCTACCATGCTTTTTAAATCTCCGCTCTGACTCGCAGCTCCTGCGCTTTTTAAATCTCCGCTCCGACTCGCAGCCCCTGCGCTTTTTAAATCTCTGCTACAGTGCTGTCCATTTTTCTGTACAGCTATGCAACACTCTGTATTTTTAATTAACTTATACCAAGCACTGACAGATACAACTAAACCATACAATGGCAAAACAGTCCTCTCAACAAAAACACATTGATAAGCACCTGTTTTAATGAAGTTGTACAGGACATGCAATACTAATACTATTGATCAATAGACATCTGGAATGATGGGTCCATGGGCACAATTCTCAGGCTTCATTGCATTCTCGCTGGAGAAAAACGAGATAGGTGACTAGCGGGAGAGGCTGAAAATGAGAACCGCGCCAGGCGCCAAACATTTTGTGATGCAACCAGCCCGCTCCCATAAGCGAAATAGGGATCTCGCCATAACGTGGCGAGAAACCAATTATCACCACTTAAGCCTATTTCCATACAATTAACGGGAGTGACCCATATCCAGAGGCCTCCCATGATTTATCGGCTTCCCCAGCAAGTGCTCAAGCTGGCACCAATTAGTACTCCTTTTGAAAAACGTGAACCTGGCGGAAGGGCTTATACGGCGAGCACAGGAGGTGAGTAGCCATCTTTGCTGACAGGTAAAGCGCCCAGGGGGCTGGGCTTGCCGCCCCAGTGGTCAGCGGAGGGTGGGGGACCATCATCTTGCGGGGGGGGGGGCACTCTCTGCAGGGGTGGTGAGGGGGAAGGCGCTGGGGGTCAAACGCATGCAGCACCACCATGCCAACCCCTGGATGGTGTGTACCCGTTCCAGGGGCAACCCTATCCCCTGTCCATCTGTCCCACCATCCGCCGAGGCCTCTGAGGGCTGTTGCTAATACGGAACTGGCACTCACAATCGTGGTTAAGTGAGCACTTCCCACAACCCAAGTGGATTCCCGTGGGTGGGCGGGCCATGTAGCATGTCATTGCCTAGCATCCCAATCATACCTTGATGCATGGACACTGTGCTTGTAAACTGCGGGAGGCAACACCGCACATGCAGCAGCCAACATTCAAACACCCAGGAATGGGACACGGCTCCGGGGACATGTTCACAGCCGGACGGTGGGTGAATGCTACGGGGGAGTGCGGGGATGCCTGGAGACATGGGCCAAGGGTTCGGAGGTCGGGTCGCATTGCAGAAGAAAGTGACAGAGGCGACATACTGCTTGTGGTCAAGGGTTTTTAATGTGTGAGAGGTGTCGAACAATGCCCCACGCTCCGCACGGCACCCTCACCCCTTCCCCTTCCTGTTGCACTCAGAGATCTTCAACCTTCCTTGCACTACTGCGTGTCCATGTGTGTTCCCAGAATGCATATCCAAGGAGGAGGCAGCCAGCTGCCTTAGATGCCCTTGCCGGGCCTCATCTGGGGGCTGGAGGGCCCTGGCGCACTTGTCGACGGCATATGCACAGCCGTGCCATCCTGTGTGCTGACTTTGAGATGCGGCCTCATCAGAGGGGTGGAATTTGGGAGTGCTGGTGGCCGCCATCCTCTCTTCATCGGACGGGTTAAGGTTGGCACTCAGTGACACCCTCTCCTCCCGCTCGGTGTCACTAGGGGCCTGGGGTTTACCTTGGGATGGAGGGGCAGCAGGTTCGAGCCCCGGCTGCTTCTGTAATCTACCTCTGCCAGCCTTGGAAGATCCCTGATGTCTCAAAGTGCCGTGCCCTTGACGCTGCTCCTCAGTGATTGGGCTGTGCGCTGCATCGCCTCGGCAAAGCCCACCCGCAAGTGGGACAAGCTCCGGAGCACCTCGGCAATTCCCATCTGAGAGCGGGAAATGTCCTGCAGCACCTCATCAAGGTCAGCCTGGTACTGGGTAATATCCCCAGCGAGTCGGACATTCTGTCGGGGCCCTCAGCCATGGCCGTCACCTACTGCACCAAGCCTTGGACTGCCGACGTTGTGCACCAGGCTCTCCAGTGCGGTGACCACCCTAGCTGTGTTGGCCTCGGTGCCACACATTGCCGACTGTAGCGCACAAAGACTCACGAGAGACGAATAGAGATGAAGTCGATGAGGCTTTATTAAGCGTGACTTAGTTCCCCGCAGCTCAGTAGCTGACTGGCCTGCGGGGGAGAATTCCAGGTTCTTATACTCCGCCTTCAGGGCGGAGCTAGAGGTTAACAGCCAACCAGGACCCGGGATCTGTCAGCCAATGACATCACGGCTTCACAGTCCCACATGACCCCTAATGCATACTACCACACCGACGACATCTCCTGCGCCCAAAGCCTCTGGGACTCCTCCAATCGGCTATGGACCTGCTGGAGTATCACTGACATCTCTCTCTGAATATCCTTACCACACATTGACGTCTCCATCAGCTCTGCGTAACCCTGTACCAGAGGCTCAGCATCAGGCTGCGACCCAGATTCCAGCAGACTTCCTAGTGCTGTATTGCCTGGCTCTTCCTGCCCCCACCTGATGTGCATTAGCAACTGTGTGGTGCTCACCAAATTGTGCCCCAGAACCCTGACTGCTAACGTTTCCCACCGAGGTGCCTGTATCTGCGCTGGTGGAGGGTGGGGATGATAGCTGTAACACATCGATCGTGGCATCCTAAGAGCTCTCCTCCGAGATGTTCTCCTGGGAGGCAGGAAAGCGGGCCACGCGGGATGGGCCGGTGCCGTTGACTGGAGGACCTATGGGAGAATGGACATGTGGTCAGTGGGAGTGATGGGTCAGTCAGTCTGGCAATAACTCACATGTGACAGGCCTCCGGGTGGGGCCCAGTGGATCCTCACCTCTGCAGCATCCGCCAACCTCTTCGGCCACCCCGATCACCTTCAGGGCCTGTTCCTCGAAGGTGGCAAGGATTAGTTTGTCGGGACCTCTCCACCGGTCTGGGCCCTCTCCCGGCAAGAGTGGAAGATTCTCCTGCGGGGACAGAGAGGGCATTGTTCGCCGCACTGTTTTGTGTGTGTGGGGGGGGGGGGGGGGGGGGGGGGGGGTGAGAAAAGTATTGGGGATGTTGAAAGGAGGGGAGGGGGGGGGGGAGGGGGGGGGAGGGAGTGGGGGAGGGGTTTGATGCTTGGATGGGCGCGGAAAGGTCTCGGGGGATATCAACTCACCCGTGCTGCCCGATGTAGGTCGTTGACCTTCTTTCAACACTGGACACCGCCACCTCGTCCCAGGCGACACTGACTATCCTGTAGCTCATCCTCCGGGACCCTCAGGAGGACAGGACACCCCTTTGGCCTCCACCTCATCGAGGAGCCTCCCCAGGTCTGCATCCCTGAATCTTGGGATCGGTCGTCTTGGCGCCATGGCTGCGAGCTGAGCGGGGCTGGCTGTGCAACTACCGCTCGATCTTGCTAGTTTGGCGGGAGAGGGAGAGGTGGCTGGCGAGCGGGGTCCCGGCGAATCAGCTGGCGAGCCTTCATTGTCGGCGAACAGCCCATGGGGCGTCTCGTTAAGTGGACCAATTAACGTTGAAGTGCGCGACAGTTCTCGCTTGCTAGCACACTTAGAAATCTTTCCGGAGAATCATGCCCACATGCTGTCTTATCTCAAATAAAGGAAATATTAAAAACATTCTAAGAACCTATTATCTTGGAAGAAAATAATAAAATTAAATGAAATGATGGGATTATCCCATGAGTAATTGGAACCTCTGTCAGGGGACAATGTAAAATTACATCAATAGATCAGCCTTGAGAAACCAATCGGAAACGGATCATGCACTACTAAACCGGTCAGGGCCTGATCATGCACTGCACAAGCCCATCAGGAATCAGTAATATCACTGATCATGCACATGGTTTGTGATGTGGAGAGAGTTATAAAGCACCAGCTTTGAGCTAACAGGTGGTATGCTGAATTGGAAACTGAAGACTGCTAAAAACAGAAGCCGAGAGAGAGAGAGAGAGAGAGAGGGTGAGAGCGAGAGTGAGAGAAAGAGAGAGAAGACACCAAGTCAATTGTGCCCAGGCTGAATCGAGAAGAACCACGTTGAGCAAGTAAAGATGCCACCTAAAGTATAAGTTTTGCTGCTTAATAAATGTTTCCAGAGTTATATCATTAAATTGTCTCCTATTGTCTGAATGATTAATGTCTCAAAAGAACAAATTAATATTAAGTGGATTTAGACGTTAAGGACCCCTAAAAACATTAACAATCCTACCAACATCAAAGATTTAGATTACCGCACCCGCTTTAAAATTTCACTAGTAATTTCCTGTTGCCTCTATTTAGTCATCCTTCTGAAGTGCAGCACTTCACTTTTCTCTACATTAAATTTCATTTGTCAGCCCATTTCACTAGCCTATGTCCTCCTGAAATCAGTCTCCCGTGAGAAAGAAATTATGTACCTTTAACTAACATGCTTTGGGAAAACAGGTAAACTTCAACAGCACATGGTGCAGTGGTTAGCACAGGGACTACGGCGCTGAGGACCTGGGTTCGAATCCCGACCTGGTCACTGTCCATGTGGAGTTTGCCCATTCTCCCCATGTCTGCGAGGGTTTCACCCCCACAACCCAAAGAGTTTAAATTGAGCGTGGGGCGGATTTAGGGCCTAGTGTCTCTTGGGAACTTACCTCCACAGGAACCCTAGGAGCAACCGGGAATTGCGGGAGCAGTGTCCGGGAATCACGGGAGCAGTGTCCGGGAATGGCGGGAGCAGTGTCCGGGAATCACGGGAGGAATATCCGGGAATCGCGGGAGCAGCCGGGAGTGGCGGGAGCAGTGTCCGGGAATGGTGGGAGCAGTGTCTGGGAATGGTGGGAGCAGTGTCCGGGAATTGCGGGAGCAGTGTATGGGAATCGTGGGAGCAGCGTCTGGGAATCGTGGGAGCAGAGTCTGGGAATGGCGGACGCAGTGTCGGGGAATCACAGGAGCATGTCCAGGAATGATGGGAGCAGTGTCCGGGAATGGCGGGAGCTGTGTCCGGGAATCGTGGGATCAATGTCCGGGAATCACGAGAGGAGTGTCCGGGAATCGCGGGAGCAACCGGGAATGGCAGGAGCGGTGCCTGGGAATGGCGGGAGCAGTGTCTGGGAATCACGGGAGGAGTGTCCGGGAATGGTGGGAGCACTGTCCGGGAAAGGCGGGAGCAGTGTCCGGGAATCGTGGGAGGAGTGTCCGGGAATCATGGGAAGAGTGTCTAGCAAGTGGCTAGTAGGTATTCAAACTGAGTGCTGGGTGACGTCACACTTTCAAAAGAGAGCGTGACTCCTGATTGGCTCACAGTAAATCAGGTGACTCGTGTCCTTAACCCTTTCATTCCTGTGCTCACCGGAATAGATTCTCAGCTACATTTTATAAGGTAAGAGTTTTTCTTTTCTTTTTTACTTGAGGGTAGCAAGCTAGATTTAATATTGTTAAGGAGTGGAGCGGAGACGAGCAGTTGGACAGACAGCATCGTGGGAAAGTAAGCGGGTAAATGGTGAATCTGAGGTTTAGACTGGGGAGAAACTGAAGAGGGACCTCACAGGAGGGCTGTGATTAGATTGGCCAAGAGAGGACCTGCTGGTAAGTAGTGGTGACTGGTAAGTAGTTTTTCTTTTCATTGTCTATTTTTTGTTTGTTTTTCATTTGTTTTTTGGCATTGTAGTTGTATAAGTTTTTTTTAAAATAATTTTTATTGAGGTTTTCACAAAATATCAACAACAGAATGAAAAAGGAACGCAATAGAATTAAATACAGAACAAAATAAAACAACCCCCGTTCCCCCTCCCCCTAAACATAAATAATAAATTAACACCCCGAATTAACACAAAGCAAACATAGCAAATACATACACCCCCTCAGATCCCCCAGGGTAAATAAACAAAAATAAAATAGAACCCCCCCCTCCCCCCCCCCCCCCCCCCCAGGTTGCTGCTGCTGACCATTGTCTACCGTTCTGCCAGGAAGTCCAAGAACGGTTGCCACCGCCTGAAGAACCCTTGTACCGATCCCGTTAAGGCGAATTTCACCCTCTCCAATTTAATAAACCCCGCCATATCGTTGATCCAGGATTCCACGTTTGGGGGCCTTGCATCCTTCCACTGAAGAAGAATCCTTCGCCGGGCTACCAGGGACGCAAAGGCCAGAATTCCGGCCTCTTTCGCCTCCTGCACTCCCGGCTCCTCTGCCACCCCAAATATTGCGAGCCCCCAGCCCGGTTTGACCCTGGATCCTACCACCCTCGACACCGTCCTCGCTACGCCCTTCCAAAATTCCTCCAGCGCTGGGCATGCCCAGAACATATGGGTGTGATTTGCTGGGCTCCCTGAGCACCTAACAGACCTGTCCTCACCCCCAAAGAACCGGCTCATCCTTGTCCCGGTCATGTGTGCCCTGTGCAGCACCTTAAACTGTATGAGGCTGAGCCTCGCGCACGAAGAGGAAGAGTTCACCCTCCCTAGGGCATCTGCCCACGTCCCCTCCTCGATCTCCTCTCCCAACTCCTCCTCCCACTTACCTTTCCACTCCACCACCGAGGCCTCCTCCTCCTCCTGCATCACCTAGTAAGTTTCCGAGATCTTCCCCTCTCCAACCCACCCCCCCGAGAGCACCCTGTCCTGTACTGTGCGTGGCAGCAGCCGCGGGAATTCCACCACTTGCCGCCTGGCAAACGACCTTACCTGTAAATACCTAAAGGTGTTCCCTGGGGGGAGCCCATACTTCTCCTCCAGTTCACCCAGGCTCGCGAACTTCCCGTCCACAAACAGGTCCCCCAAACTTCTTATCCCTGCCCTGTGCCACCCCGAAAACCTGCCATCTATTCTTCCTGGGACAAACCGTTTTGGGGTCCACACCGAGGCCCCCACTTCCCCCCTGTGCTGCCTCGACTGCCCCCAGATTTTGAGGGTAGCCGCCACCACCGGGCTTGTGGTATACCTCATTGGAGGGAGCGGCAGCGGCGCCGTTGACAGCGCCTCCAGACTCGTACCCTCACAAAACACCGTCTCCAGCCTCTTGCAGCCCCCTCCCCCTCCATCACCCACTTGCGCACCATCGCCGCATTGGCGGCCCAGTAGTACACACAGAGGTTGGGCAGTGCCCCCCCCCCCCCCCATCCCTACTCCGCTCCAGGAACACCCTTCTCACCCTCGGAGTCCCTCGTGCCCACACAAACCCTGTTATGCTCCTGTTGACCCGCCTAAAGAAGGCCTTCGGGATAAAAATGGGGAGGCACTAGATCAGGAACAAAAACCTTGGGAGCACCGTCATCTTAACTGACTGCACCCTACCCGCCAGGGACAGCGGCAACGCGTCCCACCTCTTGAACTCCTCCTCCATCTGCTCCACCAGCCTCATGAAATTAAGTCTATGCAGACCCCCAAATACCTGAAGCTCCTCTCTGCCCTTTTTAGTGGGAGCTCGCCAATCCCCCTCTCCTGGTCCCCTGGGTGAACCACGAACAACTCACTCTTCCCCATGTTGAGCTTGTACCCTGAGAAATCCCCGAACTCCCTGAGGATCCTCATTACCTCCGGCATTCCCCCCACCGGGTCCGCCACATATAGCAGCAAGTCGTCTGCATAGAGCGACACCCTATGCTCCTCCCCACCCCGCACCAACCCCCTCCAGTTCCTCTTCTCCCTCAGTGCCATAGCCAGGGGTTCAATCGCCAGTGCGAAGAGCAGGGGGGACAGGGGACACCCCTGCCTCGTCCCTCGATGCAACCAAAAGTACTCAGACCTCCTCTTGTTCGTGGCCACACTCGCCATCGGGACCTCGTACAACAGCCTAACCCACCTGACAAACCCGTCCCCAAACCCGAACCTCTTCAGCACCTCCCACAAGTACCCCCACTCTACCCTATCGAAGGCCTTCTCTGCGTCCATCGCCACCACTATCTCCGCCTCCCTCTCCCTCGCCGGCATCATAATAACGTTTAGGAGCCTCCGCACATTCGCGTTCAACTGCCTCCTCTTCACGAACCCCGTCTGGTCTTCGTGGATCACCTGTGGCACACAATCCTCAATTCTCATGGCTAAGACCTTTGCCAGCACCTTGGCATCTACGTTTAGCAGCGAAATCGGCCTGTAAGACCCACACTGCAGGGGATCCTTGTCCCGCTTCAGGATCAAGGAGGTCAGTGCCCGGGACATTGTCGGGGGCAAAGCCCCCCCCCCCCCCCTCACTTGCCTCATTGAAGGTCCTAACTAGCAATGGGCCCAACAGGTCCACATATTTCTTGTAGAATTCGACCGGGAAACCGTCCGGCCCCGGTGCCTTCCCTGATTGCATGCTCCCTATCCCTTTGGCCAGCTCGTCCAGCAAAATCGGGGCCCCCAATCCCGCCACCAGTCCCTCCTCCACCTTCGGAAACCTCAATTGGTCCAGAAAGCGGCCCATCCTTCCCTCCTCCAGTGGGGGCACGGAACGGTACAGTTCCTCATAAAGGTCCCTGAAGACCCCATTGATGCCAACCCCACTCCGCACCACACTCCCTCCCCTGTCCTTAACTCCCCCAATCTCCCTAGCTGCGTTCCGTTTCCGAAGCTGATACGCCAGCATCCGACTTGCCTTTTTCCCATACTCATACATCGCCCCCTGGGCCTTCCTCCACTGCGCCTCCGCCTTCCTGTTTGTCAGCAGGTCGAATTCTGCCTGGAGGCTACGCCTCTCCCTCAACAGTCCCTCCTCAGGCACCTCCGCATACCTCCTATCTACCCTCACCATCTCCCCCACCAGCCTCTCCCTCTCCCTCTGCTCTCTCCTCTCCTTGTGGGCCCTAATGGAGATCAGCTCTCCCCTAACTACCGCCTTGAGAGCCTCCCATACCATCCTCACTCGGACCTCCCCGTTATCGTTGGCCTTCAGGTATCTCTCTATGCTTCCTCGGACCCGCTCGCTCACCTCCTCGTCCGCCAACAGCCCCACCTCCAAGCGCCACAATGGGCGTTGGTCCCTCTCCTCCCGCAGCTCTAGGTCTACCCAATGCGGGGCGTGATCTGAAATGGCTATCGCCGAGTACTCGGTATCCTCTACTCTCGCTATCAGCGCCCTGCTCAAAATAAAAAAGTCGATCCGGGAATAGGCCTTATGAACATGCGAGATCAATGAAGATTCCCTAGCCCCCGGCCTTGCAAATCTCCAAGGGTCCACCCCTCCTATTGAAGTTGATAGTTCTATTAATATATGAATAATTAAGCATTTTCCAGAACTCATGATAAAATATTTGTCATGCATTTAACGTATTCAATCTTATGCATGGAGTCGTGGTTAGTGAACACGCTGATTTCAATCTTGTGGCCTATTGAGCCACTTTAGCCGCCGGCGGCTTCCTACCCGTCCTAGACCTGGAGTGATCCAATGCCGTGTTAAAGTCCCCCCCCCCCCATTATCAGGCCCCCCATTTCCAAGTCCGGGATCCGACCCAACATGCGTTAAAACCCGCATAAAACCCGCATCGTCCCAGTTCGGGGCACATGCGGTGACCAGCACCACCCTCTCCCCTTGCAGCTTACCACTTACCATTATGTACCTGCCGCCATTGTCTGTCACAATGCTCAACGCCTCGAACGACACCCTCTTTCCCACCAAGATCGCCACCCCTCGATTTTTGGCATCCAGCCCTGAATGAAACACCTGACCTACCCACCCCTTCCTCAATCTTACCTGGTCTGCCACCTTCAGGTGTGTCTCCTGGAGCATGACCATATCCGCCTTCAGCCCCTTCAGGTGCGCGAA
Source organism: Scyliorhinus torazame (assembly GCF_047496885.1). Classification (NCBI taxonomy): domain Eukaryota; kingdom Metazoa; phylum Chordata; class Chondrichthyes; order Carcharhiniformes; family Scyliorhinidae; genus Scyliorhinus; species Scyliorhinus torazame. The sequence goes on from NC_092710.1 coordinate 267,967,502, forward strand.
CACCCGGGCCCCACATTCCAGGTTATCAGCCGGATCAGGGGGCTACCCGCCCCGCTCCCCCGCCGACTAGCCATAACCCCTCCTCGGCCAGCCACGCGTCCGCACCCCACACCCGGCCTGTTCCCCATGGCGGCAGACCCACGTCCCAACGCCCTCTACTTGCTCCAGCTCCCCCTTGACCATACCAGCAGCAACCCGGTTCCCCCCCACCCAACCCCCCACCCCTTCACCCCAAGCTAGGACCCCTCCTCGCTGCTTTGCTTCCCCCATTGCACTCCCGCAAGTCAGCTGACTCCTGCCACTCCCGCCTCTCCTTCGACTCCTCCCATTGTGGGACATCCCCTCCTCCTCCATTACCCATCAGCAGGCTCTCCGCCTTCCCCTTCCATCCCAAGCGCGGGAAACAACCCTCGCTTCCCCGCCCCAGCCCCGCCCACTCCAGCCTTCAGCACGGGAAAAAGCCTGCGCTTTCCACCTGCCCGGCCCCGCCACCTCTGACGCAGCTCCTTTTACAGGCCCAGTCCCCTCACCCCCGACTCAGGCCTCCCGCTCCCCCTCGGGGCCCCATCCCCCCTACCGGCCATCCACCCCTACTCTATTTACTTCCCCCCCTTCCAAGAGCCCACCCAACAGACCCAACCAAAACAGTGCCCAACCCACCCTAACCACCCACACTGAACCAAAAAGAAACAAGAGCAAAGAACCCCCCCCTCAAAATGTAACACACCAACGGCAATCCCCGACCACCCATCCCGACCCTCAGTTTGTGTCCAGCTTCTCGGCCTGAACAAAGGCCCACGCCTCCTCCGGAGACTCAAAATAATGGTGCCGGTCTTTGTAGGTGACCCACAGTCGCGCCGGCTGCAACATGCCAAATTTCACCCCCTTCCTGTGCAGCACCGCCTTCGCTCGATTGTACCCGACCCTCCTCTTCGCCATCTCCGCACTCCAATCCTGGTATATTCGAACCTCCGCGTTCTCCCACCTGCTGCTCCTCTCTTTCTTGGCCCACGTACGCACTCCCGATCAGCGAACCGATGAAACCGCACCAGCATCGCCCGCGGCGGCTCGTTAGCCTTGGGCCTCCTCGCCAGCACTCTCTGGGCCCCTTACATCTCCAGGGGCCCGTGGAAGGACCCCGCTCCCATCAGCAAGTTTAACATGGTGACCACATAGGCCCCCACGTCCGGCCCCTCCAGCCCCTCCGGGAGGCCCAGAATCCGCAAATTCTTCCGTCTCGACCGATTCTCCATCTCCTCGAACCGTTCCTGCCATTTCTTGTGGAGCGCCTCGTGCGCCTCAACCTTTACCGCAAGGCCTAAGATCTCGTCCTCGTTGCCGGAGATCTTTTGTCGGAACTCGCGGATCGCCACCCCCTGGGCCGTCTGGGTCTCCAGCAGCTTGTTGATAGAAGCCTTCATCGGCTCCAGCAGGTCCGCTTTGATCTCCCTGAAGCAGCGCTGGGTAGCCTCCTGCTGCTCCTGCGCCCACTGCATCCATGCTGCTTGGTCCCCGCCCGCCGCCATTTTGCTCTACTTCCCTCGCACTTTCTTTGGGTTCACCGCCACTTTTTTAGTCGCCCCTCTCCTGGTCCAAGCCATACACTGTCGGGGGAATATTGAAATCTTCTTCCCACACTGGGAAATGTCGAAAAAATGCCGTTGGGGGCCCTGAAAAGAGCCCAAAAGTCCGTTCCAAGCGGGAGCTGCCGAACGTGCGACTTAGTTCTGCATAGCTGCAACCGGAAGTCTAGTTGTATAAGTTAACCTAAGGTTTAAGACATGGCAGGAGATCCCAGACCCCGTGTCATGCTCCTCGTGTGCGATGTGGGAGCTCAAGGACCCATCCACTGACGCTGGCTCCTTCACATGCAAGAGGTGTGTCCAGCTGCAGCTCCTGTTAAACCGCTTGACACATCCGGAACTGTGGATGGACTCACTTTGGAGCATCCATGATGCTGAGGACGTTGTGGATAGCATGTTTCGCGAGTTGGTCACACTACAGGTGAAAATTACTGAGCGAGATAGAAAATGGGCGACCAAAAGACAGAGCAAGAGTAGGAAGGCAGTGCAGGTCATCTCCCTGCAAAACAGATATACCGTTTTGGATATTGTTGAGGGAGTTGGATCACCAAGGGAAGGCAGCAGCAGCCAGGTGGTCAACAGCTGTCTTGGTGCACATAGGCACCAACGATATAGATAAAAAATGGGATGCGGTCCTACAAGCTGAATTCAGGGAGTTAGGAGTTAATCTAAAACGTAGGGCCTCAAAGGTAGTAATCGCAGGATTGCTACCAGTGCCACGAGCTACTCAGAGTAGGAATGTCAGGATAGATCGGATGAATGCGTGGCTTGAGAGATGGTGCAAGAGTGAGGGATTCAAAATTCCTGGGGCATTGGATCGGTTCAGCGGGAAGTGAGACCAGTAAAATCCGGACGGTCAGCACCTGGGCAGGACTGGAACCGATGGGTTTAAACTAATGTGGCAGGGGGATGGGAACCGATGCAGCAAGTCGAAGGGAAGTAAAACGGGGCCAGAAACAAAAAGTACTGAGGGGGAAAGTGTAAGGCAGAGAAGCCATAGCCAAAAATCAAAGAGGGCCACAGTACAGCGTACAGTGACTGAGGAGAGTGTGAGAAGGGAGGTGGTCAATGCAGGACTGAGGGTGTTGTACCTAAATGCACGCAGTATACGGAACAAGGTAAATGAGCTTTTGGCGCACATTGAAATTGGCCGGTACGATGTTGTGGGCATCACAGAGATGTGGTTGCAAGGGGAGCAGGGCTGGGATCTAAATATCCAAGGATGTGTCCTATCGAAAGGACAGGCAGATGGACAAAGGGGGCGGGGTTGCATTGTTAGTAAGGAATGAAGTTAAATCGATAGCAAGGAGAGATATAGGGCAGCACGGTGGCGCAGTGGGTTAGCACTGCAGTCTCACGGCGCCGGGGTCCCAGGATCGACCCAGGCTCTGGGTCACTGTCCGTGTGGAGTTTGCACATACTTCCCATGTTTGCGTGGGTTTCACCCCACAACCCAAAGATGTGCAAGGTAGGTGGATTGAACATGCTAAATTGCCCCTTAATTGGAAAAAATGAATTGGGTACTCTAAATGTATTTTTAAAAAACAAGGAGCGATACAGGATCAGAAGGCATAGAATCTCTGTGGGGAGAGTTGAGGAATCGCAAAGGTAAAAATACCCTGATGGGCGTTATGTACAGGTGCCCTAGCAGTAGTCAGGATGTGGGGCAGAAAATAAATCAGGAGATAGAAAAGGCACGTAAAAAAGGCAATGGCCGGAATTCTGCGACCCTGCGCCGGGTCGGAGAATCCCCGGGGGGAGGCACGAATGCCATCCCGCCGCCGGCTAACCTATTCTCCGGCACCGTTTTTGGGAGGCCGGTGGGATTCCCGCCACGCCGGTTGGGGGGCGTTGACAGCGCCCCCCCCCCCGGCGATTCTCCGGGCCCCGATGGGCCGAGTGGCCGTCCATTTTTGGCCAGTCCCACCAGCGTGAATTACTCACCTCACGCATGGCGGGACCTGGCAGGTAAGTGTGCGGGGGCGGGCCTGGGGGATCTAACCCTGGGGGGGGGGGGGCATGGTGGCCTGGCCTGCGATCAGGGCCTACCTATCTGTGGGCGGGCTGGTTCCATGGGGGGCCTTCTTTCATCCGCGCTGGGCCCCTGGAAGACTCCGCCATATTGCCCGGGATCCGGCACGAAGAAAGGAACCCACGCGCATGCGTGGAAATGCGCCGGCAGGCCCACGGATGCGCGAGATTACACCGGCCGTTCCGCACATGCGCGAACTCGTGCTGGCCCTTCGATGCCGGCTGGAGCGGCGGGGACGGCTACGGCGGCAGCCTACCCCCTAGAAAGGTGAGAATGCCTCACCTTGGGGGGGGCCGTTGACACCGGAGTTGTTGGCGCTGGTTTTCCCGCCGACGTGGGGACATAGCCCAATTTTCAGAGAACCCCGCCCTATATTACAATAATCATGGGGGATTTCAATATGCAGGTCGACTGGGAAAATCAGGTTGGTTGTGGATCCCAAGAAAAAGAATTTGTGGAATGTCTAAGAGATGTTTTTTTGGAGCAGCTTGTGCCAGAGCCTACTAGGGAACAGGCAATTCTGGATTTGGTGATGTGTAACGAAGCAGACTTGATTAGGGAACTTAAGGTGAAGGAACCCTTAGGGAGCAGTGACCACAATATGATAGAATTTACCCTGCAGTTTGAGAGGGAGAAGCTGCAATCAGATGTAACGGTATTACAATTAAATAAGGGTAACTACAAAGACATGAGGGAGGAGCTCACCAGAGTTGATTGGAAAAGGAGCCTAGCAGGGAAGACAGTGGCACAGCAATGGCATGGGTTTTTGGGGGTTATTAGGAAGGCACAACAGAAATTCATCCCAAGAAGGAGGAAACATGCTAAGGGGAGGACAAGGCATCCGTGGCTGACGAAGGATGTCGACAGCATAAAGGTTAAAGAAAAATCATACCAAGTGGCGAGTTTAGTGGGAAGCCAGAGGATTGGGAAACCTTTAAAAGCGAGCAGAGGACAACTAAAAAAGTAATAAGGAGGAGAAGATGAAGTATGAATGCAAGCTAGCTAGTAATATAAAGGAAGATAGGAAGCGTTTTTTTCAATATATAAAAGATAAGAGAGGGGCAAAAATAGACATTGGACCACTGGAAAATGTGGCTGGAAAACTAATAGGAAACAGAGAAATGGCAGACGATCTGAATAGTTACTTTGCATCAGTCTTCACAGTGGAAGACACCAGTGCTCCAGAAGAATCAGGGGGCAGAAGTGAGTGCAGTGACCATTACTAAGGAGAAGATTCTGGGGAAACTGAAAGGTCTGAAGATGGATAAGTCACCTGGACTGGATGGACTACACCCCAGGGTCCTAAAAGAGATAGCTGAGGAAATTGTGGAGGCATTGGTGAAGATCTTTCAGGAATCACTGGAGACAGGAAGGGTCCCAGAGGATTGGAAAGTGGCTAATGTAACACCACTGTTCAAGAAGAGAGGGAGGCAGAAGACGGGAAACTATAAGCCAGTTAGTCTGACTTCGGTCATTGGTTAGATTTTAGAGTCTGTTATTTAGGGCAGCACGGTAGCACAAGTGGATAGCACTGTGGCTTCACAGCACCAGGGTCCCAGGTGCGATTCCACACTGGGTCACTGTCTGTGCGGAGTCTGCGTGGGTTTCCTCTGGGTGCTCCGGTTTCCTCCCACAGTCCAAAGACGTGCAGGTTAGGTGGATTGGCCATGATAAATTTCCCTTAGTGACCAAAAAGGTTAGGAGCGGTTATTGGGTTATGGTGGAAGTGAGGGCTTAAGTGGGTCAGTGCAGACTTGATGGGCCGAATGGCCTACTTCTGCACTGTATGTTCTATGTTCTAAAGATGAGATCGCAAAGTACTTGCAAGTGCATGGTAAAATAGGACTGAGTCAGCACAGCTTTGTCAAAGGGAGGTCGTGTCTGACAAATCTGTTAGAGTTCTTTGAGGAGGTAACAAGGAAGTCAGACAAAGAAGAACTAGTGAATGTGATTTGTTTAGATTTCCAGAAGGCCTTTGACAAGGTGCGCATAGGAGATTGTTAAATAAGTTAAGAGGTGTTAAGGGTAAGATCCTGGCATGGATAGAGGAATGGCTGACTGGCAGAAGGCAGAGTGGGGATAAAGGGGTCTTTTTTAGGATGGCAGCCGGTGACTAGTGGTGTGCCTCAGGGTTCTGTGCTGGGAGCACAACTTTTCACAATATACATTAATGATCTGGAAGAAGGAACTGAAGGCACTGTTGCTAAATTTGACGATGATACAATGATCTGTAGAGGGACAGGTAGTATTGAGGAAGCAAGGGGGCTGCAGAAGGATTTGGACAAGCTAGGAGAGTGGGCGATGAAGTGGCAAATGAAATACAATGTGGAAAAGTGTGAGGTTATGCATTTTGGAAGGAAGAATTTAGGTATAGACTATTTTCTAAATGGGGAAATGCTTAGGAAATCAGAAGCACAAAGGGACTTGGGAGTCCTTGTTCACGATTCTCTTAAGGTTAATGTGCAGGTTCAGTCGGCAGTTGAGAGGGCAAATGCAATGTTAGCATTCATGTCAAGAGGGCTAGAATACAAGAACAGGAATGTACTTCTGAGGCTGTATAAGGCTTTAGTCAGACCCCATTTGGAGTATTGTAAGCAGTTTTAGGCCCCGTATCTAAGGAAGGGTGTGCTGGCCTTGGAAAGGGTCCAGATGAGGTTCACAAGAATAACTCCTGGAATGAATAACTTATCATATGAGGAACGTTTCAGGTCTCTGGGTCTGTACTCATTGGAGTATAGAAGGATGAGGGGGATCTTATTGAAACTTACAGGATACTGCGAGGCCTGGATAGAGTGGACGTGGAGAGGATGTTTCCACTTGTAGGAAAAACTAGAAGCAGAGGACACAATCTCAGACTAAAGGGACGATCCTTTAAAACAGAGATGAAGAGGAATTTCTTCTGCTTTAGAGGGTGGTGAATCTGTGGAACTTTGCCACAGAGGCTGTGGAGGCCAAATCACGGAGTGTCTTTAAGACAGAGATAGATGGGTTCTTGATTAATAAGGGGATCAGGGGTTATGGGAGAAGACAGGAGAATGGGGATGAGAAAATATCAGCCATGATTGAATGGCAGAGCAGACTCGATGGGCCAAGTGGCCTAATTCAGCTCCTATGTCTTATGGTCTTATGTGCATGTTAGTTGGATTGGCCACGCTAAATTGCCCCTTAATTGGGGAAAAAAACCCATAATCGGGTACTCTAAATTTTTTTTTTTTAAACTTCAACAGCAAACGCTCCTGGGTGTGTTGATGACTGCAAAGTATCAATTAATAAATCTGGAACATAAAGGGCAGCACAGTGATTAGTACTGCTACCTCACTGCGCCAAGGACCTGGAATCAATTCCGGCCTTGGTTGACTGTGAGTTTCCACGTTCTCCCATTGTCTATGTGAGTTTCTTCCCACAGTCCAAAGATGTGCAGATTAGGTAGATTGGATATGCTAAATTGCCTCTGAGCGTCAGGAATGTGCAAGTTAGGTTACGGGTATCGGGCGGACTGAATCCGTGCAGACGCGATGGGGTTCTATGAAAGCTAATCTCAGTAATGACAACCATGAAACTATTGATTGTTGTAAAAATCCATCTGATTCACAAATGTCCTTTTAGGGAAGGAGATCTGCCACCCTCACTTACATGGTATGGTCATGTGACTCTAGACCACAGCTAAGAGGTTGACTCTTAACTAACTGCCTGTTGAAATAGCCTAGCAAGTCCCTCAGTTCAAGGACAATTTTGGATAGGCAACAAATGCTTTCTTTGCCAGCGTTGAAGGGATAAAAAAGGTCAGCACATCATCCATTTACTGTACATCTGCCCTGAGATATCTATTCTTGGTGTCAACATTGCCGTTCACTTTCAGCTGGAACTGTTGAACGGATTGCAAAACCTTAACAGTGAATAAAAAAACTCTATATTACAAAAACGACATAAAGACACCGGTGAAGGACAACACAAAATGATTTAAGGCTGATGCAAGTACTGAAAAGCTAACATCTTTCCAGGAAAGAGAAGACTGGGTGGTGACCCACTAACCTTCAACTGATTTTTTCTTATGTAGATGTACAGATGTTTCCATATTTAGGGAGCCCAGGTCTAGGGATCGTGAATGTTATTAACAAATCTTTTTTTTTTTAAATATATTTATTAAAGTTTTTTAACAAAGCAAAACAATTTTTTCCCCTTACAAACAGTAAACCCCCATCCCCCCTCCCGTAACAAAATAACGCAAAATCGCCCTGAGCAAGATATATACATGGAAAGATGATATATTTACAGAGCTTTATACACTGGCTCTCGCCCGTTCGTGCCAGTTTCCCCCACCCTCCATGTTATCCCCCGCTCGTCCGTCCCCTCAAACAATCTCTCGTTTCCCCCCCCACCCCTCCCCCCCCCCCCCCCCAGGGTTGCTGCTGCTGCTGACCGACCTTCCTCTAACGCTCCGCGAGGTAGTCTAGGAGCGGTTGCCACCGCCTGTAGAACCCCTGCGCAGACCCCCTTAAGGCAAACTTAATCCTTTCCAACTTTATGAACCCAGCCATGTCGTTTGTCCACGCCTCCACGCTAGGGGGCTTCGCCTCCTTCCACATTAGCAAGATCCTTCGCCGGGCTACTAGGGACGCAAAGGCCAGAATGCCTCCTGCACTCCCGGCTCGTCCACTACTCCAAATATTGCTAGCCCCCAGCTTGGCTTGACCCGGACTTTCACCACCTGAGATATTGCTCCCGCCACTCCTCTCCAGAACCCCTCCAGTGCCGGGCATGACCAAAACATATGGACATGGTTCGCCGGACTCCCTGAACACCTTCCACATCTGTCCTCTACCCCAAAGAACCTACTCAACCTCCCCCCCGTCAAGTGCGCTCTGTGAACCACCTTAAATTGTATCAGGCTGAGCCTGGCACATGAGGAGGAAGAATTGACCCTACCCAGGGCATCAGCCCACAAACCTTCCTCGATCTCCTCCCCCAACTCCTCCTCCCATTTACCCTTCAACTCTTCTGCTAGCGCTTCCCCCTCTTCTTTCATCTCTTGGTGTATTGCCGAAACCTTGCCCTCCCTGACCCATACACCCGAGATCACCCTGTCTTGAATTTCCTGTGTCGGGAGCAGCGGGAATTCCCTGACCTGTCGCCTCACAAAAGCCCTCACCTGCATATATCTGAATAAACCTCTCCTTCAGTGCCCCTAGGCTCGCAAATGTCCCGTCGATGAACAGGCCCCCCATTCTTCTAATCCCCGCCCGGTGCCAGCCCTGGAACACCCCGTCCATCTTCCCCGGGACAAACTGGTGGTTACCCCTGATCGGGGACCACACCGAGGCTACCACTGCACCCCTATGCCGTCTCAACTGGCCCCAGATCCTTAACGTTGCCACCACCACCGGGCTCGTGGTGTACTTTGATGGCGAGAGCGGCAACGGCGCCGTCACCAGCGCCCCCAAGCTCGTTCCTTTGCAGGACGCCATCTCCATCCCGCCCCCTCTCCCTCCATAACCCACTTACGGATCATCGCCACATTAGCTGCCCAGTAGTAGCTCCCTAGGTTTGGCAGCGCCAGCCCTCCTCGGTCCCTACTGCGCTCCAGGTATCCTCTCCTTACCCTCAGGGTTTTGTTCACCCACACAAACCCCATAATACTCCTACCTACTCTCTTGAAAAAGCCTTTGGTGATCACGATGGGGAGGCACTGGAACACAAACAAAAACCTCGGAAGGACCACCATTTTTACCGACTGCACTCTACCCGCCAACGAGAACGGCAACATGTCCCATCTTTTGAAGTCCACCTCCATTTGGTCCACCAACCTCGTCAGATTCAGTTTGTGTAGGGCCCCCCAGCTCCTGGCTATCTGGATCCCTAGATACCGAAAACTTCCCTCCGCCCTCCTCAGCGGTAGGTCCCCTATCCCTCTTTCTTGGTCCCCTGCCTGTAGTACAAAAAGCTTGCTCTTCCCTACGGGCTTATAGCCCGAGAACTCCCCAAACTCCCTCAAAGTCTGCATGACCTCCACCATCCCCTCCATTGGGTCCGCCACATACAGCAGCAGGTCGTCCGCGTATAGCGACACCCGATGCTCTTCCCCCCCGCGGACCACCCTGCTCCATTTATTAGACTCACTCAGTGATATGGCCACGGGTTTGATCGCCAATGCAAACAACAGGGGGGCAAAGGGCACCCCTGCCTCGTTCCAGCCAAAAGTACTCCGACCTCCGCCGGTTCGTCACCACACTCGCCTCCGGGGCACTGTAAAGGAGCTTAACCCAGCTAATAAACCCTCCACCGAACCCAAACCTACGCAACACCTCCCAGAGGTACTCCCACTCAACTCGGTCAAAGGCCTTTTCCGCGTCCATGGCTGCCACTATCTCCGCCTCTCCCTCTTCCGATGGCATCATTATCACGTTTAAGAGCCGCCGCACATTCGTATTTAATTGCCTGCCCTTTACAAATCCCGTCTGGTCCTCATGTATCACCCCCGGGACACAGTCCTCAATCCTCGTGGCCAGCACTTTAGCCAATAGCTTAGCGTCCACATTTAGGAGCGAAATCGGCCTGTACGATCCACATTGCAGTGGGTCCTTGTCTCGCTTCAGGATCAAGGAAACTGTCGCCTCCGACATTGTCGGGGGCAGGGACCCCTCCTCTCTTGCCTCGTTAAAGGTCCTCACTAGTAGCGGGGCCAACAGGTCCGCATACTTTCTATAGAACTCCACCGGGAACCCGTCCGGCCCCGGGACCTTCCCCGCCTGCATGCTCCCCAAACCATTACTCAGCTCCTCCAACCCGATTGGTGCCCCCAAACCAGCCACCTCTTGCTCCTCCACCCTCGGGAACCGCAGTTGGTCCAGGAATCTTCCCATCCCCTCTTCTCCCCCTGGGGGCTGGGATCTGTACAGCTCTTCGTAGAAGGCCTTGAATACCTTATTTATTTCCGTTGCACTCTGGACCATAGCTCCCCCACCATATTTGACTCCCCCTATTTCCCTCGCTGCCGCCCTCTTACGGAGCTGGTGTGCCAGCATCCGACTGGCCTTTTCCCCGTACTCGTAGGTCGCCCCCTGCGCCTTCCTCCACTGTGCCTCCGCCTTCCCCGTAGTCAACAGGTCAAACTCCGTCTGGAGCCGTCGCCTTTCCCCAAGTAATCTTTCCTCCGGGGACTCTGCGTATCTCCTGTCCACTCGCAAAATCTCCCCCACTAACCTCTCCCTGCCCTCTGTCTTCTCCCTATGAGCCCTGATGGAGATCAGCTCTCCCCTGATCACCGCCTCCCATACCACCCCCACTCGCACCTCACCGTTGTCGTTGGCCTCCAAGTACCTATCAATACACCCCCTTACCTTACCACACACCACCTCATCTGCCAACAGTCCCACATCCAACCGCCACAGCGGGCGTTGGTTCCTCTCCTCTCCCAGCCCCACTTCCACCCAGTGCAGGGCATGGTCCGACACGGCTATGGCCGAATACTCCGTCCCCTCCACCCTCGGGATGAGCGCCCTGCCCAGCACAAAGAGGTCTATCCGGGAGTATGCCTTGTGCACGTGGGAGAAGAAAATTCCCTGGCCTGCGGTCTTGCGAACCTCCATTTGTCCACTCCCCCCATCTGGTCCATAAACCCCCTGAGCACCCTGGCCGCCGCCGGCCTCTTTCCCGTCCTTGATCTGGAGCGATCCAGTGCTGGGTCCAGCACTGTATTGAAGTCCCCTCCCATTATCAGTCCTCCTACCTCCAGGTCTGGAATGTGCCCCAACATGCGCTTCATAAATCCAGCATCATCCCAGTTCGGGGCGTATACATTTACCAACACCACCCGCGTCCCTTGCAACCTGCCACTCACCATCACGTATCTCCTTCCATTGTCCGCTACGATAGTCTTGGCCTCAAATGATACGTTTTCCCACCAGAATTGCCGACTAGCCATCTCCTTTTCTGGGCCAGTCCCGTGTCCGCGTCTCCCTCACCTCCGTCCCGGCCACCTCTTCTGTGTCCCATTCCCTTTCGGCCAGTGCAGCAGCAACCCTGTTTTCCCCCCATCCCCTCCCGCTAGACCCCCGTCTAGCTTTTTTGCTCCCCCATATCACTCCCGTAAGTCAACTGACACCTGCTTACCCCGGCTTCCCCCGCCATCCCTTTGCCCCCCCCCCCTCCCCTCCGTGTGGGAATCTCCCCATCAGTAGATGTTCCTACGCTCCCCCTCCCACCTTTCTACCTGCGCGCGGGAGAAAAAACCCGCGCTTTCCAGAGCCTGCCCCGCCTCACCGACGCAGCTTCTGTTGCGGCCTTGTCTCTCGTCCCCAGCCCATATAACATTCCCTGCGCGTGCTTACCCCCCTACATACAACTGCCATCATACTTCAACCCTCAAATACCCCCCACCCTCACAAACCCTCAATTAGAGTCCAACTTTTCAGTTAATATAAAGGTCCACGCCTCTTCGGGCGTTTCGAAGTAGTGGTGTTGGCCGTTGTATGTGACCCACAGTCGCGCTGGCTGCAACATTCCAAATTTCACTCCTTTCTGATGCAGCACCGCTTTGGCCTGGTTGAAACCCACTCTCCGCTTAGCGACCTCCGTGCTCCAGTCCGGGTATATTCTAATCTCAGCATTGTCCCACTTGCTGCTCCGCTCCTTCTTGGCCCATTTCAGGACCCTCTCTCTATCTGTGAACCATCGAAATCTCACCACCATCGCCCTTGGCGGCTCGTTTGCTTTGGGCTTCCTCGCCAGCACCCGGGACGCCCCTTCCAGCTCCAGCAACCCCGGGGGGGCCTCCGCACCCATCAACACCCCGATCATCGTGCCCACATATGCCGCGGCGTCGGCCCCCTCCACTCCTTCTGGGAGACCCAGGATCCTCAAATTGTTTCTCCTCGACCTGTTCTCCAGGTCTTCGAGTCTTCCCGCCCACGTCTTGTGTAGCGCCTCATGCCACTCCACTTTCACCGCCAGGCCCAAGAGCTCGTCCTCATTCTCACTCACTTTGTCCTGGATCTTCACCTCATGGGCTTTCTGGGTTGCCCCAAGTCCTTCAATTATTGCCAGCATCGGCGCCACCATCTCCTTGCGCAGCTCCTCGAAGCAGCGCTTAATGAATTCTTGCATCTCCTCTTTGTCCCCGGCCGCTGCCATTTTGTTTATTTTACCCATCTTCTCCTGCTGCTCCAGTGCCGTTTTTTTGGCCGTTTCGCTGCGGGTCCGGTCCATACAGGTTAGTGGGGGACCTCTCTCCTCTCTTCCCCACGGGTTGGCTGTGTAAAAAAATCCCGTTGGGGCTCTTCTATCGAGCCTGAAAGTCCATCTTCGCGGGAGCTGCCGATTCGTGCGGCTTAGCTCCGCATAGCCGCAACCGGAAGTCCCGTTATTAACAAATCTAAAATAACAGAGGTGGTTGTGGCATTGGACGCTGAGAAGACGTTTGACCGGGTAGAATGGGGGTACTTGCTGGCAGTTCTGGAGCGGTTTGTGATTGGACCAAGATTTGTGGACTTGGTGAAGCTACTATATAAGGAGCCGAGGGCGAGTGTCCGCACAAATAACATCAGCTTGAGATACTTTTCTCTCCACCGTGGGACTAGGCAGGGATGTCTTATTTCCCCCCCTGGTGTTTGCACTCGCGATTGAGCCGATGGCCATCGCAGTAAGAAGTTCAGGGGTATGGAAAGGAATATTGCGGGGGGGGGGGGGAGGACGACAGAGCATAGGCTGTTCTTATATGCCGGTGACTTGCTGTTATACGTGTCAGAACCGAGTGTGTCAATAGGGGGAATATTGGAGCTGCTTTGGGTGTTTGGGTCTTCCTCGGGGTACAAACTAAATCTAGACAAGAGTGAGTATTTTGTGGTGCCTCGGCCGGGGGTGGGGGGCTGCCATTCCGTAGGGCAGGGACTCACATTTGATACCATGGGGTGCAGGTTGCCCGGGAGTGGAGGTGGTGTGGGGCGGTCCACAGCTACATTTCTAGTTTGCTAGGGAGCGTGAAAGCTGATCTGGCAAGGTGGGATGGTCTCCCTCTGTCACTGGCGGTCGGGTACAGGCAGTTAAAATGAACGTGTTGCCGCGATTTGTTTATTTTCCAATGCTTGCCTATTTTCCTGCCAAAGGCATTTTTCAGAGAGATTGAAGGAATGATTACCTCGTTCATATGGGGAGGGAAGGTGGCCAGAGTTAGAAAGGTGCTGCTACAGAGAGGAAGTATTATTATTAGGCTGGCGAATGTGGAGAAGTTGCGGAGCTGTGTCAGAGGGGTTGATTCCCAGTAGGTCAGGATGGAGGAGTTTGAGCAGGGGGTCGGGATTGAAGGCACTAGTGGAGCCATCTGGGATGGCCACTTACAATAAGGAACATGGACGGTCGCAAAGCATAACGGGAAAAATGGACAATGTAAGGTTCAGGCAGGCTCAGAGCCTGAATGTATATTTGTGAGCGAAGAATCCAAACAGTATCGAAACCCCCAACCGATTAGCCCATCTCCGTAAGACAAAAGACTGATACTTGAGCAACCGATACAATCCCAGACATTTTGGCGCCACTCCCTGTACCCAGGAAGCATCAACAACAGGGTCAATGACCGCTTAGGACATGCCTGGCCATCAAGGCACCCGCCCCTTTATTGGCTCAAATCAAATCCAGTGATCAGGAACTACCCAATGGGTTCCAAACCGTAGGACCGCCCAAAAGAGCGCAAAACTCCCCAAGGATAAAGAGACCACCATGCGTTCGCTCTCTCTTGGACCTGGCGCTCCGGCAACATCCATCTCCAAGTGCAGCACGACCAGAAGCAAGTTCAAGTTCAACGCCCGCTACCAGATGGATGAGCCCAGCTGAGCAGCAGTTACTTCTCCAGGCCCAGTAGAGCCAGAATCGAACAAAGACCACTGTTCCTCGGACCTAAGCCAGGTGCCTGAAGTTAAGTACAGGTTGTCATAGTTGATAGGTGTAGTTTAACTAGTAGTTATTATGTTGCATTAATCTTGTGTGTAAATAAAAGTACCATTGATCTTGAACTAACTGGTGTTTGGCTCTTTGATCGATATCCGGTTGAACTTGTGGTGGTATTGATACCTGACGACTTTGAGCAATATAATATAGACATCTAAAGAAGGGCAACCTCATTGATTGCCATATTTATAGCAAGCAAAAAAATAGCAACACTAGCAACAGTGCCGCTCCCGATGGCCCCGGGGAAATACTCAGTGAGTCCAGTAATAATAGCTTCATGGAGAATTTGGAGGTAGTTTCGACAACACTTCTGGGGTGGAGGCAGGGTCAAGGGAAATGGCAATTCGGGGGGGAACCACAGATTTGAGCCAGGGAAGTGGGATGGAAATTTTCGGAAATGGGAGAAGGGGGTTAAGATACTAAACGATTTGCTTCTTGGGGGTCGTTATGCAGGATTGTAGGAGCTGGAAGCGAAGTATGGGCTGGAGCAGGGGGAAATGTTGAGATACATGCAGGTTCGAGATTTTGCTAGAAAGGATACAGAACATCCTGGTGGAGCCGGCCTCCACATTGCTGAAGGTGCTGACGACAGGGGGGCCGGAGAAGGGGGTAGTGTCGGTGGCTTACGGAGATATTTTGGAAGAGAAGGCACCACTGGAACGGATCAAAGCAAAGTGGGAGGAAGAGTTGGGAGAGGATATGGGAGAAGGGTTCTGGTGTGAGGTGCTCTGGAGAGTGAACGCCTCCACCTCGTACGCGAGGTTGGGGCCGATACAGCTGAAGGTGGTATATAGAGCACACCTCACGAGGACGAGCCAATTCTTTGAAGGGGTAGATGTGTTTGAACATTGCGAGGGAAGCAAATCAGGTTCATATGATTTGGGCCTGTCCAAAGCTGGAGGATTACTGGAAGGAGGTTTGTAGGGTAATCTCTAAAGTGGTGCACGTGAAACGGGACCCGGGCCCTTGGTAGGCCATATTCTGGGCGTCGGGCCAGCCAGGGCTGGAAATGGGTGCGCAGGCAGATGTTGTAACCTCCGCCTCGTTGATCGCCCGAAGGTGGATCCTGATGGGTTGGAGGACAACCTCTCCACCCTGGTCCGACACCCCGAACATGGCCACCCGGGGGCACGGGTCGTTTCACATGCACCGCTTTAGAAATTACCCTAAAAACCTTCCAGTAATCCTCTAGGTTTGGACAGGACCAAAACATATGAACGTGATTAGCGGGCTCGGCCCCCTCCCCCGCAAAGTTCACACACATCTTCTACTCCTTCAAAGAATCTGCTCATCCTCACCCTCGTGGGGCGGGCTCTGTATACCACCTTCAGTTGTATCAGCCCCAACCTCGCGCACGCGGTGGAGGCATTCACTCTCCGGAGCACCTCACACCAGAACCCCTCCTCCATATCCTCTCCCAACTCTTCCTCCCACTTTGCTTTGATTCCCTTCCAGTGGTGTCTTCTTCTCTTCCAAAATAACTCTGTAAACCACTGACACTACCCCATTCTCCAGTCCCCGTCATCAGCACCTCCTCCAGCAATGTGGAGGCCGGCTCCACCGGGAAGCTCTGTATCTCCTTTCCTGGCAAAATCTCGAACCTGCGTATATCTAAACATTTCCCCCTGCTCCAGCCCATACTTCGCTTCCAGCTCGTTCAGCCTTGCAAACCGACCCCTAAGAAACAAATCTTTTAATGTCTTAATCCCTTTCTCCTCCCATTTCTGAAAATTTCCATTTCACCTCCCTGGCTCAAAGCTGTGGTTCCCCCGAATCGGCATCTAAAACATAAGAAAATCTTTTGCCCAGAAAATGGTTAAAGTTCAACTCTGTCACATGTGTAGTTGAGGTGAAAAGCATAATACTTAAATGGGGTAAATAGCAAAGTAAAAGAGGGAATATGGAATAGAAGGATATACTAAATGAGGCAGGATTTTTTCTGAAGTTGCGAAGAGCAAATTTTTGCTATGTTTTCCTACATTACAACATTTGATTGGTTTTAAAATAATTTTGAAATTTTACAGTGTGAAAGAAGTTTATATAGGTGGGTGACCATCTTCAGAAGGAATTCAGGGAAGAGAACTACTTTTGATTTCTTGATGTAGGTAGGAGAATGAGAACTGAAGCAAATAACTTGCTTCAAGACTTTCAAGAAGACATGTTCCATTGTAAACTCTAGAAAAATACATACCCTAAAATTAAAAAATATTTTCCTGCCAACAAGCAGAATTTCATGTAAATAAATTGTGTTGAAACATGTGCCTCATGTCTATTCAATGCTTCCAGTATCAGATCAGCCTCACCACTCTATATTCTATTGGAAACTCTAGAGCATCACAAAGTGACAAGATATTGTTACATGAACATGGAATCTGTTGAAAATAACAAGGCAATTACCAGGGAGACCAATTCAATTTTATTTTTAGTTTTGAAATTTGCCAATTTGTAGGAAGGGTACAAGAGGAACAGTTAACAAATGTTGCAGCAAGAATCTTCATGCTTATAAAGATGTCAGCATTTCTTCTGGAAAATACTGGTTGTATTCCTCATTTAACAATTGTGTATTATCTAAGCTATTGGTAAATAATTGATGACTTGCATAGGGATAAAATAAAATGTTTCAGCTTGTGTTTATGCATTTGACATTCGGTAGAATTACCGTATCCAGTATTTTTACTGGACTCTAATTGTTTCAACAGTTATATAAACCACTTTTGAGTTTTATGACCCATTCTTTCAAAGATATTGTAAAGAGTACTCAAAAGCTGGTGAGATAGTTTGCATAGCCTAACCATAGGTTAGGCGCAAAATGAAGACTCAGGATCAATAATTTTCCCTAGACGCGAAGTGTAAACGAGAAGCATTTCTCTGTTCTTGCTTTTATCTGTGTTATCAGAACTAGCATTTTAGTTATTATGTTAATGGCCAAAATGGTGTAGGGGGAGAATTTTAGGAAACTTCCTTTTGGAAGTAACAGGGTTTCAGATAGTTATCAATTGATCTTGTATATGTTCAGACATACAGCAAAGAGTAATTCACAGCTGGATGAACCAGTACTTGTCAATAGAATAGCAGCAACTAACCAAGTAATTGATTAAATTACATTGTACATAGATTAGTCCAGGAAGATAGTTCTGTAAACAGCAGAAATTGTTTCCTGCAAACAGTTCAGATGTGCAATACTGAAAGAATCACATGAAACAGCCAATGTCGCTACTTATCTAAAGTACAATATAGGGTTTTAACAAAATCTAACATTGCAGTTTTTAATAGAAGGAAAATGTCATTGTTCCGATGTACATCTTGGTTCATTGCAGAGTTATTTGTCAGGCTTGAAGTTAACTATCCAATCAACAGTACTGTGCCAGATGTTCAGGGAAATACCCACAAAGCAACCAACATTGGCCACAGTACAACCAAACGTGAGAACGTAGGAATACAAGGTCTAGCAGATTTTGTTCCCACTTTCAGAAGTGGAACGGTAGGAGAGTTAGACGAGATAACAAATGTGAGATGCACAACTCTTGCTCCTATTGGTATTTGCAACTTGCACAATGATTGGCAAATTGGTGATCAGTTTTAAAAAGATTTATCAATGGTATTCTGGACATCAACATTTAAAGGACCCTCAAACCTTGTATGTTAACAGTGAGGTATTCAGTTTTCTAACAGACTAAACTTTGCTCCTCCTCCAGCCAGAGCTTTAGTTAAATTTGGTGACAAAGACTTTAAAATTATTCACATTATATACTTAACACTCAGTAAGATGAAAGTGCATCTTGTTGATGGTACATCATATCCTTTAGTGCAGTTAAAAGCAGTGCTCAAATTATTCTATCTTTTGCCCATAGTATTTTCCCTGTCAAGAATGCATTGCAGATTGTCAAACATACAAAGGGGTACACAACTCTATATCTGCTGGTTCGTGCATTCAGAGGATGAAGAACTAGGAATGCTTTAGCTTTTAACTTGAGTTTTCCCCTTTTATATACAAAATATAAAATTTTAAACTCGGCCCACCAACTGGTACAAGGCAACAAATTCTCATATGAAACTATAATTCCTTTCTTTCATATTTGAGTATATGAAAATATACAAATAATTACATGGTTTACACTAATATACACAATCCCACTTCATTACTAGCACCACTTGCATATGGTTATCCCAAAAGCACAAAGCAAAATTTACAATTGTCTAAAATGCAGGACCTTCTACTGCAACAAATTGAATCTCGACTGAAACATTCTTAATTTGACTCTATGACAGTATTTTTAAGTTAACCTGAACTGCTCTTGAATTATGCATCAACCTTTAGTAAAGTCTTTAAGTGGACAGTCATTATTTCCTTACTCTCATCAGGATATTCAGCATGTGCTCCTACCCAATGACTGGGTGGCTTAGGTAGAACACTGGGAGATGGTGGCTCACTGAACTTTGGCCCAGCATAGTTCTGATCTCCTTGAAGGCTCAGTACAGATTTCAGACCAACTTTCAGTAATCTTAGATTCTTGGAGCTGTTTCCAGTAATAATCGGCTTTTCCCCCTCTTTTTTGAGAATGTTGCAGCGTTCAACAGAGGGAGCATTCTGACTATGGTTGTTTTCATTTCTTTTTATTGAAGTTTTTCTCAACTGAAGGTTACGCTTGTTTCTTTTCTTGGTATTTAAGGGTTGGCAGTACTCTTCTGCTCTTTTTACACTATACATGAATTGCATTTGTGGAGCTATTGCTTTTTCTGATTTTCCAATATTCGATTTGGTCACCTAAGACAAAAAAAAGAAAACATTAAATGAAATAGACTGCGAGGTACATTGAACTTCAATTTGACGTCAACTTTTAGGTAAGGCTTCAGCCTGAATCAAAACTTTAATCCACTCACACTACTGTGTATTCTAGTAAATGCCCACCGAGCATTATCCTTTCGGAAGTTGGGCAACATTGCACCCTAGACATGTGGCTCAATTGTTAGCACTGCTGCCTCACGGTGCCGAGGTCTCGGGTTCGATTCCAGCCCTGGGTCAGCATCCATGTGGAGTTTGCATATTCTCCTCGTGTCTGCATGGATCTCACCCCCAGAACCCAAAGATGTGCAGGGTACATCTTTAAAGGTCAACCAAATAGAATAATCATTATCGTCACATGTAGGCTTACATTAATGCTGCAATGGAGTTACTGCGAAAAGCCCCTAGTCGCCACAATCCGGCACCTGATCGGGCACAGAGAGACTTGTGGGAAGAAACCGGAGCACCCGGAGGAAACCCACAGACACGGGGAGAACGTGCAGACGCCGCACAAAACAGTGACCCAAGCCGGTGACCCAGAGGACACCATCTCAGACTAAAGGGACGATCCTTTAAAACAGAGATGAGGAGGAATTTCTTCCGCCCCAGAGAGTGATGAATCTGTGGAACTCTTTGCCACAGAGGATGTGGAGGCCAAATCACGGAGTGTCTTTAAGACAGAGATAGATGGGTTTTTGATTAATAAGGGGATCAGGTTATTGGGAGAAGGCAGGAGAATGGGGATGAGAAAATATCAGCCATGATTGAATGGCGCAGCAGACTCGATGGGCCAAGTGGCCTAATTCTGCTCCTATGTCTTATGGTCATATAAGCCGGAATCTAACCTGGGACACTGTGAAGCAACAGTGCTAACTACACCAGGGACAAAGCCACAAAAACTTACCCTTTAATTGGAAAAAAGATTTGGGTACTTCAAATTTATTTTAATTTTTAAAAAAACATTGCACCCGAGACCCGAAGATCACCTGAGCCGCGAACATTTTTGGCAGAAACCAACAGTGGCCCAATTGACCCTTCCCCTGCATGCCATCCAGTAAACAGTAATGGAAGTCACAAAAAAGAATCTCTGGATTGGCAATTTACAGAGAACCAAATAAACCCATGGAACCGGAAATTAAGCCTAGGCACAACCTCCAAGAGCTGTCACCAGGGGAACGGCGAGCTCTGCACTCATTGGTCACAGAACAAAGTGCTGATTGGTTGGCTGTTGTTGGGGCGAAAGAGGACAGCATTCAGCCCAACCGCTTCAGAACGGCCGGAGTTTGAATCCGGACCCCGCCTTCCGCCTGTTCCCAGCCAACACATCCCCCCCTTCCGCCTGTTCCCAACCAACACATCCCCCCGCCTGTTCCCAGCCAACACATCCCCCCCTTCCGCCTGTTCCCAACCAACACATCCCCCCGCCTGTTCCCAGCCAATACCCCCCCCCCCTTACGCCTGTTCCCAGCCAACACATCCCCCCCTTCCGCCTGTTCCCAACCAACACATCCCCCCGCCTGTTCCCAGCCAATACCCCCCCCCCCCTTCCGCCTGTTCCCAGCCAACACATCCCCCCGCCTGTTCCCAGCCAATACCCCCCCCCTTCCGCCTGTTCCCAGCCAACACATCCCCCCGCCTGTTCCCAGCCAATACCCCCCCCTTCCGCCTGTTCCCAGCCAACACATCCCCCCGCCTGTTCCCAGCCAATACCCCCCCCTTCCGCCTGTTCCCAGCCAACACATCCCCCCGCCTGTTCCCAGCCAATACCCCCCCCTTACGCCTGTTCCCAGCCAACACATCCCCCCTTCCGCCTGTTCCCAGCCAACACATCCCCCCTTCCGCCTGTTCCCAACAACACATCCCCCGCCTGTTCCCAGCCAATACCCCCCCTTCCGCCTGTTCCCAACCAACATCCCCCCCCCCCCCCCCCCCATCCGCCTGTTCCCAGCCAACACATCTCTCTCTCCCCCCCCCCCCTTCCGCCTGTTCCCAACCAAACACACACAGCCCCCCCCCTCCCTCCCTTCCGCCTGTTCCCAACCAAACACACACAGCCCCCCCCCCCCTCCCCTCCCCTCCCCTCCGCCTGTTCCAGTCAGTATCGGGAATTCCCAATTTCAAACATTTAATGGTTCTCCTCCGCCGGAGACACCCATCTCGCCTCCCATGTCCCTGAGGGTTGGGGAGGTAAACGTGGCCACAATATACCGGACTGAGTCTGAACCCTCACGGAACTCTCCCCAGGCCCAGCGCTCTCTTACCTTCCCGTCCTTGTGCTCGTCGGCGCTCAGAGAGCTGGCGGTCGCTGACGGAGTTTTGTCGGCCACCGATGGGCCGCCAGGCCCACTCCGGATGCCAATCTGCAGCGCTGGCCGGCTGTGCGTGTGTCTTTGCAGGAGCCCGGCCGAGGAAGAGCAACGGATCTTCCAGCCTCGGCTCACCACGGTCGCCTTGCTCTGATGTTGGTGCGGTTGCTGCTGGTGGTGGTGGTGACGGTGGCGGCTTGCGGCGACGGTCTTGGAGGCGCCGACGGACAGGGGTCCGGGCGGCGGTAGAGGCAAAGGTAACGGGTGCATCGCCACCTCCGCTTCCGACCTGTGGCTAAAACCCCGAGCTCAGCATCGGAGGTGCGATGTCCAGCGGAGGAGACGGTCACCATGCAACGCGAAGCCCCCGCCGTCCAGTTCTTCGTCCAAACGAAGGGCGGGGGAAATGTCCGGACGGCCTCCGCAGACAGAAGAACACGTCGCCTTTCTCCGTCAGTTAAAAGTTTCAAAGGCTGAAAATGGCGGCCGGGCTGAAGCGACTTCCTGCGATTGTTCGCTCACTCGTAAATCCTCCCGGCTCAGGCTCTACCTCCTCACCCCAAAACTTATATATTTGGCTATAATTATCGCCGGCTTCAGGTGTCTTTATTTTAGCGGACGGACGACAAGGAGCTGACCCCTGTTTACAAACAGTATGAATTAACATCGACTCTGGGCAGTCAGCTTAATATCGCTCCTCTCCTGACAACAACCCGGGGGGGGGGGGGGGGGGGGCAGCAGCAGCTGTGACACGTCATCACTCAAGATACTGACCAATGGCAGTGCTCCGTGCCATCATCACATGACTGCCGTCACGCCCCGCGAGCGCGCCCCGTCCCTCTGGCCCTTGCCAACGGTGATGTAATCGGTCCGGCACGGGGGGCGGGCGGGGGAGAGAGAGAACCCGGGCCGGGGGGAACCCTCTACTTATTTCCATCACCCAGCAGCAATTTCATGTAACTTGTTGCGAGTGCGCCGAACCGTGTGTGATGACTGATGGTTTTTTTTTGTCCCACTTGTTTACATCTCCTGTCAGCAAGATGACGGTTGGAATGATGGGGGGGGGGGGAGGGGAGGATTGATCACGTGACGGGACTTTCCGGCCGCTCCAGCGGTGACGTCAGCGAGATAAACGTCCTGAAACTTTGAGTGGAATCGGATGGAAACTTGGCTGAGTGCAGAGTGATGCCCTTTGTATCCTCAGCTTCTGTGCCAGTGATTTCCATCTCCTTCAGCCTGGAGTTCCCCAGAATCGCCGGGAATGCACGCACTATTGCATGTTGATACCCATTTGTTATCGTGCGGGTAAAGTCACCGATTGGTAAATGACTGGAAAGTCCCAGAACGGTCACTGGGCAGCAGGAGGCCATTTGACCCATCGTGTCCGCAGCGGCTGGCTCTCCGATGAGGAATTCGTGTCTTTATCTCTCAGCAACTTGCCAGATAACAGTGTAATTCCATTTGAAGGCTTCATTGAATTGATTTAGTTAATAGTTAATTAATTTGAATCAAATTATTTTAGGTATCATTGCATGAAAATAAGAAGCCACCAATAAAGTGCAGAAACATGATTTATTACAATTTTCACTTGTCTTGCATCTAAAAAGATCATGATTTGAAATTCGCTAACACCATAACAAGAATTAGGAGCAGGAGAGTAGCTATGAGGAGAGGTTAGATAAACTCGGTCTGTTCTCAGTGGAACGATGCAGGTTGAGAGGCGACCTGATAGAGGTCTACAAGATTATGAGTGGCATGGACAGAGTGGGTAGTCAGATGCTCTTTCCTAGGGTCAGAGAGTCAAGTACTAGGGTACATAGGTTTAAAGTGCGTGGGGAAAAGTTTAGAACAGATGTGTGAGGCAGGTTTTTTACACAGAGGGTGGTAAATATATAGATTGTGCTGCCTGGGGAGGTGGAGCAGGTACGATAGCGGCATTTAAAGGGCATCTAGACAAATATATGAATAGGGTGGGAATGGAAGGATACGGACTCCGTAAGTGCATACGGTTTTAGTTTAGGCAGGTACCATCGTCGGCGCAGGCTTGGAGGGTCGAAGGGCCTGTTCCTGCGCTGTATTCTTTGTTAGTAGACTATTCGGCCCCTCAATTTTTTTCCAATTAAGGGGCAATTTAGCGTGGCCAATTAACCTACACATTTTTGGGTTGTGGAGGTTAAACCCACGCAAACCCACGGGAGAATGCAAACTCCACACAGACAGTGACCCGGGATCCAACCCGGTTCCTCAGCGCCATAGCCAGCAGTGCTAACCACTGTGCCACTGTGTCGCCTACTCCCCCAAACGTGCAAACCATCCTTACATGAACAAGTCCCTCACCCGTTCCACCCCTTCCCTGTGTCACTGCCTGTATGGCGCATCAATCCTTGCCGAGGCAAACTGATGATTCTCACGAATAAGGGTCAGCACCGACATAACACCCATGCCAAAATACCACCTCAGCTGGTTCCAAACCCTTAAGGACGAAGCTACCACTCTAAAGGCATACTAAACCTTTTCCAATCTCAGGAACTTTGCCAAGTCCCCCAACCATGCCGAGGCCTAAGGTGGCACCACTGACCTCCATCCAAGCAGCACTCGTTGCTGGGAAATCAGGAGCAAAGGCCAAAATATCATCCTGTCCATCAGTGTAGATCTCGGTAACTGAGGAAACAAAGAGTTTGTTGTGAACAAAGTCCCACACCTGCAGATAGCTAAACACACTCCCCCCTCGGGAGTTGAAATTTCTCCATCATCTCCTCCAGTTGCGCAAACCTACCTTGCACAAACAAATCCCTGAACCTCTCGACACCCTTCCTCTTCCAAATCTTGTACATTGCATCTTTCCCTGACGGTGCAAGCCTATGGTTCCTGCAGATTGGTGACAACAATAACATGCGTCCACTCTAAAATGCTGCCTAGGCTGGTTCCAGATTCTTATAGACGCCAGCACCACCAGGTTCATTGAGAACCTGGCTGGAGAGAACAGAAGAGGGGCTGTAGCCAACGTTCGTAGATATAAACCTACACAGGAGGCCTCCTACATCTGCCCCCACCCCGGCCCTTAAAATCGCCCTCACACTTTCTTGATGTTCGCTGCCCAGTAATAGAACATTACATTTGCCAGCCCTCCCAAACGCCGTCCTCTCTGCATGAGGGCTCTTTGAATCCTGGGAGTTTTGCCCACCCACACAAAAGCTGAGATTAACATGTCCATCCTAACAAAAAAAATTTAGGGAGGTATATCAGGAGACATTGGAACACAAATAAGAACCTCGGCAGAATGTTCATTTTGACCGTCTGCACTCTACCCGCCATTGATAGCGGGAGGGCATCCCACCTCTTCAAGTCCCCCTTCACCCCCTCTACCAGTGGCCCAGTCATGAGCCACCTGAATCTCTAAATATCTAAACTTCACCTTGGCCAGCTTGAACGACAGCTTCCCCAACTCTGGTCCCCTCCCCAGGGGTTTCACCGGGAAAATCTCGCTCTTGCTCACATTCAATTTGTACCCTGAGAAAGATCCAAACCTTCCTCAGCAGCTCCATTATCCTTCCCACACTGGGTAGAGGATAAGAAACTTACAACAACAGATTGCATACAGGAACACCCCATGCTCCTTGCCACCCTCTCAATACCTCTCTACCCACCTAACGACCTAACCGCGATGTCCAATGGCTCAATCGCCAGTGCAAACAACAATGGGGACAGCTTGCATCCCTGCCTTGTGCCCCGAAACAAACAGAAATAACCTGAGCTCACTGCATTAGTCCAGACACTTGCTGTGGGGGCACTATGCAACAATCTCATCCAAGAGATAAATATTGGCCCAAATCCAAATCGCCCCATAACCTCAAAGAAGTACCTCCACTCCACCCGATCAAAAGCCTTGTCTGCATCAATAGAGATGATTACCTCAGGCACCTTCCCCCCCGCAAAAGCGACACAACCACATTCACCAGTCTCCGGATATTGGCTGACAAACCCTGCCTGTTCCTCTGAGATCACCTCTGGCAAGTACCTCTCCTGATGCTTCGGCAGAACCTTAGCTCATACCTTTACATTGGCATTCAATAGTGAAATAGGCTTGTAAGACCTACACTCCACGGGATCCATGTCCTTTTTCGGGATCAGGGAGATCGATGCCTGTACCAAAGTGGCCAGCAGCACCCCCTGTGACAGAGTCATTGAACAACCCCAATAAATGTGGCACCAATAAGGCCGCAAACTGTTCGTAAAATTCCACCGGCGATGCTAGTTCACCGCCTTCCCCATCGATACAAGCTCAAACTCCATTTGTAACTGTTCTCTCTGCCAGCAGCTCTGCCGTCAGGGCCGTGGAGTACTGCCGGTCTACCTCCAGAATTAAGTCAACCAGCCTCTGCCTTTCCACCCTTCCAACCTTGTCCCTGTGGGCTTTATATGAAATTACCCCCCCTTTGAACACCGCCTTCAACGCTTCCCAGAATGTGGAGGGTGAAACCTCCTCATTCTGATTAAAACCTACATAGTTCCCTATGGTTGAAGTTACCCTTTCACAAAATCCCTTGTCCTGAAGAAGCGCCATGTCTAACCTCCACGGGGGGAGCTGGTCTCGGCACGTCTCCAGCTGCACATCCACAAAGTATGGTGCATTGTCCGATAATACAATCACCGAGTACTCAGCCCCCACAACACCGGGGAGTTATGATTCCCCCACCACAAAAAAGTCGATTTGGGAATAAACCCAGTGCACGTGTGAGAAGAAAGAAAATTCCCTGACCCTCGATTCACCCCTCATCTTCTTCGTGAACACTGCCAGCTCTTTCGCCATCCCCAAAGTTACAAAAGACTTCGGACTTGACCTACCCATCCTTGGATCAATACACAGTTGAAATCTCCCCCCATGATCAACTGATACGAGTCAAGGTCAGGATGCCCGCCAACATCTTCTTGATAAAGTCTGCATCATCCCAATTCGGAGCATATATGTTTACTAAAAGCACTAGTGCACCCGCCAAAACCCCACTCACCACCCTCTCGACCTCGCATCAAACTTTGAGTAGAACACCTGCCCAGACATCCCATCCTTAGACTCGTCTGATCCCTAACCCTCAAATGTGTCTCCTGCAAGAATACTACATTGGCAATCAAGATCTGCAAGTGAGCAAACACCCAGGACCTTTTAACCAGACCATTTAACTTCCTAACATTCCACGTCACCTTACTGACAGGTGGTTTCTGGACGCCCCCCCCCCCCCCCCCACTAGAAATTTGCTAATGCTCTTTGGGAGGGTTTAAACTAGTTCAGCAGGGGATTGGGAACCTGAATTGTAGCTCCAGTATACAGGAGGATGAGAGTAGTGAGGTCATGAGTAAGGTTTCAAAGTTGCAGGAGTGTACCGGCAGGCAGGAAGGTGGTTTAAAGTGTGTCTTCTTCAATGCCAGGAGCATCCGGAATAAGATGGGTGAACTTGCGGCATGGGTTGGTACCTGGGACTTCGATGTTGTGGCCATTTCGGAGACATGGATAGAGCAGGGACAGGAATGGTTGTTGCAGGTGGTAGGGTTTAGATATTTCAGTAAGCTCAGCGAAGGTGGTAAAAGAGGGGGAGGGGTGGCATTGTTAGTCAAGGACAGTATTACGGTGGCAGAAAGGACGTTTGATGAGGACTCATCTACTGAGGTAGTATGAGCTGAGGTTAGAAGCAGGAAAGGAGAGGTCACCCTGTTAGGGGTTTTCTATAGGCCTCCGAAAAGTTCCAGAGATGTAGAGGAAAGGATTGCAAAGATGATTCTGGATAGGAGTGAAAGCAACAGGGTAGTTGTTATGGGGGACTTTAACTTTCCAAATATTGACTGGAAACGCTATAGTTCGAGTACTTTAGATGGGTCCGTTTTTTGTCCAATGTGTGCAGGAGGGTTTCCTGACACAGTATGTAGATAGGCCAACGAGAGGCGAGGCCATATTGGATTTGGTACTGGGTAATGAACCAGGACAGGTGTTAGATTTGGAGGTAGGTGAGCACTTTGGTGATAGTGACCACAATTCGATTACGTTTACTTTAGTGATGGAAAGGGATAGGTATATACTGCAGGGCAAGAGTTATATCTGGGGGAAAGGCAATTACGATGCAATGAGGCAAGACTGGATGCATCGGATGGAGAGGAAAACTGCAGGGGATGGGCACAATGGAAATGTGGAGCTTGTTCAAGGAACAGCTACTGCGTGTCCTTGATAAATATGTACCTGTCAGGCAGGGAGGATGTGGTCGAGCGAGGGAACCGTGGTTTACTAAAGCAGTCGAAACACTTGTCAAGAGGAAGAAGGAGGCTTATGTAAAGATGAGACATGAAGGTTCAGTTAGGGCGCTCGAGAGTTACAAGTTAGCTAGGAAGGACCTAAAGAGAGAGCTAAGAAGAGCCAGGAGGGGACATGCGAAGTCTTTGGCAGGTAGGATCAAGGATAACCCTAAAGCTTTCTATAGATATGTCAGGAATAAAAGAATGACTAGGGTAAGAGTAGAGCCAGTTAAGGACAGTAGTGGGAAGTTGTGCGTGGAGTCCGAGGAGATAGGAGAGGTGCTAAATGAATATTTTTCGTCAGTATTCACACAGGAAAAAGACAATGTTATCGAGGAGAATACTGAGATTCAGGCTACTAGACTAGAAGGGCTTGAGGTTCATAAGGAGGAGGTGTTAGCAATTCTGGAAAGTGTGAAAATAGCTAAGTCCCCTGGGCCGGATGGGATTTATCCTAGGATTCTCTGGGAAGCTAGGGAGGAGATTGCTGAGCTTTTGGCTTTGATCTTTAAGTCACCTTTGTCTACAGGAATAGTACCTGAAGACTGGAGGATAGCAAATGTTGTCCCCTTGTTCAAGAAGGGAAGTAGAGGCAACCCCGGTAACTATAGACCTGTGAGCCTTACTTCTGTTGTGGGCAAAGTCATGGAAAGGTTTATAAGAGATAGGATGTATAATCATCTGGAAAGGAATAATTTGATGAGAGATAGTCAACATGGTTTTGTGAAGGGTAGTTCGTGCCTCACAAACCTTATTGAGTTCTTTGAGAAGGTGACCAAACAAGTGGATGAGGGTAAAGCAGTTGATGTGGTGTATATGGATTTCAGTAAAGCGTTTGATAAGGTTCACAACGGTAGACTACTGCAGATAATACGGAGGCATGGGATTCAGGGTGATTTAGCAGTTTGGATCAGAAATTGGCTAGCTGGAAGAAGACAAAGGGTGGTGGTTGATGGGAAATGTTCAGACTGGGGTCCAGTTAGTGGTGATGTACCACAAGGATCTGTTTTGGGGCCACTGCTTTTGTCATTTTTATAAATGACCTGGAGGAGGGTGTAGAATGATGGGTGAGTAAATTTGCAGATGACACTAAAGTTGGTGGAGTTGTGGACAATGCGGAAGGATGTTACAAGGTACAGAGGGACATAGATAAGCTGCAGCGCTGGGCTGAGAGGTGGCAAATAGAGTTTAATACAGAAAAGTGTGAGGTGATTCATTTTGGAAGGAATAACAGGAAGACAGAGTACTGGGCTAATGTTAAGATTCTTGGTAGTATGGATGAGCAGAGAGATCTCGGTGTCCATGTACATAGATTCCTGAAAGTTGCCACCCAGATTGAGAGGGTTGTTAGGAAGGCGTACGGTGTGTTAGCTGGATGTGGAAGCATTGGAAAGGGTGCAAAGGAGATTCACCAGAATGTTGCCTGGTATGGAGGGAAGACCTTATGAGGGAAGGCTGAGGGACTTGAGGCTGTTTTCGTTAGAGAGAAGAAGGTTAAGAGGTGACTTAATTGAGGCATACAAGATGATCAGAGAATTAGATAGGGTGGACAGTAAATATGGGTTGCCCCAAGGGAATGCATTCCGGTATATGCAACTGAGGGCTTTTGCGAGGCAACAGGTGAGGGAATTCCCGCAGCTCCCGACGCAGGAGGTGCAGGACAGAGTGATCTCAAAGACATGGGTGGGGGACGGTAAGCTGTCAGATATATATAGGGAAATGAGGGATGAGGGGGAGATTATGGTAGATGAGCTGAAAGGGAAATGGGAAGAAGAGCTGGGGGAGGAGATTGAGGAGGGGCTGTGGGCGGATGCCCTGAGTAGGGTAAACTCATCGTCCTCGTGTGCCAGGCTAAGCCTGATTCAATTTAAGGGGTTACACAGGGCGCATATGACTGGAGCACGGCTCAGTAAATTTTTTTGGGTAGAGGATAGGTGTGCGAGATGCTCGAGAAGCCCAGCGAATCACACCCACATGTTTTGGTCATGTCCGGCACTACAGGGGTTCTGGGTGGGGGTGACAAAGGTGCTTTAAGTAGTGGGGGTCCAGGTCGAACCAAGCTGGGGGTTGGCTATATTTGGGGTTGCACAAGAGCCGGGAGTGCAGGAGGCGAGAGAGGCCGATGTTTTGGCCTTTGCGTCCCTAGTAGCCCGGCGCAGGATACTGTTGATATGGAAGGAAGCCAAGCCCCTGGGGGTGGAGACCTGGATAAATGACATGGCAGGGTTTATAAAGCTGGAACGGATTAAGTTCGTCCTAAGGGGATCGGCTCAAGGGTTCACCAGGCGGTGGCAACCGTTCGTCGAATACCTCACAGAAAGATAGAGGGAATGGAAAAGAAGAAGGCAGCAGCAGCAGCCCGGGGGGGGGGGGGGGGGGGGGGTGGGGGGGCGGGGGGGGGGGGGAGGAACCAGAAGGACTCTCAGGGTTGTTAATATATATGTATAATATGTATAGGTCGTTGCTATAAATAATTGTATATTGGACTGTTAAATCATATTTTTGGAGAGTGTTTATCTGAGACAAGGCAGTTAGTTGCCTTTTAGTTTTCGTTTTTGTTATATATTATTTATTCTTTGTTTATAAAACAGGTCATTGTTATTTATACTGTTATATTATTGTGTAAAGGATACACAATGTACTGTGATGGTTGACCAAAAATTTTCAATAAAATATTTTAAAAAAAAAAGATAGGGTGGACAGTGAGAGCCTTTTTCCTTGGATGGTGATGTCTAGCACGAGGGGACATAGCTTTATATTGAGGGGAGATAGATATAGGACAGATGTCAGAGGTAGGTTCTTTACTCAAAGAGTAGTAAGGGTGTGGAATGCCCTGCCTGCAACAGTAGTGGACTCACCAACACTAAGGGCATTCAAATGGTCATTGGATAGCCATATGGACGATAAGGGAATAGTGTAGATGGGCTTTAGAGTGGTTTCACAGGTCGGCGCAACATCGAGGGCCGAAGGGCCTGTACTGTGCTGTAATGTTCTATATTCTATGTTCTATGTAGAATCAGCCATATCCCCCTCGTGAAGAAATTCAATTGGGCACAAACCTGCCTCGATTCCAGGTCCACCCAAAATGGCCACCATCACCACCTCACACAAATCCGTAAACAAAGAAAACTGTGTTACCAGCATTCTACCGCCCCCCCCCCCCCCCCCCCCCCACCCCTGCCGCCATTGCTTTCCTATCACAAAGATTGTGTCTTTCAAAATGTTCCAAAGTGTCTTCTAAATTCTTTATGTGCTCCTTACCTGTAATTAAAATGTCGTCCAAATAATATAAAACACCATTGAGGCCACTATTGATTTGGTCCAGTGATGTTTGGAATAGGGTCACATCAAACCCTAGGGTTATTCCGAACGGTAGGAACTTGTACCTTGGTGTGTTACAGTAGTTAGAAGAAGTTGCGACTCAGCTGCTATCTTCATCTGGAAGTATGCTTGGGACAAATCTATCTTACTGATCTTTTGTCCACCCAACAATCCAGCAAATAGGTCCTCTATTAATAATAATAAGAATAATCTTTATTGTCACAAGTAGGCTTACATTAACACTGTAATGAAAGGGCGGCACGTGGCGCAGTGGTTAGCACTATGACTATGGCACTGAGGACCCGGGTTCGAATCTCGGCCCTGGGTCACTGTCCGTGTGGAGTTTGCACATTCTCCCCGTGTCTGCGTGGGTTTCACCCCACAACCCAAAGATGTGCAGGTTAGATGGAATGGCCACGCTAAATTGCCCCTTAATTGGAAAAAAAATAATTGGGTACTCTAAATTTACTTTTAAAAATTAAAAACACTGCAATGAAGTTACTGTGAAAAGTCCCTAGTCGCCACATTCCAGCGCTTGTTTGGGTACACGGAGGGAGAATTCAGAATGTCCAAATTACCTGACAGCATGCCTTTCGGGACTTGTGGGAGGAAACCGGAGCAACCGGAGGAAGCCCACGCAGACACGGGGAGAATGTGCAGACTCCGCACAGACAGTAACCCAAGCCGGGAATGGAAATTGGGACCCTGGAGCTATGAAGTGTTATGGGCGAGGCGTTTTCAGAACCCCAAATTGTATCATGGAATTCAACCAACCTCTCCCTTTAATGGATTTGTTGCTATTCCGAGCACACGGCTTTTCCTCTAGGTGGGGGATTACAATTATGGACACGTGGGTTTTTAAACACAAAACACTCAACTTAACATCTTAAATAAACATTGGATCTCTTAACACCCCTAATTCAAAGATAACTCAGAAAATATTGCAACAGTAAATAACTCCTTAAAATGTTCCTTCAAACTTCCAAGAGACTTAACACCTTTAAACAGTATCACATCAGGTTAAAGGATATATATATTTTCTATAGAATGGCAGAGATATATTAGCTTGGGTGACTTCAGCTCCAGCACCTTGCTTTCTTCCTGCAAACTCTCTGGACACACACAGACACACCCAAGCTGCTGTCTCAAACTGGCTTTCTCCTTTTAATCAGATCACAGCAAACCAGAACATCTCAAGCTGCTGTCTCAAACTGGCTTTCCCCTTTCAATCAGATCACAGCAAACCAGAACTTCTCAAGCTCTTTTCAAACTAACTGCAGCTCTCTGGAAACACACAGACACACACCAGCTCTTTTTCAAAACTGAAACTAAAAACCTGCAAAATGGCTGACCTAAAGCCCAGCTCCACCCACTCTCTGACATCACTGTTTTCTTAAAGGTACATTGCTTACACATCCATTTCTTAAAGGCACTCTTGCATGACAGAAGCAACAGTGCTAACCACTGTTCTACCATGCAATGGTAAGGGACACTATTCAGCACACAATACTGGGCTGATCGTCATTTTAAAGTCACCACGGATCTTTACTGAGCCCTCTGGCTTGATAACTGGAACAATGGGGTTGCCCAATTGCTCGTTGCCACACTCTCGATGAATTTGCCAAGTTCCACCCAACTTTTGGTTTGATAGCATATGGCACAGTTCTTGCCTTTTAGCATTTAGGGGTACTATCAGGTTTTATCTTGAGCTGTGCCTCAACTCCGGTCATTTCATTACAGTGCAGAAGAAGGCCATTCAGCCCATCGATCTGCACTGACCCTCTGAAAGAGTACTTCTCTGCCCTATCCCATTAACCACTTGATCTAGTCTACACATCTTTTTGGACACTAAGGGGCAATTTAGCATAACCGACCTACCTAACCTGCACAGCTTTGGACTGCGGGGGGAAACAGTGCAATCTCCACACAGTCACCCAAGGCCAGAATTGAACCAGGGTCCCTGGCACTGCGAGGCAGCTGTGCTATACATTGTGCCACTGTGCCGCCCATTGTGATGCGATGGCCAGGAATTAAACCTGGGTCAACTACTTGGAAGGCAGCTATTCTCACCACCATACCAACATTTCTTTTTTTTTTAAATTTAGAGTACCCAATTCATTTTTGCCAATTAAGGAGCAATTTAGCATGGCCAATCCACCTAGCCTGCACATCTTTGGGTTGTGGGGGTGAAACCCACATAAACATGGGGAGAATGTGCAAACTCCACACAGACAGTGACCCAGAGCCATGATCGAACCTGGGACCTCGGCGCTGTGAGACAACAGGGCTAACCCACTGTGCCACCGTGCTGCCCTCGTACCACCATTTCTCTCACCCAATGTGTTTTCAAATATCTTGTACTTTTCTAAGAGTTTCTTCAATGTGTTCTTTCCATCAATCAGTTGATTTACAGCTTGCCAATTTAGTTAGGTTTTGTTCAACCATGCTCTTCAGAAAAGTGTAGGAAAAATACCTCTGACCACATGTAATGTCAATTTTCCAGATTGACCATTTACTTCAACTTGCACCATGATATAACCTATCACTGGAACCACCTCTTCCGTGTAAGTTCTCAAGATTATACCAGAGGGTTTTAATGATACACTCTTGAGCTTTTGTTGATGTATTTTTTCAGAAGTGAGAGATATAGCAGCTCCTATATCTACTTCCATTTTAATTTCATTCTCATTTAGTTTCAGATAGATACAAAATCTCTGTTTATTGCCTTGCATCGATAATACACCTAGTTTGAGCCTTTGGATTGAATTTGATTGGACTTGATTTATTGTCACGTGTACTGAGGTACAGTGAAGAGTATTGTTCTGAGTGCAGTCCTGACAGATCATTCCATACATGAAAAAAACATGGGACATAAATAAATACACAAAGTAAATACATAGGCACAGGCATCGGGTGAGCATATGGCGTGTAGTACTACTCAGTAGAGAAGATGTGTGGAGAGATCAGATCAGTCCATAAGAGGGTTATTCAGGAGTCTGGTAGCCATCAGACATTATGTCTTCCTGGGAATTTTTACTGTCTTCGGTATACTGTGGACTATTTTTGTTAATTTGGGGGCATTCTTGTTTTTATCCATTTTCGAGGTTGAGGATTTTGTCTGGTCCAGCAGACCTTCATTATGTGCCTTTTCTTGCTACAGTTATGACATTTGTTTTCTTGATGCCAACATTCCTGTGGAGAATGCCCCATCTGGGCACACCGATGGCCATGCTTGCATGGTGAGAGATCTTCTTTTGTCAGACTTCATCTTGTTTATGTTGGCATCCATCTCCGATTTGGGAAGCTTCCTTAGCTGCCAAGTCCATAGACACTGCTAATTCAACAGCAAATTTGAGTGTTAGAGATCTTTCTGCCAGCAATTATCTCTGGATTGTCTCATTTCTCATGACAAGCTGGTGTTCTGCGCATTTGGCAAGCAGGAGAACCCAATTGGAGTTGCAATTCCCAACTCCTACCCTTCCGATGGTTCCTTTCAAGATTTGGGAGTCCTTTCCAATCTTGGCATTGAATTCCCCAAGGAGGATGATCTGATCTTCCTTAGGAATGTTGGAGAGTATGGTGACCAGTAGAAGCCTTTGGGTTGATCATTGGCATCAAGGGTTGGGGCATAGGCACTCACAACTGTTGCTTGCTGGTTCTTGGCATTTTGTAGGAGGACCATGATGTGCTCATTGATGATGACAGGAGCTCCAAGAATTGGTTGATGAGATTGTTCTTGATGGCGAAACCAGTTCCATGCCTCCTCGGCTGATCCTTGGGTTTTCTTCTCTGAAAAAGGGTATAACTGTCATCGTCCCCCAGCTGCACTTTGCCTGCTCTTCGTGTTTATTGCAGGGCAATGACATCAATGTTGAAGTGCGTGGGTTCACAGGCATCGAGGACATTTCTCCGTTCCTGTTGATTGTTTTGCTCTTATCCATGAGGGTTCACACATACCAGGTTCTGAAATTCAATTTAACTTTGATTTTCTGACTGCAGGTAGATGAACTGCTGGATATAGTTTTCCTGCCAGGTTGGGGATGGAACAGGCTATTTTTAGCCCTTTCCCCATGTGGGGTGAGCAGAGTGGATCCTGAAGAGGGTTGCTCAGTTCCGAAAAAAGCTGCCGAAACGCTCTCCTGTTCCTATTCTAAGTGCAAGATGACTGAATCAAACTCCACCACCTACGTGCCGCTTCGAAGTTAGGGATTTCCAGATTTCACTGTTCTATCTCTGTCACCTCTTGCTGATTGCCGCGGGGCTTGCCTGTGTGGAGGGTGTGTTGGTTTTCTCTAGGTAGAGGCTTGGTGTGGGACATCTTTGAATGTGGGTATGCTGTTGCACAGCAGCAGACACACGGTTCTGGGCAGAGGGTAGATCCAGTTCCAGTGGCAAGGGAACCTCGACAACTTGGAATCTCCCTCCTGCTGCTGCCTTCATTTGCCATTGCAGCCATTGATAGCATACAAGTAACGTACGCCTGATCTGTCATCGAGGACTTGTTTTGAAGTGCACTTTGTCTGGTTCCTCATCTCCGACCTTACCGTCATGGGTGACCCTGCCAGGGGCTTATGACTCCTTCTACCAATCGGTGACCAAAAGGTTGTCCGAATAGATTTATAAGGAGTGTCTTAAAGGGGGAATGAGCTTTAGTGAAGGAATTCCAGAGCTTCTAACCTGGCTGGAGACACAGTCCCCAATGGTGTCGCAATTAAAATGCACAGCAGATATTGGTCAGGAAAGCATTAGAATAATCGACTGGGAAAGTAACAAAGGCATGAAGAGGGTTTCAGCAGGAAATAACTGTGAGCCAACCCCAATATTCTGCTCCCAATTCTATAAAACCCTGGGCTCCCAACTACACAATGTCACTAAACAATAGGAACCCAATGCTTTCAATGGATTGAAGGATATGGGAATTGCTGCAGGGTGTTGGATACATTTCAGTAGGTCTTAATTAAGTCTTTGCAGTCTTAAGTAGGTTAACTGTATATATTTATTAATGACAAGAATTATGTCAAACAGTAAAGGGTTCAAGCTAGGGGCTAGCTCCAAGCTTGCTTGTGCACATGGCTCTATCCAACTGACCTCTAGGTGTGAACCATATGTTCTCTTACATCATTGTGTGGGCTGTACTGTCCTCAGTCCCACATGGACTCTTATACTACATCTCCCCCCAAATCCTTGTACAATGTATTCTAGTTATTTTAGTTTATCCCAATTATGTCATTATTACTACCTAATCTCCCCATTTCAAGTTTCTGAGTTCATAGATTCTGGTGGCCTGGAGGCCTTATGATCTTTCCTTACATCATTCACACTAATGTCAGAGGGATGTTAGGCTCTGTTGTAGCAGGTAAACTCTGTTGAATGGGAGATTGGTTTGGTCTCTTCTCATCCTCATTTTCCAATCCATGGTATTGAACTGCTCTTTGACGATTTGGCAGATGTGACCAGGGGGTCAAGTAAGCACAGCGATGGTAGGGGAACAGGACTTACTGTTGTTGCTCTCTTTGGTTGTTTCTAAATATGGCGGTCAATATGGTCGCCTTCCTTAATTCTAATTATGTTTGCTTTAGAGTCGCCACGTAGCTTTCGATACCGCCACAAGGTTCAAACCCGAATACTGATCAAAGAGTCGGTACACCAGTTAGTTAGTTCAAAGTCAATACTATTTATTTACACACACAGCAATATCTACTCATGCACAAAATACTACAGACTAAACTATCACTACTGCTAAAGCCTATACTTAGCTTCGGGCGCCCACTCAGTCAGAGGAACAATAGCCGTTGTTCGGTTCTGAGGCTGCTGGGGTCGAAGTGGTAGAGGGGAACAGCTAAGGTTGTCCGTCTGGTAGCGAGTGTTGACCTTGGACTTACTTGCTTCTGGTGTAGCTGGTGAACAGGTCTCTCCGCTGTGAGAGCCAAGTCCAACAGAGCGATTCTCTCTAGGGGCCTTCTTCTTATACCCGAAGGGGGCTTCGCGCACTTTTGGGCGGGCCTTGAACTTGGCCCCAATCAATTGGGCCATTTCTTGATCATTCGCATTGATCCTGACCAATAAAGGGGTGGGTGCCCTGATGGCTGGGCGTGTCCTAGGTCGCCGTTGGCCTTGCTTTGTTTCTGCTTTCGGTTTGGGGGACTGGCGTCGTGAGGTCTGGGGCTAGATCGGTTACTTAAGTATCTTCCTTTGTTCCCGGAGATGGGCCATCCATATGCTAATGGGCCTACAGTTTCGGTCTCGTCTGGGAGCTGTTTCTCCAATATGCAGACAGGCTATGTGACTGCCTGCTTTCTTAGCATTGTCCATATTTCCCTGCAATCTTCGCAAATGTCCATTTTGTATTCTGGAAGTGGCCATCCCAGATGGCTACACTGTGAATTAAGAAATAGGTAGCAGAGTTTTGAACAACCTCAATTTTACAGAGGGTAGAATCTGGGAGATCAGCCAGGATTGCATTGGAATAGTTGAGTCTAGAGGTAATGAAGGCATGGATGATGGTTTCAGGAGCAGATAAGCTAAGACAGGGGCGAAATTGATCAATGTCATGGAAGTGGAAACATGCAGTCTTAGTTCATATGACAACTTGGTCAGCTAGTCACACTTTACTGCTCAGAAGCCATCCATGCTGAGGCAACAAGAAGATGTGGGCCTCTGCTATTGAAACTCTTGCATGAAGTCCCAGTCACCTATCACTCATTTGCTATCTGATCTACATTGGTTACCAGCCATGTGTTTAGTTTAAATTCCTCAAACATTTTTTTCAAATTTCTCTATGTCTTGCCTGCCCCTAACTTTGTGACCTCCTCCAGCCCCACAATCCCTCAGGATATCTGCACTGATTTAAATGCCTTGAGCATTTGTAACTTTAATTGCTCCATTTTTGTGGCTGTGCCTTCAGTCCTAAGCTCTGGAATTCCTTCCACATAGACATTTCCACTTCTCTACCTTGCTTTTCTCCTTTATGGCATTTCTTAAAACCTACCTCTTTTTAACCAAGCTTTCGGTCATCTGACCTAAACTCTCCTTTTAGGGCTTGCCGTAATTTTTTATAATGCTCCTGTGAAGTGTCTTGGGATGTTTTATTATGTTAAAGGTGCTATATAAATATAAGTTGTTGTATGTCTCATGTTTAATGCTGGCCCCAAAATATCTGACTTGAACATGGAATGTGTTGCCTTTTGGAGCAGGGGGACATTGATCGGTTTATATGCTGATAAGTTAAACATGGTGGAGCACCACTTGCTTCGCTACTTTTGCTGTATCGTAGCGATGGGCAAACTGTATAAGACAAATCCTTGGAGAAGGAGCACGAGATGTGGGCAGCACGGTAGCACAGTTGCTTCACAGCTCCAGGGTCCCAGGTTCGATTCCCAGCTTGAGTCACTGTCTGCGTGGAGTCTTCACGTTCTCCCCGTGTCTGCGTGGGTTTCCTCCGGTGCTCCGGTTTCCTCCCACAATCCAAAGATGTGCAGGTTAGGTGGATTGGCCATGATAAATTGTCCTCAGTGTCCAAAAAAAAGGTTGGGTGGGGTTACTGAGTGTGGCCATCTAAAATGGCCGCCCGCAAAGGATAATGGGAATTATGGTCAGGTTGGGACACAGATGGTACACAGCCTCTGTGTATTGTTCAAAGGGAAACCAGACCTGTACAGAAACGCACACCTGCTAAAAGGTCAATCACCGATTTCCCCAGGACAATGGGACAGATTGAAACATAGCAGCAGTAGCAGACCCGGGGGCGCCTATTTACCTTATTTGGGAGTGCATACATGCCTTGGATAATAGCAGCTAGGACCTGCCCAGCCATCGAGGTACCCGCCCCTAATTGGCCAGAATCGATTAGGATGGTCAAAGCCCTATCGATCCATTGGATCCCGAGTTGGGACCGCTGAAAAGAGCGCGAAAGATCGGGGGATAAGAAGAACTGCACAATTAGTATTC
Source organism: Scyliorhinus torazame (assembly GCF_047496885.1). Lineage (NCBI taxonomy): Eukaryota > Metazoa > Chordata > Chondrichthyes > Carcharhiniformes > Scyliorhinidae > Scyliorhinus > Scyliorhinus torazame. The sequence continues at coordinate 268,006,691 of NC_092710.1, forward strand.
GGTCTCTTTTGGGGACCGGCCTCTGCCTTACCAATCGCAGCACATCGACCAGCCAAGTTCAAGGACCCGCGATCGCTACCTGAAGGACGAGCCACAGCCGAGACGAACCTGATGACTTCCAGCCACCACATGTGAGGATTCAGATAAAGGCCTTATCTAACCTGCACAGAGCCGGTCACTTGGAAGTTAAGTAAAGGTAATTTCAGTTGTTAGGTAAAGTTTAATGTGTAGCCGTATGTAGATTATTACGCATAGAACCAAGCCTGTGTTTAATAATAAACTATAATAATAAACTATATGAACGTCTGAGGATCCTGGGATTATATTCATTGGAGTTGAGGAGGTTGAGGGGAGATCTAATAGAAACTTACAAGATAATGAATGGCTTAGGGTGGATGTAGGGAAGTTGTTTCCATTAGCAGGGGAGACTAGGACCCGGGGGCACAGCCTTAGAATAAAAGGGAGTCACTTTAGAACAGAGATGAGGAGAAATTTCTTCAGCCAAAGAGTGGTGGGTCTGTGGAATTCATTGCCACAGAGGGCGGTGGAGGCCGGGACGTTGAGTGTCTTTAAGACAGAAGTTGATAAATTCTTGATTTCTCGAGGAATTAAGGGCTATGGAGAGAGAGCGGGTAAATGGAGTTGAAATCAGCCATGATTGAATGGCGGAGTGGACTCGATGGGCCGAATGGCCTTACTTCCGCTCCTATGTCTTATAATTGAACTAATATACTGTTGTGTGGTCATTTGTCCAATACAAGGAATGTATTTGCGTCTTGTGGTTCAGATAAAAGAGCAACATGAGTTACGGGGATAGGGTGGAGGCGTGGGCTTAAGTGGGGTGCTCTTTCTAAGGGCTGGTGCAGACTCGATTGGTCGAATGGCCTCCTTCTGCACTGTAAATTCTCTGATCTATGTCTGCTGGCTGGCTTGAGACCCCCTGTGACCAGGGATACTGTAGAGACCAGAGTGCTTGATGGATAATGTGAACAATATTAGTTAGGTCATATATTTACTTTGTTTTTTTTGCCCAAGTTCTATATTAATCGTACTTCTTTAAAAATTTTTATTGCTTATTAATAAAACATGTCCAACCAATGAATTCTTCAGGCAAGTGCAGATGCGTGAGTAAAGGTGGAAAACACCAAGATGATGGGTGTGTGGAGTCTGCACGTTCTCCCTGTGTCTGCGTGGGTTTCCTCCGGGTGCTCCGGTTTCCTCCCACAGGTCCCGAAAGGTGTTGGGTCATTTGGACATTGTGAATTCTCCCTGTGTACCCGAACAGGAGTCGGGAGTGTGGCGACTAGGGGATTTTCACAGTAACTTCATTGCAGTGTTCATGTAAGTCTACTTGTGACACTAATAAAGATTATTATCCTCACGGGCAGAGGGAGGGCACTTCTGGGACATATCACTGCTGCAGCCCAACGAGGCAAGGAAGAATCCTGCTGACGCCGGGGAGCGCACGCCGGCGGCGAGCACGCACGCACAGCATGAGGGGGGCGCGGACTGTTGGCCCTCGGGTGCTCAGCGGCGTGTAACCGGTCAGTGCCATCCGATTAAAGAAGCTGCCGCGGTCGGGCCGCCCTCACTCCTTGGAGCCACCGACCCGCGTTCGCAGGCGTTTCCTCGGCTGGTGAACATTTGAAACAATAACAACAATCCGTGCCGGGATAGGGGAAGACGCGGGAGGTGACCGAGCGTTTGGGGCCTTCGAGCCGGGGACTCGCCTCTGGTTGTGAGGGCGGGAGACGTCGGCAACAACTGGGCGGCGACGTTTTTCTTCCTCCTGCTGCAGCTGCTGGCGGCGGCCGGTGCTGGGTGTGAAATATCAGCATGTCAAACAGTGCCATCCCCCCGCGATGGCTGCAATGTCCCAGGAGAGGACAACCGGTGGCAGGTGAGTATCAGAAATCGGGAGAGGGAGAGAGAGGGTTTGTTTTTGTTGTTGTCTTGGATCAGTAACATTGCAAAAGATAATTCACGGTACTGTGATCAACCTCTGGGGGTCTTTAACCGGTTCCCTGTCTCCAGCCGAATTAAAAGAACACTGCAGTTTAGCATCCAATCATGGCAGGTAGCAAATTTCAAATAAGTTGAAGAGGGAAAGTTTTTTGCACATGTGAATGGTCTCCTGACATTCATTGTATGCTTTCGACTTCACAAACCCAATTCGTCCTTGTAAACAAGATGTTTGCATTGATTCCCGGTTTATATACGTGTTTTGTAACAGGCCAAGTCGTGGGTTTAAATTAAGCCAAATCTTCAAACAGTAAAATGCAACATTAGTCTGTTTACTGCAATGTGTTTATTTAAAACTTTACAACGTACAACCCTCTGACGCCTTCTAGTGCATCTAACTGGTGGGTTGACTTGAGCCTGATGTAGATAGTTGCACTGTGCAGAGATTATTTGCTTCACCATTATAAAACTGTAGCCATGAATAATTACAAAATATGGTTAGGAATAATCATCTACCATATGTAAATGTGGCTAAAATATAGACAACCAATCAAAACATTGTATTCTGTTTTGAGTCTACATAACCCTTAACTAATAATAAAAGTATGAATCAAAAAAATTAGATGTGGAGCTGGGCCAGCAAAGGGAGGGGGTCTAATGAATTATATTTAAAATCTTACAAATTCAAGCAGGTTCCTCCGATCTATCAAAGGAGGTGGGAAGGAATTGACAATTACATTGTACGATCATACGAATTAGGAGCACACCATTTAGCCCATGAGCTTGCTCCGTCATTTAATAAAATCATAGAATTTACAGTGCAGAAGGAGGCCATTTGGCCCATCGAGTCTGCACCGGCTCTTTGAAAGAGCACCCTACCCAAGCCCACACCTCCACCCTATCCCCATAACCCAGTAACCCCACCCAACACTAAGGGCAATTTTGGATACTGAGGGCAATTTAGCATAACCAATCCACCTAACCTGCACATCTTTGGACTGGGAGGAAGCCGGAGCACCCGGAGGAACCCCACTCTCACACGGGGAGAACGTGCAGACTCCGCACAGACAGTGACCCAAGCCAGGAATCGAACCTGGGACCCTGGAGCTGTGAAGCAATTGTGCTAACCACTATGCTACCGTGCTGTCCCTCATGATAAGATCATGGCCGATCCGATTGTGGCCTCAAATCTACATTCCTGACAATCCCTGAGAACTTTGGTTCCCTTGTTAGTCAAGAATCTAGCTATCACTGTGTTAACAATTATTCAGGACCCTGCCAACTCGGCACTCTGGGGATGAAGGTTCCATAGACACACAAACCCTCGGAGAGAAAAAAAAGTATCCAAATTTGTCTTAAATGAGGGGGCCCTTACTTTTAAACTGTGTCCCCTAGTTCTAGTCTCTCCCATAAGGGGAAACATTTGTTTCAGCATCTCCCTGTCAAGTTCCCTCAGGATGTTGTATGTTTCAATAAGATTGCCCCTTATTCTTCTTAACTCCAATAGCTACAGGCCCAACCTTTTCAACCTTTCCAACCCAGTCGAGTGAACCTTTTCTATCCTTTCTTAAATAAAGAGACCAAAACTGTAGAGAGTACTAAAGATGTGATCTCACCAGTGCCCTGTACAGCTGTAGTAACACATCCTTACATTTATATTCCATTTGCCTTGCAACAAACAACATTTCAAAGAACAGGCCCTTCGGTCCTCCAAACCTGTACTGGTCATGATACCAACCTTTACCAAAACCCTCAGCACTTCCTTGTGCCATATCCCTCTATACCCATCCTATCCATGTGTTTGTCAAGATGCCTTTTGAACGCCATTAATGTATCTGCTTCCACAACCTCCCCTGGCAATGCATTCCAGGCACTCACCACCCTCTGCGTAAAAAACCTGCCTCGCACATCTCCTCTAAACTTTACCCCATGGACCTTAAACCTATGCCACGTGGTGACTGACCCCTCCATCCTGGGAAAGACTGACCCCTCCATCCTCTCTATCCATGCCCCTCATAATCTTGTAGACCTCTATCAGGCCACCCCTCAACCTCCGTCTTTCTAATGAAAACAGTCCGAGTCTACTCGCCCTCTCCACATAGATAACACCCTCCAGACCGGGCAACATCATGGTAAACCTCCTCTGCACCCTCTCCAAAGCCTCTATATCCTTCTGGTAGTGTGGCAACCAGAATTGTGCGCAATATCCCAAGTGTGGCCTTACCAAGATTCTATACAACTGTAGCATGACTTGCCAGTTTTTATACTCTATGGCCCATCCAATGAATGCAAGCATTCCATATGCTTTCTTGACTACCCTGTCCACTTGTGTTGCCACCTTCAAAGATCTGTGGACCTGCATGCCCATATCTATCTGCTGTTCTATATTCCTAAGAGTTTTACCATTTACGGTATCTTTCCCCTCGATGTTAGACCTATCAAAATGCATTACCTCACATTTGTCTGGATTAAACTCCATTTGCCATTTCTCTGCCCAAATCTCCAACCTATCTATGTCCTGCTGTATCTTCTGACAATCCTCAACACTATCTGCCACTCCACCAACCTTGGTGTCATCCGCAAACTTACTAATCAGACCGGCTACATTTTCCTACAAATCGTTTATATACACTACAAATAACAGAGGCCCCAGCACAGATCCCTGTGGAACACCACTAGTCACAACCTTCCATTCAGAAAAACACCCGTCTACTACTACCCTTTGCCTTCTGTGACCGAACCAGTTCTCATAGTTATATCATCATAGAATTTACAGTGCAGAAGGAGGCCATTCGGCCCATCGAGTCTACACCGGCCCCCGGAAAAGTACCCTACCCAAGGTCAACACCTCCACCCTATCCCCAGAACCCAGTAACCCCACCCAACACTTAAGGGCAATTTTGGACACTAAGGGCAATTTATCATGGCCAATCCACCTAACCTGCACATCTTTGGACTGTGGGAGGAAACCGGAGAACCCGGAGGAAACCCACGCACACACTGGGAGGATGTGCAGACTCCGCACAGACAGTGACCCAAGCCAGAATCGAACCTGGGACCCTGGAGCTGTGAAGCTATTGTGTTATCCACAATGCTACCGTTCTGCCCACTTCTGCATCCATCTTACCACATCCCCTCTGATCCAGTGTGACTTCACCTTTTGTACCAGTCTGTCATGAAGCACCTTGTCAAAGGCTTTACTGAAGTCCATGTAAACACCATCCACCGCCCTTCCCTCATCAATGATCTTTGTCACCTCCTGAAAAAACTTGATTAGGTTAGTGAGGCATGACCTCCCCTTCACAAAACCATGCTGTCTATTGCTTATGAGTCCATTTGTTTCCAAATGGGTATAAATCCTGTCCCTGAGAATTCTCTCCAGTAATTTACCAACTGCTGACGTGAGGCTCACCAGCCTATAGTTTCCAGGATTATCACTGCTACTTTCTTAAACAGCGGAATCACATTAGTTATTCTCCAGTCCTCTGGGATATCACCTGTAGCCAATGAGGATACAAAGATGTCAGTCAAGGCCCCAGCAATTTCCTCCCTTGCTCCCCTCAGTATTCTGGGGTAAATCCCATCCGGCTCAGGAGACTTATCTACCTTAATATCTTTTAAAAGACCCCCCTACCACCTCCTTTTCGATGTTAACATGATCCAGACTGTCCACACACCCTACCCAAGAATCAGTTCCACAAAGTCCCTTTCTTGGGTTAACACTGATGCAAGATATTCATTTAGTACCTCGCCCATTTCCTCTGGCTCAACACGTAGGGCGCGATTCTCCGCTCCCGCGCCGGTTGGGAGAATCGCCTGGGTTGCCAAATTTTCCCGCGACGCCGGTCCGATGCCCTACCGCGATTTTCCCAAGCGGCGAGAACGGCCCCGTCGAGTCTCGTGTGGTGAAGGCCGGACAATCGCCCGAGACACCCAAAATGGCGATTCTCCGGCACCCCTGCTATTCTCAGGCCCGGATGGGCCGAGCGGCCAGCCCTAAACGGCGGGTTCCCCCCCGGCGCCGTCCACACCTGGTCGCTGCCGGCGGGAACAGCGCGGGAACGCTGGGGGAGGTGGCCTGCCGGGGGGGGATGGAGGGATCCTGCACCGGGGGGGGGGGGGGGGGGGGCGGAAATGGGGTGTGGCCTGCGATCGGTGCCCACCGATCGTCGGGCTGTCCTCTCTGAAGGAGGACCTCCTTTCGCCCCGCAAGATCCGTCTGACATCTTCTTGCGGGGCGGAATCGGAGAGGACGGCAACCACGAATGCGCGGGTGACGGCAGTTATACGGCGCCGGACGCGTCATGTATGCGGCGCCGCCTTTAGGTGGCGCCAAGGCCTGGCGCGCGTAAATGACGCGGCGCCGCACCTAGCCCATTATCGGGGCCCTGAATCGGTCGGGATAGGGGCTGTTTCTCACTGCCGTGAACCTCAGCGGCGCGAACACTTTGCCTCCATTTTGGAGAGTCCTGCCCATAGATTCCCCCCACTGTCCTTAAGTGGTCCAATCCTTTCCCTGGCCACCCTCTTGCTTTTTACATATGAATAAAAAGCTTTGGGATTCATCTTAATCCTACTTGCCAAGGATTTTTCATGACCCTTCCTAGCCCTCCTAATTTTTTGCTTCAGTATCTTCCTACTTTCTTTATATTTCTCAAGGGCTTCGACTGTCCCCACCCTTCTAGACCATACAAAAGTCTCCTTTTTTATTGAGAAGTTCACAAAATCCCTCGTTATCCAAGGCTCCCGAAACTTCCCATACTTATCTTTTGTTCTCTCAGGAACATGACTTTATATTTGCCTTCCTAATCACATTCTACACCTACATACTAATTTAAAAAAAAATTTCCAGTCCCCAATTACTTTTTCTCCAATTAAGGGGCAATTTAGCGTGGCCAATCCACCTAACCTGCACACCTTTGGGTTCTGGGAGTGAAACCCACGCAGACATGGGGAGAATGTGCAAACTCCACACAGACAGTGACCCAGGGCCGGGATATGAACCCGGGTCCTCAGTGCCGCAGTCCCAGTGCTAACCAGTGCGCCACTGTGCCGCCCCTAATTCTTTGTGATTCATGTACCGGGATACCCAGATTCCTCTGTACCTCAGAATTCAGCAATCTCTCTCTATTTAAATATTGAAACTGCTATTAACTGTTATTAAACTACTAGATTGAATACCACTCATATGATGTATTTATGATACATTGCTGCGGTTGTTCTGAGTTCAGCACTGGCTGCTGCCATACCTGGTACAAAGGAAGATGCTTTTGTTTGTTTGAGGCCAATCTACTCCGCCTCAGGATATCGTTGTAAGAGCTCATGGCGTGTTGTAGACCCAACCATTTTCAGTTGTTCCATCATAAATCAGAAGTGAACATTTTCTCTGGCTGCACAGTCTTTAATTCCATTCACAACTCCTCAAAAAATGAAGCAGTCCACGGTATTCAGGCTTGGGCTGATAAGTGGAAAGTAACATTTGGACCACAGAGGTGCCTGGCAATTACGATATCCAACAAGAGAGAATCTAATTTGTGGCAAAAAAAGGGCGGCATGGTGACACAGTGGTTAGCACTGCTGCCTCACAGCTCCAGGGACCTGGGTTTCATTCCGGCCTTGGGTGACTGTGTGGAGTTTGCACGTTCTCCTCGTATCTGCGTGGGTTTCCTCCAGGTGCCCTGGTTTCCTCCCACAGTCCAAAGATGTGCAGCTGAGGTGGATTGGCCATGATCAATTGTCTCTTTGTGTCCAGAAGGTTAGAGGTTAGGTGGTGTTACTGGATTAAGAGGATAGGGTCGGGCCTTACCCTTTCAGTGTACCCTTTCAGAGGGTCGGTCTAGACTCAATGGGCTGAAGGCCTCCTACAGTGTAGTGATTCTAACAATTTCCATCGATGTTCAATGGGGTTATTATGAGTCTCCCACCCAAACATTTGCCAGGAACTCAACATAGATCTACTAGTAACTGTGGCCACAAGAACAAGTTAGAAATTGGGAATTTAGAACATACAGTGCAGAAGGAGGCCATTCGGCCCATCGAGTCTGCACCGACCCACTTAAGCCCTCACTTCCACCCTATCCCCATAACCCAATAACCCCTCCTAATCTTTTTGGACACTAAGGGCAATTTAGCATGACCACGGGCAGCACGGTAGCACAAGTGAATAGCACTGTGGCTTCACAGCGCCAGGGTCCCAGGTTCGATTCCCCGCTGGGTCACTGTGCGGAATCTGCATGTTCTCCCCGTGTCTGCGTGGGTTTTCTCCGGGTGCTCCGGTTTCCTCCCACAGTCCAAAGACGTGCAGGTTAGGTTGATTGGCCATGATGAATTGCCCTTAGTGACCAAAAAGATTAGGAGGGGTTATTGGGTTACGGGGATAGGGTGGAAATGAGGGCTTGGGTGGGTTGGTGCAGACACGATGGGCCGAATGGCCTCCTTCTGCACTGTATGTTCTATGTAATCCACCTAACCTGCACATCTTTGGACAGTGGGAGGAAACCGGAGCACCCGGAGGAAACCCCAAGCAGACACGGGGAGAACGTGACCCAGCGGGGAATCGAACCTGGGATCCTGGCGCTGTGAAGCCACAATGTGCTACCCTGCTACCCTCTGAAAGGATACTCTACCTAGGGTAAGGCCCCACCCTATTCTGTGGCATGTGATCTGCTTCCCGAGTCCCCACTTGCCGGAATCTCAATGCTATCCAGGACAAAGTTACCTCCTCGATTGATGCATTGTGGCCGCGTCTACAGGATGCACTGCAGCAATTCATAAAGGCTTCTTTGACAACTTCCATAATCTCCACGCCTTAGATTAGAAGAATACAAACAGCAGGCACATTGGGATGCCATCACTTGCAAGTAATCCTTCAAGTGCACAGACAAATATTTTGGTGGCAAACAGTAAACTGAGTTTCCCTCTGTCCACGCTAGTTCTGATGGCTTTCGAAATGTGAAGCTCTGATGTTCTGGTCAGAACTTCTTAATTAACAATACCAAAAATAAGTTAACATGTCATTGGCATTTCTGGGATCGTGCTGTGTGCAAAATAACGTACACTGCATATTTTTAAAAGTAATTTTTCTGCAAAAAATGCTTTGGAAATGTATTTGTTGTGTTATATTAGTTATGTAGAAGGTTTTAAAAAAAAAAAAAAAAAAAAATTTCAGCCATGCTAATTCACGTTGTATAGGTCTGTCTGGAACTTGCCTAGGAATGGGCACTAAATGCTGGTCTTGGGAGCAGTGCCTTTATCCAATGACTGAAGAAAATTAAAGTTGCATTTTAACCACCTGTGTGCAGCACAGCTTTAAGAGCATCAGGAGTGAATACGTAGAGTACCACTTTTATTTGAAGAGCTATAATAAAAACAGTGTGAGAGAAAAACTCAGTCTGGCAGCATCCCTGGAGAGAAACAGTTAATATTTCAGGTCAACTACCTTTCCTTTCACCTGAAATATTAATTGAGCTTCTCTCCACAGATGTTGCCAAACCTGCTGAAAATCTCTAGCATTTTCTGTTTCTATTTCGAGTCCAATGATGTGATGGGTTTTATGCTACTGAAAAACTGGTGGGTTAGGTGGAGCAAAAAGGAAAGGCCAGGGATAGGTTTGAGAGCGAGGGAGATTAATTTACAAAGATATCATTGGATCAAAAAGCCAAGGAAATGGGAATTTTAGTAGCAAAGGAACAAAGAATTGGTACAGAGTACGTGTTCATAAGTCAATTAAAGGCCAGTGCTGTCTGAAAGCAAAATAGCAAAATGTGTTAATAACCGAATAAAGGTTGGGAGGCACGGTGATTAGCACTGCTACCTCATGGCACCGAGGACCCGGGTTCGGTCCCAGCCCCGGGTCCCTGTCCGTGTCGAATCTGCACATTCTCCCTGTGTCTGCATAGGTCTCACCCCCACAGCCCAAAAAGATGATCAGGGTAGGTGAATTGGCCATGCTTAATTACTCCTTAATTGGAAAAAAAGAATTGGGTGCTCTTTTATAAAAAAAAAACAGAATAAAAGTCAGTGCTGTCTGAAGCAAAACTTGAGAACAAGATACAGACTGGCACAAGTATACAAAAAAACAATACAAAATGGAGGACAAGGTTCATAGTCTGAAGTTGTTGAACACAGAAGGTTGTAAAGTGCCTAATTGGAAGGTGAGGCGCTGTTCGTCCAGTTTGCACTGGGCATCACTGCAGGCCGAGACAGAAATGTGAGGGTGAGAACGAGGTGGTGAATTGAAACAGCAAGCGTCCGGGAGGTCGGAGTCATGCTTGTGTACTGAACAAAGGTGTTCTGCAAAGCGGACACCTAGTCTGCGGTTGGTCTCCCCAGTGGTGGAGGCCACATTGTGAGCAGCGAATACTATAGATTAAGTTGAAAGAAGTACAGTAAGAGCTTCTTGTGATAAAATCCTACTTGTTCACCAAAGCTGGAAATATGATGAATACCGTTGCATTCCAAGCTATTTATGGTGACTGCATCATTTTGGACAGCAATGGTTGTGGTACCTGTATTCATTTTTCCAAAGCCACCTGTCTGCTTTTATTTATTTCCTCTACCCCTTCCACTCGTGTCTCCAGCAAATGTGAGGAGCTCATGGCCTTGTTTATCACCCAAGACTGTTGATTCAGCTGCCACTGTTGCTTCCCTATGTGCATCAATTCAAATCCACAGGCTCTGGTTTCTCTCCCCTCGTGCTTTCTCTGAGCTGTCCTCATCCACGAGACCCATCTCCTGCTCCTTTGACCACAATACTGCTGACCACATTTCTCTTCCTTACTGCTATTGAAAATGATTCTCTCTGTTCAGGCATTGTTGTGTGCTTTAAAAAAAAAAAAAGCCTTTCAAAATTGCATTTCTTTTAAAAAGATCATCTTAACCCCTCTACTCTACTCCCCTTCTTCAATCTCCCTTTTGTTTCCAAAGTCCTTGAGCATGGAGCCTGCAGTATAAGGGTCTGGCACTAATAGGATTCACCTGGCACTGAGTATATGACTGCCCACACAGTGATGCAAGAGAACGAATGACCTGCACCTAAGGGTCAGTCTGGTGTTGGACAGAACTGTGTGCACAAGCAAACACGAAGACAATTCCTAGCTTGAACCCATTACAGTATAATATATATTTATATATATACACATAATTCCTGAAAATAATAAATACATACAGTTAACCTACTTAAGACTACCAGGAACAAAAACAAAATACTGGACCATCTCAGCAGGTTTGACAGCATTTGTGGACAGAGAAGGGAGCTAACATTTCGAATCTGGATGACTCTTAACAAAGCTGAAGTTTGAGAAGAAAAGGGAGGAAAAATATTTATTGGTTTGGAAGAATTATGACTAAATAATCAGCTTTAAGAACCAGCAAAGGCCAGGATTCAATGCTTTCACGATCCTAAAGCATGATGCTGAAACGGTGAAGTCAGCTAAATTTACTAAGCATGTCCAGCAGCCAGGCGAACCTGTCGACTCATTCGTTAACAACTTGTACAGGATTGCTGGAGGTTGTGATTATAGAGATCTAAAATCTTAACTTCTCAGGGATAGAGTAGTTGTAGGAGTAGCAGACGACAAACTCTCCGACATGATGCAAGCGAAGGAAGATTTAACCCTCAAGAAAGCTATCCAGCTTGTTAGGCAGTCTAAACTCTGTGCAGTAGAAGTCCATTTTAGGAGGAAAAGTAAATTGGAGGCCAAAATAATGCCCACTGGGTAGTTTGTTAAACATCACAGAAACAGGGACACTCCAGGCCAAGGGAAGCAATACCTTAACCAACCAGAGTGACCATGTCAGCGCTGTGTAGCGAAGTACCTCCATAGGCGATATTTAATGTCCTTCCATTTCAGCCCAGTGCTTTCAAATTGACCGAATCGGACACTTCGGCCAACTGTACAAGGCCAAAACACCTAGATGCATAGAAGACCCAAAGATGATCCATGAGGTCGAGACTGCACACCAAGAGGACACACAGCCATGCTTCTTGAGTGAGCTCAAAGATCCTGGATTTTCATTTGTTACACGGCCATTTCACTAACTTTAAGTTGGACTTTACAGTCCTATGAGACATCTGGATTTCCAGCATGATTCTGGAACCATTAACGTATGGCACTGGAACCATTAACGTATGGCAGCAAACAAATCTTCAAGCTGATGTACGTCAGCCATAACCAGTCTTTTTTTCTCTTGAGCAGAGATGCCTGTGCAGTCCTGAATCTTCTCAAAATGGCAGAAAATGTGTCTCAGCAACCACGCCCATCAACTGTACAGAACTGCAATGTTCCAGGAGCTCAAAAGAGGAAAGAGCAGCGCAACTGGGACTTTAGCTCTGAACAGTCTTTTCTTTCATTGCAAAATAGGTTTGTCCATTTTCGTTGCAGGTGCTCGAAAGCCCTCATTGTGGGATCAGCCAGCCACTCAGATGATTGCCATGACTCCTCAGTGGAGGATAAACAACAGAGCAGCCAAGAGGAGCCTCGGCCTTTGACTCTGAGTGTTGATGAGGTCAACACTATCACCACAGAGCAAACGCTGCAAATCTCGGCCAGTATGGCAAGCGCCACAGCGCTGGAACCAAGTAGCAGCTCTCCACTGCACGGCGGCACAGTGGTAAGCAGTGATGCATCACAGTGCCAAGGACCTGAGTTCGATTCCAGCCTTGGGTGACTGTGTGGAGTATGCATGTTCTTCCAGTGTCTGCGTGGGTTTCCTCCGGTTGCTCCCACAGTCCAAAGATGTGCAGGTTAGGTGGATTAGCCATGTTAAATTCCCTTAATTTTCAAAGATGTGCAGGTTAGGTGGATGGGCCATGATCAATGTGCACGGGATTATGAGGATAGGGCAGGGGAGTGGGCCTAGGTAGAGTGCTCTTTCGGAGGGTTGATGCAGACTCGGATGGGCCGGATGGCCTCCCTCTACACTGTAGGGATTCTATAGACAGTTCGCCACATGCAAAGGTTCGTCAACCACACAAGAAATGAGATGGAATAAAAATTACCCATCACCACTACTGCCAAATCGACAAAGAGCGATTCAATACCTAAGAATGGATAAAGAGAATACAAATATATCCAGATGCAAGGACAATCTTCAAGTCAACAGAGTTTGCCTGCAATATCCCACCCCTCTTGACAGTAGTGACGAGATATGAAAGGGTTATAAGACCTCCAAACTACCTGAACATATGGGGTCGTAATAATAATGTAAATGCATTGGGTAAATGAGAGGAACGTATGGAACAAAAACTTGGGGGTGGCGGGAGATGGGGCAAGATGTAGTCTAAGGGTCTGGCACATATACTTAATGAGGGACTGAGTACAGTACTGTCCACACAGTGCTTGTAAGAGAACCTGCACCAAGGAGACAGTCTAATGTTGGACAGAGCTGTGTGCACAAGCAAGTAAGAGATAACGTCTAGTTTGAACCTTTTACAGTATATATGCACGTATTTCTTGTAGTTAATAAATAAATTTAACTTTCTTGAGACGACCTCATGGCGCCAAGGACCCGGGTTAGATCCCAGCCCCGGGTCACTGTCCGTGTGGAGTTTGCAAGTTCTCCCCGTGTCTGCATGGGTCTCTCACCACAACCCAAAGAAGTGCAGGGTAGATAATCTTTATTGTCACAAGTAGGCTTACATTAACACTGCAATGAAGTTACTGTGAAAAGCCCCTAGTCGCCACATTCCGGCACCTGTTCGGATACACTGAGGGAAATTCAGAATGTCCAATTCACCAAACAAGCGTGTCTTTCGGGACTCGTGGGAGGAAACCGCAGTACCCGGAGGAAACCTACGCAGACACGGAGAATGTGCAGACTCCGCATAGACAGTGACCCAAGCCGGAATCGAACCTGGGACCCTGGCGCTGTGAAGCCACAGTGCTAACCAGTGTGCTACCACAGCCCATGACCACGCTAAATTGTCCCTTAATTGGAAAAATTAAAAAAAAAAAAAAAATTCTCCATTCAGCCTCTAACGAAAGCCACAATTGGCATCATCCGTTACTTGGCACATTTTCCCTTCACCTGGGATTTCTCTGCAGCTTTTGACATTGGTGGCTATACTATCCTCCAGCACTTCTCATCTGTTGTCAAACTCAATGGGACTTCCCTTGCTTGGTTTTACTGTTACCTGACCAACTGTATCAACAATGACCATCAGATCTGTTTGTGACCATCACCTTTGCCTCACCTACCCATTGTCCCTTGGTGATATCTGGCTGTGTGTGCGTGTGTGCGTGCGTGCGTGCGTGTGTGTGTCGTCCCTTGGAAAGAGCACCCTACTTAAGTTTAGTCCATGCCTCCACCCTGATCCCAGTAACCCCACCTAACCGTTTTGGACACAAAGGGGCACTTTAGCATGGCCAATCCACCAAACCAGCACCTTTGGACTGTGGGGGGGAAAACCAGATCACCTGGAGGAAACCCACGCAGACACTGGGAGAAAGTGCAAACTCTACACAGACAGTCGCCCAAGGCCGAAACTGAAGCTCGGCCCCTGGAGCTGAGAGGCAGCAGTGCTAACCACTGTGCCACGCATGTTAGAATGTGTTAATAGCAGAACAAAGGTAAGCAGTGTGCCAAAGGACAACTAGGACCAGGAAACAGATGTTCCTGGTGGGATGGGGGGGGGGGGCTAACAATGGTGAGGCAAAAACAGATGGATGGAGGAAATTAAAATAAATTGATAGAAATTACAAAAATGAGGTGAAGGTGGAGGAGAGAGTTCACAACATCGGATCCAGAAGGCTGTAACGTGCCTAATCAGAGGATGTTTTTATTTAAAAAAAAATAAATTTAGAGTACCAAATTATTTTTTTTCCAATTAAGGGGCAATTTATGTGGCCAATCCACCTACTCTGCACATCATTGGGTTGTGGGGGGAAACCCATGCAGACATGGGGAAGAATGTACAAACGCCACATGTACAGTGACCCAGGGCTGGGATTGAAATCGGGTCCTCGGCGCCGTGAGGTAGCAGTGCTAACCACCATGCCACCCAAACTTTATTCTGTTATTAACAAATTCTGCTATTTTGCTTTCAGACAGCAGTGGTGGTGGGAGGGGGAAGAAAAGCCAGGGGAGGGGGGGGGGGGGAGGAAGAAAAGTGAGGAAAAGCCGGGGGGGGGGGAGGGGAGGGGGAGGAAGAAAAGCCAGGAGAGGGGGGGGGGGGGAGAGAGAGAGATGTGGGGAGAGGGGGGGGTGTTGGGCAAGGAAGGATTGTGGAGAGGGGCTGGAGGAAAAATCAAGTGAATGGGGTGGGGATGAGCGACGGGGAGGGGGGGGGGCTGTAGCATCCACACGACTACAAAAACAAGTCTTTCCACTATACCCGGAATATGGGTGTTTATTTTTTTAATTTTCTATCCTGTTGTAAATATCTGTTTTTAACATGTGGCTATTGTATATTTTGCTTGTTTGTTATAAATGAAACACTTCAATAAAAATACTTGCAACGCGAGCTAATTATCAGTCTTTTTCTCTTCTAATCAACTGGTTGTATTGTATCCTTCCTTTAATCATAGAATAGAATGGCACCATTGAGGGAGGTGGGTGAAAGGTTTAGGCCTTTGTTGGTGGGTCCCAAATGCGAGAGGCACATTGATTCCCATATCCTTGGTTTTTTTTAATAAACAATTTTATTGAGGTATTTTTGGCATATAAAACAGCAACATTATACCGTAGTGTACAAAAAGCAAACAAGACATAATGCAAACATCGGCTCCCCTCTCGCAAGAACCTGCCTAAGCAACCCCCTACTCTACGCTACCCTAACCCCCCCCCCCCCCTGCTGACGATTAATTATCTGTGAAGAAGTCAACAAATGGTTGCGAACGTAACCGGGTGAACCCTGACAGCGATCCTCTCAAGGCAAACTTAATTTTTTCCAGCCCGAGAAAGCTCGCCATGTCCGATAGCCATACTTCAGACTTCGGGGGCTTTGAGTCCCTCCATGCCAACAGTATTCACCGCCGGACTACCAGGGAAGCAAAGGCCAAGACGCCGGCCTCTTTCTCCTCCTGGAATCCCGGGTCCTCCAAAACCCCCAAAAGTGCCACCTCAGGACTCATTGCTACCCTAGTCTTCAATACTCGGGATATGACGTCTGCAAATCCCTGCCAGTACCCCCTGAGTTTAGGACACGCCCAGAACATGTGTACATGATTCGCTGGTCCTCCGGCCCAAAGAATTTGCTCATCCGGGCCACCGTCATATGGGCCTGATGTACGACCTTGAACTGGATCAGACTGAGCCTGGCGCAAGTTGCGGTCGTGTTTACTCTACTCAAAGCGTCTGACCATACGCCGACCTCTATCTCTTCCCCCTCCTCCCTCTTAAGCTTCAGTTCTTCGGTCTGTGCCTCCTCTGCCCCCATTAGTTCTTTATAGATGTCTCAGACTCTCCCCTCTCCCACCTCTCTTCTGGAAACTACCCTGTCCTGGATTCTCCTTGGTAGGAGGCGTGGGAAGGATGGTACCAGTCTGCGTACGAAATCCCGCACCTGCAAGTACCTGAAATCATTCCCTCTCACCAGCCTGAACTTCTCCTCCAACGCCCTCATGCTCGGGAAGCTCCCTTCCAGGAACAGATCGCCCATCCTCGCAATCCCCGCTCTCCGCCACAGTTGAAACCCACCATCCATATTCCCCGGGGCAAATCGGTGATTGCCGCAGATTGCTCTCTGATGCTCTCACTTCCCCTATATGCCTCCTCCACTAGCCCCAGATCCGTAGAGCTGCCACCACTATAGGGCTGGTGGAGTATCGTGCCGGCGGCAGAGGCGCCGTAACCAAGACTGCCAAACTGGTGCCCCTGCACGAAGCAGCCTCCATCCGCTCCCAAACCGACCCTGTACCCACCATCCATTTCCTTACCATGGCTATGTTAGTTGCCCAATAGTAGTTGCTAAAGTTCGGCAACACCAGCTCCCCCCTTCCCCTCGGTTCCTCTTGAGCATCGCCTTCCTCACCCGTGGGGAATTTCCCGCCCAAACAAATCCCAGGATAATTTTATCCAGCCTCTTAAAGATGGACCGCGGGTTGAAAATTGGGAGACACTGAAATATGAACAAGAATCTCGGAAGAAATGACATACTTCACGGTCTGCAGCCTCTGTCGTTTCCTAAGTAACTCTGGCCTCGGGGACTCCGCATAGCTCCTGTCCGTCCGTAAAATTTCCTCAGCCAGTCGGTCCGTTTCTGTCCTGTTCCTGTGGGCTCGGATTGAAATCTGCTCCCCTCTCACCACTGCCTTCAGTGCCTCCCAGAGCACCACTGCTGAAACTTCTCCAGTATCATTTACCTGCAGGTAATTCTGCATGCATTTCCTCAGCCTCTCTCACACCGCCTTGTCCGCCAGCAGTCCAACTTCCAGCCTCCATTGTGGGCGCTGAAAGCTATCTTTCCAAATCTACAGATCAACCCAGTGCAGAGCATGGTCCGTGATGGTAATTACTGAATATTCTGCACCCGTCATCCCTGTCAGCAAGTCCCTGCTCATGATAAAGAAATCGATTCGGGAATACACCTTGTTGACGTGGGAATAGAACGAAAACTCCTTCGCCGACGGCCGACTAAACCGCCATGGGTCAGCTCCCCCATTTGCTTCATGAACCCTCTCTGTTCCTTTGCCATCGCTGGCACCCTATCCGTTCTTGAACACGACCGGTCCAGGCCAGGATCAAGAAATGTGTTAAAGTCCCCATCCATGATCAGTTTGCGTGAGTCCAAGTCAGGGATCTTCTCCAGCAACCTCTTAATAAAATCTACGTCATCCCAATTAGGGGCATATATGTTGACCAGGACTACTCTCACCCCCTCGAGCTCACCCCTAACCGTAACAAATCTGCCACCCCCGTCCGCAAATGTGCCCTCCACTTCAAATTGGACTCGCTTGTTGATCAAGATCGCAACCCCCCTGGTCTTAGTGTCGAGCCTCGAATGGAAGACCTGACGAATCCAGCCCTTCATTAATCTGACCTGGTCAGCCACTTTCAGATGAGTCTCCTGTAACATGACTACGTCCGCCTTCAAAACCGGCAAATGCGCGAACACACGTGCTCTCTTGACTGGCCCGTTTAGCCCTCTAACATTCCAGGTGATCAGCCTGGTCGGGGGGCACCTCACGCCACCCCCCCTCTCCCCTTGCCGATCAGCCATCTCCTTTCTTTGGCCAGCCCCCAAGCCATGTGCTGCGCTTCCTCTGGCCCGCCTCCTGGCCGCCTCCACCCCTGATATCCTCGCTGTTACCATGCCCTATTTTTAATCATCGTCAGCAGACCTCCCCCCCCCCCCCCCCCCCCCCCCCAGCAACACCACCCTATAACCTAACCCCTGCCATAAACTAGCTAAATGAACACCCCCCACCTGGCTTCCGTTGACTAGCCCACCCAGCTAGCCTGGTGGCTCCCAACTCTGGCGCCAGCGAGTCTCTCACCTATTGTTCCCTGGCTCCCCTCTCCCCGGCCCATCCACACCACTTCCCCAAATCAGCCCTTGAACAAATACTCTAAACAGGACAGAGACCACTACAACAATTGTGCAATTTAAGTCCTACAAAACGAAATAGCAGGCACTATCAACCATTCCTATCCGAACGCAGAAAGAGATCACAAAAATTCCCCCCAAAACACCCCCCATATCCGAACCATTCTAACTATTCTCTTTTTCTAACAAAACCCCAACACAAAAGCGAAAAAGAGACATGAAGAGAAAAAAGACAAAAAAGACATAAAAACCAAGATACAAAAGCATGAAAAACATGCAGGCATCTCTCAGAACCCAGAGAGAAAGAATTAAAAGTTCCAACACGAGTCCAAGAGTCCTCAACTCGGGACCAGCCCTAGCCTCTTTGCAAAGTCCATCGCCTCCTCGGGTTCTTCGAAATAATGGCGCTGAACAAAAGAACAAAGAAATGTACAGCACAGGAACAGGCCCTTCGGCTCTCCATGCTGCCCGACTAAACTACAATCTTCTACACTTCCTGGGTCCGTATCCCTCTATTCCCATCCTATTCATGTATTTGTCAGGATGCCACTTAAATGTCACTATCGTCCCTGCTTCCACCACCTCGTCCGGTAACGAGGTCCAGGCACCCACTACCCTCTGCGTAAAAAAACTTGCCTCGTACATCTACTCTAAACCTTGCCCCTCTCACCTTAAACCTATGCCCCCTAGTAATTGACCCCTCTACCCCGGGGAAAAGCCTCTGACTATCCACTCTGTCTATGCCCCTCACAAGTTTGTAGACCTCTATCAGGTCGCCCCTCAACCTCCTTCATTCCAGTGAGAACAAACCGAGTTTTTCAACCGCTCCTCATAGCTAATGCCCTCCATACCAGGCAACATTCTGGTAAATCTCTTCTGCACCCTCTCTAACGCCTCCACATCCTTCTGGTAGTGTGGCGACCAGAATTGAACACTATACTCCAAGTGTGGCCTAACTAAGGTTCTGTACAGCTGCAACATGACTTGCCAATTCTTATACTCAATGCCCCGGCCAATGAAGGCAAGCATGCCGTATGCCTTCTTGACTACCTTCTCCACCTGTGTTGCCCCTGTCAGTGACCTGTGGACCTGTACTCCTAGATCTCTTTGACTTTCAATACTCTTGAGGGTTCTACCATTCACCGTATATTCCCTACCTGCATTAGACCTTCCAAAATGCATTACCTCACATTTGTCCGGATTAAACTCCACCTGCCATCTCTCCGCCCAAGTCTCCAAACAATCTAAATCCTGCTGTATCCTCTGACAGTCCTCATCGCTATCCGCAATTCCACCAACCTTTGTGTCATCTGCAAACTTACTAATCAGACCAGTTACATTTTCCTCCAAATCATTTATATATACTACAATCAGCAAAGGTCCCAGCACTGATCCCTGTGGAACACCACTGGTCACAGCCCTCCGATTAGAAAAGCATCCTTCCATTGCTACTCTCTGCCTTCTATGACCTAGCCAGTTCTGTATCCACCTTGCCAGCTCACCCCTGATCCCGTGTGACTTCGCCTTTTGTACTAGTCTACCATGAGGGACCTTGTCAAAGGCCTTACTGAAGTCCATATAGACAACATCCACTGCCCTACCTGCATCAATCATCTTAGTGACCTCCTCGAAAAACTCTATCAAGTTAGTGAGACACGACCTTCCCTTCACAAAACCATGCTGCCTCTCACTAATACGTCCATTTGCTTCCAAATGGGAGTAGATCCTGTCTCGAAGAATTCTCTCCAGTAATTTCCCTACCACTGAAGTAAGGCTCACCGGCCTGTAGTTCCATGGATTATCCTTGCTACCCTTCTTAAACAGAGGAACAACATTGGCTATTCTCCAGTCCTCCGGGACATCACCTGAAGACAGTGAGGATCCAAAGATTTCTGTCAAGGCCTCAGCAATTTCCTCTCCAGCCTCCTTCAGTATTCTGGGGTAGATCCCATCAGGCCCTGGGGACTTATCTACCTTAATATTTTTTAAGACACCCAACACCTCGTCTTTTTGGATCTGAATGTGACCCAGGCTATCTACACACCCTTCTCCAGACTCAACATCTACCAATTTCTTCTCTTTGGTGAATACTGACGCAAAGTATTCATTTAGTACCTCGCCCATTTCCTCTGGCTCCACACATAGATTCCCTTGCCTATCCTTCAGTGGGCCAACCCTTTCCCTGGCTACCCTCTTGCTTTTTATGTACGTGTAAAGAGCCTTGGGATTTTCCTTAACCCTATTTGCCAATGACTTTTCGCTGGCCCTCGTGCGTAATCCACAGTCGCGCCGGATAGAGCAGCCCAAATTTCACCTGCTTATATAAAATCTCTTTAACTTGCCTGTAGCCTGCTCTCCTTCTGGCCACCTCTGCGCTCAGGTCTTGGTAAACGCGCAGGGCGCTATTGTCCCAGTTACAGCTCCATGTGCTCTTGGCCCATTGCAGAACCCACTCCTCGTCCAGGTACCTGTGGAACCGGACCACCATCACTCATGAGGGACCCCGTCGCCGCGGCTGCCTCACCTGTGCTCTTATGTGCCCTGTCCACCTCCGGCGGGCGAGGGAACAGCTCGTTCCCCAGCAGCTTCTGGAACATAGCATCCAGCCCCTCGGCCCCCTCCGGGAGGCCAACGATTCTTAAATTCTGCCGGCGAGACCTGTTCTCCAGCTTTTCCAGGAGCATTTTTTGTTGGTCTCTCAACCTTC
Source organism: Scyliorhinus torazame (assembly GCF_047496885.1). Classification (NCBI taxonomy): domain Eukaryota; kingdom Metazoa; phylum Chordata; class Chondrichthyes; order Carcharhiniformes; family Scyliorhinidae; genus Scyliorhinus; species Scyliorhinus torazame. Next base: position 268,027,846 of record NC_092710.1, read on the forward strand.
GAATTTCCACGTCTGCCACCGTTTGAAAGTCCACCTGCTCCTCCACCGTCTTCTCCAGCTCTTGGATCTTCTCAGCCTGGGCATCCAGCTTTTTCTCCATTTCGGTCAAACGAATTCTGGTGCGGTTCCAAATGATCATGTTTCAGTGCTAGGAAGCTCTCCTGCATAACCTTCAACAGGTGCTCCATTGTCGGCTGAGCTGGTGGTGCCCGGGTCTGGACAGCGGCCATATTGGTTTCACTCGTAGCCTCCCCCTTGCTTGTCCACTTCTTCAGCTGTTTGCGATCCTTCCTACTTCTTAGTTCCATACACCTCTGTATGGATTCAGTGCCTGAGTGCTATTACTTTCCAATCCAGCGCTCAAAAGCGCAAAAAAGTCAGGGGAAAATGTCCAAAAGTCTGACCAGAGCGGGAGGCACCAAACGTGCGACTTACTCCCTCATAGCTACCACCGGAAGCCCCCATATCTTTGTTTACTCTTTCCTTCTCCTTTCTATTGAGGATTATGCTGTAGGTTAGCTTTATGGGTCCTCCCTTGTGTTGAGGAATGTCGCCTTCGAACTATTGTGGTCCTAATATTTTTGTTTTGTTGGGGTTTGTATGCTGACTGAATTAATGGTACAGACAGGTCTCCTATCTGAGAAAATAGTGTTTTGGAGATGTTCTGTTGTCCCTGGTGCAGTTTGAGATGGGAAAGGTGTGTTTTGGTGCACGCCCGAATGTGGCACGGAAATCCCATCCTATTTTTCTTGTGGGTTGTGCATTGGTTGCAGCTGATTTTAAACTATGTTCCAGGAATGTACAGGGAATTCATCATCCTATCAAAGGGACAGAGATTCTATTTTCTTCAGAAGGTGAAAGTGGCGCCTTGTTATAGGAGACTCATTTGGAGGACAACGAGCACTTAAAGTTAAAGCAGGAATGAGCGGGGCAAGTTTCTTTTTGCCTCGTTCTCGACTAGTAGCATTGGAGTAATAATAATCTAATCATCTTTATTAGTGTCACAAGTAGGCTTACATCAACACCGCAATGAAGTTGCTGTGAAAATCCCCTAGTCGCCACACTCGGCGCCTGTTCAGATACACTGAGGGAGAAGTCAGAATGTCCAATGCACCTAACAAGCATGTCTTTCGGGGCTTTTGTGGGAGGAAACCGGAGCACCCGGAAGAAACCCATGCAGACACTGGGAGAACGCACTGATCCAAGCTGGGAATTGAACCCGGGTTCCTGGTGCTGTGAAGCAGGAGTGCTAACCACTCTGCTACCATGCCGCCCGTGCAACTTTGGTCAATAAAAATGTTCCCTTTTTAAGGTGGAGAATTCTGTGAAGGATAAGGGGGGGGCGGTGGTATGTGAATATTATGGGGCAGAGAATCTGTCTTAATGAATGACTGATCCTCCAAATCACTCCCCGGAATTTGTTGCTAAAGTCTTCATGGACTTCGCAGAGCTGGCTTCAACCAATTCTTTCATGGTCTGCGACATCTGGGTTAGGAAGAACCCTACTTCCATTTGGCTCGTTATTGAAGCAGTCTAGTCGGCTTTCCCTTTGCAGGTCTTATTATTTTATGTGGACTTTAAGGCAGGTTTTGCTAAGTGCGATAATCCTATTATTAATACTCTTGGCGGATGGAGGATGATCTGCAAATTAGAAGGGAGATCTAAACTGCTGTTTCTCCTATCCAGGGCAGCCCGGACTTCCCACCAGGTCTTGTGGACCATGAATTCGATACTTGGAGATATAGAGGCATTTGGAGGTTGGGAGGCCTATCCAGTGGTGCTTCCTTGTCACCTTTAGAGTAGTAATGCTAACAATTTGATAATCTGGGACACTGCTTTTATTAAGTAACAGCAACTTGGAGACTTTATCGTTAACAAGACAACTTTGCTTCTTGACTCTTCCATTTCCCCTGTGGGAACAAAAAATCCTAATTTCAACAGAGCCTAAACCGTTAATTAGTAAGTTTTATAACTTGTGTTCTAGGTCCTGTGTTAGTACAGTGGATGCTTTGAGGCCTTGGAAAAACCTGACAGCTAATATTGACGAGGGGACATGAGGTAGATTTTTAAAAATAAATTTAGAGTCCCCAATTTTCTTTTCCAATTAAGGGGCAATTTAGTGTGTTCACCTACCTTGCTCATCTTTTTGGGTTGTGGGGGTGAGACCCATGCAGAGACATGGGGTAGTGTATAGAATTATGCCAGTAACATTTCTGTATGTAATAGAACGAAGGAGACTCAGTTTAAGATACTGCATTGCTTGCATTGCACTCCAGATAGGAGAACTGTTGACGTTTTATGAAAAAATCCTGACCGTTGTGGCTCGTAAAAATATCCTCTTCTCTTGGATTAATGACCGGCATCCTTCAATTCAAAACTGGTGAAACATAATCATGAAATGTACCCTGATGGAATTCTTGACATCTGTAATCCGTTTGAAGTCTGATACATTCTATAAAGTGTGGGACGCCTCTCAAATTTATGGGCTCTGTTTTGTCTGACCTGCTCCTACAAGGTTTCCCATGGGCCATATTGCAAGTCGTGATCTCACTATGCGTAAAGGTGTACAATATCCTATCATGCTTATGTGGCCCTATCCTCTTCCCCATTTTCTGGTTGATCCAGTCTTTAAATAGAGGCACTCTTTCTTAATTTATCCCGTCTTTCTCTATTCTTATGTCTTCAGAAATGTTTGTTCTGTAGTGTTGTGCTTAGTTTATCCTACCTTTCTCTGTTCTTATGTCTTCAGAAATGTTTGTTCTGTAGTGTTGTGCTTTAACTGGCTGTTTTTTCTGTAAAACAAAAAGTATAAAATTGATAATATATAAAAATTAATTATTTGCACAATTCACAAATACTATTTTTATTAAGGGCTTATCATCAATGTCTCATTTGGCCCCTAAATATGTTTTTTAAGAAGTCTCATAGAACAAGTGTTTGTTATTGTGGCTACAGCTCTTTCCTTGCTACTGTAATAGTGATACATGACATATACCAGTGTTTTTCAAACTTTATTTCCATGACCCACTTTTACCATCCGGCTGACCTTCGCGACACACCATTTTCACTTGCCTTTGAGGGAACAGGTGAGCCTGCCTGGTCCTCGTGCGAAGAGGGCAATGTGCATGATGGTTCCTTTACGTTGTATTCATCTTTGTGAGGACGGAAATTCTAGCCCCTCACATGCAGATCGTTGAGGGGCAATAGCAACAAAATGCTTATTTTACTCTGCATTGGATACTCTTCGGTGACGCTTCTCCGGAATGCTGACAGGCTCATGGACTTGTGCATGTTTTTAAGTCTGAAACTTCTCCTTTGAAAAATAGAAACAAAAACTGATTCGACTGAATAAAGCTTGCCAGTCTATTGATAGTTTCCTTACATTGTTTTCTTCGATGTGTCGTAGCAGTGTGGTAAACATAGCAATTTTGGCTTTGTACTCGCATTGACGTTTGGAATGCATTTATTTTGTCACAGTGCTGAAAGCAGTCCCTTGCAATTTGAGGTTCAGTTTAGAATTGTAAAGAATTCTGCAAAGTAAGATATATAGTTAGCATCCAAATCTCATTTGCCAGTACCTCTCTGCATATAACACACAGGGGCTTTGCATCAGCAAAATTAACAAATCTGACTGGCCTCCTCCTATTTTCTATGTTTCTATAACTCAAGGAATCATTGTTATACTGCTTTGTTCCCAATTTCAGATTCTTCTTAATAGGTTGTTCACCAGAGGCCATGGAGCTCTGAATACAGCTCACCAGCACTGCTTTGCCTTGCCATGGACTCTCCTAAGCAACTCTCTCCAGATTTAGTTGCGAGATCCTGTCATTTTTGTGTCTCTGGCTCTCTCTTCCATATTACAAAATTACCCATCTTTAGCTCTTCGAAGTCCTGTGGTTTGCTTGCCAGCAGCTACAAAATGGAGGAATCCCCGGGCGGGGGTGGGGCAGGGGGTGGGCGAAGGCGCTGACTGGGGTTATCAGGGAAATGGGAGGGGTGGACCTGTGGAGGTCCTTGCACCTGAGGGAGCGGGAGCATTCGTTTCCCTCCTCCGTTCATAAGGTTTATTTGAGGATAGACCTCTTTGTAGCAGGGAAGGCGCTGTTGGCTGGGTTAGGGGATCTGAGTATTCGGCAATAGTGATCTCGGATCATGCGCTGCATTGGGTGGACATGGTCCTGGAGAAGGGGGTAGCACAGAGACTGGGGTGGAGAATGGGTGTGGGGTTGCTGGGGATCGAAGACTTTGTGAGAAGATCGGGAGAATGATTGAGGAATATGTGGTCTTTAACTGTACAGGGGAAGTATTGCAAGTGGTGGTATGGAAGGCCCTGAAAGCGGTAGTGAGGGAGGAGGTGATATCGTTTAAGGCCAATGTGGATAACGAGGAGAGGGAAGAGCATCAAAGGCTGATGTATCAGATGTTAGAGGTGGCAGGAGGTTTGCAGGGGATGCAGATCCGGCATTTCTGGACAGAAGGAGGCAGCTACAGTCTAGCTTTGATGGTACGCCAACTGAGGTGGGCAAGGGGAGCGATTATGAGTATGGGGAGAAGGCTGGCAGGCCAACTTCGGAGGGAGGCGGTGGCGAGGGAAATTATCCAGGTGCGGGATTGGAGGGGAAAATTGTGTGTGTGGCGGTGTGTGTGGCGGTGTGTGGACCGGATGCTTTGGAGATGGGAGGAGAGGGGGAGTTAGGGTACTAACAGAACTGTTCCTGGGGAGACCTTGTGTGAGGTTGGAAGAGTTGGGGGAGCGACATGGACTGGTGCAAGGGGAAGGGCACCGTTATCTGCAGCTCTGAGACATTGCTAGGAAGAAGGTTCAGAGCTTCCCAATAGCGCCGACCCCCTCATTGTTGGAAGAGGTATTGACGGAAGGGGGTGGTGCCGGCGACCTCCGGAGGATTTTGGGGAAGGACGGGGTGTTCATAGAGGAGATCAAAGCAAAGTGGGATGCGAGAGGTTGGGGCTGATACAGCTGACGGGCGCACCTGACGAGGCGAGGATGAGCCGACTCTTTGAGGGCGTGGAGGACGTATGTGAGCTTTGTGGCAGCAGCCCCGCAAACCATGTTTTGGTCCTGTTCGAAGCTGGAAAAGTATTGTAAGGAGGTTTTCAGTGTCATCTCGGTGTTAGTGCGTGTGAACTTGGAACCAGGGCCTCTTAAGAACTTTGTCGGGGTGTCGGACTGGCCTGAGCTGCAGGAGGGGGCGGGGAGCAGATGTTTTGGCTTTTGCTTCGCTGATTGCCCGGAGGTGAGTCCTGTTGTGGTGGAGGTCAACTTCTCCGCCCTGTGCCTCGGCTTGAAGGGGGGATCTACTTGAATTTCTGACGCTCGAGAAGGTGAAATGTGAGCTGAGGGGGAAGGAGTGGTTCTACACTTTATGGAGACTGTTTATTGTGCATTTTCGAGAATTGGTTGCCATCGAACATTGGGGGTGGGGTGGGGGGGCTGGAAGGGTTTCACTAAGGCCCTGTACAAATGTTATTTTGTTTGTGGGATGTGGGCGTTGCTGTTGAAGCCAGCATTTATTGCCATTTCTAATTACTTTTGAGAAAGTGGTGGCCTTTTTGAACCTCTACAGTCAGTGTTGTAGGAACGCTCAGTGCTGTTAGGGAGTTCCAGAATTTTGACCCAGCAACAGTGCAGTAAAGCAATATAGTTCCAATTCAGGATGGTGTGTGGCTTGCAGGGGCTGGTTTAGCACAGGGCTAAAGAGCTGGCTTTTAAAGCAGCACAAGGCAGGTTAGCAGCACGGTTCAATTCCCGTACCAGCCTCTCCGAACAGGTGCCGGAATGTGGCGACTAGGGGCTTTACACAGTAACTTCATTTGAAGCCTACTTGTGACAATAAGCGATTTTCATTTCATTTCATTTTTTTCATCACGGAGGTGGTGGAATTGCCATTTACCCTTTTTCTAAATGGTCGCAGTTGCAGGATTATTAAGTGCTATCGAAGGAGCCTTGATGAATTGCTGCAGTGCCTCCTGTAGATGTAGGTTGCTGTCATTATGTGTCACTGGTTGGGGGAGTCGATGCCTAAGGTGGTGGATAGCGTGCCAATCAAGTGCACTGCTTTGTTCTGGACGAGGTCAAGCTTTTGGAGTGTTAGAGCTGCACTCATTTTGGCAAGTGGAGAGTATTCCATCACTGACTTGTGCTTAGTAGATAGTGGACAGGCTTTGGGGTGTCTGTATTCTCAAACTCTGACTTAGAAACATAGAAAATAGGTGCAGGGGTAGGCCATTCGACCCTTAAATTACAATAAATATAATATATATAAATATACCATACAGCAATATAACTATTGTTGCTGTAGAGCAAGACTGGATTGACTAGGCTTGTACTCACTGGCATTTAGAAGAATGAGCGGGGATCTCATAGAAACATACAAAATCCTGATGGGACTGGACAAGCTAGATGCGGGAAGAATGTTCCTGATGTTGGGGACATACAGAACTAGGGATCACAGCCTAAGAATAAGGGGAAGCCATTAAGGACTGAGATGAGGAAGAACTTCTTCTCTCAGAGTTGCGAACTTGGGGAATTCTCTACCACAGAAAGCTGTTGGGGCCAGTTCGTTGGAAATATTCAAGAAGGAGCTGGACATGGCCCTTGCAGCTAAAGGGATCAAGGGATGTGGAGAGAAAGCGGGAGTGGGATACTGAATTTGCATGATCAGCCATGACCATATTGAATGGTGGTGCAGGCTCGAAGGGCCGAATGGCCAACTCCTGCACCTATTTTCTATGTTTCTAAGTCAGAGGTTGGGAGTTCTCCCGTTCAACAGATCCTTTTACCCGTGTCCACATTTTTCCTCCACTTGGGGCCCCTCCCTCCAGCCCTTGATCTTTTAATTTAGAAATGTCGGTGTGACATTGACCGTCTCAATTTCTCTGCTCCTCTCACCCACTGCACTCCACTCTCTCAGGTTTAACTCTGGCTGTCATCAAACCCGTTGACAGGGGCGGAGCTGTTGTTGTCTGGTGTACTGACCTCTACCTCACAAAGGCTGAACGCCAACTCTCAGAATCTTCCTCCTACCTCACCCTGGACCATGACCCCACCACTGAGCATCAAGCCATTGTTTCCAGGATTGTCACTGACCTCATCTCCTCTGGAGATCTTCTCCCCACAGCTTCCAACCTCATAATCTCCAAACTCCAGACAGCCCGCTTCTACTTCCTCCCCCAAATCCACACGGACTGCCTCAGTAGGCCCATCGTGTCAGCTGTCTCTGCCCCACTGAACTCATTTCTTCCTATCTTGACTCCATACTCTCTGCTTGTCCAGCCCCTTTCAACCTGCATTTGTGATTCCTGTGATGCCCGCCATCATAATGTCCAGTTCCCCAGCCGTAATCGCCCCCCCTTTACCATGGATATCCAATCCCTCTAGACTTCCATTCCCCATGAGGATGGTCTGAGGGCTCTCCGCTTCTTCCTTGAACAGAGACCTGAACAATCCCCATCCACCAACACACTCCTCCGTCTGGCTGAACTTGTCCTCTCACTGAAAATTTCTTCTTTTAACATATCTCATTTTGTCCAAATCAAAGGTGTAGCTATGGTCCCAGTTTTGCCTCTCTCTTTATGGGGTATGTGGAACACTCCTTGTTCCAGTCCTACTCTAGCCCCATTCCACAAGTCCTATAGGTACATCGACGTCTGCTTCGGTGCTGCTTCATGTTCCTGTCTGGATCCGTTACAATTTATTAATTTTGCTTCCAATTTCCACCCCTTTATCACCTTCACATGGTCCATCTCCGACACTTCCCTTCCCTTCCTTGACTTTTCGCTTCCAATTTCTGGGGATGGACTGTCCACTAATATCCATTACAAACCCAGTGACTCCCACAGCTAACTTGACGACAGCTCGTCACAACCCACATCCTGTAAGGAATCCATCCCATTCTCCCAGTTCCTTCACTTCCATCACATCTGTTCCGACGATGCCACTTTCCAAAACGGTGCTGCTTACATGTCTTCATTCTTCCTTAATCGTAGTTTCCCACCCATTGTGTTTGACAGGGCCCTGAACCGAGTCTGACTCATCTCCCGTACCCCTGCTCTCACCCCCTCCCCTCCCTCCCAGAACCAGTATCGGGTTCCCATTGTCCTCGCTTTGCACCCCACCAGCATCCGCGTTCAAAAAATCATCCTCTGCCAGTTCCGCCAACTCCAGCATGATGCCACCACCAAACACATCTTCCCCTCACTCCCCCTGTTAGCATTTTGCAGTGACCATTCCCTCCGGGCTACCCTGGTCCACTTCTCCATCACTGCCAACACCTCCCCTTCCCTTTCCACGGCACCTTTCCATGCAATCACTGAATGTGTAACACTTGTCCCTTTATCTCCTCCCTGCTCACCATCTTAGGCTCTAAACACTTTTAAAGTGAGGCAGCACTTCACATGCACCTCCTTCACAATCTGGTTGATTGCATTTGCTGCTCCCAATGTGGTCTACTCTACATTGAGAGAGACTAGATGCAAACTGGGTGACCGCTTTGCAGAACACCTTGGTCTGCCCGCAATCAGGACCGATACCTTCCTGTCGCTTGCCATTTCAACTCACCATCCTGTTCTCATGTCCACTTGTCCATCCTTGGCCTGCCGCAATTTTCCAGTGAAGTTCAGTGCAAACTGGAGGAACAGCACGGTATCTTCCGATTAGGTACGCTACAGCCTCATGGACTTAACATTAAGTTCAGCAACTTCAGACTGTGGACACTCTCCTCCACCTTCTCCCCATTTTTAGTTCTATCAGCTTTGACAAAGATTTAGCCAGACTCAAAACGTTAGCTCCCTTTCTCTCTCCACGGATGATGTCAGACCTGTTGAGATTGTCTAGTATTTTCTGTTTTTGCCCCTCGATTACCTTTTGCACCCACTTGGAGTGGCTTCTGAGAGGCTCATGGACTCTTCAACCTGCTTCTGTCCATCCCTCTGTCTTCAGTCCTTTCTATCTATCTGATTCCCTCAGAGGATGTTTCTGTTTTTGGAATTCAAAAGAAGGTAAATCAAAGGCCCTGCCCCATTTCTCACTTGTCCTGCCCCCTAACTCCTTCTGCCCAGACACTTTGTGCAAATGGCCCAGAATATAAATGAATTAAATGTGACTTTTATATTGCAGAATTACAGGGTGGCATGGTGGTGCAGTGGTTACCACTGCTACCTCACGGCGCTGAGGACCCGGGTTCGATTCTGGCCCTGGGTCACTGTCCATGTGGAGTTAGCACATTCTCCCCATGTTTACGTGGGTCTCACCCCCACAACCCAAAGATGTGCAGGGTAGGTGGATTGGCCGCGCTAAATTCCCCCTTAAACAGAATTGGGTACTCTAAATTCATAAAACAAAAAAATATATATTGCAGAATTGCATGGGATTTATCATATCCAAGGAATTTCACCATGATGACCCACAAGAATGACAATTGTCATAATCTTTGATGTTTCTCATAATTGTACATTTAATAATCTGGTGTAAATTGTGACGTGAGAGCAGAGATTGTAGTGAAGCATTTTGGTGGGGGTTTGTGGTCAGTGGTTGTCAGGCTACATGGTGTTATGGCGGTTGAGAGGGATTTGAACCTGAATAATAGTGGGCGGTATTCTCCCAACGGGAGTCTTAAGTGCCGACGCCGGAGTAAAAACCGGAGCGTTTTACTCCGGGGTCAGCGCCCGTTCCCAGACCCCAATTCTCCCCCTTCCGTGGGGCTAGCAGGGGCGTCGCGCAATTTACGGGGGCGGGGTCTCGGTGCGGCATCAGAGACCTGGCGTTGCGTAAAAGACACGGCGCCTTGGGTCCCACGCATGCTCAGTTGGGCCGGCGCCAACTAGTGCATGTGCGCTGGCCGTCCTCCCCCAGGCCGCCCCGCACAAACATGGCGGATGGATCCAGACTCGCCGGCGGAAGAAAGGAGGCCCCGCCGATCGATTGGTCCCGATCGCGTACCAGGCCACTCCGGAGGCCCCCCCCCGGGAACGGAGCCCCACCCCCTCCCAAAACAGGCTGCCCCCCAAGCCTTTGCGACGAGTACCGGCCGGCAGCCACCAGGTGTGGACGGCGCCGGCGGGACTAGGCCGTTTACGCGCGGCCGCTCGGTCTATCCGGGCCGGAGAATCAGCGGCCCGGCGCGATTCGCGCGGCGCTGGTTTCGGGGGTGGGGGGTGTGGAGAATCGCGTGCGGGGGTCGGGGCGGCGTGGCACGATTTTCGCGGCACCCTGGGGATTATCCCACCCGGCGGGGGGTGGGGGGCGGGGAATACCGCCCAGTAATTTGGGATGTGTTTGGGTGGATTGGGTACCATTGAAAGTCAGTGAGGATAGAGACGATGGGCAAGAAGAATTTGGTGTAGGATACTGGCAGTAGAGTTTTGGATTAACTAAAATCTACAAACAAAAGAAATTATGAAGCAAAATACCTTTTCCCCATCATGATCAAATCTGATATTAAAAAATATTGAAGTGGAATGGTGTCCATAAAATCTATTTGTCTGCTTCATTAACTTTCTTTAACTCCAATATTTTACAGGAAAGTTTTTGCCTCTGAAGACCATGTTAGGAGCAAGGTATGATGATCAAGTTCCTGAGGAGAATCGATTCCACCCAAGTATGCTTTCAAACTACCTAAAGAGTTTGAAGGTAAGTAGCTAAAATTATGTATTGAACATGTTGCTGTAGAATGCTGCAGATTATACTGATGTGATAAGCTCATTTAATTCAAATACCTCATAAGAACATAAGAACTAGGAGCAGGAGTAGGCCATCTGGCCCTTCGAGCCTGCTCCGCCATTCAATGGCTGATCTTTTGTGGACTCAGCTCCACTTTCTTGCCCGAACACCATAACCCTTTATTCTTCAAAAAACTATCTATCTTTTTATCTTGAAAACATTTAATGAAGGAGCCTCAACTGCTTCGCTGGGCAGGGAATTCCATAGATTCATATTAAATAAACCTCGGAAAGTACGTAAGATGAAATACGTAGTACGTATGCTCTTTCCCTTGACTTGAAACAACTCCAGTAAGCATTTGTTATCCTTCGGAGGACAATGTGTTATCATAATAAGTCCAAGTCCAAAATACTAAGCAGTATTAGGTTTACATTACCTGACCTACTTATTTTCGTTCAAAAGCAGTGTTAAAATATAGTCAAGCATTCCCAGCATGCTTTAGCAAGCGCCTTTTCTTTAATAGCAACTAATATTAATGTATTCTCCGCGGGCAACTAATCCTCACATTAACTTCCTTTCCACAGCCACCAAATGACTTTGTATGACTTTGCTAAATGAGCCTCATGGACTTCATCTAAGACTTGCGAACGACCAGGGAGTGGAATGACCACACCAGAACCCCAAAGAATACAACCATCCTGCACACACAGGGTGGCATGGTGGCACAGTGGTTAACTCTTCTGCCTCACAGCACCATGGATCGAGTTCAATTCCATCCTTGTGTGACTATCTGTGTGGAGTTTGCACATTCTCCACTTATCAGCGTGGGTTTCCTCCGGGTGCTCCGGTTTCTTCCCACTGTCCAAAGATCATAGAATCATAGAACTTACAGTGCAGAAGGAGCCCATTCGGCCTATCGAGTCTGCACTGGCCCTTGGAAAGAGCAACCCAATTAATCCCACACCTCCATGGTAGCACAAGTGGATAGCACTGGCTTCACAGTGCCAGGGTCCCAGGTTCGATTTCCCCGCTGGGTCACAGTCTGCAGAGTCTGCACGTTCTCCCCGTGTCTGTGTGGGCTTCCTCCGGGTGCTTCGATATCCTCCCACAGTCAAACGACGTGCAGGTTAGGTGGATTGGCCATAATAAATTGCCCTTAGTGACCAAAAAGATTAGGAGGCTTTATTGGGTTGCGGGCTTAGGGTGGAAGTGAGGGCTTAAGTGGGTCGGTGCAGACTCGATGGGCCGAATGGCCTCCTTCTGCACTGTATGTTCTAAATTCCCAATTTCTAACTTGTTCTTGTGGCCACAGTTACTAGTAGATCTATGTTGAGTTCCTGGCAAATGTTTGGGTGGGAGACTCATAATAACCCCATTGAACATCGATGGAAATTGTTAGAATCACTACACTGTAGGAGGCCTTCAGCCCATTGAGTCTAGACCGACCCTCTGAAAGGGTACACTGAAAGGGTAAGGCCCGACCCTATCCTCTTAATCCAGTAACACCACCTAACCTCTAACCTTCTGGACACAAAGAGACAATTGATCATGGCCAATCCACCTCAGCTGCACATCTTTGGACTGTGGGAGGAAACCAGGGCACCTGGAGGAAACCCACGCAGATACGAGGAGAACGTGCAAACTCCACACAGTCACCCAAGGCCGGAATGAAACCCAGGTCCCTGGAGCTGTGAGGCAGCAGTGCTAACCACTGTGTCACCATGCCGCCCTTTTTTTGCCACAAATTAGATTCTCTCTTGTTGGATATCGTAATTGCCAGGCACCTCTGTGGTCCAAATGTTACTTTCCACTTATCAGCCCAAGCCTGAATATCGTGGACTGCTTCATTTTTTGAGGAGTTGTGAATGGAATTAAAGACTGTGCAGCCAGAGAAAATGTATGTTCTATCCCAGTAACCCCACCTAACCTTTTTGGACACTAAGGGCAATTTATCATGGGCAGTCCACCTAACCTGCACATCTTTGGACAGGTGCGCAAGTTAGGTGAATTGGCCATGCTAAATTGCCCTTCACTGTCTAGGGAAATGCAGATTAGATTGCGGGGGTAGGGTGGGGGAGTGCACCTAGGTAGAATGTTCTTTTGGAGGTTCGGTGCAGTGAAAATGATAACTAGACATTCCTTGTCTAGCTGCAAATATACCTTCTGAGCTGTTGTCCGTGTGTGTGGTGCAAATCCAATAGTTTTTTCTGCCCCATCCTCCATCAGATGAGAGAGCACTGGTGGTGCAGCGACAACAATCTATCCCTCAATGCCAGCAAAACTAATGAGCTGGTCATTGGCTTCAAAAAGCAAAGTATCGTACACACCCCTGTCAGCAACAACGGGCCGAGGTGGAGATGGTTAGCAGTTTCAAATTCCTAGGGGTACACATCTCCAAAAATCTGTCCTGGTCCACCCATGTCAACGCTACCATCAGGAAAGCACAACAGCGCCTATAGGTCCTCAGGAAACTAAGGAAATTCGGCATGTCCACATTAACTCTTACCAACTTTTAACCTGCCTCCCATTCATTGACTCTCTCTACACCTCCGCTGCCTGGGGAAAGCGGGTAGTATAATCAAAGATCCCTCCCACCCTGCTTACTCACTCTTCCAACTTCTTCCATCGGACAAGAGATACAAAAGTCTGAGAACACACACGAACAACTCATAAACAGCTTCTTCCTCGCTGTTACCAGACTCCTAAACGATCCTCTTATGGACTGACCTCATTAACACTACACCCTGTATGCTTCACCCGATGCTGGTGTTATGTAGTTACATTGTGTACCTTGTGTTGCCCTATTATGTACTTTTTCTTTTCTTTTCACGTACTTAATGATCTGTTGAGCTGCTTGCAGAAAAATACTTTTCACTGTACCTTGGTGCACGTGACAATAAATTAAATCCAAATCCACTGACCATAAGGCAAGGCATCGCATGACAGAATGAGCTCTGTGTCCTGATCAAAGTGAACCAGCAGATTAGCTGATCGTAGAAGCGCTTTCATGTCCTTGAAAACTTGTGCTGGCCCTCACTTCAATTGGCCTCTTTGTGGAGCAACAGCTAATACAGAGGCACCAACACTGTTGAAAGGCCTGGCAGAAACTTCTCATAGTTCACTAAACCCAGAAATGACTTGAGCTTGGACACATTCTTGGGATTTGGAGCTTTCTTAATAGTTCAAATATTTTTCTTCATCGGGGACAGACCCAGCACTGGGATTCTGCGACTCTGATATTCAGGAAGATGCGTTTGCCACGTTTCAGACGCAGACCACTTGATTCCGCTTGTTGATGTGCTCCTCCTGAGTTTTATCTGTGATCAGGATATCATCCAAGTAAGCTGCCAGACGGGGAGTACCCTTCAAAATATTGTCCATTGGAAGACACTCCAAAAACCCGACGGTTGTCTGTGTTGGATAGCCTGTGGATCCAACTTAAACTGTAGTACCGTGCAATGTACCCAGTTCATCTTTGAAAGTCTCAGGATATTTTTGAATTACATCCTCTCTCACTGTTGCATGCTTTATCTCACCCAGTTCAACTGAAATTTCCTGAGCCAGTCACACCTGAGTACACTAGGCCCATGCCTTTTTACCACTAAGAGCTATGCTCTTGGTTCTTGGCTGTTCTGCACAATGCATCTCAAACCCTCTCAATGGTATAGACTCGCCAGTGTATGTTCGAAGGTTGATCCCTTCCTGAGTAAGGGATGGGGCCTGCTTAGAGCCCCAAATCCTCCTGAAGGTCTCCTCACTGACAGATGCAGGGGCTCCTGTGTCCACCTCCATCTTCAGGTTTCTGTCCATCGACTTCCACTGTAGCATAAATAGGCTCTGTGTTCACCTCACTCATATTGAGCATGTTGTAGGAGCACTACTCTTCTTGCTTTGTGCGTTCCAGGTGATGCATAGCAGACTGATGCTTCTTTGAGTTTGAATGTGCAATTCCCTGTCCAGCCTTTGACTTGCTATTGGCACTGCCTCACGGCACCGAGGACCTGGGTCACTGTCCATGTGGAGTTTGCACATTCTCCCTGTATCTGCGTGGTTCTCACCCCCACAACCCAAAGATGTGCTGGGTAGGTGGATTGGCCATGCTAAATTACCCCTTAATTGGGGAAAAAAAAAATGAAGGGTACTTTAAATTTATTTAAAAATTCCTCATTAGCTCGTAAGTCTCCCCACACAAACTCAGAAGAACTGAGTGCTTTTTAACCTCGCCTGTAATTCCATTTGCAAGAAGTGTCCCAACCTTTCCACACACTCAGTCCAGTACTTGTGTCCCTCCACAAACTCACTGATAGTCCCAAACATAGCCATTGCTGCCAACCATGTTGCAAACTAACTACTCGTTGCCAGAAAAATGTGGCAACTTAGCTAGAAGATAGGTTGTCGAATGCGTTGTAAAAGTTGAATCTTCTTTACTTCAGAAAAGATTGAGGTAATATTACAGTTTGGCTTCAGACATCAACTAAACACACCTATACGCAAGCTCCCCGTAGCTAAACTGAAAGCCTGTGCTCCCGATGATGTCACATGCTCATGCGCACTTCTGTTCAAGACATTTATACACATCAAATAGAAAGATGCTTCTTTAAACAGTAGAAAACACTATATAACAGTCAATATGGCCTTGGATTGAGAAATGAAAGAGGAGAAAGACTGGTACAATTTTGTCAAGAAAATGATTTGATGGTGGCAAACATCTTTAGCAACAAAAAGAAGGCTGTACACTTGGAAAGGTTCAGGCGATGCATATAGAAATCAAATAGGTTATGTGATGGTGAAACTTCAGGGACAGTGTAAAGAATATTGTATCCTGGAGCTTATATAAGTATAGATTATTTTCTTCTTATGGAAAAGATTAAGATGAAACTAAAAATTCCAATAAAGTAAAAGATGTGTGACGATTTAGACCGTGACATGTTAAAGATGAGAATTTTAGAGAAGCAAGCATTTTCTCTTTTAAAAGTAATAAAACAAATATAAATATCTCAGGATTGCAGAGATGGAACAAGCAGAGATCTCAGAACAAGAAAGCAAATGGAAGAATTTGAGTATCCACCGAACTGAGAAGGAAATATTACCATCGCAGTGGTTAGCACAGTTGCATCACAGCGCCAGGGTCCCAGGTTCGATTCCCGGCTTAGGTCATTGTTTGTGCAAACTCTGCATGTTCTCCCCGTGCCTGCGTGGGATTCTTCTGGGTGCTCTGGTTTCCTCCTACAAGTCCTGAAAGACGTGCTTGTTAGGTGAATTGGACATTCTGAATTTTCCCTCCATGTACCCGAACAGGCGGCGGAATGTGGCGAGTTGGAGATTTTCACGGTAATATCATTGCAGCGATAATGTAAGCTTGTGACAATAAAGATTATTATTTTTTTTTAAAAGTGAAAAGAAAAAGAGATCAGAGGTGGATGACTGGTCTGATTTCAAAATGCTGATTGAAAAGGAAAAGAAATTAAACACCTGAGCATGATGAGCTATATACCCTGGTCAGAAATTGAAAATGGGCTATGTAAACATGCGATGTGCTCCAATATCATTGGGATCTATATCCGTGTTGTTCAACTTTTTTTCAAGGGACCCACGTTTACCAACTGGTCGATCTTTAAGACCCATGCCGGCCAAACTTTGCGACAAACGGCACATTTGTTTACCTTTAATGAGAAAAGGCCTGCTTTGTCCTCACGATCTCACTTGAATCAGGAGCAACGGAGAAGAGGACAATGCACATATCCGGTGCAGACTTCAGCCAGTTCCTTTGTGCCATCTTCACTGTTCCGAAACGAAAAATCCAATCTTGCACATGGTGGTTGTCATGAAGGACAAAACCATACTTCATGAAATTATCTTTATACTGCTTTGTTCCCACGTTGTTTCTTCATTGAAGGATGTTAACCAGCGTTCCTGGGGCTGTGTGCAGAGTGAACACTAGCACTGCTCTTTCCTGCCCTGGACTCTCCTGAGCAGCTCTATCGAGCAGATTCTGTTGAGATCCTGTCCAATAGGTAAACTGCCTATTTGAGTCTCTTCTAAGAAAACCATTCATCCTCACAGTCCACTTGTCTTGATTGCCAGCAGCTGGAAAATGAAGGCAACACTGCTCTGTGATTTGGCACCAAAAGCACAGACCTGGAGGGTGTTGAACATCAAGTATGCGTGCAGGGCCCGTGTCCTGCTATCTGTTGCAGCTTCTTTCTGAAAATGTTCACACAGCCTAATTTATTTTCATTTAAAAGGCGGCAGCGGCCGCCTTCTCTCTTTTTGTTTGCAATAAATATTTTATTTTGGACAAGCAGGCACCAGAGATGGCACCATAACCAAGAGTAAAGAGCGTTATTTCAGCTAGTATCACAATCTAGCTTTAAAAATCCTCTGCTGAAGCCGCTCGCATTTTCAAACTTGGCTGCCATTCTCAAAGTAAAAGACGGGTGCTCCTCCCGCATGAGTCATGATCCTGACTTTGCAAAACCCTGATATATAACCATTGAAGTTCACAGTACATTTGGCTTAGTATCTCTATGCCAATTTTAAACAATTCATTCATGCGATGTGGGAATCACTGGCTAGGTCAGCATTTATTTCCCATCCCTAATTGCCCTTGAAAGGGTGGTGATGACCATCCTTTCTTGAACTGCTGCAGTCCATGTGATTTGGGTGCGCCCACAGTTGTTAGGGAGGGAATTCCAGAAGTTTGACTCAGCGACAGTCAAGGAAAGGCGATGTAAGTAGTTATTAAAGATTGGAAGACACCTCAAAAACCATCCCTCCCTCTTACCCCTCTCCCCCACCCGTTAGCTAGCCTACCTGCTAGCACAGTGGTCCCCACCTGAACTAACCACCATCCCCCTCGCATAGCGTCCCCCCTCTCCGACCCATAGACAACCTACTGCCCACCCTGGCCCCCCCCATCCCATCCTCTCCCTTGCCCCATCCTCATCTACCCACCACCTGTCCCCCCACCACAAAAGCACCAATCCCAAATCCCAACCGTGGGCGGTGAGCAGAGAAACAGCATAATTAATTGAACACATACACCAATAATCAATTAAACACACTGTGGGGGAAAAAAGAGCAAACAAACAACCTCTTCCTTCATGGGTATCTCGCAAGTCCAATGTTCTCACAAGTCCCAGTCCATGGTCGCTCATAAATACTTACCTCCTCCAGCTTTTCCAAATAAAACTTCCGATTCCAGAACGTGACCCACAAACGAGCAGGATACAGCACCCTGAGCTTCACGTCTTTCCTGTATAGGGCCGCTTTGACTCTATTAAACCCGGCCTGTCGCTTGGCCAACTCCGCTCACAAGTCCTGATAAATACGCACCACATGGCCTTCGCAAGTGCACTCTCGTTTCTGCCCAACGCAGAATCCTCTCATTATCCAAATAACGGTGTAACCGCACCACGATCGCACTCGGTGGCTCCATCTGCTTTTGGCATCATCCTTAGTGACGTGTGCTTGATCCATCTCAAGAGGTCGGTCAAAGACCCACCCCCTCCCCTACCATCTTCTCGAACATCCTTGTCATATATTGTGTGGCCTGCGTTCCCTCGATCCCCTCAGGCAGACCCACAATCTGAAGATTCTGCCTCGAGCGATTCTCCAAGTTGTCCACCTTCTCTCTCAACTTCTTCTGGCCCTCCGCCACCGGCACGATTTCCACCTCAATGAAGCCAACCGAACCTTGTGGTCAGCCATAGACTCTTTTCGCCTTCTGGAGCGATACATGCTGTGCCCCCAGCCTTTGCTCCACTCTATGGCTGCCCGGATCGGCCCGGCCACCCTCTGCTGCTCAAACGTAGCCGCCAACTGTCCTGTTGACCACTGAGCGGGCAACGTCATCACAGAGCTCCCACCAGCTTTCCCCTGTCGCAGAGATCTCCTGGTCTGATTGTTGCCCTTACTTGTTGCACTCTTCATTTGGTAGGCCCTGGACATGCCCTACTGAAGGAGAATTCTTAGTCCCTTATACTTGAACACTTTTTCCACCTGCATAACTCCTCCCGAAATGGGCGAAAAGACTCAAAACAATTCCACTTTGAGCAGGAGCCACCTAATGTGCGACCACTGGAACCTGTTTCAGAAATATTTCAAGGTGCAGAGACAGTTTGACAGTTAGAAGGGACAGAAACTACATTGAGTTGATGAAAAGTTTTAACAAGTTTATAATTGTACATAATTTGTATGAAACTTTTTTTTACATGATATGTTTTTCTTTCAGGTGAACATGGGACTCTTAGTTGATTTAACAAACACAAGCAGGTTTTATGACAGGACTGAAATCGAAAAAGAAGGAATTAAATATGTTAAACTACAGTGCAAAGGGTAAGTAGACTTTATCAGTGCTACTTTTATTGGAGAAAAATAATCTTGTTACGTTGATCTGAATTATCATTTCGGTTGCATTTGCACCATTTGAAACCAAGTGAATTAGACGATTAATTTGCCAGGGCTCTGGGTACTTAAGTGAAAGGAACAGCAGAATTTCAAATGGTTATTGAATTTGAAACTTCATGCAAAAGATGATTTGAATGAGCTATTTTAAAAACTTTGACCAAGAGGACATTTAAATTGAGCCTTGTATTTGATTTTTTTTGGTATTTCTAGGGTGTCTCCTATCCTGATGTCAGTTTGTTTCTGTTTTAACAAATTCTCAACTTGAGCAAATTGAAATATTCACATCAGACAGAGAGCATGATCCACAAGGGTGGCACAGTGGTTAGCACTGCTGCCTCATGGTACCGAAGTCCCAGGTTTGATCCCAGCCCTGGATCACTGTCGATGTGGAGTTTGTACATTCTCCCTGTGTTTGCGTGGGTTTCGCCCCCACAACCCAAAGATGTGTAGGGTTGGTGGATTGGCCATGCTAAATTGCTCCTTAATTGGAAAAAATGAATTGGGTACTCTAAATTTATTTTAAAAAGAGTAAGATCCACAGAAGCTAGATGTAAATATGGCATTGCATTTGTCTTTTCAGTTGCTGTTTTTATTGTCACCGTCATCTAGTGTGGCGACGAGGGGATTTTCATAGTAACTTTTTTGCGGTGTTCATGTAAGCCTACTTGTGACACGAACAAAGATTATTATTATTACTACACCTGGAAGATATGGGCATGTTAAAGTAGTCCATAGAAGGTGCATGATAGTCCCTTGTTCTCTATTAACTCTTGAGGGAAGACACCTGACCTTCACTTTTTTTACTTCTGCTAATTAGAATTATCTGCCATTTTAGTCCATCCTTTGTCTATGCAAATAAATTTATGGCAACTGCAAATGATCCATGTGATAAATACACCAGGGGTTTGACTGCTTAACTAAGTTTCTCAAATACAAGCATCAAATGGTTAAATTGACAGATCATTCCAAAAGGTTACTGACTGAGGTAAAAGCTCAGTGGCATGGAGGACTCCCTGTAAAACCAGAAGGATACATTTTCCCATGGTGGTTCCTCTGGTTATCTTTCCTTTAGTGAGTACCTTGCTTTGTGTCTGATACTGTAAACTTTCATTGCTGCAGTACTTATTCCTGCTGGTGGGTGGTGCTGCAGGAGTGGAGATTCAGTATTGTCTGCAGCGTGGTGTTTTTATTTCTGCTGCATAGTCTCTAGAACCTGTATTAAATGTCGGAAGTTGAAATGTGAATGATGTGCCACAATGGCATTTTGAGTAATAGGAAATGGGGAAAACAAGTCAAATAATTTGAAAGTAATCAAATATTTTGTGAACTGAGAATAGAAGTGAATCTGGAAGAAACCAATGAAAAGAAAATCGTTGAATAGTATCTACATATTTGCAAGAAAATAACTATATATAATTTTCTGGCTCAGTGATTTTAAAGTCTGTACCAACAGTTGCTTATTCACAATGGTCCTGCTAAGAAGAATACTTTTAATCATTAGCTAAGAAGAATACTTTTGGCGCCTTAGGAAATATTTTCCAAATCTAAAGATGGTTTTGCATTATGTTGTATATAACTTTAATTTATCCAGCCATTTTTTATGTGGAAAAATGCCAGTAGACTGATGGTGGGGAGTGGTGGACGGGTCAACGTAGGAGAATTGGGAGGGGTGGCTGAAAGCTTTGTTGAAAATGTAGGTACTAAGCTCATTTCTGCAACTACTGATCTGCTCAACCTCACCTTCACCTTCACCTCGATGTCTTCATCACCATTAAAGCTCTTGCTCTCTCTCCCCCTGGTCGTTTTCCCAATGCAGCTCCACTCTCCACTCCGCTAATTCCAAGGGTTGGAGGCTTAAATTAATATGGTGTGCAACTGGTTTAGCT
This sequence comes from Scyliorhinus torazame, assembly GCF_047496885.1. Lineage (NCBI taxonomy): Eukaryota > Metazoa > Chordata > Chondrichthyes > Carcharhiniformes > Scyliorhinidae > Scyliorhinus > Scyliorhinus torazame. The sequence continues at coordinate 268,048,819 of NC_092710.1, forward strand.
ATTCACCATATAAACCATAAATGTTCTTGTCTGCCAAAACAACTCAGTATTGCAGGATGGTCTTGAAATGCAAAGATATAACCCCCTTCACCCAAACCCGCCCACCATCTTTTCTGCACTGCAAACCATTGTGTAGTCTCACCACCTAGAAAAAATGCGAGGAGCTCCATGACTTATTTCCTGCTAAGGTAGAGATCACCCAATCAGCTGCCTCTGTTGCTTCCTTCCCCTCCCCATCCCACTGGACTAAACTTCCTCTAAGGATTCCCCCTTGCCCTTAACTTGCATCTTTCTCTAACTTCTCGAACGTCCCTCGTGCCCTCTTCAAGTTCAGCTTGACCATCAGACCCATTTCCTGCGCCCTTGAACATACTCCCACTAAACTATTGACCACTCACCTTTTATCCCTGGTTTCCAGCCTAGCTCATTCTTTTTTTACATTTCTTTCCAATTAAGGGGCAATAGTGTGGCCAATCCACCTACCCTGCATATCTTTGGGTTGTGTGGGGTGAGGAGACGTATGCAGACACTGGGAGAAGGCTAGCTCATATTTATAACAGTTCATTCGCCTGGCCTTCTTCAAACCTGCCACTGTTACTTCTTTCCACAAAGGAATGGCTCCATTTTAATATGATCATTTATTTTCAAATCCCTCCATGGCCACAGCCCTGCCTATCTCTCCTCCAGCCCCATAACCCTTTACGATATCTACACATCTTGAATTCTGGCCTCTTGAGCACCTTGATTTTAGAAGTGTTTGTGTCTTCAGTGTCAAGGCCTAAACCCTGGAACTCACTCCCTCAACCTCTTCATCTCTCTGGTCTCCTATAAAATACTCCTTAAAACCTACCTTTTGAGCAAGCTTGGTCATCTAACCTATTAGCTCCTTATGTGGTTTAGTCCATATTTTGTTTAATAACACACCTGTGACGTACCTTTGAAATGAAATGAAAATGAAAATCGCTTATTGTCACAAGTAGGCTTCAAATGAAGTTACTGTGAAAAGCCCCTAGTCGCCACATTCCAGCGCCTTTTCGGGGAGGCTGTTATGGGAATTGAACCGTGCTGCTGGCCTGCCTTGGTCTGCTTTCAAAGCCAGCGATTTAGCCCTGTGCTAAACAGCCCCTCCTTGACTGTTTTATTATTTTGAAGTTGCCAAATAAATGTAAGGTGTGACTTTAACAGGTTGAAAGAAAAGTCGTGCAGCTGAATGAGCTTGGCAAAAGTTTCGGGATCGGAGGATGAGGGTTCGAATGCAGTTGACGTCAGAGCTACAGTAGGAGGATGTGCAGGACAGAATGCAAACAGCTGTAGACAAGTTGAAGTTCATGTTAGAGTTGAAGCTCATCTTTGGGTCAGACAAGGTGGTGTGGTCATTCATGCTCTGATGCAGTGGTTGGGCGAGGTGTGGGATGATGAGAGAGAAAAAGCTGCATAGGACTTTATTTGTGATTTTTTTTGTTCAGACAGTTTCTAAGTAGAATGGAAGGTAGACTGAGGATTTGAAAAGGGATCTTTGGCAGTGGTGGTCATTCGAAGATTAAATGGTACTAATGCGGTTATGCTGGATTGAATATGCTTCAAATATAATTTTTTTATTGTTTCTGGTTGTGGATGAGGCATTGAATAAGGAAGAGGGAACATGAAATAAATTTAATTGAAGAGGGAATTGGATAATAAAGGAGATTAGGAAGCTGGACGGAGGAGGCTAGGCTGTTAGGGTTTGATTCAAGGAAATACCCCTAATACAGAGTAGGATTGTAATAGCAGGCAGAAAGGGCGAGAGTTTCTGGAGTGAGTTTATGAGAATATGAGAATTAAGTGGAGTTGATCAGGTGTCCCTGGGGGAACTTAAAAGGATGGAGATCATAAGAACACAATCAGGGCAAGGAGGAATTCAGATGAAAAATAATGAATTTGGGGAGGACCAATTTCAGTGGGATGAAAATGGATGTGTCCCAGGAAAATTGGAATTAAAGATTGGCAGGCAAAACTGACAGATCTTGATTTTAAAACTCTCAGTGGACTGCCTTTAACGAGAAGATGGTTTGTGTGTTAGTAAAGGTGCATTTTTCACCAGGGAGAAAGTAAGGCCGCAAAAGATAGCGTTCAGTGGATGATGAAAATGATGGAGAGTAAGGTGAAGCAGAAAAAGGGTGCTTTTGTTAGATGTCAGGTAGATAATATACAAGAACCTGGCTAAGTACAGAAAGTTCAGAAGGAACCGTAGAAAGGAAATGAGAGGCGAAGAGTATGAGGAGAGATTAGCAGCTGGCATAAAGGGATCCAAAGGTCTACAATGCCAACTTGTCTAGCACCTTTAACATAATGAAATGTCTCGGTGTTCTAAAACATCAAACAAAGTATGGCACAGAGCCACCAGAGGTAAATTAACTGCCTAAAGGCTTGGCCAAAAAGGTAGGTTTTAAACAGTGTCTTGAAGGAGGAACATGTGGTAGAAAGGCAGAAATGTATGGAGGGTATTCCAGAATCTGGGGCCGAGTCAACTGATGGCATGGCCACCAGTGGTGGAGCAATTAAAATTGGAGAAATTAGGAAACCAGAATTACAGGAGCGTAGGTATCTTGGAGAGATGTGGGGCTGGAGGAGGTTAGAGATGGGGAGGGACGATGTCAAGGAGGAATTTGAAAACCAGGTCGAGAAGTTTAAAATCAAGATGTTGCCTGGCCAGGAGCCAATGTCAATCAATGAGCACGGGTGATGAGGGAATGGGGCTGGCTGAGAGTTAAGAGATGGGTAGCAGAGTTTTGGTGGACTTCCAAGAACAAAAGATAGGACATTGGAAACCAAAAGGGAGTGCATTGGAATAGTCAAGTCTAGTTTTAACATAGCTTGGAAATGGGTTTCAGCAGCAGGTGAGCTGAAACAGGTGAAAGTCAAGCTATGTTATAGAAGTGGAAATAGGCAATCTTAATGATGTCACAAACATAAGGTGAAAAGCATATATCAAAATCAGGCTCGTTACAGGCTGATGCCAGAGATAGGGTAATGTTGGCAGTTGGGGTGCAGAGTTTGGAGCAGGGAGCAAAAGCAATGGTTTCAGTTTTCCGAATATTTATTTCTACTCATCAGTACTGGCCGTCGGATAAGTCTGGTGATTTAGCAACAGTAGATGCCGAGAGGTGTTGATAAGGTACAGCTGGGTGTTATCAGATTACTTGTGAAATTCAATGCTGTGACTTCAATTGATGTCGAAGAGAGGCAGCATCTAGATGAGAAATAGAAGACGGCCAAAGATTGATCTACAGGCATATAAATAGTAAAAGAAAGCAAGAGAGCGTGGCAATGAATAGGATCCCAAAAAGGGGATCTGAGTTTGGATACAGAGGACATGGTTAAGGTACTAAATAAATACTAGACATGAAGGACGGAGACATGCATGGTTGTATATACATAAATCACTAAAGGTGGCAGGACAGTTTGAGAGCGTTGTTAGTAATATAGTATAACAGACCCCATGCTTTATGAATAGTGTACAAAAGGAAGGAAGTTATACAACACCAGTTTGGCCTCAACTGGAGTATTGTGTTCAGTTCTGAGCACTAAACTTTTGTGAAGGATGTGAAGGCATTGGAGAGAGTGCAGAAAAGATTCTTGAGAATGGTCCTAGGCATGAGAAACTCCAGTTGTGTAGATATACTGGAGAAGCTGGGGCTGTTCTCTTTGGAGAACCGGGCATTCAGAGGATACTTGGTAGAATCATAGAATTTACAGTGCAGAAGGAGGCCATTCGGCCCATCGGATCTGCACCGCCCCTTGGAAAGAGCACCCTACTGAAGCCCACGCCTCCACCCTATCCCCGTAACCCAGTAAACCCACCTAACCTTTTTTGAACACTCGGGGGGGGACAATTTAGCGTGGCCAATCCACCCTGCCTGAGAGTGTACTGGAGGCAGATGCAGCTGTGACTTTCAAAAGGGAATTGAATAAGTACCTGAAGAAAGAACGTACACAGAGCTGTGGGGAAACGACAGGTATTTGAGACTAGCTCAAGTTGTTTTTGCAGAGACTGCTTTTTCTGCCTCAGACATAGTGGGCTGGATAACCTCCTGTGCTGTAATCATTCTAAGATGACTGTTTAAACAAAAAACAATTTTTCGCGTACCTGGTATTCAAATTAGGGAGGGAAGCATTTTTCTTAAGTGGCTAACCTCATAATTACACTCAATTGCTAGTTACATTATCAAAGTCTGTCACATTTCAGCTTATTTACTGAATGCTAAATTGATTTTGAGTACATCCCCTGCAACAATGAATTGGGGGTGACTTTTAGACTCCGATGTCTTGATAGGTCTTAAAAATGGCTCTAGCCATTTGAAATATTTTTTCTGAAAGATTGGATGAATACCTGAGTGAGCAGACTATCGTTCCTTATATGAGACTCTTTATTACCTTTTTTATGTATTATTTTATGACATAGCAGAACTTGTATTGAAAACCATTGAAACTTTTATTGATTTGAGATTGTGTGGTCCTCAGATAGGAAGGAAGGCAAAGTGCTTACCCTGATATCAGTCTAGTTAGCTTATAGTCCCCTTCTCGGCAAGAGTGGGAGCTGCTGAGGGAGGTAGTGACAGTGGCCTACCACCCATTTTCAACCAGATCTTCCAATTCTAGCTGAAGTGGAAATGGATAAGTGCAGCCTCTCCAGGGCAAGTAAAGTGAGTGAAGCAGAGTTGGAGGAAGGAGAGGGCACAACTCGTATTTATGACAGTAGTGTGGGTCAGTTAGGTGGGAGGGTGGTAGTTGGGTCATGTCATGGGATGGGGGGGGGTGGTGGTGATGGTTGGGCCTCTGCGGGGGTGGGGGGGGAATAATCTGCACTCTTCGGTGGAGGGTAGTCTGATTTTATCTGCACTCTTCAGTGGAGGGTAGTCTGATCTGGCTGAGGAGGGATAGTTATGTCAGGAGGGGTAGTCAGGTGTGATGGGGGTGTGGGGGGGGGGGTGGTTGCGGGGAGGCGGCATGGTGGGACAGTTGTTAGCATTGCTGCCTCGCAGCGCAAGGAGCCCAGGTTCAGTTCCGGCATTGGCTGACTGTCTGGAGTTTGCACTTTCTCCTTGTGTCTGCGTGGGTTTCCTCCTGCACTCTTCATTGAACCAGGGTTGATCCCCTGGTTTGGTGGTAATGGTAGAGTGGGGGATATTGCGGGTCATCAGGCTACCATATGACCATAAGACATAGGAGCGGAAGTAAGGCCATTCGGCCCATCGAGTCCACTCCACCATTCAATCATGGCTGATTTCAACTCCATTTACCCACTCTCTCTCCATAGTTCCTTAATTCCTCGAGAAATCAAGAATTTATCAACTTCTGTCTTAAAGATACTCAACGTCTCGGCCTCCACCGCCCTCTGGCAATGAATTCTACAGATTATGGCTGAGTACAATTCTGCTGCTGCATGGATGCCCAGTCTTGCGTTGCTAGATCTGTTTGAAATTGGTGGTCGTGCCACACAATACAATGGATGGTATCAAAAATTAGACTTTGTCTTCACAAGGACTGCGTGGTGGTCACTCCTACTGATACTGTCATGGACAGATGCATCTGTGGTAGACAGGATAGTGAGAATGAGGTCAAGTATGTTTTGCCCTCATGTTGGTTCCCTCCCCACCTGCCGCAGTCCCAGTCCAGCAACTATGTCCTTTAAGACTCTGCCAGCCAGGTCAGTAGTGTTGCCACCGAGCCACTCTTTGTTGATGGACACTGAAGTCCATGACCCCCAGTACATTCTGCATCCTTGCAGTGCTTCCTCCAAGTGGGTCTGCCCTGCCAGTGTGACATATCTTTAAGGTATCATTCCCCGAGTATGTCAGACTGTTACTTGACTGTAAGACAGTTCTTCTAATTTTGACCGTAGCCCCCACATGTTGGTGAGGAGGATATCCTATCTTTGACGATCCAGGCGGACAGAAAATTTGCACCAATGTTCCCGTATCAGCTGGGTTGGTCTCCGGAGACATGGATTTTGATTCCTTGTGTCATATTCCAAATGGGTATTGAAGTAGGCAGAATTCATTGATGAATCTGTTGGTAGTTATAGATTTTTATGACCCATATCCTAGCTTGCATCATGTCTAATTATTCCAGCACTCCTGTGCTCGCTGATTTTCATTGGGTCCCAGTTGAACAAAGCCTTGATTTTAAAAATCTCATTCTTGTTTTCAAATCCCTCCACGATCCCATCTCTCGCTTGCTTTGTAACCTCCTGCAACCTTTGGAGATATTTGCGCTCCTCCAATTCTATTCTCTTGCATATATTTTGATTTTAATCATTTCACCATTGACAGCCTGATATCCCGTCCCTAAACATTCTCCCTCTCTTCTTTTAACAATCTCCTCATTCCTTAAAAAACTTATCCATTTGAACAAGATTTTGGTCATTTGCCCTAACATCTCCTGATGTGACCAGCAGTCATATTTTGTTAATGCTTCTGAGAGTTTTTACTATTTCAAAGGCATGATATAAACGCACGTTGCCTTAAAGTCACCGACTGCATATTGTGTAAATGTGTAATACATACTGATTGCACCAGATGTCAGTCTCTCTCTGTTCCAGCACAAAAAATATGTGGACCAAAACTACTGGACACAGGCTGGTTTTTAGGGTTCATATGTACTGCTTAGTACTTTCATGATCTTTCTTTGTAGTCCAAATTTGTTTTTAATCCTGCCTGTTTTGGCCGTTAAATGTTTATGTTGGAAAGAGTAAAAGTTTATTGTTCCGATGAAGTACTAGCTAATATACCTAACCACTGATGGATTGGGGAAAGGTTTGAATGCATTTGCAAAATGTTCCTGATTATAAATGTGTAACTGAGATCTGATGAGCTGAAACTTTTATAGATTCAGGAAACCCATGAATTTGGTTAGTGTTTCCCCCTTTTAAAAACTAAAAGCTGTCTTGGGTTTGAGCAGTTGTCAATGTGACTAGTGCAGTTTTATGTGTATGTGACTAGATTTTAATTTTGTTTTGTTTAGACATGCTGAGTGCCCCACTGAAGAAGTAACACACATGTTCATTCGGTTGTGTGAACATTTCATAATGCAGCACCCCATGGAATTAATAGGTATGTACTGAGGAAACAAAATCTGGGTGCACCTTATTGGAAAAAAAAAATCTTATTTCGGCATTGTCTGGGCATTGTCTTGCTCTGTTCTTACAGTATGTGATGGGAAAAATCATATTGTAAGTGAAAAAGTGAGAAAAGGACCAGTGGATCAAATGATAAGGGTGAGGAGAGTTACCTGGATAAGCATTTGATACATGAATACACAACCATAAGATACAAATTAAGTCAGTTGGAAACACAGATTCAGCTGAAATGTTATGATGTAGATACCGTTGTAGGGATCTGGCTACAACCTGGGCGACAACCTGAACATAATTGGGAGCTAAATATTCCAGGTGCATAGGATCTTCACAAACGACAGGGGAATTAGAAAAGGAGGGAGATAAATAGTGCTTTGTAACCATTTTCATAGTGGGGGGGGAAGAGGACAATGTATGAGGGAATTCTAAAACTTAGCCAGTGGGAGGAAATAAGTGGAATTACGAAACACCATTTCTCTCCAATTGGAGACTGAACCTTTTACCTCCAATAATCCCAATTGGTGACCCACGTCTCAACATCTCCAGGGGGAGGGGGGATTTTAATATGGTGCTGGATTCGAGGCTGGACTGGTCGTGCCCCAGATCTATGAGGGTGTTGGCAATGCTGAAGGAGTTGGGATTTATGAGTGAACGGGGACAGCGGACCCGTGGTGGTTTGAGAGGCCGAGGATGAAGCAATTTTCGTTCTTTTCGCATGTCTTAAGGGGTACTTGCGGATTGATTTTTTTTTTTGACCGGGAGAAGGCACTGTTGGCGGTGTTGGGTTGGGACCGAGTATTTGGCGATCGTGGTGTCTGACCACGCGCCATACCGGGTGGAGGGGGCGAGCTCCTAGAGGCCGCAGTGGATGTTGGATGTGGGGGTTAATGGCCGATAAGGAAATCTGCGAGAAGATAGCGGTGGCTATCCGGAACTATGTGGAGCATTATAAGACGGGGGATGTCTCTGCGACTACGTTGTGGGTGTTGAAGGCAGTGGTTAGAGGGGAATTTATCTCGGTGAGGGTGGAACAGGCAGAGAGGCTGGGGCTTCTGGAGGCCATTCAGGTGGTGGACCGGAGATACTCGGTGGGGCCTGAGGAGGCGCTGCTGCTGAAGGAGTGGCAGAAGCGATTAGCCCCCCCCCCCCTCTTCCTTCCCCCAGAGTTTCTCACTCATTTTAAAGGAAGACAAAGAGCTTGAGCATTCTGGGTTGTACTGCCTGATATCGTTGTTAAATGTGGATACAAAGCTATCGGTGAAGATGCTGGTGGTGTGGATAGAGAACTGTGTGCCGGGGGTGATGGGGGGGGGGGGAGGAGAGAGGAGGAGGAGGATCGTGAAGGGGTGGCTGCCATCGACCAATGTTCGGAGGATATTGAATGTTATAATGATATCCTCGACAGGCCGCAAGGTGGTTATGTCTATGAACGCGGAGAAGGTGCTTGACCGTGTGGCGTGGCCGCACATATTAGAGGTGCTGGGGCGGTTCGGATTGGGCAGGGTTTGTCGACTGGTGAGGTTGTTGTATACGGCTCCTAAGGTGAGAGTGCAGACAAATAGTGTCAATTCGGAGTATTTTGGGTTGCACCGGGGGAGGGACGATGCAGGGGGGATGAGGCAGGGGTGCCCACTCTCATCTTTGCTGTTTTGTCCTAGCGATTGAACCAGTGGCAATGGCATTTAGTGCTTCGACGGGGTGGTGGGGCATTGAGATTGTGGGGGGGATGGGGATGGAGCACCGGGCCTATATGCTGATGACCTCTTGTTATATATTGCAAACCCAGTTGAGAGTTTCGACAGGATTATGGGATCTTGGAGGAGTTCAGTCTTTTTTCGGGCTATATGCTCAATATGGGGAAAAGTGAGGTATTCCCGATTGACGGATGGGGTGGGGAGCTTAAGGAGGTTGCTGTTTCGGTTGGTAGGGGTAAGCTTTTGTTATCTGGGGGTACACGTGGCACAGAGCTGGGCCTAGCTGCACAAGTTGAATCTGGCAAAGCTGGTGGAGGGAATGAAGGAAGACATTAAGAGGTGGGATGTGTTGCCTTTGTCGTTGGCTGGAAGGAACCAGACGGTAAAGATGACTGTGTTGCCGAAGTTTCTGTCCGTGTTTCAGAATCTCCTGATTTTCATGCCCAAGTCTATTTTAGTAGGGTGAATAAGATGATACTGGGGTTCGTGTAGGTGGGTAACGTTCCCTGAACCAGGAGGTTTGAGTATAAAAATTGGCCAGTCATGTTGCAGCTGTATAGAACCTTAGTTAGGCCACACTTGGAGTATAGTGTTCAATTCTGGTCGCCACACCACAGAAGGATGTGGAGGCTTTAGAGAGGGTGCAGAAGAGATTTACCAGGATGTTGCCTGTTATGGAGGGCATTAGCTATGAGGAGAGGTCGAATAAACTCGGTTTATTCGATGGACGTTGAGGGGCGACCTGACAGGTCTACAAAATTATGAGGGGCATAGACAGGGTGGATAGTCAGATACTTTTTCCCAGGGTAGAGGGGTCAATTACTAGGGGGCATAGATTTAAGGTGTGAGGGGCAAGATTTAGAGGAGATATACGAGGCAAGTTTTTTTTACACAGAGGGTAGTGGGTGCCTGGAACTGCGGAGGAGGTGGTAGAAGCAGGGACGATAGTGACGTTTAAGGGGCATCTTGACAAATACATGAATAGGATGGGAATAGAGGGATACGGACCTCAGAAGTGTAGAAGATTTTAGTTTAGACGGGCAGCATGGTCGGCACAGGCTTGGAGGGCCGAAGGGCCTGTTCCTGTGCTGTACTTTTCTTTGGTGTATCTAGAATGGGATTGGGGTGGATGGGGGGCCGGGGGGGGTGTCTTCCATTCTTGTCTGCCTCAAGTGAGGAAGTAGGTGGCTTTGTTCCCGTGGCTGCCACCTCCAGTGCAAGTTGATGTCTTAGGGTGAAATAGGCGAGGGCAAGGTCTCAGAGCTGATGAGGAGGGAGGGCGTCCCAGTGGAGGAGGTCCCGAGAAAGTGGGAGGAGGGGTGGGGGTGGGGCGACACAAGCTATTGTGTGGAGTGAGGCTCTGCGGAGGAGAAAGTCATCATTGTCGTTTGGAAGACTGAGTCTCATACAGTTTAAGGGCTCATATGACGAGGTCTAGGATGAGCTGTTTTTTTCCCAGGGGTGGATGATAGGTGTGGCTGGTGTGCAGGAGATCCGGCGAACCATGTCCATATATTTTGGGAATGCCTGAGGTTGGAGCGGTTCTGGAAAGAGTTTGAGAACGTAATGTCGAAGATTTTGGAAGTGGAGGTGGCGCTGAGCTCGTGGGTGGCGATATTTGAGGTGTCAGAGGATCCGGGACTGTGGAGAGAGGTTGATGTGGTAGCGTTTGCCTCCCGATAGCCCGGAGGCAGATCTTGCTGTGCTGGTGGGATTCAGAGCCGTCGGAAGTAGGGGCATGGGTGAGTGACTTGGCAGAGTTGCTCACCTAGAAAAAAATTAAGTTCCCCATAAGACGGACGGAGGAGGAGTTCTCCAGAAGGTGGAGGCTGTTCATTGACTTCTTTAAGGGACATTAACACATCAGCGGGGGGGGGGGGGGTAAAAAGAGGGGGTGGAGAGGTTGGTACGGGGAAATAGGGTTAATTGTGTATGGTTTAATGTTGCTGTTTGCTCGTTTCTGTTCTGTATATATTTGAAAATACCTCCAATAAAATATTTTTCACAAAAGAAGAGAGAAAGCAGGTTTTCACACATACAGAACTGTAGAAAACCTGGAAATTGCTCCCCTCAAAATTTATCAACGGACCAATTGAAATTTTCAAGACTGAGACTGATCTGTATTAATTAGGTAAGAGTTTCAAGCTATGTGGGACAAAGATGGCAAAATTAAGTTGATGTAAAATGAGCTATGATCTAATTGAGTGGTGCAACTGGCTTGAGAAACTAGAACCTGCCACGGTTGCTGTCTTCCTATGTTCCTCGTTCCAGTTAAGCTTTTGTTAATGCTGCTTTGTAATAGCTTATTGGAATTATGCGTAAGAAATCCTTAGTTTGCCTCGTGGTTATTTCTTCTGTTGTGTGATATCGGACTTATTTTTAGTGTCGTCTCCAGTTGTCTTGCAATATTTTAAATTGTGGATTCAACTGGGGGGAGGGGGGGGAGGGGGGTCACATATTGGCTATTAAAATGGTATAATTTCCCTCTTGTGTTGGCACCATCCCTTGTAAAAGGTTATTAGAGGTTCGGCAATTATTTTGTAGCTGTACCATGATGAGGTTAGTTAGAATTGGTTCGTCCAATTGGGAATGTTATTAAATTAACTTATTACCACTAGGTGGCTCCCCTGTAATGTTGCAGGTAATTTTCTGACTGGGAAAGCAATGAAGTCAGTCATTCAAATGTATTATTGCCTCTCTAAATATTTTATATGTGTGGATCTTTGTTCACTGCAGGCAATCCTCCTGTTGAGGGCGAATCAGTGTTCTATACATGTTGAACACATCTTCCTTGCTTTTATACGTGATATCCCTTGTAATAAAGTCTTAAGATTCTGGATACTTTGTTAACCCCTTTCTCAACCTGTTCTGCTACTTTCAATGATTTATGCACCTGTATAGATCTATTATTGGCAAGAAGCTGGAGTCAATAATCAAAGGGGAAATAGCGAAGCATTGAGGAAAGTTGAATATAATCGTGGGTGGCACGGTAGCATAGTGGTTATCACTGTGGCCTCACAGTGCCAGGGTCCCAGGTTCGATTCCCGGCTTGGGCCATTCTCTGTGTGGAGTCTGCACGTTCTTCTGTGTCTGCGTGGGTTTCCTCTCACAAGCCCCGAAGGACGTGCTGGTTAAGTGAGTTGGACATTCTGAATTCTCCCTCTGTGTACCCGAACAGGCGCCGGAATGTGGCAACTAGGGGCTTTTCACAGTAATTTCATTGCAGTGTTAATGTAAGCCTACTTGTGACAATAAAGCTTATTATTATATAATAAAACCTAGTCAACATGGTTTTATGAAAGGTAAATCATGTTTGACAAGTTTGCTTGAATTCTTTGAGGATGTAACAGGCGGAGTAGATACTGTAGATGTAGGTACCTGTAGATGAGGTGTACCTGTAGATGAGGTGTACCTGTAGATGAGGTGTACCTGTAGATGAGGTGTACCTGTAGATGAAGTGTACCTGTAGATGAAGTGTACCTGTAGATGAAGTGTACCTGTAGATGAAGTGTACCTGTAGATGAAGTGTACCTGTAGATGAAGTGTACCTGTAGATGGAGTGTACCTGTAGATGGAGTGTACCTGTAGATGGAGTGTACCTGTAGATGGAGTGTACCTGTAGATGGAGTGTACCTGTAGATGGAGTGTACCTGTAGATGAAGTGTACCTGTAGATGAAGTGTACCTGTAGATGAAGTGTACCTGTAGATGAAGTGTACCTGTAGATGTAGTGTATTTAGATTTCCAAAAGGCATTTGACAAGGCACCACATAAGAGGCTGGTGCATAAAGTAAAAGAATTGGAGGAAGTGTGTTAGCATGGATTGAAAACTGCCTGTCGCTTAGAAATCAGAGTTGGAATAAGTGAGTCTTCAGAGTGGAAAGATGTAATGAGTGGAGTACCGCAGGGATCAGGACTTGGCCCACAATTGATCACAATTTACATGAGTGACCTGGAGGGACAGAATGTAAGATTTCCAAATTTGCCAACGATACGAAAACCGATGGAAGAGCATGTTGTAATGACAATTCGCGTTCTTCTTTCCCTCAGTCTGGTCTCAGTAAAATTACCAAGTCGGATTTGTAGGTAAAAATCTATTTTATTCCAAGCAGCTTGCAAGCTAGGCTCACTCTGATAACTGCAGGACACCGCCTGGCTTCCTGAGATTCCCAGAGCAAGTGAGACAAAGGAACAAAGCATCTCGTTTTCCTATACATTCATGTAGCATCAAGTTTCACATGCACACGACCAAATAAGGTAATGGTGGCAAATGTAAAGTTCTAATCGGTTGTCCCCACATTCCTTGACCTGGCCATATAAAGTGATCTTTGCAGTTACTGATCCCAATAGGCTCATCCCACATTCCTTAACCCTGTGGCCCCTTTCACCCAGTATCCCTTGCACCAAAGCAATGGTCCCAGTGGCTAGCCCTGCCCCAGCTGCAGGCTAATACCAGCTTTTGTCCCTTTTCTCCAGCCTAAACTAAATGTTTAAAAATCCACTATCCTAATCCCCTATCCTCCTGTATTAGGATCTACTTCTACACTATCTTAACTAATTATCCCATTTTAGCACCATGCTCTTTTGTTCAATTCCTCAGTAATGAGGATATTGTGATACTGCAATGCGATATAGATGACTGGGCGAAATCCTGGCAAGTGGAGTTTACTTCAGTGGTAGGGAAATTACTGGAGAGAATTCTTCGAGACAGGATCTACTCCCATTTGGAAGCAAATGGACGTATTAGTGAGAGGCAGCATGGTTTTGTGAAGGGAGGTCGTGTCTCACTAACTTGATAGAGTTTTTCGAGGAGGTCACAAAGATGATTGATGCAGGTAGGGCAGTGGATGTTGTCTATATGGACTTCAGTAAGGCCTTTGACAAGGTCCCTCATGGTAGACTAGTACAAAAGGTGAAGTCACACGGGATCAGGGGTGAGCTGGCAAGGTGGATACAGGACTGGCTAGGTCATAGAAGGCAGAGAGTAGCAATGGAAGGATGCTTTTCTAATTGGAGGGCTGTGACCAGTGGTGTTCCACAGGGATCAGTGCTGGGACCTTTGCTGTTTGTAGTATATATAAATGATTTGGAGGAAAATGTAACTGGTCTGATTAGTAAGTTTGCAGATGACACAAAGGTTGGTGGAATTGCGGATAACGATGAGGACTGCCAGAGGATACAGCAGGATTTAGATTGTTTGGAGACTTGGGTGGAGAGATGGCAGATGGAGTTTAATCCGGACAAATGTGAGGTAATGCATTTTGGAAGGTCTAATGCAGGTAGGGAATATAGAGTGAATGGTAGAACCCTCAAGAGTATTGAAAGTCAAAGAGATCTAGGAGTACAGGTCACTGAAAGGGACAACACAGGTGGAGAAGGTAGTCAAGAAGGCATATGGCATGCTTGCCTTCATTGGCCGGGGCATTGAGTATAAGAATTGGCAAGTCATGTTGCAGCTGTATAGAACCTTAGTTAGGCCACACTTGGAGTATAGTGTTCAATTCTGGTCGCCACACTACCAGAAGGATGTGGAGGCTTTAGAGAGGGTGCAGAAGAGATTTACCAGAATGTTGCCTGGTATGGAGGGCATTAGCTATGAGGAGCGGTTGAATAAACTCAGTTTGTTCTCACTGGATCGAAGGAGGTTGAGGGGTGACCTGATAGAGGTATACAAAATTGAGGGGCATAGACAGAGTGGATAGTCAGAGGCTTTTCCCCGGGGTAGAGGGGTCAATTACTAGGGGGCATAGGTTTAAGGTGAGAGGGGCAAGGTTTAGAGTAGATGTACGAGGCAAGTTTTTTTACACAGAGGGTAGTGGGTGCCTGGAACTCGCTACCGGAGGAGGTGGTGGAAGCAGGGACGATAGTGACATTTAAGGGGCATCTTGACAAATACATGAATAGGATGGGAATAGAGAGATACGGACCCAGGAAGTGTAGAAGATTGTAGTTTAGTCGGGCAGCATGGTCGGCACGGGCTTGGAGGGCCGAAGGGCCTGTTCCTGTGCTGTACATTTCTTTGTTCTTTGTTCTTTGTAATATGTGAGGTCATGCACTTCGTAAGGAGGAATTAAAAGGCAGATTATTATCTAAATGGAGAGAAACTGCATGTGAGTGAAGTTCAGAGGGATCTTGGTGTTCTAGTGCATGAATCACAAAAAGCTAGCAGGCAGGTGCAGCAAGTCGGTAAGAAGGCAAAAGGCATTTGGCCTTTATTGCAAAGGGATTGGAGTTTAAAAAAGAGGTTTTGTTGCAATTTACGGGGTGTTGGTGAGGCCTCACTTGGAATACAGCAAACGGTTTTGGTCCCCTTACCTAAAAAAGGATATAGTCCAAAGGAGATTCACCAGGCTAATTGAGTGGCATGGTAGCACAGTGGCTTCACAGCGCCATGGTCCCAGATTCGATTCCTGGTGTGAATCACTGTCTGTGCGGAGTCTGCACGTTCTCCCCGTGTCTGCGTGGATTTCCTCCAGGTGCTCCGGTTTCCTCCCACAAGTCCTGAAAGACATGCTGTTAGGTGAATTGGATATTCTGAATTCTCCCTCGTGGACCTGAACAGGCGCTGGAATGTGACAACTAGGTGATTTTCACACTAACTTCATTGCAGTGTTAATATAAGCCTACTTGTGACAATAATAAAGATTATTATTAATAAAGATTATTATAATTCCTGGGATGAGGAGGGTTGTCCTATCAAGAGAGACTAAATAGTCGGTGTCTGTATTCCTTGGAGTTCAGAAGTGTGAGGGGTTACCTTATTCAAATATACAAGATCCTGAGGGGGAAAAAAAAAAAAAAAAAAAAAAAAAAAAAAGATCCTGAGGGGGCTTGACCAGGTAGATGTTGTGATGTTTTCATTAGGGGGAGACTCTCGAACAAGGGGACATAGCTACAAGATAAAGGGCCGGTCATTTAAAACTGAGATGCGCAGAATTTATTTATCGCAGAAGGTGGTGAATCTCTGGAGCACTCTGCCCGGAGGGTGGTAGAGGCTGGATCAATAGAAGTATTTAAAATGGAGGTGGATAAATATTTGATAGATCGAGGAATAGAGGGCTTTGGGGAAATGGCACAGAAAAGGAGTTGAGGCCGGCATAGATCAGCCATAATCGTATTGAAGGGCAGGCTAGAAGGGTCTGATGACCTGCTCCTGCTTCTAGTTCTTGTGTACACCCGAGATCGGGAAGAGCAGGGGTCCTGACATTGATGTCGGGAAACTCCACTGTAAATTTTCCTCCAGTCTGAATAACATTCATTAACCACTACTGTTTGTTTCCTGTCACTGAGCTAATTTCGCATCAATTATGTTGAATTTTATATATATATGGTTTTGTATATATCTGGTAAAGTAAAGGTTAGAAACCTATGTAGTGTGTATGTATCTGCTGCAGTAGGGGTTTAAAAAAAATCCTGGTTTAATAGACAGGCATACACTGCGGCTATAAAAGGGGTAATTAAGGCATTGTAAAAATTAGATCATCCTTATTTCAAATCATGTTTATTTGTAAAATGACAAGCCCAATGGATTTTTGTTATGATTTCTGGAAGTAGACAATTGGAGACATCGAGTTTAAACTAAATAATTAGGTCACAGTACTTGAATGGGATCAGGATGATGTAAATAATGGGAGGAGCCAGGGGTGAAGCAGTCAGGTTTTGAGTCAGTCAGTCAGTTTAGATTTGGCTGTGAATAGTGCAGCACGGTGGCGCACTGGTAGCACTGCAGTCGCACGGCGCCGCGGTCCCAGGTTCGATCCTAGCTCTGGGTCACTGTCCGTGTGGAGTTTGCGCATTCTCCCCGTGTTTACGTGGGTTTCACCCCCACAGCCCATAGGTAGTCCCGGGAACTACAGGCCGGTGAGCCTTACGTCAGTGGTAGGGAAATTACTGGAGAGAATTCTTAGAGACAGGATCTACTCTCATTTGGAAGCAAATGGACGTATTAGTGAGAGGCAGCATGGTTTTGTGAAGGGGAGGTCGTGTCTCACTAACTTGATAGAGTTTTTCGAGGAGGTCACTAAGATGATTGATGCAGGTAGGGCAGTAGATGTTGTCTATATGGACTTCAGTAAGGCCTTTGACAAGGTCCCTCATGGTAGACTAGTACAAAAGGTGAAGTCACACGGGATCAGGGGTGAACTGGCAAGGTGGATACAGAACTGGCTAGGCCATAGAAGGCAGAGGGTAGCAATGGAGGGATGCTTTTCTAATTGGAGGGCTGTGACCAGTGGTGTTCCACAGGGATCAGTGCTGGGACCTTTGCTCTTTGTAGTATATATAAATGATTTGGAGGAAAATGTAACTGGTCTGATTAGTAAGTTTGCAGACGACACAAAGGTTGGTGGAATTGCGGATAGCGATGAGGAATGTCTGAGGATACAGCAGGATTTAGATTGTCTGGAGACTTGGGTGGAGAGATGGCAGATGGAGTTTAATCCGGACAAATGTGAGGTAATGCATTTTGGAAGGTCTAATGCAGGTATGGAATATACAGTGAATGGTAGAACCCTCAAGAGTATTGAAAGTCAAAGAGATCTAGGAGTACAGGTCCACAGGTCATTGAAAGGGGCAACACAGGTGGAGAAGGTAGTCAAGAAGGCATACGGCATGCTTGCCTTCATTGGCCGGGGCATTGAGTATAAGAATTGGCAAGTCATGTTGCAGCTGTATAGAACCTTAGTTAGGCCACACTTGGAGTATAGTGTTCAATTCTGGTCGCCACACTACCAGAAGGATGTGGAGGCTTTAGAGAGGGTGCAGAAGAGATTTACCAGAATGTTGCCTGGTATGGAGGGCATAAGCTATGAGGAGCAGTTGAATAAACTCGGTTTGTTCTCACTGGAACGAAGGAGGTTGAGGGGCGACCTGATAGAGGTCTACAAAATTATGAGGGGCATAGACAGAGTGGATAGTCAGAGGCTTTTCCCCAGGGTAGAGGGGTCAATTACTAGGGGGCATAGGTTTAAGGTGAGAGGGGCAAGGTTTAGAGTAGATGTACGAGGCAAGTTTTTTACGCAGAGGGTAGTGGGTACCTGGAACTCGCTACCGGAGGAGGTAGTGGAAGCAGGGACGATAGGGACATTTAAAGGGCATCTTGACAAATATATGAATAGGATGGGAATAGAAGGATACGGACCCAGGAAGTGTAGAAGATTGTAGTTTAGTCGGGCAGTATGGTCGGCACGGGCTTGGAGGGCCGAAGGGCCTGTTCCTGTGCTGTTCATTTCTTTGTTCTTTGTTCTTTGTGTGCAGGGTAGGTGGATTGAACACGCTAAATTGCCCCTTAATTGGAAAAAATGAATTGGGTACTCTAAATTTATATTTAAAAAAAAAAGATTTGGCTGTGAAGAGAACTGCAGCTTCGGGGAAAGCCATGGTTTGACAGTGTCTGGTTGGCTCTCTTTCTTTATCTTTCTGACTGTCTCTCTCTCTCTGCCTGTCTCTCTCTGCCTGTCTCTCTCTGCCTGTCTCTCTCTGCCTGTCTCTCTCTGCCTGTCTCTCTCTGCCTGTCTCTCTCTGCCTGTCTCTCTCTGCCTGTCTCTCTCTGCCTGTCTGTCTCTCTCTCTGTCTGTCTCTCTCTCTGTCTGTCTCTCTCTCTGTCTGTCTCTCTCTCTGTCTGTCTCTCTCTCTCTCTGTCTGTCTCTCTCTCTCTCTGTCTGTCTCTCTCTCTCTGTCT